>NC_060074.1:101087500-101712500 GCF_922984935.1 Meles meles
GATCCTGGCAGAGATCCCTCTCTAACTTCCAGCTTCTTCGCATCTATTGATCTATTGCCAAGGTCTATATTTCTTTGTGTATGCATCTCCGTCATTGTCATTAACATGCACAGAGACTCTTGAGTGGTCACGTGAGAACCAACAGAGTCTTTGACATCTTTGAAATGTGAAGCATTTATCTTAGAATTAAAAGAATAACGTTTAAGGTTAAGTTGTAGATTATTTCTTCATTATACCCTTAAGTCAGTTGTATAAAAGGTGAACAATTTTTTTCTTAATAGATATTCTTTATACCATTTATATGGATATTGGAAAAATAAGAGAAAAAAAACCACCTAGAAGGGAGAAAAGAGGTGCCATTACATTTAAAAAGGTGTCTTGCTCAACGGTAACATCAACATCAGAAATATGTGCCAAAATAAAAACACTATACACATCTCTCTGCATTTGTAAGAGTTTAGGTAATACTCACTTCTACACATTCATTCCATATATTTCACACTCTCATGCTGCTGTTTTAACAAATATGAAATATGATATATACCATCTCCATTCCTACAAGGACATTCTGATTAAAATATTTTAGCCAGTTTGCTAATACCTAATGTTTTCTCCTCCAAGTGAAACATGCGTATTAGAACTGCTTTCACTGTCTAAATGGGTCAAAATTGAGAGGATAGCCTTCTCTTTACTGTTTTATACACTAATGTAAAGTTATAAAATGTAGATTTGGCACAGCCTTATGATGCAAACATACTTATGCCATTTTCAGATGAGGGTAATAACATACTGTGCCATTTTCCCAAGGTCACAAAGAAGGTCACTAAACTCAATATTCACAAAACAGGTTTTTTTCTGACTAGAACAAACATTATGTTTCCACTTTCTGAAGTAAACAGTGAAAATTAGTAACTTTACCGTTGTAACTTGGGAGTACACCAGGAATTATACAGACAATAAATTGTGTTATAGTAAAAATTGAAATTTAACCAAAGGAAGAATGTGTTTGTGTGTTTTTGTTTGATTATTTGATGTAATAAAATTGTGTCCAAGGAGTATCACAGCTTTTTTCAGTTGTCACTTATATGGGAAAAATGATGAGAGGTTTTTGGATAGCAGCGGAAAAGAGATTGAAGCACCTTTTAAAACAGATTATCAAACCAGTTGCCACTTTGACTCTGCATAAAACAACCATAGAACCATTGAGTGTTTTTCCTCAAGAATCCTGCTTTTCATCTCTACAGAGATTGCAAATTGGGCAACTGTCTCACTCAGATTCTTCTCTCTTGCCTTAAAACTGACTTCTTGTAATTGCCCTTCTTTCATGATAAATATTCTCAACAGATTAGGTGTAGAAGGAATATATAACAGCATAACAAAGGACGTATGTGATAGACACACAACTAACATCATTTTCAATAGTAAAAAGTTAAAATTCTTTCCACTAAGATCAGGAACAAGACAAGAATGCCCTCTCTTATCATTTCTCTTCAACATAGTACTAGAAGTCCTGGCCAGAGCAATTAGGCAAGGAAAAGAAATAAAAGGCATCAAATCAGAAGGAAGAAGTAAAATGTCTCTATTTATAGATGACAGTATATTATATAGAGAAAATCCTAAAAACTCTAACAAAAAACTGTTAGAACTAAAATGAAGTCAGTATAGTAACAAGACACAAAATCAACATGCAAAAATCAGTTGTGCTTTATACACTAACAGTGAGATATCTGAAAGAGTTTTTAAGAAAGTAATTTCTATTTGCAATAGTATCAAAAAGTAAATACTTAGGTGTATATTAAAATGAAAGAGTTGAAAATTCCATACACTGAAAACTATAAGACATTGATGAAAGAAATCGAAGAAGACAGAAATAAATGTAAAGATACCCTGTGTCCTTAGATTAGAAAAATATTTCTTGAAATGTCCACACTAATAAAGTAATCTACAAATTCAGTGAAATTCCCATCAAAATTACAATTTCATTTTTCACAGAAGTAGAAAAAAAAACTATCCTAAAATTTATATATGGTACTGTAAAAGACCCCGAGTAGCTAACGTAATCTTGAGAAGAAGAACAGAGTTAGAGGGATCACACTCTTGATTTCAAGCTATGTTACAAAACTGTAGCGATCAAAACAATATGGTACTTGTATAAATAGAGGCACATACATCAGTGGAATGGAATATAAAACCCATATAAAACCCACAGATATACAATAAACTCACTTTTGATAATGATGCCAAGAACACACAATGGGGAAGGGATAGTGTGATAAATGGTACTGGGAAAACTGGATCAATAAATGCAAAAGAATGAAACCCAACCTGTTGTCTTACACCACTCACAAAGTTAACTAGAAATGGTTCAAAGATTTAAATGTAAGATGAAACCGTGAGACTCCTAGAAGGAAACTAAGGGAGAAAGATGCTTTACACAGGTCTTGGCAATAATTTCTTAGGTAAGACACCAGAGGCCCAGGCAACAAAAGCTTAAGTAAGTAAGTGATACTATATAAAACTAAAGAGGTTCTGTAAAGCAAAGAAAATGTAAAAAGTAAACTACAGAATAGGAGAAAATATTTGCAGACCTTATATATGGTAAGGAGTTTATATCCAAAATATATAAAGAACTCATATAATTCAATAGCAGAAAAGTAAATAATCCAATTTAAAGATCGGCAAAGGATCTTAATAGACTTTTTTTTTTCCCCAAAAAAAGACACAGGACAAACAGGTATTGAAAAGGTGCTTAATATCACTAATTATTAGAAAGCTGCAATCAGAACCACAGTGAGATACCTACCATCTCACATTTGTTAGGATGCTGTAATCAAAAAGGCAAGTGGTCAGGGGTGGGAGGTTGGGGGAACAGGTGGTGGGTAATGGAGAGGGCACGTTTTGCATGGAGCACTGGGTGTTGTGCAAAAAGAATGAATACTGTTACGCTGAAAAAATAAATAAAATGAGAAAAAAAAAAACAAACAAAAAAAAAAAAGGCAAGTGATGAAAAGTGTCAGTGAGGATGTGGACAAAGGGGAACCATTTATTGCTTTTGGTGGTAATGTAAATTGATAACAGATATTATCACAAACAATATTGTGTCTTCTCAAAAAAAATGAAAATAGAACTATCCTATAATTCAGCAGTCCCATTTCTGGGTACATATGCCAAGGAAACAAAATCACTATCTTGAAGTGATATCTACACACCCATGTTTATTGCAGCATTATTCACAGTAGCCAAGATATGGAAACTACCTAGATGTCCTTCAACAGATAAATGAGTAGATAAAAACATGCTTGCCAATTTCATGTATTTTTTTGCATTTCTAACATTAATTCCGAAAGTTAAAATTATAGAAAAAGAGAAGGAAAAATATACAAAAAGATAAACTCCAGAAATTCTCACTGCCCTATGCCTTCCCACCAATTCCTATAGCCCCATTCTTCCTTCCTGTTTTCACTCATCCCATAGGCATAATCACCCTTATTAATTTCTTATCTTTCTAGCATTTCTTTTGTCAGAAATGCTGCAGAAATGCGTAGAAACATGGCATACCTTGAATACCCTTTTGTATTTTGCTTTTTTTCACTTTACCCTGTATTTTTTTTTATTGCCCCATATTACTTCTTAAACATTTTCTCATTTATTTTATAACTTCAGATTGTAGATTCCCAAACTTATCTCATGCAATGGTCTTTGGCTTGTTTTCAATTTTGTGTATAAGCTTTTGGCTTGGTTTCAGTTTTTAGCGGTTACAGTCCTTCAAGGGGAATTTCTAGATGTTGACTTTTGGGGGCCTGTGCAGTTTTTAAATTCTCCTCTACAAAGTTTGTACCAATTTGCATTCACAACTGCAGTGCTGAGAGTGCCTCTCACTTGAACTTCCCCCAGAGAATATGTTGTCATACTGTTTAATGTTTTCCAATATGAATGGTAAGAAATGATATCTTAGTGTGTTTGCACATGCATTTCTCAAATTCAAGGTGAGCCGGAGCCCTTATGTTTAAAAGGACATTTTGGATCTTTCTTATAAGCTGACTTTGGCTTTTTTCTTATTTTCCTTTTTTTTTTTTTAAGATTTTATGTATTTATTTGACAGAGATCACAAGTAGGCAGAGAGGCAGGCAGAGAGAGAGGGGGAAGCAGGCTCCCTGCTGAGCAGAGAGCCCAATGCGGGGGCTCAATCCCAGGACCCTGAGATCATGACCTGAGTCAAAGGCAGAGGCTTTAATCCACTGAGCCACCCAGGCGCCCCTTTTTCTTATTTTCCATCATGTAGTTAGCCATTATTCCAAACCCAATCGGTGAGTAAGATTATATATAATATATATGATTATATGATATTAACCCTCTAACTGTAATATAGTGTACAAATATTTGCACTCAGTTTGTAGTTGTCTTTTGAATGTATTTATGACAATTATTTTTATATCACGTTTATCCATGTTTTCTTTTATTGTATTTGGATTTTGAATTTTAGTTTCAAAACCTTCCCATACAAACAGGATAAAGAGGTTATAGCAGAATTCACACATGGTGTCTTGTAATATGGTTTCACTTTTTACATTTTTTTTTTTACATTTAGACCTATAAACCATTTGAAATTTATCCTTGTGTATATTAGGAGGTATAGATCTATCTTGATCCTCTTTGACAAATGGCTGCCCAGTTGTTTTAAAACTATTAAAATGTCTATCCTTGACTAGTTATTTGAGATGTCCCCATTACCTTATTATACAAATTTCATGTTTAGTGTATATTTTGTTCCATGAGTTTGTGTTTTGTTTTTTAACTTCTGTTCCATTGTTGTCCTACTTTATACCTTTTGGAGAAGTATGATCTCTGGGTTAATTCCTTTGCTCTTATAAACTGTATGATCTAAAAACCCTTGAAGACATCAAGGATATTTTCTTTATCAATCAAGTTTTATACATTTATTTGCATATGTCTTGTAATTGCTCATTCTTAGTAATTTTTTTCCAGATATCCAGTGCCCCTTTTAGTATACAAATGTGATTTCTTGTTTTCTAAAACATTTTTCTTGGATTTCAGTTTTAAATATTAGTAATATGCCATTTATATATTTTTTGCTTACATTCTATTTCAGCCACTTTTTCTTGATTATTTGTCTCAATTTCATCCTGTTGGCATTTTTCTCCCTTCCTTCAATCCCTTTTTGGACTTTCATTTGAGTCTTTTTTCCATTGACATTTATTAAATTTAGTCTTCAGGTCCAAGATGATTTTTGTCTTTTTCTCCCATTTATTTTTAGATTAATCAGTTTCCTCTCTTAAAATTTCTCTTTTTATTGTCTGATTATTGTTTTACATTTTAATTTCTTTGTAAAGGTGTTTTTTCACATCATCAAGTGTTTTAACTCCTTTTGAGATGTTGAGTTTTAGGTTTGTGTGTGTGTGGTTAAGTGTTGTAGTTTCATACAAGGAAGTGAGGTTTCATCAGCTTAAATGCCTTAGTTCTCATTTTCTGCCATATTATAATTTTGTTGTGTAGTTTTCTATAGTTTTCATGCAGTCATTTAGAAAATTTTGGGTGTTATGTAAGAGTCAGCATTCCATTGTTCTCTCATATTTCTTTTTTTTTAAATTTATTTATTTTTTTCAGCGTAACGGTATTCATTGTTTTTGCACAACACCCAGTGCTCCATGCAATACGTGCCCTCCCTATAACCCACCACCTTGTTCCCCCAGCCTCCCACCCCCGCCCCTTCAAAACCCTCAGGTTGTTTTTCAGAGTCCATAGTCTCTTATGGTTTCACGAAGTTCATCTCATATTTCTTTACTATTGTTTTCTTTCTGTTTTTATTTTTGAGATAGGGATTTTATATAACCTCTAATTTGTTGCTTTTCTTTATCAAAGTAGGACCCTAAATCTCCCATTTTCTCATTTTTTACTTTGTAAGTAATTTCTAAAATTACCTCTCCTCTCCTCTTTATCTTCTTTCCCAGAAGTATTGCTTCCAGATTATAACCTCAGATGGCATGTGCTTTCCTGTAGTAAGTGTTCTCAAACCACCATGACTCTTTTTTAGTCTTTGTACACTAAAAAGGAACTGTCCCCCCACTTTGGCAACAATTATTGGCTAATTTATACCTGCCACTGGCTCCCCTCTTCTCTTTCCTACCATCTTCACTTCTGATAGAGGTTTGCTATAAAAACATGAGCTAGTCCACCTTCCTCTTTCTTTCCCATGAAGATAATTTTTTATAATCTTTTAATTATGTACAAAGTGAGACATTTCTCTAGTTTCTTTTGTCTGTTTATTTTTCTTGTTATATATTGTATCTGAAGAATATGTGGGATAGGCCATTATTCTTCACTATTCAAAAGTCTCACAGACACACACACACACACACATGCACACACATATAACTGTCATTTAATTTATTTTTCCTATAATTCATGAAACCATAAGTTTGTAAAACTACTTAGAGTAAAATTTTTAATTCCTATTCCTGTCTGTAATTTCATACCTCCTTTCCATTCAGTCCTCCCAGGGAAAGGTCAAGAGCCTCTTTTTAGTAATGCCACTTCCCCACTCAAAAGTCCTCAGTGGTACCATTATTTATCTTCACACAGACTTACAGTTCTACCCACGAGTCTTTTGGGATCGCAGGTGGCCCACTTTTCTTCTCTTGTTTTTGCTTATTCTGATGAAACTAATATGGGTGTATTCTCAACTTATACTTAGTCACACCAGGATGTCAGTCTATTCATTCCATTTCCTTGTCACCTAGAAAACAGTTTTCCAGAATAATCTTGAGTAAGCATTATCAGAATAAATTGACTCTGCACTGGCTGCATTGGTTAATGAAAAATCCCATTAATCCTCTTGTGCCATTTATTTTTTTTTAATTAATATCTTTTCAGCATAACAGAATTCATTATTTATGCACCACACCCAGTGCTCCATGCCATACATGCCCTCCATAATACCTACTACCTGGCTCCCCCAAACCCCCACCTCCCACCCCTTCAAAACCCTCAGTTGTTTTTCATAGTCCATAGTCTCTCATGGTTCATCTCCCCTTCCAATTTCTCTCAACTCCCTTCTCCTCTCCATCTCCCTATGTCCTCCATGTTATTTCTTATGCTCCACAAATAAGTGAAACCATATGATAATTGACTCTCTCTGCTTGACTTATTTCACTCAGCATAATCTCTTCCAGTCTCGTCCATGTTGATACAGAAGTTGGGTATTCATCCTTTCTGATGGAGGCATAATACTCCATGGTGTATATGGTACACATCTACCTTATCCATTCGTCCATTGAAGGGCATCTTGGTTTTTTCCACAGTCTGGCAACCGTGGCCATTGCTGCTATAAACTTTGGGGTAGAGATAGCCCTTCTTTTCACTACATCTGTATCTTTGGGGTAAATACCCAGGAGTCCAATTGCAGGTTCATGGGGAGGCTCTATTTTTAATTTTGTAAGGAATCTCCACACTGTTCTCCAAATTGGCTGCACCATCCTGCATTCCCACCAACAGTGTAAGAGGGTTTCTCTTTCTCCACAACCTCTCCAACACATGTTGTTTCCTGTCTTGCTAATTTTGGCCATTCTAACTAGTGTAAGGTGGGATCTCAGTGTGGTTTTAATTTGAATCTCCCTGATGGCTAGTGATGATGAACATTTTTTCATGTGTCTGGTAGCCATTTGTATGTCTTCATTGGAGGAGTGTCTGTTCATGTCTTCTGCCTTTTTTTTTGACATTATTATCTGTTTTGTATGTGTTGAGTTTGAGAAGTTCTTTATAGATCTTGGATATCAGCCTTTGTCTGTACTGTCATTTGCAAATATCTTCTCCCATTCCTTGGGTTGCCTCTTTGTTTTTTGATTGTTTCCTTTGCTGTGCAGAAGCTTTGATCTTGATGAAGTCCCAAAAGTTCATTTTTGCTTTTGTTTCCTTTGCCTTTGGAGACATATCTTGAAAGAAGTTGCTGTGGCTGATATTGAAGAAGTTACTGCCTATTTTCTCCTCTAGGATTCTGATGGATTCCTCTCTCACGTTGAGGTCTTTTATCCATTTCAAGTTTATCTTTGTGTACGGTGTAAGAGAATGGTCGAGTTTCATTCTTCTATATATAGCTGTCCAGTTTTCCCAACACCATTTATTAAAGAGACTGTCTTTTTTCCACTGTATATTTTTTCCTCTTTTGTCAAAGATTATTTGACCATAGTGTTGAGGGTCCATATCTGGGCTCTCCACTCTGTTCCACTGGTCTATGTGTCTGTTTTTGTGCCAGTACCGTGCTGTCATGGTGATCACAGCTTTGTAGTAAAGCTTGAAATCAGGTAACGTGATGCTGCCAGTTTTGTTTTTCTTTTTCAATGTTTCCTTAGTAATTCGGGGTCTCTTCTGATTCCATACAAATTTTAGGATTATTTGCTCCAGCTCTTTGAAAAATACCGGTGGAATTTTGATCGGAATGGCATTGAAACTATAGATTGCTTTAGGCAGT
This sequence comes from Meles meles, assembly GCF_922984935.1. Taxonomy (NCBI): domain Eukaryota; kingdom Metazoa; phylum Chordata; class Mammalia; order Carnivora; family Mustelidae; genus Meles; species Meles meles. Next base: position 101,095,986 of record NC_060074.1, read on the forward strand.
ATAGACATTTTAACAATGTGTATTCTTCAATCTATGAGCATGGGATGGTCTTCCATCTTTTTGTGTCTTCTTCAATTTCATTCATGAGTGTTCTGTAGTTCCTTGAGTACAAATCCTTTACCTCTTTGGTTAGGTTTATTCCCAGGTATCTTATGGTTCTTGGTGCTATAATAAATGGAATCGATTCTCTAATTTCCCTTTCTGTATTTTCATTGTTAGCGTATAAGAAAGCAACTGATTTCTGTACATTGACTTTGTATCCTGCCACCTTACTGAATTGCTGTATGAGTTTGGGGGTGGAGTCTTTCGGGTTTTCCATATAAAGTATCATGTCATCTGCGAAGAGAGAGATTTTGACTTCTTCATTGCCAATTTGGATACCTTTTATTTCTCTTTGTTGTCTGATTGCCATTGCTAGAACTTCTAATACTATGTTGAACAAGAGTGGTGAGAGTGGGCATCCTTCTTGTCTTCCTGATCTCAACGGGAAGGCTGCGAGCTTTTTCCCATTGAGGATGATATTTGCTGTGGGTCTTTCATAAATAGACTTTATGAAGTTCAGGAATGTTCCCTCTATCCATTTTAATCAGGAACAGATGCTGGATTTTGTGAAGTGCTTTTTCTGCATCAATTGAGAGGACCATGTGGTTCTTCTCTATTCTTTTATTGATTTGTTCTATCACATTGATTGATTTGTGAATGTTGAACCATCCTTGAACCCAGGGATGAATCCCACCTGGTCATGGTGGATAATCATTTTAATGTGCTGTTGGACCCTGTTTGCTAGGTTCTTGTTGAGAATCTTAGCATCCATATTCATCAGTGATATTGGTCTGAAATTCTTCTTTTTGGTAGGGTCTTTGCCTGATTTGGGGATCAGGGTAATGCTGGCTTCATAAAAAGAGTCTGAAAGTTTTCCTTCTGCTTCAATTTTTGAAACAGCTTCAGGAGAATAGGTGGTATTTCTTCTTTGAAAGTGTGGTAGAATTCCCCAGGGACTCCATCAGGTCCTGGCCTCTTGTGTTTTGGGAAGTTTTTGATCACTGCTTCAATCTTGTTACTAGATATCAGTCTGTTCAAGTTGTCAATTTATTCCCGGTTCAATTTTGGGAGTTTATAGTTTTCCAGGAATGCATCCATTTCATCTAGGTGGCTTAACTTATTGGCATATAGCTGTTGATAATAACTTCTGATGATTGTTTCTATTTACTTGGTGTTATTTGTTATCTCTACCTTTTCATTCATAATTTTATTAATTTGAGCCTTCTCTCTTTTCTTTTGGATTAGTGTGGCCAATGGATTATCGATCTTATTGATTCTTTCAAAAAACCAGCTTCTAGTTTCATTGATACGTTCTACTGTATCTCTGGTGTCTACCTCATTGATCTCTGCTCTAATCTTGATTATTTCCTTTCTTGCATGTGGAGTTGGTTTGATTTGTTGTTGATTCTCCAGTTATTTAAGGTGTAGAGAGAGCTGGTGTCTTCTGGATTTTTAAATTTTTTTTGAGGGAGGCTTGGATGGCTATGTATTTCCCCCTTAGAACCACCTTTGCTGTATCCCATAGGTTTTGGACCAAAGTGTCTTCATTCTCATTGGTTTCCATGAATTGTTTAAGTTCTTCTTTGATCTCCTGGTTGATCCAAGCATTCTTAGTATATGTGCTGCCGAAGCGAGCACATGATCCAAGCATTCTTAAGCAAGGGGGTCTTCAGCTTCCAGGTGTTTGAGTTTCTTCCAAACTTTTCCTTGTGATTGAGCTCCAGTTTCAAAGCATTGTGATCTGAGAATATGCAGGGAATAATGTCAGTCTTTTGGTATTGGTTGAGCCCTGATTTGTGACCCAGTAAGTGGTCTATTCTGGAGAAGGTTCCATGTGCACTTGAGAAGAATGAGTATTCTGTTGTTTTAGGGTGGAATGTTCTGTATATATCTATGAGGTCCATCTGGTCCAATGTGTCATTCAACGCTCTTGTTTCTTTATTGATTTTCTGCTTGGATGATCTGTCTACTACTGAGAGAGGTGTGTTAAGATCTCCTACTATTAATGTATTCATATCAATATGATTCTTTATCTTGATTAATAGTTTTCTTATGTAATTGGCTGCTCCCATATTGGGGACAGAAATATTTATAATTGTTAGATCTTCTTGGTGGATAGTCCCTTTAAGAATTATGTAGTGTCCTTCTGTATCTCCGACTATGGTCTTCAGTTTAAAATCTAATTTATCTGATATGAGAATCGCTATGCCAGCCTTCTTTTGAGGCCCGTTGGCATGAAAGATGCTTCTCCATCCCTTCACTTTCAGTCTGGGTGCATCCTTAGGTTCGAAATGGGTCTCTTGTAGACAACATATGGATGGGTCCTGTCGTTTTATCCAATCTGCAACCCTGTGTTATTTTATGGGTGCATTTAGGCCATTCACATTGAGAGTGATTATTGAGAGATATGTTTTTATTGACATCGTGTTACCTTTGAAGTCTTTCTTTCTGAAGATTGTCTCCATATATTTCTGTTCAATGATATTCTTAGGATTTTCTTCTTTTATAGAACCCCCCTTAATATTTCCTGCAGTGTTGGCTTGGTGGTCACCTACTCTTTTAAGCCTTGACAGTCTTTGAAACTTTTTATCTCTCCATCCATTTTGAATGTCAGTCTTGCTGGATAAAGTATTCTTGGTTGCATGTTCTTCCCATTTAATGCCCTGAATATGTCTTGCCAGTGCAACCTGGCTTGCCAGGTTTCTGTGGACAGGTCTGACGTTATTCTGATGGGCTTTCCTCTGTACGTTAGGAGCTTCTTTGTAGCTTTCTTCAAGCTTTCAAGAGATCCTGTCTACAATTAAGATTTCTCAGTTTTTCTATCAGGTGCCTTGATACTTTTTTAGATTCTATAATCTTGAGGGGAGCTTCTCTGCCTCCCTTTCCAACATATTGTCTATGTCGATAGCCATTAGCTCTGTTGCAGAAGGCCCAGCCTCTGAATTTTTCTTCTGTTGGGCATTCCTCCTCCTAGTCATTTTGGTGAGAGATGGCTGAACGGATGCAGCAGCTGAATGTGTCAACCATTATGCAGGCAAGGTGCACCCTGGAACACTTCTGAGCAGTCAAGAGTCCCCACCCAAACGAAAGAAAAAAGAATGAGAGAAAAAAGAAAAAAGAAAAAAAAAGAGAGAGAGAGAGAGAGACAGGAAAAAAAAGAAAGATAAAATAAAAGAGAAGGTCCAGCCCAAATGGGCCCCTAGGTAAGATTGATGAAGTATACAAACAAAAACAGACAAACAAAAAGACTGATAAAAGTAAATGACAAGAGAAAAAGAAAAAAAAAACTATATATATATATATGCATAAAAACAAAACAAAAAAAGAACCTCATCAAAAAGAACCCCAAGTATAGGATTTATATACTACCAGGACAAACACAAATACACAGAAACACTGGCGGAAGAAAAAGATGGGAGAGTGGTTATAAATTCTCAGTGTGGGTGAGGAAGGTTATTTTGATTCTTCATGGATATATCTCAATATCTTTGTTAAAGGACTCAACTTTCCTAAGATAGAGGGGGATTAAAAATTGGTTGACCTATAGGGGTAGCATTGATTGGAGAAAGGGGATTACCTTGAAGTTTAACTCTATATGAATATTAAAAAATAAAAATAAAAAACTAAACTAAACTAAAATTTAAAAATAGAAAAGCAAAAGAAAAGCACAGGTATATGTATCAAAAAGTTCAGGTTAAAAGGTTATTAAGGAATTTGATGTACTGGACATCTCACTGTGATGGTTAAAAAATTATCTATAAAAAATCGCATGGAGCACTGGGTGTTGTGCAAAAACAATGAATACTGTTACGCTGAAAGAAAAATAAATTAGAATATAAAAAAAATTATAAAAAATGAATCAGAATAGTGGGAATGAATTAAAAATAAAGGTTGTATCTATGAAGTAGTGGTTGTTGTTCTCTTGTCTTTTTTTGGGGGGGGTTGGCTTTCTGGGGGAGGGGCCTGCCTTGTGGTTTTTCAGTCAATGATGTTCCCTGAGTTAAGTCCTCCCACCCCCATCAGGGGGGTGGGCTCTGAGGAAACCCGTGTTTCAGGCTTTTGTTCTATGGAGGCTTTTTTTTTTTTTTTTTAATTTGTTCATTTGTTTTCTCTCACCTTGTTGGCTTTGGATGGGTTTTGGAGGTTTAGAGGAAAGCAAACTGCACCCAGACCTCCCTCTCAGGGAGAAGCCTCAGTCTGTTCCCTTCTGGGTGCTCCAGAGCACATAAATTCCCCCTTGGCCGCTGGCAGAGCACGTTCCCAATCACTGGGTCCCTTGGAACACAGGAACTCCTGCTTGTACCCAAAACACAACAGCTGTGGCTGTCTGTCTGGGCAGCTCCAGACTGCTAGAGAGGTTCCAAGCAGTGATAGCACACTGAGATTTTCCTGCTGGCCCGGGCTAGGAGTGCTCAGACTCTCTGGGTCCGAGAGTGCCGGGCTGGTGCCTGCATGCACCTCTCTCAGGGGAGGGTGTGGGGCAAGACTCGGACTCTGGTCATGCGGCCTGTGCACGTGGAGAGTGCCAAGGGCTGTGGTTCTGCCAACTGGTGAAGGCTCCCAGCCCCTCACGGGAGCCGCCACCCAGACACTCTCAGGCGTGTTCACTGCTCAGGGACCAAGACCTGGTTTCTCTGCTGCACTCTCTCTGGCTCAGTGCCAGGGGTGGCTGTCTTGGGTCCGGGGACTTAAGCCCCTGTCCCCAACCGCCCCAATTCCCACAATTTCCCCCCATGATCCTTTGCTCTTTTTGAGTGCTTTCAACCAGACTCCAAGTTAGTGCTGGTCCCCAGTCGCAGGGCACTCTCGTATTGGGGTATTACTTTCTAATGGGTTGCTTCTGGTGGCTCCCTCCCCCTTTGGTTTATCTTCCGATATCAGTCTGATGTTCCCACTCTGCTTTACCTGCCCACTGGTGTCTTCTGCTCCTGTAGAGATCCAGATGTGTATAATTCTGATCTCAGGCTGATTTCATGGGTGATCAGAGTTCCTTGGTAGGTAATCAGCTCATTTTAGGGTACAGGTTGAAATGGCACCTCCTCCTAGTTCCCGCCATCTTGTCCCTCCCTCCTTGATCCACTCCTCTTGTGGCATTTTAATTCTGTCTTACTGTGTGTTTCTCTTTCCTTGGCATCATTACTTCAATATAGATATTTAATAGTCTTCCTTAATTTCTTTCTACTGTCCATGCCGCAAAGATTCTCCCTTGCATAGCTGTGCTCAAGTAAGATCATTTAAATCTTCTTTTTGTACTATATTTCTTATCCTTTGCAGGAACTATAGGAGGCATGCACTTTCATTAACCTTTAGTTTACAAATAAAAAAGAGAAACCAAGTTAAGAGACATGAAGTAACCGAATTCAGATACCTACTAATAGTTACAACCAGGTTTTAGACCCAGGCGGACTGCTTTCAGAGCCTGATCTCAAAACTTCTTATCTGTTTGCTTCATAGGATGACTGTATTTCATTGATTTTGAAAATTGTGAAGAAATATAATATAGTACCCTAAGTTTTAAAATGGCAAATGTGGGTCCCTGGGTGGCTCAGTGGGTTAAGCCTCTGCCTTCAGCTCAGGTCATGATCTCAGGGTCCTGGGATTGAGCCCCACATTGGGCTCTCTGCTCAGTGGAGAGCATGCTTCCCCTTCTCTCTGCCTGCCTCTCTGCCTAATTGTGATCTCTCTCTCTGTGTCAAATAAATAAAATTTAAAACGAAAAATAAAATAAAATGGCAGATGTTTGCCTGACAACACAATATGTAAATGAAGTATCTGATTTTAATTAAAAGAGCAATAGTATGCTATAGTTCATATATTAAATAATTATAATTCTGTAGTGTCAGTGGTTTTGAAAATTAATTTATATTTAATGAGATATACCAAATATGAATTATACTTAGGGAGAGGGATTAATACAAAGTTCATTAATAGGAGATTGCATTCATTTATTTTAATATATACTTATATAGTCTCCACATAATTTAAAGGATATTTTTTGGTTTATTTGGTGCAATAGTTACATGATCCAAAAATAAATGATCAGTAGGGAAGTACACTATAACCTGGTGAATTTACTTCTGGACGTAATTATATCTGGCATGAACCACTGTTAATATACACTCTCAGCTACACCTCTATGCAGACTACAGACTACATAAACACCTGCCCAGGCTGGAGGCACCATTAATCAGGGAGACCCTCATAGTTTAATTGACATTGTCTCATGATCACAACCCTATTTATTGTTGATATTATATTATGAATTACAAATAGGAACCATTATTAATTTTAAATAAAATGATAATATACTATGTTTGAGCACTAAATATTCAAAATAAAATAATCAGGAAACAAATTTTTATATCCCCAAATTCTGTTGGAATCAGGCTCATTGCAATTGAAATTACCTTACAATGATGTCTATGAAATAGAAACTAAGGTCAGTCCTCGGAGGAGAATATTTTATTTAATATGCTTCTCCTAGTATAGAATTGTTACTTTCTGAAGAGTCTTTACTCCTGCAGCGAAATCAACTGGAAAACTTATGTCTTTCATGCCTGCTGTTTTCTTATTTTATGCAAGTGACATTCAACATTGGTTAGTTGATAGAAACTAAGCAATGAATGAGACTCTAGGACTACATCTGCAGAGCCAAAATAAGCAGAAGGCCTTAAAATATTCCCATGAACTCAGAATAGTCAAAGTAGAATAAAGGAGGAAAGTCCTAAATCCATATTTATGTTAATCAGCCCAACAGTTTAAATGATACACTTGTAAAAAAAAAAAAAAAAGTCGTTCTTTACTGTGCTAAACATGTTACATATATTTCAAGAGTAAAATATTTGGTTGGAACCTCTGGTATTAAATATTTTGGCATTTCATATGGAATCTACGCTTCAGATCACACGTAGAATCTATGCCTACAATTCTCTCTGACTACGTTTCATTTGAACTTCAAAATATACTGTAGGGATTTCCTCTTAAAGAAATCACTTCTCCATCTGCCATTTTGCTCTGTCATTTTCAAATGCATGACCAGTATTTGTCTTGAGTTAATGCTGCAGTGTTCTTATTCTAATCTCCTGTTAGGAAAGTAACAAACTAAAAGGAAAAAAAAGGCTTGAAAATTAGATTATTTTGTTAAAACCACAGATTTAGAAATGCTTCTTTTAAGTATACTTATTAACCAAAATACAGAAATGGATATCATACTTCTACATGACCAAAGACTCTAAATAACTTGAGTAAAAAGATAAACATAAATAAAATAATATAACAGGACAAAAATTTCCCTCAGATTATTCATATCTCACACACTGCATTGTATCATTCTTTGCTGTTAGTGAAGAATTTCATGTGTCTTTTGTTGACGACTCACTGAGTCCCCCAGCTGAGAAGGGGCTTGTTTGGTGTCAGCCACAGAGTGAATCAGGATGCAGAGTTTCAGGGTCAATCCCTTGCCCTTGACATTCACATCCCTACTTAATGTTTGAGGAAGCCAGGCTATTCCCATGTCATTGTACTCTTAACTGGTTCTTTTTACTCAACTCACTAAGGAAGCAAAATAATTAGATCCATTGAGACATTAAATATGAGTCAATGAAATGCAAAAACTTTCAAAGCCTTCAGTCACTACATCACCTTGAATGTTGCCAGTATGTTTTTTCCAATATACATTGTGTAGAAATATGCTAGGAAGAGCAGTGCACTGAAACAGGCACTGACATGGGGTCACTTTGCCCTCCCTTAATCACAAGGACCCTGCCTAGGAAGGCTGAGCCTTCCTTTGTTTCTAAATCACCTGTAGAGTTTGTCATTGTTTTTTCCCACATTTTAGAAGAAATCTGTTTTCATTATGGGAGAGGTTAAAAAAAAAAAAAGAAAATACAAAGAGGAAAACAAAAATCATTCCTAATCTCAAAACCCCCAAAGAACAGCCCAAACAATTTTGATGCATTTTCCTCTAAAATCTTTGTGCCATACATGCCAGTGTGCATGTATGTGTGTATGTATATTTCATAAAGTAAAAATGTGTACTCCCAGACAGGGATATAAAGTAAATCATTTTCATCTTTCCAAGCCTAACTGTTAAGGGCCATATTTCTCCTGACAATCCTATCACTCAATTTAAAGAGAAAGTATTTTATCCCCAGCTATTGTCTGAACTAACTTCAACTGTCTAATTACAGTATTCTATATTGTAATCTTTAAAAAGCTTGATGTGTTTACAGATCAAAGCATGTAATACAACACCTGGGTTGCTATAGAGATGTCTAAATTTTATCAAGATTAAAACATTAATAAATGCACTTGAAAGACTTACCATAATGTACACACCCACAAACATTTCTTGCATTAGTTTTGTGGGACAAATACAGGTGCAAGTATTATGTGCCTTTAATGAGCCACATTTTCCAGTATCATCCCTTGTATTCTTCTGATGTATCCTCTCTACTGGTTTATTTCTTCAGATTAGAATTATCAGTGAAAAAGTTATATTCCTTAAACTTTTTTTTAAGATCTTATTTATTTATTTGAGAGAGAGAGAGAGCTGTAATGAGCTGGATGAGGGGCAGAGGGAGAAGCAGGCTCCCTGCCAAGCAGGGAGCCCAATGCAGGGCTCAATCCTGGGATTCCAGGATCATGACCTGAGCCAAAGACAGACACTTAACCTACTGAGCCACCCAGGTACCCCTTTTCCTTAAATTTTTTAAACTTGGCCTGCCAAACTGATAATGTGAAATGTACACACAGAGAAAGGTGTGCAAGCATATATATTTTTTTATTCATATCTCTATCTCCTCTTTACGTGTGAATATGTATAAATTGGGTTTATCGATGTGTTCATGGAACAGAATCACCATCATCTGCTTGTTTAAGAGCCATCATACAGATCCATTTTTTTTTTAATTTCCTGAGAGTTTGAGGAGGATATTTCTCAAGGGATCTAAAACCCTTAGGAACTAGCATTAGGGCTTTTGGTTTGACAGAGTGTTTAAGAGAATCACTGAATTATTAATGAGACCAAAGTTTACCATCATTATTTTTTTTTACTATATTTGGAAAGCTTTGGGGGTACCTTTGGTCTTATGGGAAATAAATGGCCCATGTTAGCCATGATATTTCATTGCCATTGACAGGAAAGAAAGTAAAGAGGACCGTGGAACTAGAATTCCATCTATAATAACAGCATACTGAAGGTGTACTGATTATTGCTTAAGCTTGTCTCAGTGCTGTGTTAGCATCCTGGAACAGGGCTGGCATCATGCTTTGGAAGTAATTTAAGCAGAATTTGTTAGTCACAGTCCCAAGAAAGCAAAAATGTTAGCATGCTGACTGTATGTCAGGCAGGGCTAGCCCTCCATCAGTAAGAATTTAGAGATCTTCACTTTCTAGTTGTGCTCATTAATAAAACTTCACCAGATTCTGACAGCTGGTCTACTTCCCATTTGCTACTAATAGGTTTTTTTTTTCACTCTCTCCCCTGAGAAGCAGTGACTTTGTGACCCTAAAGCCTCAAAGGGACCTGAAATAGACATTCACTATTTTTATAGATGATGTTCATAAGTAACATAATATATAAATATAATTTTAACCACTGACTGACCTTAATCATTATCATTGTCATTATTAATATAGGCTTCATTATGCCTACCCCCAAATTCCGTATGTGAAAGCCTAACCCCCAATATCTCCGAATGTGACTGTGTTGGGTGACCATGAAAGCTGACAGTGTAGCTCCAACATATGTTTGTTTAAATAGCCATGGAGGCCAGTGCCTTTGGCCTCTCTGGGGTTCTGTTACCTTTAACATGAAAAACTGTCCCCAGTTATGGTCCCATTTTTTGCACTTCATTGGGACATCCAGTTTAACTATAGCAATGACACCAATGACAAAATAAATATGGAAAGTAGCAACTTTTTTGCAATAATTCTTAATTCCCTTCTGGGGGAGAAACAAACTGCTAAAACTGTCATGTTGAATTGGCATTTCCTGTTAAAGCTTCCCTCCTCCTTGGCACAGAGACTGCCCTGGGTGATTTCTTGAGAAGGTTCTAGCTAGTCCTTAGACAAGCAAAGATGTGGATAGTGAGCAAGATGTATCCTAGGGAAACTGATCAAAGAAGAGAAGCCGCCTGGTAAAAACAAGTCCAGGAAGCCTACGTACTAAGAACCATGATTTGAGATGCTAATCATTCCAGAAGTGTGTTTTATTGGTCCATTTAATTTGATTGGGGGAGAAATTTCCCATAAGGATTTGGGGATTTTTCAGACCTAAGACACTGGCATAAAAAGTAAAGTTGTACTTTATCAGTTGTCCCTGTGGAATTAGTTCATCAAGCCTCCTTATAACCAAAGCAGTGACTTTTAAACTTTAATGTCTTTAAGAATTATCTGGAGAGCTTGTTAAAATGCCACAAGCTCAATAGATTCTGATTCATCTAGTCATGAATGGGATGCAGAAACCAGCATTGTATCAAGCCTTTCTTCTCTGAGGTAATGTTTGTTTCTTCTAACACTTACATAGTGTTTATTATATGCCAGACGCTGCTCTGAGTTTATTTTATTTCATATTTTATTTTATTTTGTTTTGTTTTGTTTTATTTTATTTTATTTTTAGAAAGGGAAGGGGGGAGAGAGAGAGAGAGAAAGGGAGAATCTTAAGCAGGCTCACTCCAGCATGGAGCCCAGCCTCATCACCCTGAGATTCTGACCTGAGCCAAAATCAAGAATTAGACACTTACCTGACTGAGCCACCCAGGAGCCCTTGTTATGAGTATCTTATGTTAACATCTTTAAAATTACAAAACACTACATTTTGTTATCTGTATTTTATGAGAGAAATAGAGGAGACAGAGTTGTTTACCCTCTAACATAATGCTAGTAAGTGGCAGCCTGGGATTTGAATCCAGGCTATTTTGTTCCAGAGCCCATGGTCTTGGCCACTCTATTGTGTGGTCACCTCCTTTTGACGCAAACTTTCCAACATTCAGGCTTTGAGGAACACCACAGTAGAGGATATAAACATAGATATAATAACTGACCCCATAAAGCAGGTGATTGCTATAATCATGTATATTTATTTGGGAAAAAGAAAAACACAAGCATTTATTGACTACCTGTTTCATGTCAGAAGCTCTGATAGCCAGACAGGTTTTTAAAAATATCATAAAAAGAAATGTGAAGAAAAAAAAAAAACATTTTTATCCTCAGCACGTCTCAGTTAACATTCCTCAACCCCACTGAGTCTGTCTGTGGCTTCTAATGAATGATTCCAATCATGTAGCAAAGTGAAAGCCACAGCTCTCAGATACACTGCTGCTGAATACAATCTCAGGCTCTCTCCCACACATGGCATAGGAATTTGCCCCTCTTTTTTTTTAATGTTTACTTATAAACAATTTCCAACTTACAGAGATGTGGCAGGCATAAGAATACCGAAATAAACTGTCCTTAGTGCCTTAACCCAGGGTCACTGACTGTTAACATTTTGCCTCATCCGTTTCTACATTTGTGCTGTCACTCCTCCACTCTTCCCTCTCTCCCTGCCTCCCCGCCCTGTGGAGTCTTCAGGAAACTTTTGTTGAACAAATATCCGTGTGCAGATAAGGAAAAGGACACCCAAGGAGGTTAAGTCACGTGATCAAAGTCCAGTTTCTGGAGAGTGGTAAAGATGCGCTTGCAGGCAGTTGACTGTAGAGCTTGAGCTCTATTTGGAATACGTTTAATCACCCGAGGGAAACAGGAGGACCACGACTGAGGCTCGTATTTTAATGTAGTAGGGCTTGTATCTTCTTCGAGAAAAAGCTGACCGCTCACACATAGTCTTTCTATGATCCGTGTGCCCAACTCAGCTGCAGAAAAGATTTAACTCATGAATAAGAAGTACTCACGGTAGTCGTAGTATTAAAGTGTGTTTCATGTACAGGTCTCTTAACTATTTTCCTCATGGTGTTATATGCATTATGTCATTTTGCTTCATGAGGAAATTAAAGCTTAAGGAGAAGTTAGTGATTTCCTTAAGGTCATATCACAAAAGTGTCCTTATGTCAGAACTAGGGCCCAGGTTCCCAATTCGTGACCTAATCTTTTCACCACCAAGCTTCTTGCTTGGAGCCACATATACACTAAGTTCTGTTATACAAAATAATACCCTGCTAAACGGAATTGACAGACCACTGACCTGTACATAGCTGTAGGTATGATAAGAACAGAGTTCTCAGTGATACTCACAGATGACTGCATTACTTGGAATTAATTTTACTCAGCGGTGCTCAGTGTTTCTAGGGAGCTGAGCAAGGCCATCTGGCCATTTGAGAATAGGCATGTGGTAGTAAACTGGGCCTAAATGTTGCTGTGAAACCAGAAGCTGGTTTCCCAGGTGACTAAGGGGAAGTGGGATTTAAGGAACAAGAATCTTTTCTGTAGGAATTACCATTGTGCTCACCACAAATCACAGTGACTTGAAGCTAGAGGTTTTAGGTCCAGGCAAATAATAGACTTATTCTCCGTGGCCAACATTAGTATTTCATATTTTCTAGCATTTTTTAACTTCATAAAATCTGTTAATAGCAATTAACATATTTGAGTCCTAATGCAAATGACTCAGTGAGCATAGTAGATAATGTCACACTCTCTCTTATTGTAAGATTGTAACAGAATTACTTAGAGATGTCAGTGGCTTATCTCATATCTCATAGTGAATATTACTCAGTCTCCTGATGTCTTATGTGTCCTCTTGTTACAAATCTGCCGTGGGGAATTCAGCTGGTCCATGCCTGCCCTGTACTAGACCTTTTGTCAACATTAGTTTTCTCTCTCTCATCCTTTCTGCTTTGTAATTATTTTATCATCTTGAAGTTCTGTGAGATGATCAGGCATTGTAATATCCATTTTTATGAATGAGAAACTGAGGCTCAGCTAGCTTTTATAACTGAACCTAAATAGAAGAGAGCATTAAGGCCAATAAGCAAAGAATGGGGAAATAGTGCACTGAGTATTTGCATGAGGCTTTACATGCTCCAGGTCACATTTCAAACAAAGTGATTTTCCTCATAGACCTCTCTGTTGTCAGGAGTACTAGGAAATTTATTCTTTTTTGGCCCTTTTAGAGTCATTTGGACCCAGAATTATTTTATTCTATTCCGATTGTTGCTAAACAAAACTCTTTCCAGATTTACGAGCATAAAACAAGGAGATTGCATTATATATCATGGTTTTATATGAGTAAGGGAATTGTTCTTCTACTGAACATCAACAGAGGTTCTGTGACAGTAGTCAGTTGCAAATGTGCTGGATTGGAAAGTCCAATCTTGGTGCTTTGGAGGAGAGTGTCTTTTGGAGACAATGGTACATTTTCGTAGATGCTTAGGGGCTGGGTTTGTCTGGGACTATTGACTAAACACCTCACGTGACCTCTACAACATGGTGGTCTCACAGCAGTTGGATTTCTTACTCGGTAGCTCAGGACTTCCAGAGAGAGTGTCCCAACAGACAGGAAGCTGATAGTGCATTAGGGCCTGGTATCAAACTAGTAGCATCAATTCTAATGTATTCTACTGCTCAAAGCAGTCGACTATAGGGTCCCTTCTGGTTCAAGGGATAGAGGTATAGACATCACCTTTCAATGAGAAACTGACAGAACTTGCAGCCATGTTTAATCTTTGTATTTTGTATATTTCTACTCTGTAAGGTTGAGCATGCAACATCTTACTTGGTTAGTTCAAGCTATGCAGCAGAGATCAGGAGGATAATGAAATATGGAGAGGGATAAGCATTAGAGGATGCTTCTTGCCTCTGAGGAGAAAGATTTCCTCAGGAAAAAAAAAAAAGTTAAAAAGTAATTGGTATTTGCTCTCCTCCTAATATTTTTGCTATTAATCTCTGGGGTGGAAGTTTTGGCAAATATATTGAATAACAGTTCTCTTCCAGCAACCAACCCCTGCCACAGCCATTTTTATGAGGTTTCCTAAGTCAGTGATTTCAAAATTCTTGTAATTCTGAGTCATTCTATTTTTTTTCCCATATTAGAGTTCTTCTTATACTATTTTTAACCTATTTTTAACTTTAATTGAGCCTATTATACACACATACACAGACACAAAACACACAGTGTTTACCATTATAAAGCTTTGACTTTGAGCCTGGAACTCAACTAGAAAATCTTTGAGTTGCAAGAACTGATTCTGCGTCTCTAGTGTAAGACCAAGAATAGCATTTCTCAAGTTGCAGTTCATGAAGAATTTGTATTCAGTGAGATGTTAATAAGTATTCTGGAAACAAGCACAAAATATAAAAGCTTCTGATATTTTCGGGAATGCTGTAATTGACAACCCATTTTTAAAATTCACAATGGTCATACTAATATATAAAAGTCATTGGGAAAGCCAGTTTTACTCAACATTTTCCTGACTTTGTGAACCATAGAATGTCTATATCATGGGCCTCCTTGATTTCATTCAACAAATATCTGTTACATGTCTATAGGATCTACATTATGCCAAATCTTGTGCTAGACCTTAGGGTGAGAGCCGTGGACAAAGCAGATGTCAGCTCCCCCTTCAAAGGTTATACAGTGTAGTAGGAGAGCCAAGTATCACCCAGGCTACAGGTAATTTCAAGAAAGAAAATGGGAACATTGTTTTGGAAAACATCAACCTGCCTCTGCTGTCCAAAGTGTAGATGCTATCCATATGTGACTACTTAATTAGAATTAAATAAATGTAAAAAATCAGTGCCTCCTTGCAGAAGTCACATTTTAAGTGCTCAGTAGCCACGTGTCAGTACAGCTACCGTAAGAAAGGATAGTGCAGAATACAACCCTTCCATTTCGCAAGAAGTTCTGTTAGACAGCCTTGCTCTAGAGCAGGGCTCTGCAAAGTATGGATTATCGGACATATGTTATCTCATATTTTGCCTCATGTTTTTAAAGATTCAGAAATATATGATTACTCGGCCAAAAAGCTAAATACATATCCAATTTGTTTGACAAATGTCTAATTCCATTCCACATTGTGTTTCCAAAAGTTAGGGAAGAAAGTGCCTGTCTTCCCATAGGCTTACCAAGCTGCCCAACGTAGAACTTTGGTTCTTCTCTCAGGAGGAAAAGATGTTTCTTAGTGTAGTTTTAACTGTCCTGTTCTTATTATGAGGAACTTGAGCATCTTTTCATACACTTAGAGGGTATTTTTAATCTAGTTTTCTCTGAACTGTCTGCTCATATCTTGTGCCCATTTTTTTCAGTCTGTTGATTTTATTTTTCTCAATTAGTTGAAGCTCTTTATCTATTAGGTGTATTAAACTTTTGTCTGTGATATAATTTTTAAGCATTTTTCTGAGATAGAAGTTATAATTATTATTCTGTGATAAAATATTGGTCCCACCCTGCAATTGCACTGCTGGGTATTTACCCCAAAGATACAGATGTAGTGAAAAGAAGGGCCATTTGTACCCCAATGTTTATTGCAGCAATGGCTACGGTCGCCAAACTGTGGAAAGAACCAAGATGCCCTTCAACGGATGAATGGATAAGGAAGATGTGGTCCATATACACAATGGAGTATTATGCCTCCATCAGAAAGGACGAATACCCAACTTTTGTAGCAACATGGACAGGACTGGAAGAAATTATGCTGAGCGAAATAAGTCAAGCAGAGAGAGTCAAGTATCATATGGTCTCACTTATTTGTGGAGCATAACAAATAACATGGAGGACATGGGGAGATGGAGAGGAGAGGGAGTTGAGGGAAACTGGAAGGGGAGATGAACCATGAGAGACTATGGACTCTGAAAAACAACCAGAGGGTTATGAAGGGGCGGCGGGAGGGGGTGGGGTGGGGTGGGAGGTTGAGGAACCATGTGGTGGGTAATAGGGAGGGCACGTACTGCATGGAGCACTGGGTGTGATGCCAAAACAATGAACACTGTTATGCTGTAAATAAGCAAATAAAAATAAATAAATTAATTAAAAAAAAATATTGGTCCCAGTTTGTCATATTTTGCTTAAATATTTTTGTGGCATGTATAATAGTTCAAATGGTTATATAATCAGATTTATCTTGTCCATTAATGCTTTTGGAATCTTAGACATAGGGAATTTCTTTTTTTTAGAGGTATAAAAAATACAAACCACTTTTAAAAAGTTACTTGAATAATTTCAGCTTCATTTTCAATCTCTGATTCATTGCATATTTACTGTGGTATGCACTGTTGCATTTGGTTTGTGTTTTTTTTTCAATTTTTAGTTTGGTCATCCAAATACATGAGTACCTACATCTTGTATTTACAAGTTTAGCTTCTTTACTGATTTGAAAACCGACATTTTTCATTCATTGATACAGTTTAACTTTCCTTTTAGTGTTTATTTCATTTTCAAGAAATAGGGGCGGGTGGCTAGAGGGAAGTATATTTCAGGAACTCAGTATGTATTTGTTGTATAAATGAATGAATGGAAAAGAATGAATTCCATGAGCCATGGCAGGAAAAAGACTCAAATAAAACGCAGATCTGATTATTAAATTTAAAAATTAATATATATTAAATGGGTGATGTGAGAAAGAGCCTGAAGAGTTGGATATTAAGTATTAAAGAGTTTTTAAAATGACATCCCCAATTGTAGGCATTCTTTCATTTGACCAAGTAATGTTCATGTTATACTCCCTACATATGTCAACAATCTATGAAGAATTCTTTAAATGATGACAGGTTTTTGAGAACCCCCCCAAAAATTTAATAATCAGAAAGCTCCCACCTGAAGTCATTAAAACCATAAAATGCCAAACCGACCGTACCTTCTCTTTTGATAGAGACTCTATTCATTTGTTTAATAGAAATCAAATATTATTATATAATACATTTTTATTTCAGTGGCACATGATTCAAAGTCTTCCATGGTGTTTGTGGGGTAAATGAGATGAGCATGGCTTTACAGTTGTTCAGTTAATGTGAAGCAAGGTGGATAGCCACAACCTAAATACTGACTAAAGTCCGAGGTCAATTCAGAGGGCAATCTTTTGAGATTATTTTCCAGATTCTGTTCAGAGCCCTTTTTACTATCTGTCAATAACTTTGGTAACACAGAAATGGCTTTAATAAAACTACATAATTTATAGGCAGTTTAAATCTGGAAGAGAAAACAGATATGAATTCCAGAATCACTACTTAGATTCTAAAGACTGAAACATCACAACACACCTAAGAAAATGAAATCTAACCAAAGTCTAACTGGGTTGGCAGCCATGTTTTAAGAAAACATTTATAAAAATACATGTGAAGGGAATTTTAAGATAGCGGAAGCTCAGGGAAATGTTTAATCCAACAAAATCTCAAGTTGTGCTGACACATTAAATTCCACGGTGTAAGTGATGTCCTAAGAGCTCCATTCATCTTTGCCAGAATATTTGCCAATATCCTAATTATTTCTGCCAAATACTTTACTCCACAGACATACATGCAAGTGAGTGTCTCTACTTTTTTATGTTCATCTATTCAACCGATCAGAGTGTATCCTGTAAAGTATAATAGTGTTGACTACACTATAACACTTTTCACTGTGCACAAAATTAATTCTCTTCCTTTTCCTGCTCAGTCTCTCTCATTCTCATTTAGCTTGAATAGCTGTGGGAGCAATAGTATATTGCCAAGCCTTGGATTAGAGTGAAGCTCCTCTCTGTATCATTCATGACAGAGGTCAGCTAAGATAAATGGTGTGCAGAGCAAGACTGGCTCCCCTGGTCCCCTAATCTTACCTACTAAAGGAGGTTGGATATATCGCAAAGGTTAGATCTTCTATTTTCTCAGTCACTGGCACCCTAGTAAATATAATGGCAGTTCCCTACAACTATAGTTAAGAGGGCACTGATAACTTGGGTGCCAATTTATTCTGCTCAGGTGCCTACTCAGGCTTTCCTCTTACCTGAAACACACCGCATTCTTGCTTTGTTCCCTCTGTCTACTCAACTATAATCCAGTCACAATCTTTTCTTACAAGAAACCTTCTGTTATCCCTAAACTGGGAGTGATCTTCTGTTCTACAGAATTTCAACTCTCTAAGGACTTGTTGATAGTTCATCATATACTGCCTTATAACATCAGATCATTCAAAGAAGATAAGACTGCAGGTGGGGGATAACCGCTCATCTCTGATTGAAAACAGTCTCTGAGGACTACATCCTCAATTGTAATTACAAAAGGTTGCACTGGATCATTATTAGAGGGACTTCCAGTCTGTGACTATACAGCATTAATGTTTGTATTGTAATTATGAGGCTGATGCACTACCTACTGCACTAATGAGGCACCTTTTGTATTGTAATTAATGTTATCTAATTATCTCCTGGTATACATATATCTTGCTTCCTCAGTAAGATTATAAGCTCTTTGGAAGCAAAGGACCAGGTATACATATACATATACATATATACACACACATATAATACAATATTATATGTTAAACTATTTTTATGGTAGTTATTAAATTTTTAATAAACTTTTTATCTGTTGTAGAGTAATTTACACACACAGTAAGTAGCTTCCATTTAAAATATACCATTTTCTACGTTTTGAGTTATATACATCCCTGAATCCACCACCACAATTAACATACAAAACCATCCATACAAAAGGTTTCTAAGGTCCTTTCACAGTTCATACATTTCTGTCCCTGGCCAGGAAACCTGTGGTATACTTTTATCACAATAAATTATTTTGCATTTTATGTAGATGGAATCATCTGGTATGTACTCTATTGTGTATGGCTTCTTAGCATATTGAATTTTCAAATCCGTTGATGTTGTATGTGTCAGTGGTTCTTTCTTTTTTATTGTTGAATAATATTCCATTGTTTGAATGTAACACTGTTTGTTCATTCACTGGGAGAGTACTTGAGATGTTTCCAGATGTTGACTGTTATGAGTAAAGCTGTAATGAATATTTGTGTACAAGTCCTTGGTAGAAATCTATTTTCTTTTTTTTAAGATTTTATTTATTTATTTGACAGACAGAGATCACAAGTAGGCAGAGAGGCAGGCAGAGAGAGAGGGGGAATCAGGCTCCCTACCAAGCAGAGAGCCCGATGCGGGGCTCAATCCTACGACCCTGGGATCATGACCCGAACTGAAAGCAGAGGCTTTAACCTACCTAGCCACCCAGCCGCCCCAGAAGAAATCTATTTTCATTTATCTGGAGTAAATGCCTAGAAGTGGAAAGGCTGGATTATATGGCAGGTGCTTGTTTTTTTCTGTTGAAAGGGGACACAATTAGAGCCTCTCTCTCTCACTCTCTTTTTAAAGAAATTTTAATTTAAATTCTAGTTAATATACAGCATAATATTGGTTTCAGGTGTACAATATAGTGATTCTGCACTTCCATACATCGCCTGGTGCTCATCACAAGTGCACACCTTACTCCCCATCACCTATTTCATCCATCCCCTACCCACTTCGTTTCTGGTAACCATCAGTTTATTCTCTAGAGTTTAGAGTCTGTTTCTTGGCTTGCCTCTCTCTGTTTTTCCCCTTTACTTGTATGTTTTGTTTCTTAAAATCCACATATGAGTGAAATCGTAGGGTATTTGTCTTTCTCTGACTGACTTATTTCACTTAGGATAATACTCTCTAGCATCATCCATGTTGTTGCAAATGATAAGATTTCATCCTTTTTGTGGCTGAGTAATATTCCACCGTATACATATACCACACCTTCTTCATCCATTCATCAGTCAGTGGACATTAGGGTTATTTCCATAATTTGGCTGTTGTAGATAATTCTGCTATAAACATTGGGGTGCATGTATCCTTTGAGTTTGTATTTTTGTATTCTTTCGGTAAATATCTAGTAATGCAATCGCTGGTTGTAGGTTAGTCCTATTTTTTTTTCTTTTTTTTTTTTATTTATTTTTTCAGTGTAACAGTATTCATTCTTTTTGCACAACACCCAGTGCTCCATGCAAAAGGTGCCCTCCCCATTACCCACCACCTGTTCCCCCAACCTCCCACCCCTGACCCTTCAAAACCCTCAGGTTGCCCCAACCTCCCACCCCTGACCCTTCAAAACCCTCAGGTTGTTTTTCAGAGTCCATAGTCTCTTATGGTTCGCCTCCCCTCCCCAATGTCCATATTCTTAACTTTTTTTTTTTTTTAAGATTTATTTATTTTTTGACAGAGAGAGATACAGCAAGAGAGGGAACACAAGCCAGGGAGTGGGAGAGGGAGAAGGAGAAGCAGGCTCTCCTCTGAACAGGGAGCCTGAAGTGAGGCTCAATCCCAGGACCCTGGGATCATGACTTGAGCCAAAAGCAGACTCTTAATGACTGAGCCACCGCAGGCACCCCCTATCCTATTTTTAACTTTTTGAGGAAACTCTTACTGTTTTACACAGTAGCTACACCAGTTTGCATTCCCACCAACAGTGCAAGAGGGTTCCCCTTTCTCCTTATACCTACCAATATGTTTCTTATGTTGTTGATTTTAGTCATTCTGACAGGTGTGAGGTGATATCATTGTAGTTTTGATTTGTATTTCCCTGATGATCAGTGATATTGAGCATCTTTTCATGTGTCTGTTGGCCAGCAACTCTCTGTGTTCATGGAGGATCAAATGAGATAATCCATGTGAAATGCCTCGGACAGTGTTGAGCTCATAGTAAATATTCCATAAATGAGAATTCTCAGTATTATTACTAACATTATTATAACATACATCATATATGTAAAGGAACTAAGTATTAAACTTAACAAGTAAACAAGATATTTTTTCTCTCTTTTTAGTATCTTTTTACCTTTTGATCCCTTTCACTTATTTCTCCCACCTTTCTCCCCGCCCAACACCAACTCTGGGAACCACCAATCTGTTTTCTGTATCTTTGAGCTTGTTTTTGTTTTATTATTCCACATATAAGAAAGATCATAGGGTATTTGTCTTTTTTGTGTCTGATTTATTTCACTTAGCATAATCCCCTTGAATTCCATCCATGTTGTCACTAATGGCAAGATTTCATTCTTTTTTATGGCTGAATAACATTCCATTGTGTGTGTGAGCACGTGTGTAAGTTTTATTAGTTCATCTGTTGATAGATTTTTAATTAACAAAAAACCGCTAGGGGCTTTTGGATGGTTTAGTTGGTTACGTGTCTGACTCTTATCTCACCTCAAGTCTTAATTTCAGGGTTGTGAGTTCAAGCCCTGTATTGGGCTCCATGATGGGCTTGGAGCCTACTTAAAAACAAAATAAAAACTAGTTTTTGAAAGCTGTTGTGCAACGTACATTTGCAAAAGCAGCATATATATATTCTAGTTTCTTTAAATCCTTGCCACCATTTGGATTTATCAGTCTTTTTAGTATCAGGTATTCAAATGGATATGCATTTGTAACTCAGTGTACTTTGAACGTGCATTTCCCTTATGACAAAGATGTTGAATATCTTTTCATATACTCATTGGTCATCTATATATCTTCTTTTGTGAAGGATCTGTTCAAATCTTTTATGGCTAGACTTTATTATGTTTTATTATTATTACTACATTTTAAGAGTACTTTTCTTATATCTAATATATACTTTCCTAAATGTTTTACAAAGCTTTTTCTCTGACTATTTGGCTTAACTTTTTGTCTTTTTAGTAGTGTTGTTAACATTATTTTAAAAAATAATTTTGATAGGGTTGCCTGGGTGGCTCAGTCAGTTAAGTATCTGCCTTTGGTTCAGGTCACGATCTTAGAGTCCTGGAATCCAGGACTTTCTTGGGCTCATAGCTCAGCAGGGAATCTGCTTCTCTCTCTCCCTTTGTTCCTCCCCCCTGCTCTCTCTCAAATAAGTAAGTAAAAAGTCTTAAAAAATAATTTTGATAAATTTCAGTATCTTGTTTGTCTTTTACAGTTTGATACTTTTTTTATACTTTATCAATAGAATTGTTACTCACTTTGAGGTTGTAAATATTTTCTTTAAAATTTTCTTTTAAAGGGTTTATGATTTTAGCTTTTTAAATTGGTTAATCATTATATCAGGGGTTGGGTAAGATAAATGATCATTTTGTTTCTATATAGTGATTCGTACCACTAAGAACTATCTTTATTCAATTATCTTGATATCTGGATCACTTAATCATGTAAGTCTTTTTCTGAGCTCTTTGTTCTGTTTTATTTGATCTATTTGTCCATGCTTAAGAGACATATTTCTTTTTTTAAATTTTTAAATTTTTTTTATAAACATATAATGTATCATTAGCCCCAGGGGTACAGGACTGTGAATTGCCAGGCTTAACACTTCATAGCACTCACCATAGCACATACCCTCCCCAATGTCCATAACCCCACCACACTCTCCCTAACCCCCTACCCCAACCCCTCTCAGTTTGTTTTGTGAGATTAAGAGTCTCTTATGGCTTGTCTCCCTCCCGATCCCATCTTGTTTCATTTATTCTTTTCCTACCCCTCAAACCCCCCACATTGCATCTCCACTTCCTCATATCAAGGAGATCATATGATACTTCTTTCTCTGATTGACTTATTTCGCTAAGCATAATACCTCTAGTTCCATCCATGTTGTTGCAAATGGCAAGATTTCATTTCTTTTGATGGCTGCATAGTATTCATATATATATTTATATACACACACACACACACATATGAATACTATGCATATGTATATATGTGTGTGTACACACACACACACACACATATGTGTGTATATATATATGTATATGTATATATATATATATGTATGTATGTATACACCACATCTATTTATCCATTCATCTGTTGATGGACATCTAGGTTCTTTCCATAGTTTGACTATTGTGGACATTGCTGCTATAAACATTCAGGTGCATGTGCCCCTTAGGATCACTACGTTTGTATCTTAGGGTAAATACCCAGTAGTGCAATTGCTGGGTCATAGGGTAGTTCTATTTTCAACATTTTGAGGAACCTCCATGCTGTTTTCCAGAGTGGTTACACCAGCTTGCATTCCCACCAACAGTGGAGGAGGGTTCCCCTTTCTCCGCATCCTCGCCAGCATCTGTCATTTCCTGACTTGTTAATTTTAGCCATTCTGACTGGTGTAAGGTGGTATTTCATTGTGGTTTTGATTTGTATTTCCTTGATGCCGAGTGATGTGGAGCACTTTTTCATGTGTCTGTTGGCCATCTGGATGTCTTCTTTGCAGAAATGTCTGTTCATGTCCTCTGCCCATTTCTTGATTGGATTATTTGTTCTTTGGGTATTGAGTTTGATAAGCTCTTTATAGATTTTGGATACTAGCCCTTTATCTGATATGTCGTTTGCAAATATCTTCTCCCATTCTGTGAGTTGTCTTTTGGTTTTGTTTACTGTTTCCTTTGCTGTGCAAAAGCTTTTGATCTTTATGAAGTCCCAATAGTTCATTTTTGCCCTTGCTACCCTTGCATTTGGTGATGTTCTTAGGAAGAATTTGCTGTGGTTGAGGTCGAAGAGGTTCCTGCCTGTGTTCTTCTCAAGGATTTTGATGGATTCCTTTCTCACATTGAGGTCCTTCATCCATTTTGAGTCTATTTTCGTGTGTGGTGTAAGGAAATGGTCCAATTTCATTTTTCTGCATGTGGTTGTCCAGTTTTCCCAACACGATTTGTTGAGGAGGCTGTCTTTTTTCCATTGGACATTCTTTCCTGCTTTGTCGAAGATTAGTTGACCATAGAGTTGAGGGTCTATTTCTGGGCTCTCTAGTCTGTTCCATTGATCTATGTGTCTGTTTTTGTGCCAGTACCAAACTGTCTTGAGTATGACAGCTTTGTAATAGAGTTTGAAGTCCGGAATTGTGATGCCACCAACTTTGGCTTTCTTTTTCAATATTCCTTTGGCTATTCAAGCTCATATCTGGTTCCATATAAATTTTAGGATTATTTGTTTCATTTCTTTGAAAAAAAATGGATGGTATTTTGATAGGGATTGCATTAAATGTGTAGATTGCTTTAGGTAGCATAGACATATTCACAATATTTGTTCTTCCAATCCAGGAGCATGGAACATTATTCCATTTCTTTGTGTCTTCCTCAATTTCTTTCATGAGTACTTTATAGTTTTCTGCATATAGATTCTTAGCCTCTTTGGTTAGGTTTATTCCTAGGTATCTTACAGTTTTGGGTGCAATTGTAAATGGGATTGACTCCTTAATTTCTCTTTCTTCTGTCTTGTTGTTGGTGTACAGAAATGCAACTGATTTCTGTGCATTGATTTTATATCCTGACACTTTACTGAATTCCTGTACAAGTTCTAGCAGTTTTGGAGTGGAGTCTTTTGGGTTTTCCACATATAGTATCATATCATCTGCAAAAAGGGATAGTTTGACTTCTTCTTTGCCAATTTAGATGCCTTTAATTTCTATTTATTGTCTGATTGCTGAGGCTAGGACTTCTAGTACTATGTTGAATAACAGTGGTGATAATGGACATCCCTGCCGTGTTCCTGACCTTAGAGGAAAAGCTCTGTTTTTCTCCATTATGAATGATATTTGCGGTGGGTTTTTCATAGATGGCTTTGATAATATTAAGGCATGTGCCCTCTATCCCTACACTTTGAAGAGTGTTGATCAGGAAGGGATGCTGTACTTTGTCAAATGCTTTTTCAGCATCTATTGAGAGTATCATATGGTTCTTGTTCTTCCTTTTATTAATGTGTTGATCACATTGATTGAGATTTGCAGATGTTGAACCAACCTTGCAGCCCTGGAATAAATCCCACTTGGTCGTGGTGAATAATCCTTTTAAAGTACTGTGGGATCCTATTGGCTGCTAATTTGGTGAGAATTTTCGCATCTGTATTCATCAAAGATATTGGTCTGTAGTTCTCGTTTTTGGTGGGATCCTTGTCTGGTTTTGGGATCAAGGTGATGCTGGCCTCATAAAATGAGTTTGCAAGTTTTCCTTCCATTTCTAGTTTTTAGAACAGTTTCTGGAGAATAATTTAAATAATTCTTCTTTAAATGTTTGGTAGAATTCCCCTGGGAAGCCGTCTGGCCCTGGGCTTTTGTTTGTTTGGAGATTTTTGAGGACTCTGTCAATCTCCTTACTGGTTATGGGTCTGCTCAGGTTTTCTATATCTTCCTGGTTCAGTTGTGGTAGTTTATACGTCTCTAGGAATGTATCCATTTCTTCCAGATTGTCAAATTTGTTAGCGTAGAGTTGCTCATAATATGTTCTTATAATTGGTTGTATTTCTTTGGTGTTGGTTGTGATCTCTCCTCTTTCATTCATGATTTTATTTTTTGGGTCTTTTCTCTTTTCTTTTTGATGAGTCTGGCCAGGGGGCTATCAATCCTATTAATTCTTTCAAAGAACCAGCTCCTAGTTTTGTTTATTTGTTCTATTGTTTTGTTTGTTTGTTTGTTTGTTGTTTTGGTTTCTATTTCATTGATTTCTGCTCTGATCTTTATTTTTTCTCTTCTTCTGCTGGGTTTAGGCTTTCTTTGTTGTTCTTTCTCCAGGTCCTTTAGGTGTAGGGTTAGGTCGTGTATTTGAGACCTTTCGTGTTTCTTGAGAAATGCTTGTATCGCTATATATTTTCCTCTTAGGACTACCTATGTTGTGTCCCATGGATTTAGAACCATTGTGTTTTCATTATCTTTTGTTTCCATGAATTTTTTCAATTCCTCTTTAATTTCCTGGTTGACCCATTCATTCTTTAGAAGGATACTGTTTACTCTCCATGTATTTGTGTTCTTTCCAAATTTCCTCTTGAGATTGAGTTCTAGCTTCAGAGCATTGTGGTCTGAAAATATGCAGGGAATGATCCCAATCTTTTGATACCTGTGGAGACCGGATTTGTGACCCAGGATGTGATCTATTTGTTCCATGCACACTAGAGAAAAACATGTTTTCTGTTGCTCTGGGATGGAATGTTCTGAATATATCTCTGATGTCCGTTTGGTCCAGTGTATCATTTAAGGCCTTTATTCCTTGTTGATCTTTGCTTGGATGATCTATCCATTTCAGTGAGGGGAGTGTCAATGAGTTTCTTTGATTTTGTTATTAATTGGTTTATATATTTGTCTGCTCCTATATTAGGGGCATAGATATTTAAAACTGTTAGATCTTCTTGTTGGACAGACCATTTGAGTATGATGTAGTGTCCTTCCTCATGTCTTATTATAGTCTTTGGCTTAAAATCTAATTGATCTGATACAAGGACTGCCAGTCCAGTTTTCTTCTGATGTCCATTAGCATGGTAAATTGTTTTCCACCCCCTCATTTTAAATCTGGAGGTGTCTTCAGGTCTAAAATGAGTTTCTTATAGGCAGCATATTGATGGGTTTTGGTTTTTTATCCATTCTGATACCCTGTGTCTTTTGATTGGGGCATTTAGTCCATTTACATTCAGGGTAACTATTGAACGATATAAATTTAGTGCCATTGTTTTGCCTGTAAGTTGACTGTTATTTTATCTTGTGTCTGTTCCTTTCTGATCTACTACTTTTAGGGTCTCTCTTTGCTTAGAGGACCCCTTTCAATATTTCCTGTAGAGCTGATTTGGTGTTTGCAAATTCTTTTAGTGTTTTTTTGTCCTTGAAGCTTTTTATCTCTCCTTCCATTTTCAATGATAGCCTAGCTGGATATAGTATTCTTGGCTGCATGTTTTTCTCTTTAGTGCTCTGAATATATAATGCCAGTTCTTTCTGGCCTGCCAGGTCTCTGTGGATAAGTCCACTGCCAGTCTAATATTTTTTTTTAAGATTTTATTTATTTATTTGACAGACAGAGATCACAAGTAGGCAGAGAGACAGGCAGAGAGAGAGGGGGAAGCAAGCTCCCTGCTGAGCAGAGAACCTGATGTGGGGCTCGATCCCAGGACCCTGAGACCATGACCTAAGCTGAAGGCAGAGGCTTTAACCCACTGAGCCACCCAGGTGCCCCCCAGTCTAATATTTTTACTATTGTATATTACAGACTTCTTTTCCTGGGCTGCTTTCAGGATTTTCTCTTTGTTGCTAAGACTTGTAAATTTTACTGTTAGATGATGGGGTGTGGACCTCTTCTTATTGATGTTGAGGGGTGTTCTCTGCACCTCCTGGATTTTGATGCTTGTTCCCTTTGCCATATTAGGGAAAATCTCTACAATACTACTCTCCAATATACCTTCTGCTCTCCTCTCTTTTTCTTCTTCTTCTGGAATCCCAATTATTCTAGTGTAATTTCATCTTATAGTATCAATTAGCTCTCGAAATCTCCCCTCTTGGTGTAGTAGTTGTTTGTCTCTCTTTTGCTCAGCTTCTTTATTCTCTGTCATTTGGTCTTCTATATCACTGATTCTCTCTTCTGCCTCATTTATCCTAGCAGTAAGAGCCTCCATTTTTTATTGCATCTCATTAATAGCTTTTTTGATTTCAACTTGGTTAGATTTTAGTTCTTTTATTTCTCCAGAAAAGGCTTTTATATCTCCAGAGAGGGTTTCTCTAATATCTTCTATGCCTTTTTTGAGCCCGGCTAGAACCTTGAGAATCGTCATTCTGAACTGTACATCTGACATATTACCAATGTCTGTATTGATTAGGTCCCTAGCCTTCGGTACTGCCTCTTGTTCTTTTTTATGTGGTGAGTTTTTCTGCCTTGTCATTTTGTCCAGATAAGAATATATGGAGAAGACGGGGCGCCTGGGTGGCTCAGTGGATTAAGCCACTGCCTTCGGCTCAGGTCATGGTCTCGGGGTCCTGAGATCAAGCCCCGCGTCAGGCTCTCTGCTCCGCAGGGAACCTGCTTCCTCCCCTCTCTCTGCCTGCCTCTCTGCCTACTTGTGATCTCTCTCTCTCTGTCAAATAAATAAAATTAAAAAAAAAATCTAAAAAAAAAAAAGAATATATGGAGAAGGGGTGTCTGGGTGGCTCAGTGGGTTAAGCCTCTGCCTTCGGCTCAGGTCATGGTCTCAGGGCCCTGGGATCAAGCCCCGCATTGGGCTTTCTGCTCAGCATGGAGCCTGCTTCCTCCTCTCTCTCTCTCTCTGCATACTTGTGATCTCTATCTGTCAAATAAATAAATAAAATCTAAAAAAAAAAGAAAAAAGAATATATGAAGGAGCAAATAAAATACTAAAAGGGTGGCAAAGACCCCAGGAAAATGCTTTAACCAAATCAGAAGAGACCCAAATTGTGGGGGTGCGAAAGGGGTAAAAAGTTTAGAAAAAAAATTAAAAAAAGAAAACAAATAAAGAAAAAATATAAAAAAGAAAAAAAATATATATATATTAGACTGGTGGCTAGAACAGGGTCACCACTAATTTTGGGAGTATTTTCTCTTAGAAGAAACTACCTCCCAAAATTTTAATGAAAAACATATATAAGGGTAAACACAATGAAGGATGAAATATGCATATAAAGAAAAATAAAAATGTTTAATCTCTAAAAAAGGAGTTGATAAGGTAAGTTGGTTGGGAGAATAAAGAAAACGAAGTGGAGAGAATTTGCTCAGGCTGGAGACTAGAACAAGCCCGGTGCTAGATTTTGGGTGTAATTTGATTAGAAGAATTTGTACCCCAAATTTTTTAGAAGAAGAAACCCGTATAACCCGTATAGAATGTGGTTGATTTTCTGTTTCTAGAATTGTTGTTCTTCTTCTCTTCAATCTCCTTTTGGATTTGTAGGTGTTCAGAATGGTTTGATAAGCTGTCTACCTGATCTCCTGCTACCTGATGTTTTCTCAGACTCTTACTTCTCTGCCATCTTGACTCCTCCCCCTCCATTTTTCCAATAAAAACATAGAGGTCGATTGCATGTTCATGATAAGGTGTTTGATATCACTAATCATCAGGGAAATGCAAAGTGAAACCATAATGAGATATTGCCTCACACTTGTTAGGATGGATATTATAAAAAAGATAAGATGTATCAAGTATTATTGAGGCTGTAGAGAAAATGGAACCCTTGCACATTGTTTGTATGAATGCAAATTGGTATAGTCATTATGGAAGACAGTATGTGTGCTCCTTACTGTATCAGTATCAGTATCTCAAAAGAATATTTGCATTCCCATTTTCATTGCAGTATTTTTAATAGTAGCCAAAATATGGAAACAGCATATTTCACACCTGTCAACAGATGAATGGATAAAGGAAAAGTGGTACACATATATAATGAAATATATTCACCCATTGAGGAAAAAGAAAACACTGCCACTTGTAACGACATCAGTGAACCCAGAGGACATTGTACTAAGTAAAACAAGCCAGACATGGAAACACAAATACTGTATGATCACACTTATATGTGGAATCTGAAAAAGTTGAACTCATAGAGCCAGAGGGTTGAGGGGTGGTTGCCAGGGGTTGGGGGGGGTGTGGAGGTGAGATGTTGGGTCACTGTGTACAAACTCAGTAATAGTGAGATCTACATTCTACAGATCTAGTGTATTGCATAATGAATATAGTAATAATACTATAATGTAGACTTGAAATTTTCTAAAAGAATAGATTTTAAATGCACTCGCCACACACACACTCAAATGGTAACTATGTGATGTCATGAGTTAATTAATTGTGTTCACAGTATATTAAACCATAATATATACCTTTAAAAAAATTATGTTGTGCAACCTAAATATATACAGTTTTTGTCAATCACCTCTCAGTGAGGCTTGGAGCATTTTTTTCAATACACTGGCTTGATTACTATAGCTTTATGGTAAATATTGGCATCAGTAATGTTAGTCTTCAAAATTCAACTTAAAAAAAATAAGTTCAGCTATTTTAGTTGTTACATTTTTGTAAAATTTTAGAATCACTTATCAAAAAGTTCTAAAAAAGTCTAAAAAACAAAAAGAACTATAGGAATTTTTATTTTGTCTGCTCTAAATTTATAGATCAGTTTGTGGGAGTTGAGATCCTAAGGGCATTGAATTTTCCAACTTCTGAACATGGTATATATTTTTTTCTTTTTTAATGTTTCAGCAATTTTCTCTTGATTTCAGAGTACAGGTTTTGAACATCTTTTGTTAAACTAACTTCTATTTATGTTATTTTTGTGTTCTTGTAAACATGATTTTTTGAATTTTATCTTACTAGTATGTAAAATAGATTTTTAATATTAACCTAATAGTCACCAAGTTTGCTGAAATTACCAATGATGAAAGTTGTTTCGAAGATTCCTGATAATTTTTTATATTAATAATTGTAGCATCTTAAAATAAAGGTACTCTTACTTCCTTTTTTTATGATTTTTTCCCTCTCCTCATTGCAATGGCAATTAATTATGCATTTTCACTTACCTTATGAAATATAATTATCTTCATCTGATAATTCTAGCCTCTGAGCCATCCAATTTGTCAGTTGTTGATTATCTTTTTGCTTTGGAATTGGGTCATTTTCTTGGTCTTTTTGTATCTGGTCATATTGGATTGTATCTTATGAGTATTAAGTTGTATAGGCTCTGGATTCTATTCTTTACTTTTTCAAAGATTGCTTATATTTTTTTACTTTAGCAGGCAGTTAACTTAATGTGCTCAAATTACAAACTGTCATACCTACAATGTATAGTGGCTCACATCTTCCTTGTTGTTGTTGTTGTTTTAACTAAGTGGTAAGTTTTCTTTTATTTCCAGTGTTCCAAGATTCATTGCTTATGCACCACACCCAGTGATCCATGCAATACATGCTCTCCTTAATACCCACTACCAGGCTCACCCACTCTCCCACTTCCCTCCCCCTCCAAAACCCTCAGTTTGTTTCTCAGTGTTCACAGTCTCTCATGGTTTTAATTCTTTTTACTATCTCTCATTTTCCACATCAATGATTCAGTGGTCAACCAGGAACTTAGGCTGGAACTTAGACTGAATTTATTCATTGTATTAATGATTCACTTCCCCTGGGTCTCTCCTTTCTGCCCTTTACTCTTAGGCGGCCCATGTTATTCCACATTCCCTTGTTATTCTTTCTTCTAGTTCCTCTGACCAGTTACCATTTTAGTCTGTCTCTACTGAAACTGCAGTTATCCTAAGGGCAAAGCACCAATAAAATGGGGATTTACTATGTGCTGGTCATTTTTTCTCCACACTTTGACTCTCCTCTAGAAGCTCCCTTCTTTGTTCAACATCCAAAGCCCTCAGGTAGTGCTTTTTGTATTTTATCTAAAATTTATTGCTTTTATTTTTGTGTGGATAGGTTTGTAAGGAGCTCACATCTCTGTCACAAAAGTACAAACTTCATGCCCAGAAATTTTTTCAGTAACTAAAAGAATAATGCAATAAATTATCTCTCCAATGAAAGATACAGATTTTAATAAGTTATGTCAGATTCATTAGCATATATTTTGAAAAAGAACAATAATGGTACATTCCTGGAACTTTTATTTACATATGAATCCTATTAAATGTAGTAGTTGATTTCAATTTATATATATATTGAAATGCACTGGACTAAATTGTTCAGGTAATCTATTCTTGTGCATCTTTGGGGAAATGATTTCTGCTTGATTGCCTCTCAAGCATGGTTCATTCACATTTAATTAGCATAAGAGTAGGCCACTTATAACATTAATCCACAAAGCTGAATTTATAATTTGTAAGATATGGCAACTTTGAAGTTGACATTTCTTTTATATCAATGAGATTGCAGCGGCAGATGAAGTGCAAATGGCATATTATGCAAAATAAAAGTTTAATTATGAGGGAAAACTTCAGTTGAATATTTCTGTTTGATTAATAATCTATAAGCAGATACCATCTAATTTAAATTTACACAAAAGCGTAACTGCTGTTGAAAAATTGGTACAATTTAACAGGCATACTAATCCAAGTCCCTTTCTCATATCCTCTGTATATAGGCAAAGCTAGTAGTCACTTCAGTGTGAACTGCCTTTTTAGAATTAATGCCCAGCGAACAGAAAAACAGTAAAAATTTTAAGCAATTCTATTTCATGCTCATTCAGTTATTTATCTTGTCCATGTCCTTTTTTGGTGCTTATGAGGCTAGAATATCTTCTTCAATATTGGCCTAGATACCTACTTCTTAGAAGAGGAAAGCATTTGTTCATTCATTCAAGCTTTTTAAGCTATGGCTGATACTCATGGGGATTGTGCTAGTTTGCCAAAGACCATTTTGTTGACTAGAACTGAACACCAGGACTTGTTCAAGTAAAACATTTCGTTTAAAATAAGATGGATTTCAGTTTTCCCATTATCTGGACTTCTAAATGGTATTAACTTAATCCTTAAATTTAATTTTTGTTTGTTTTAGTAGCTCTATCACTCTTGTAACAACAGCCATACAAACACCAACTACCCAAGTAAAAATCCGTAATTAAAGGCTGTGTCTCATGGGGCACCTGGGTGGCTCAGTGGGTTAAAGCCTCTGCCTTCGGCTCAGGTCATGATCCCAGGATCCTGGGATCGAGCCCCACATCGGGCTCTCTGCTCAGCAGGGAGCCTGCTTCTTCCTCTCTCTGCCTGCTTCTCTGCCTACTTGTGATCTCTGTCTGTCAAATAAATAAATAAAAATCTTAAAAAAAAAAGGCTGTGTCTTTTTTTACATTGAATACTGTCAAATGAGGGGTTTACCACCTAAAATCTGTAATGCAGATAAATAATGTTACGTGTGTTCCTATTAACGTTGATCCTACTGATACAATTTGACTATTTGGCTAAAGTTCTATCTCATTAAATAGGAATCTATAGGGGCAAGAGAAGGAATTATTATTTGAGCTAACAAGCATTAGATAGCGGGATAGCAAGCCTAATTCCTAACTAGTTCGGCAACAATAATTAATTGTATAACTTTAGACAAATCATTTGACCTCTCAAGGCCTCTGTTTCTTCAACTGTGAAATTAGATGTATTTTATATTAAATCACCTTTAGATTCCTTTTTGTCTCAAAAATTAACATTTCTATTAATAATACCTTGAATGCAAGCAAGAATTTAACAGCCTCTGAGTAAAAGTCTATTTTTTCAATAGGATAGAAGGTGCTAAGTCATGATTCCCCTCATAATGTCATTCACCCGTATATATTTTGAGGCCTCAAAGACCTATTAGATACGGTCTTTATCTGAAGGAATGGACTATTTTATGGAATGACAAGTTTGTACATAAGAAAACACGAATGTTTCAAAAAGTGATACAGGAATGTATAAATTTCCAAAGTCAATGTACGTTTTTAACTCAGAATCTTGTAAAGACCTTATAATCAAATTTATATCATATTAAATAGTTTATTTCAGTCCTCTGCTTTCTGTTTATATTAACATCTGTGTCTAGTGAGAGGGATTCTCTCATTCAATATCTAAAAGAATTTCTTCAAAAATACTTTCTTTGGCATTTCTTTTTGCTCTTTTAAGCCATATCAATTTTGCCTTTATTTTTCTTTCTACTTTTTCATGTGAAGTTGCTGATCTTATGAGCCTGGGATTTTTATGAAAGGAAAAGAAGGTCTTCCTTGCAGGTATATGTTTTATGTAAGAAAAATAATACACACACACACACACACACACACACACACATATGTGCAGGGTTACATTTCTTCAAGGAGTCAGTCGTTGTGCAGCCTGAGCACAGACAGATCACATACAGTGGCTACAGGGAAGAAATCAGAGTTTTGCAAATTGCTTTATTTGCATCTGCCAGGGATTCATTTAGTGCCCTGAAAAAGCCACTTAGTCACTGCCTATTTTAAATAACACTATAGTGAATAGATGTACACATAAATTGGCGTATGGCTATCTTATTTCCTTGAAGTAATTTCCATGAAGTATAATTATTATTAACTGGCTTGAAAGTAAATAATTTAAGAAAAATGATTATTACTCAAGCCCTTGGTATACATTGGTATATTACCTTCCAGAAAGTCAGTACATTGGCTCTTCTACCTGGAGTGATTTAAAATCATATTTGCCTTTAACACTTGTCTATATTCTAGGTATTGTCACTTAAAAAATGACTCCATATAAATTTTCCCATCTGATAATGGAAATACTGGAGGAAAAATAGTCTAGATTTGCATCAACATTTCCTAGTCACAGTATGGCCTGTCATTGTCTTATACTTTCTTTAGCTGGTGACAGGGCACCACATTGTCTGTGAGTTGTGACTTGGAAAAGGCACAAAAAGGAGTCCAGTCTCAACTGAGACAGCTGTAGTGACCAATAGGACAGATGTGTTTTCTCAGCTTTCTCTGTGCTCCCCAGTTCCTGAAGACACAGGTAAGGTAGGGTGTCAGCTCATGCACCTGTGTAACATTTGGACCTACTGAAACTTGGCTGAAAGAACTTGGCCTCCCTTCAGCTGTGTTTTTCTTTGGTTTGCCTGACAGCTAGTATCTTGTCAGCTTTAGGAACAGAGAAAAGGAGAAGAGGCACAGTCTGTGCAGTGCTGGTATATGTTTAAAGCTGTACTTTGTGCAAAATAAGTCTTAACCATTTCAGAGCAGTGATATTTCTGCCTCAGGCGTTTGATCTATGAACATATTTGGCCCACTATCCAAGAGGTGGGATAAGCACAGGTTTATTTTTTTTCTATCAGGTAAACTGTTTATGGGGTCATTTTTATCAAGAGGCACTTATTAAACATCAGTTTCTACAGACTCTGAGCTTGGTGTAGAGCTATGTGTACAAACTTCAACTAAGGTAAACACCTAGGAGTTTACTTCTTAAGAAAGACACAAAGTGCATCAGCAACTGAGTGCTAAATAAGAACATGCATTTATAAAGAGTTGGTTTATAAAAGCAGAGAGGTAATCAATGTAACTTCGGTTGTTGGAGAAAACACAAAGAAAGGGGCAAACCATAATCGGAATAAACCTCTCTTCAAGCTATTGTTACAACAGTACCTTTTGAAACATTGCAGTCTTTCAGGATCTGTAGATGACTTTTCACACAAATTGATACTGTGTGGCTCCAAATGGTGATTTTGAAAGGCAAAACAGGTGATGACAGCTGATTCTCTGGGCTGTGCTCTCCAGGGGGTAGCCTGGTACTCCATTCTCAGCATATGTCTACTTTCTACCCTTCCCTGTGTGTCCCTCAGTAATTTAGTCTTCTGGCATCAGCCTTACCTAGGAAACTATCTCGACTTCTGATTTAATATCAAGCTGCTGATGGGCAATTCTCACACCGGTCATTTCTTCTCTGACCCCAGAGGGACTCTCTCACCCTAGACTACTTGCCCATTTGGTGCAACGTAACACTCTGAGCCTGAACTGGTCAGCCAGTGTAGTTCTGTTCTGTCAAGGTAATTGCTATCATGATTCACGAGCACTATCTCTTTCCCTCAATGAAATGTCACTCAGATTTATTCTACCTCCTTCACCTTGAATACCATCACCTAAATCCAAGCCTTTTTATTTCACAACCCTACATCTGCAAGAGTCTCTTAAGTATTATCTCACTCTCTTCCAGGGAGTCAGTATCAAAATTCTTGCCCATTATACTTTTGTATCATGTTATTTATTCTTTGAAAACATTAAATGACCGACTCTTTGCTATCCCCTTGTCAAAACTCCTTTGTAAGACTGTTAAGGTTCTTTATCACCTGAAAGTCTCCAATTTCATCTCTCATTCTTACTACAAAAGGTTCAGGAAGCATTAGTTACCCAAAGAATTATAATGTTTTCTATTGTATTTTTCTTCTTTTCAAAATGTTGGTTGTAATTTAGTAAGTCACTTCATGATCCACTGCATTTTTTTTTTTATAACTTCTTGCTTAAAGATGAGTTCTTTGGAGTTTTCCATGATCTCACAACAAAATATGAGGATGATTAGATGATGGTAATGATACAAAGAAAAGTAATCAGTATTAACCAGCTTTACAAGAGTAGATAGATCATGGCTATACTTTTAGAAAATGAATGAATTTCATAATTATCCTTGGGGGCAGATGATGATTAACAGGCATTCACGGGGCATTATCAGTTTCTGAGATACTCCATATGTTCTATCAGTCAAGGCTAATAAGAAATACACTGTATTTTGCTCTCATTTTGAAGTTGAGAAGACTAGGAGTTAGGTGCATTATACTCCATAATTTTTCTACATAGACACAGTTTGTGAGATGAAGTTCAAAAAATTTTAAACTTTTCTATTACCCAATGCTGTCTCCCTGAATGTTAAAGTTTTAAATAAAGCCATGCTTCTCTAATAAACTCAATTTCCATTTCCTAATCTTTCCAAATCCTCACTAATGGCCCATTCTTAGAACTCAAAACATTTCTGGTTTTGACTCAATATAAAATGGAATTGTATATCATATATCAGTAACTATAAACCTGTTAAGGCAAGAGAATTAGGATCTATTAGCCCCTGAATAATTTTCTGTGGAACTCCTATGATGTTTCCCAGCTGGAAAGGGATAGTTCTTTCTTACATTTAAGTTTTATAATCTGAGAGAATAAACAAAAATGGAGGACTTGATAGAAAGGGAGGTAGAAGGGTAGATGGGAAAGGAGGTAGAAAAGAGGAAAGAGGGCAGAAAGGAAGAAAAAAAAAAACATGTTTCAGTGTCATAACACATAAGCAAAAGTTGGGAGTCTCCAATATTGAAATACCACTCACAAATATCCAGATGTAAGCACTGAGTCCTAACTGACCAATTGTACAGGTAAAAAAACCAACCAATAAACCAACAAAACAACCTGCACATGACATCCTCTCACATACTCCATGCTCCCAGAATAAAATCCCATTGCTTATTTCTTTTCTAAATGCTTTCATAGAAATTGACATTGGCATGTACATAATTGAAAATTATGGACAAATACCTAATTTGGTATTCGTCATTTCCCAAACCCATTTTTCTTGCCGAGAATCTTCACAAATTTATAATCACAGGTTTGTGATTCTTCATCTTGTGTCTAGGTCATCCTCTTAGTCATTCTTTGCTTCTGGAAAACAGGTTATGTATTACTTGATTTGCCATTCATTTAGCCCATAGTCTCTAGGGGACTCTTCTCCCATCTTGGTAGTTAGGTATGACTATGACTTAGAATCTTACAGAACCTGGCGACTTAATGGCATTACATAATATTTGAGTAGCCTTCCAAATTGTGAATTAAGCTCTTTGCTGTAATCAAGAGCCTGTAACTACAGTGTGTCTAGATTCTCCCTGCCCCCTTTTGGTAAATATTTTCCCAGCTTTGTGCAACTTCTACATTTTTTCATATTCTGATTCAGTCCATGCTGAGAAAAGGATATTTTCCTCTCACATTTAAGTGAAGGACTTGACATTTGACAGTGGTTTCCTTCTTCTTTAGCCTGGAATAAACAATAGAGAAAAGAAAGGGAAGGAAAGAAGAGAGAGAGGGAGAGGAGCAATTCCTACTGTTGTCAAACATGATATATTCCAGCCCAGAATATTCCCATCTTGGGGTCAAAGGAAGGAAAATGTACTCAAAGTAAATTATTTTAGAACTTTTGCTTTGCCTTTTTAACTCAAATTCGGTCAGCATTTCTAGAGGACCTGCTATGTGATCAGTTCATCTTTTCTTTCAACTTCCCAATGGCACCATGAGTGGAAATTATTATGTATCAGGCAGAATCAGCAACTAAGCTCTGACAGGTTACACACCTATTAAAAGTCACACAAGATTCAAACACAGATCTCATGACTTCAAGGTTCAATGCCTTTTCTGTTCTGTGTATTTTTAGTTTAGCATTTTAATTAACATTCCTCTTGGTATTTCACAAAACTAAAATGTTACTATCTCAGAAATAATTGTTCAATAAAATTCATTTTTAAGCATTGATGACAATTTAAGAAGCAATTTTAATTCCTGAAAAAGCAAAAAAAAAGCCTTTTAAGATTTGACAGTGGAAACATAATCATTAGATATTTATTTCTCAGTATGTCCTTTCGCACTTTTTTTTTATTTTGAAAGCTGCTGAGAAAATTAAAATAAGTTTTCATTAACATTTCAAGCATTAATTTTACCTAAAGCAATAGGTTCAAATTGAACTGTATGTCTAGAAGACCAAACCAAGCTAAACCAAATGACACTACTTTAAAAGATAAGTCAAAATGTGTTCCTGTTTTTTCTTGTCTGCTTCATCCCATGTAACTCGTCAGTGAGCACTGATTACTTTCCTTTGAATTGTTTCTCTCCCTCTCCTGTTGAGAGGGGGGTTGTTGGATCTAGCTGTGGATTACAGCTACTCATAAACACTTGAGTGGAGGACTCTCGACGTCTCTAATAGGACAACACTTTGAGTTCACATGAGCCTAGGATTCTTGAAGGGATACACTTCAAACAGGGAGGAAAGATGGTATATCTGTTCACTAGATTCATTCCTGTCTATAAAGATATCACAAAAGGCCACGTTTAGAGCACAGGATGTGAATGTCTGCCACTGCTGATTTCCTGGGCTATTCTCAAGGAGGTTTCTGTTTGCCTGGTGAGAACCTGGTGTAAGTGTTCCTCCAGCAGAATTCTTACCCCACAGAAATTTTCGCCCATTACTACTTTGGGAGATAGAAAATTATGAAAGTCATGTCAGGCAAAAAGAGAAAGAATGAGCTTTTCATTTTCCTCTTTTGCCTCCATTAGAACTGGTCAGTTGAAATCTAGTGTGCCCTTAACCATCTCAGGTTGAGATGACGTGTAAGTAGTCTGTGATTCCATATTTTCTAAAAATGTGAAATAAAAAGAGTTGTAAGAAGCAAAACCAAAAATTTGTGGGAAACTTTAAAAATTAAAGCCTTTTTAGATTAATATAATTAATTAATGATAAATTTAAATTAATTAGCTAATTAATTTAATTAATGAAATGATGTTAGCTCAGATAAAGTACTCTTGTGGCTTTATCCTGATGTCTTTCATCTTGTCAGTGACTTGGATACTAATGTCAAAGAAGGCATACTTACCATGTTTGTAGTTCTGGGAGACTTGGCCAGTATATTTGCAAAATGATACAAGTTAATTCAAATACATCTCAAAGTACAGGAAGTTAGAGGTTTCCTCACAAAAGGAATAAAAGCTCACAGTAAAAGCAAACCAATGAAAGCAAACATATTTACACAAATATATAGGGAGAGGAGCTGTTTGAGAACTATCTGTGAAAAAAGCACTTGAACATGTTAATTATTTACCTATAGTACAGTTTGTCAGTCAATAGCATAATGTGGCTATTAAAAAAAATCTCAAGTCATTTTAGTAGCATGTTTAGAAGCAAAGTGTAAAAATACAATGAGATAATGCTTTCATTGCACTGTATTGTTTCTTACATCCTTTAGCATTTGTTACAACTTAATATTGATTCATTTCTTTAATGTGTATATTTCCCGCTAGATTGTGATCTCCACATTACACCTGTTTTACTACTACATGTTCATCCTATACTTCATATAGTGTACTAGTTGATCCAGGGTATATGCTCACAGTGTCTGATTCATGGTATATAAGGACACTTTGATGGGACTAATATAGCAAAGCTGGGACCTGGATGGGTATATCATATATTTCCACCCAGGAAACAAGCCCCAAATCATGTGGAAATCAGGCAGAGATTTAAATTGAGCATATTTTATTTTAACTATCCTAAAGCTTAGAGATATCCCAAAATAGAGTAGCCTGGACTTCTAATTAGACATGGTAGAATGAAAACACATTTGTACTTGTGGCCTGTTAGACACCAAATCATATGAGGGCACAGGAGCTTACTAAACAGGGAGAAAGCCATAGTCCTGAAAGATAAGACATTTCCCGATCCTTTTCCCTGCTGAGATCCAGAATCCCTGCCTGGTAACTCTACTGTCTCATAAAGAAATTTGGAAGGCTCTTATTTGAGAATAGAGCAGTACAAGAGAAAAGATTCACAGATGGTGGCACAGAATGATCCCAAATAAAATGACCATCTTATCACTCTACAAGGAGGATCATCATTCCTCAAACTATGTATATGATAAGAATTTCCAATCAGTTTTTAGGGTCTCTTTCTTAACTGTGAAGAATTCAGTAATGGTCAGATAGTGTGAAGAAGTTTGCAACATGAGAGAAACAACAGTAAGCAAACTTGAGAAAGAGAACATGTAAGTAACAGAAGTGTGGGGAGTATAAAAAAAGAGTATCATTAATATCCACAAATAAATTTCAAAAGATCTTTAGTTAATAGAAAATGTTATATTAAGGGATATTGGGAAAGGAAAAAATAAGTGTTGGAAACTTCAAATAACTCTGAGGGATACAACTTTTTAAAATTAATATGAATTGTATTAGATGAAATTGAAGATACAGAAAAAGAATAAAGATATTTGGATATATAATAAAAAGGGAGAAATTAAATGGAAGACCAATCCATAAATGTCGTGTAAATTCCAGAAAGCTCACAGAGAAAATGGAGAAGATATTCTTCTTAAAATTTTAGAACTTTCTACATTTTAAGGACATGTGTTTCTAGACTGAGTACCAATAGCAATGGTTAGAGGGGGAACATTCACACAAGAACACATTGTGAAACTCCAGAATGTAGAAGATAAAGAGAAGATCCTAAAATTATATAGAAGGAACCAGTAGATTTGGCAATACAGAGGATGGATTATCAGAAAGAGTTTTCTCAGTGGAAGTGTTAATATTACAAGACATTGGGAAGTACCCTCAAAATACAGAGGGGAAATTATTTCCAGGGTACAGATCCATCCCTCATCAATACAGAATAATGTCAGAATGGAGACACTTCCAGGTATAGAAGATCTCAAAACAACAACTTTCTCAGAAAACTGCTGGACAGTGTTTCAGGGGAAAAAAATGTATGAAAATCACAAAGGAAAAGGACATGAGATTGGTACCCAGAAGTCAGAAGATCTATCAAGGGAGACTTGAAAAGGGAATTATCAGAATGATAGTGAAGAGATTGTCAGGATGGCATTTAGAATCAAGAGAATGGTAAGCTGTCACATAGATATATCCAACTTAAAAATAAGTAAAAGTAAAATAGTAAGTAAATAAAAAATATGCAAGCACTCTGATAGAATACCAGAGCCTACTGTGACTTTTACAATCCATTTGGAGAGTTTGGGAGTGAATTAACTTTATTACATAGAATACTAAGGAAAAACTGTTTTAAAGAAAGAATTATTTACTGAAACCAAAATCAATTCACATTAAAAAAATAATGACTCTACTCTGGATATTATTTATATAATCATTAATAGTGAAACTGAAATTTGTACTTACTAAAAATTATAATATAAGTAACACTGAATGAATGGATAGATGGAAATAAGTGGT
Organism: Meles meles; assembly: GCF_922984935.1. NCBI lineage: Eukaryota > Metazoa > Chordata > Mammalia > Carnivora > Mustelidae > Meles > Meles meles. The sequence goes on from NC_060074.1 coordinate 101,137,179, forward strand.
TCTTGGTGAGGATTAAGAGTGGATATATGAAAGCTACATCCTCTTCTTTGTTCATGGGAAGTCAATAGAGAATTATAAGATTCTAAAATTGAGAAAATGCTGTATAATTGTTACAAACTGCCGTATCACCAACCCACCAATTTAGTAGCTTAAAACAATATTAAGTATTTGTTATATAGTTTCCATGGATCAGAAGTACGGGAATAGCTTAACTGGGTGGATGGGGTCTCTCATGAGATTAGAGGTAAAATGTTAGCCATGGCTGCACTCACTCAAGGTTAGCTGGTGCTCAAGGATCTGCTTCTAGAACGAATCACTCACCTGGATGACAGGCAAACTATTGGAAGGAGATCTCTGTGTCCCCCATGTGCGTCTATCCATTTAAGACTTGTAGTCTAGCAGCTGCCTTTCCACAGAGTGAGTGATTCAAAAGAGAGCCCACAGCAGAGGAAATGTCTTCTATGACTAGTCTCAGAAGTCACAGATTATGTTCACAATATGGAATTAGTTGATGAGATCAATTCTATATTTATGGAGTGAGCAGACTTGACATGGATAGAATTCCAGGAGAAAAAGATTATGGGGGCTGTCTCCGAGACTAGCAATCACAGGCAGTGCACATGCCCGTGTGTGTGTGTGTTTCTGTGTACATGTGCAAACACACACTTAATATGTAAATCCCAGAACCACTTCCAGTATAGCTAACAAAGAGCTACATGAGTAGAGTTCTTAGTATTTGCAAAAGAATACATTTGGATCTATCCATGAGAATGAAACTGCATGTCTTGGATCTTTGCTTCCTAAAATGCTTGTGAATCATGTTAATCACTGAAATAGATCTTGAGGATCTGCTATATGCCTCCTTCAAATTCTCATTGTTGGCTCCCCAGCACCACTACCATGGTACAAAGAGGATATGAGTACTTGGAATTTGCTGCTTTGTAGTCATGTCTTGAAGAGTCATTGCAAGTACTGAGTAGGATGGTAAAGAAAAGCTAAGAGCAAGAAATAGATGGAGGAAAGAAAAAAGAGAAAAAACAATATGACAAAAATGAATATCTTTAGAAAGCATACTTCTTAGTAGAACATTGATATTTCTAGGCATGTCAGGAAATGAATCCAACCACTTGACAATGGTTGAAAATTGGTATCTTAAGACATGGGTCTTTTTGTCTACATATCTATATTACATCAGATTGATATGGCTTACATTCTCACAGTGAAGAGGAAATAGAATTTTAATAAAAGCTGGGTTGTGTGACTAATATTCTTGAATTGTAGTGCATAAAAAACGTTCATGCAGGAAATGAAAGAGAAAAAAAATAACCAAGATCCTAACTTTTCAGTAGGGGAATGAAATGTAAAATGATTATAGAAAATAGATCATTTTCAAATTAGTATTCTGCACTTCAGGGGAAGACGTATTTTTCTCCTGCATAAATTATGTGGGAACACATTTCAAAAACCCAATCTTAATCTAAGCAATGAACATTTCAAAAAGTAAATTAATATCTTCAAGGGAATGAAATACAGCATCTTGGGGAGCCAACTCCTGCGCCACAGTAATTATGGTTTTGCCAACATTTCTGCGAAAAGCCTGTTTTCTCCTGCCCTCACAGCCTTGTTGATGATGGAAGTTAGTGTCTGTTCTCGGCTTTGAATACAAAGCTGACCTATTTTTTTTTCTTCTTATGTGAAACTCCTTTATAACAATATGACTTTCAAGTTTTCAAATGCCTATGTATGGTCTCCAGTTTCTCTCATGCTTCAACTGTTGTAGCTTACAGATAGGGGGAACATCACAGAATGGCTGAATTTTAGGATTAAACTTTGGAATCATGTTGCTGAGGCCATATCATAAGCTGGGAGGCGTGGGGAGGAGAGCAGCCCATACCCTTTAAGAAGTACTGTTCTTGGAGCCGGAAGCCCTGTGTACTTATTAGAGGGGTTGCCTCTAGTGCCTTGAGTCTCTCATTTGACTTGAAGGAGACTTTTTTTTTTATGTTCAGTTAGCCACTGTATAGTACATAATTAGTTTTTGATGTAGTGTTCAAAATTCATTGCTTACGTATAAACCTTTTTTTTTAAACTTATAAAATGAGAGTACTGAATATGATGGCTTCTGAGATGTCTTGTGGGCCCTACATTATTCGAGGCTGAATGGAGAGGTAAGGTTTGAACCAAGTCTAGGATACATATCTCTTTACTCTCAGTTTGGTATCTTAACAGTATCAGATGTATGATTTTTCGGTTTCTTTCCCTCCCTCCCCCCCTTCTTTTCTTTCTTTATTATTTTTATTGTAATACAGTTGAGAACATTTAACATGAAAAAAATAACATATAACATGAGATCTACCTTTTTAAATATTAAAGTGTAAACCATGTTATTTTCGACTATACATATAATACTGTATAAAAGATTTGTTAGAATTCGTTCATCTTAAGTCACTGAAACTTATGCCTTGGATTAATAACTAACATCTCATTTCCGCCTCCCTCCAGCCTCTAGCAAACAGCATTCCTCACTGATTCTGTGATTTTGGCTATTTTATTTTATTTTTTTTAAGATTTTATTTATTTATTTGACAGAGAAAGATCACAAGTAGGCAGAGAGGCAGGCAAAGAGAGAGGGGGAAGCAGGCTCGCTGCTGAGCAGAGAGCCCAATGCGGGGCTCGATCCCAGGACCCTGAGATCATGACCTGAGCTGAAGGAAGAGGCTTCACCCATGAATTTGGCTATTTTAGATACTACACATAAGTGGAATCTGTGACTGGCTTCTTTCACTAGCGTGATGTCCTCAGGCTTCATCCATGTTGTCACATACGGCAAACTTCCCTTCTTTTTTTTAAGGCTGAAATCTGTTCTGTTGTATGTATGTATCACAATTTTTTAAATCCATTTGCCCATCGGTCGACATTGGGATTATCTCTACGTCTTGACTGTCATGAATAGTGAGTGCTGCTATGAATGTGGGAGTGCTACCCAGAATTAGGATTGCTGAATGATATGGTGGAAAAAATATATAATCATTCAGAATACATTTGTAAGCATATAAGGCACTTTTACAATGTGGCAGGAACATGATAGCCACCTGTGTCACTTCCCTAAGGCCCTCATTAAATAGAGACGTGGTGGGACATGTGTCTAGCCAAAATCCATAGTTTTATATTCCTATCAACTTCTGCGTGCTTGCCTTGACATCTTCTTAATATGACCAGATTAATGTTTTGATAAAGCATAAAATGCTCCAAACAAAATCTCATTTACGAAACAAGACCCAGTACCATTGGCATTTGGTGACTATTTGCCAGGATTTTGTCCTCTGGACCAAAGGTTGAATGTCATTCTGGAAATCAAGAGTGTTTGATTAGAATATAGCCCTGCATTAGTTTAGTGTGATGATTATCCTTGTGAGTTTCTAGCTAACTATTTGCAGTGTTATTTTATAATGTGGTTTGGCTAAATGACCTCAATCCTGAAGTTACCTTTTTGTGTGTGAAATCCACTAGAAAGTGCATAGCTAGAGCCATAATTTCATTTACATGTTTCTTCCACACATACAGTAAAGTATCACATATCTTTCAAGCTCTCATAAGAAACCTCTAATTGGTGATATCTTCTGCCAAAATATAGCAAGTGGGAAAGGTGTTTTGCAGGCAGAAAAACCTAGATTGGAAACTCATTTCTGCATGTTAGAGTTACTGTGATCCTGAGAAGGTTACTAATGTCCTGAGATTCAGGACAGTCAGTCTAACAGTGCTTCTCTTTTAAGTTGTGTGTGTTGATATTTATTTTAAAGATGTAAGTGAGCTTAAATGAACTTACGAAGTAGAGATATTGGTATGCCTAGTACAATTAGATGCATTAAATATGCAACATGAGTGTCTTTTTTTTTATTAACCACTTCCATCACTTTCCATTCAATCACAGTAAAAATATCACAACTGGTAATTTGAAGAATAATCTCACCACCAGGCAGAGTTGATAAATCAATTGTATAAAATGGGACATAAAGCAAAGAATGTGTTTTGTTTGTTTTTTTTTTAATGATTGTAACCAATAATATTACATGGCTTTCATACTTTGCTGCTGAGAGAGAACATATGTAGCCAAGAGCTCAAGGAATTATATTCTCATAATGTTTAGTGATTTGTTTCTGTAACTTGGGGCTGGAGTGATTTCTAGGAAAGCCAGTTGCTTGGGTGCTATTTTTATGTAGATAGAAAGGAAATCTCGGCATTTACAGGACATTTCTGGCATGGTATTTTCTAATTTGGTAGGTGACCAGGTGGGAGTCTCATATTCATCAATGGAGCTCAGGGATTTCCAATGCTTAGCCTAGCTCTTACTGAACACCCAGGACGTATTTGAAGGCACAGTGCATCTGTGGTTTCTGATTTGTATGTACTGATAGAATATCTTTTGGTCCTTGATGTATAACAATTCTTACGTTATTGTATTATCGGATCAGTTCTGTGCCTCAATGTCCATGAGTTCTTTATGGATAATTGCCCCTGGCTTATTTATCTAACAGTATTCCCATCTTTCCATTCTGTAAATTTCTGCCGTCAAGGCACCCATGCACAGTCGTCCAGTGTTCTCTCTCCTTTCTCTTTCAATTCCTTGACACAAGCCTCCATTTTCAGAGACTCTTTTTCCTACAGCTTGACCAAACACAAAGATCCATCCGTTCTCTGAGTCTCTTTAACACTAAGAGCCAATACCTTACTTTCTCATTTGCATTCCCACAGATAGGACTTTGAGGCACGGATTTGAGTAGAAGTACATTATTTGTGAAATGAGTTTAAGAAGCCCCAGTGAGAAACTGGGACCGGGAAGGATAGGTACATTGTCAAGGGTACATTATCAAGCATGTTATCATTAGAGAAAGTAGAATTTAATCCTTTTTGAGAAGCCATAGAAAATGTCATAAAACATCCCTCCCAGTTACTGCCACAACTGCCCATGGGAGACACAAGAGTGGAACTAGTCCTTGATTTAAAGGTGACTCTAGGGGCACCTGGGTGACTCATTTGGTTATTTTTCTGCCTCAGGCTCAGGTCTTGATCTCAGGGTCCTGGAATTGAGCCAGTGTTGGGCTCCCTGCTCAGCCGGGAGCCTCGTCTCCATCTTTCTCTGCCCCCCCCCATCACCCATTCATGTTCTCTCCCTATGTCTCTTTCAAATAAATAAATAAAATCTTAAAAAAAAAAAAGTGAATACAGGTACATTCATTACGAAGTACTTCTATGGACTGCTGAAGGGAAATTGAAGAAATCGTTGGGGCAGAGCAACAAAGGTAGAAGTTGGAACATGGCGCTGAGCTGGTAAGGGTCAAAGAGATAGGAGTGGAGAACTGAAGTGTCTACTATAATCATGTTTCAAACTTATTTATTATGCAAATTTATAATTGGATATAACTTTGGAGATCAGTTCCCAGCTAATATATCTCAAAAATGTTGTTGAGAGTAGTATTTTAGCTGCGATTGTTCATGGAGTGGAGCTATGAATGCCCCTGGCAAGACCTGCCTACATAGTGTACTCAGGTCTGCACCAATCACCCTTGACGGCTGGTTAAAATTTTCTCTGAACTCTGCTATTTTATAGAGGAAGTTACTGTCTTGGAGAAGTTAAGTGACTTGCTTAAAGGCACTTGACAACCAGAGTACAAGTCTCCCAAATGTCCGTGCAGTGAGCACAGAGATTTTGCACCTGGGTAGCAGTGAACGCTGCACACATATCCATTTAAAATATTTGTGTGGATAATAAACATTAAATTATTGTGTGGACTAGTCAAATAGCCCTATCATTTCCTATCTCTGAATTTGTCTCTTCCTTTCTTTCTCATGTATAAATAATTGTTGTATGTGCACAGAGGCAGAGAATAAGAAACAATCCACTTTAAATTACTGCAAGTCAGTAAAAATATTTGCACATTTATTCGTTGGAACTACCCTGTCGCCGAGACCAGTGAAACTTGCATGACGCCTGCTGTAATTCTAAGACGCCGTCATAAACAAAGTGCTTGCTCCCCTGAGTAGCTCCATCTCTTCTGCCATTAGTGCCTAGCGTTGTCCAGCTGGGTGAGTGGGTAATCTTTGTGTTCAGGGTTCTTAATGAGATGGTATCTAGTTGGGAAAAGACAAAAAGTGAAATACTGAGAATGAGTACCTTTTAAAAGAATATATCCTTTCTCTATTAAATTCAGATGATATTTTTCTCTCTGGACTTATTATATATCCTTTCTCTTCTGTAGACAGATGCTTGCTGAATTACCACTGGTTCTGAGAAGTGATAATCTCTTGGATCTGTAAACATTTTTTTAAATGGCAAAGAGCCACTAAGATAGAGAAATTAACCCTAAAAATACCTGGGAAAAATTAGGAATAAATAAAATTTTAAAACAGCAATTGAGAACATGTCAGGATCAGAAAAAAAAGTAAAAATTAAATAACTCTAAGGTTAAACAAAGAAAATAAGAATTGAAGCTTCTTCTTTCCCCTGTAAAAAGGAATAAAGCAAATTTAAAATTTTTAGCAAGTACTGAAATTTATAAAGCCTACCAAGAAAGAAATGCAAAAGTAAATAAATACTTAGCAGTAAGATAGTAGTCATAAAACTGGTTGTATTTCTTTATACCTGAAAATTTTCCAGCCCCAGCATAATATTATATGTTAATACAGCCAATTTAAAAATGTGCATGCACACATATAACATGTACTTTTTAAACATACATTTATTTATTTATATATTTATTTAAATTCTAGGTGGTTAACATACCATACATTATTGGTTTCTGGAGTAGAATTCAGTGATTCATAACTTATATACATCAACTCCCAGTGTTCATCACAATTGCCCTCCTTAATGCCAATCACCCATCTAGCCCATCCCCTACCCACCTCCCTTCCTGAATCCCCAGTTTGTTCTCTATAGTTAAGAATCTCTCATGATTTGTTTCTCTTTCTCTCCCTCTTTTTTACTCCTCCCATATTTTCCTCCATTTTATTTCTTAAAATTCCACTTAGGAGGATATCATATGGTATTTGTCTTTCTCTAACTGACTTATTTCACTCAGCATAATACCCTATAGCTCCATCCACATTGTTGCAAATGGCAAGATTTCATTTTTTGATGGCTGAGTAATATTCCTCTGTGTGTGTGTGTGTGTGTGTGTGTACACCACATATTCTTTATCCATTCATCTCTTGATGCACATTTAGGCTCTCTCCTTAGTTTGGCTATTGCTTATAATCGCATGCATTTTTTTTTTTTAATTCAGACTGTTTTGCCTTTAAAATAGAAGCCCATGTTTTGGAAAGAAAACAAAAAGAATGTTGTTTATCTCGTCTGATTGGTGGATTATAAATCTAGACTGGCATGGAGTTATAAACTGCATCACACTTGACTCCACAGGCTAGGCAAATACAACTTCTGATCATAAGGTCATAGCATATTCTCAAGTTGCTGCAGTTGTCTGTGAGAAAAGAAACCCAAGCAAGAGGATAGTTTTGTTTGTTTGTTTGTATTTCAAGAGGATGATTGTTAAAGAGAAAGGGCAGAGCAACATATTTTAAAATATATAAATAAAAGATGAAAACAGTCATTTCATATTAAAGAAAAATCTAGAAACCAGTGCTTCCAACTGGGAAGACACATCTGTTTAAGTTTATTGACATTTATAGAGATCAAGAAAGTAATGCCAAACCTAATATTTTGGACAAATAAAAGAGTCAGCAATTTAACATAGCATTTGGAACTTCATCTTGAAGTCCCATTCCTTTTTCTTTCCGGAGGAAATTGGAATGGAAATTATACTAGAGAATGGAGTTTGATAATACATTTTGAAAATGTAACATTGTATTAATTGAATAGAGGGTAGAGACAGATGGGATTAGTCTGAATTGTTAAACTACCCATTTCAAAAACCAAAGATTTCTCCTTTCTGATATAGGACCTGTGAAATTATTAGCAATTTTAAATAATTCAGACTTGCTTAGATTTGATGAGTTGTGATTTAGATGAAATAGGAAAACAACTTCATTTGTTAAAAGTGTTTAAATCTGCTTTGGAATCCCAAACTGGGATACCCAGCTTCATTTTATTGTAGCTGTGGTTAAGATAGGTTTGAAGCTCATATTCTGGGCAACATGGTGTATTATCCTAGGGAATAGAAACGAGCTGTGGTGATCATGAAAATACTATCCTGCACATAAAGCAAATATCCATTGTGTGGTAATTGTGTGCTAGGTACGTTATGTGTGTATTACCTCATTTAATTCTCATAAATCTACGTGTTAGATACTGTTACTTTTTTTTCATTTTCCTAGTGAGATAACTGAGCCATAGAGAATCAAGCATAATGACTGGTTAGGCATCTGGTAGGTAAGGGACCAGCTTTACCTCTTCAGTGTCCCTGCTCTAACTGAAGTAGGAATAAAGACATTCTGATTGGCACAAATATGTTTCAGTATTGAAACAAACACACAACAGCAAAACATTTCCTGGTGTTAAATCGGCTGTTATTCATCTACAAATATGTGTGTGTGTATACACATATATATATATACGTGTGTGTGTGTCACAAATTGTAGTGTTACTGCAGGTTATGTTTCTTTCTTTTTTTCTTATTGTCTCACTTTGTAATATTTGACAGAGTTGGCCACAACCTCTCTCTGGACCCTGCTATTTCCTTGTCTTCCCAGATAACTACATCCTTTTAGCTGGGCCTCTTATCCCTCTGATAGTTACTTTTCTGCCTCCTTTAGAGACTTCTTTTGCCTTTCCAAACAGCATTGGTGTTTTCTAGTGTCTTATTTTTATACTACATCTTCTTCTTGGACAATTGCCCCTGTTCAACCATTGTATGATGCTACTGACTACAGTCCAGGCTACTCCAGAATTAAGTCTCTTACACCCATCCATCTGCTAGACACCACCATTAAAAGTTTGATATACATAAACTTGATCTAAGAAGTTTATGTACATATAAGAAATTATATTTCCATAGACCTGTTCTTTTTTTTTTTTTAAGATTTTATTTATTTATTTGACAGACAGAGATCACAAGTAGGCAGAGAGGCAGGCAGAGAGAGAGGGAGAAGCAGGCTCCCTGATGAGCAGAGAGCCAGATGCAGGGCTCGATCCTAGGACCCTGGGATCATGACCTGAGCTGAAGGCAGAGGCTTTAACCCACTGAGCCACCCAGGTGCCCCTCCATAGACCTGTTCTTATACCCAGTCACCTACACTAGAGCCCAGAAAGTCCTAATTGACTCCTCCCACTTTTTCATATGCCCCCCAGTATTAAACTTCATTATCCAATCTTCATTCATTCATTTTTTTTAAAAGTCCAGCATTTATTTGCATATGAAATGTGTTTAATACAGTCATGATGGATATAGTGCATAACACCTGACAGCAAAACCAAATGTTTAATATATCATGCAAGGGTCTGTATATACACAGATTAAATTCTTTATATACATATTTTTAAATATTAGATATTAGAAATATTAGATATTTTAGAAATTTTATATATATTAGAAATTTTTCCAAGTGCTGGGATATAATTATAAACATGACTAAGTACTGCCTTCATGAGGCTTATATGCTTCTTGAGGAGTTGGAATTGAGGGGACAATAAATCTATAAAGAATCAAACATTTTTTTTAGTAAGGATGAGTGTTTTGAAGAAAAGTACAGCAGTCAGTTGATAGACTGGACAGGGGTTAACATTTTAGATAGAACATAACGTTAGGTGAAATGTATCACTTAAGTGAACTGTCTTTGTTGTAAATTACCACTGAGGCTGTCAGAAGCCATAAAAGCCTTATCTATGGAGCTGATAGTTATGCTTATGAATGAGGAAACTGGGGGATTGTTGGGGGGTTGGAGAAAGAGCATTATAGGCAGGGGGAAGAGCAAATTCAAAGGTCCTGAGGAACGGACAAGTTGGCACCTCTGCTGGTTTCACTTACTGTTAGACTTGCTCCCTGAAATATTTCTCTGTTTACTACCGCTGGTCGTACCAGGTACTCCAGGCTCTGGTTTTTCTTCCTGTAGATTCACTGTTTGCTGTGGAGCCAGAGATACTCATTTATGTAACATGCAGATATGACGGTGTGACTTCAGTGCTCAAAACTGTCTAGGATTCCTGTGTACAGCTGTGCACCACCAACCGTTCCAGGCTGTCATTCACTCCGACCGTGATGGTAACAGTACTCCCTGCAGTTGTATGCTATGGTCGCCCCAAATTACATGCCATCCGTAGTGAGGGGGAAGTGGAAAGAGAGGCAGGCAGAGAGAGAGGAGGAAGCAGGCTCCCTGCGGAGCAGAGAGCCCGATGTGGGGCTCGATCCCAGGACCCTGAGATCATGACCTGAGCCAACGGCAGCGGCTTAATCCACTGAGCCACCCAGGCGCCCCGGAAGTGGAAATTCTTTATGGCATTCTGTTTTCTTCTCGATCTGCAGTATGACTTTTCTTGCAGTCCCATTTCTCACAACGTCCTGTTGCTACTTTTACACTACACTATGATGTCTCATATTTCTGCATGTCCAGTATCCATCCGTCTCTGTAAAGACTTTTTTGTCAGGTTAGCTCCTGTTCATTCTCTGAACTAAACTTTAGCTCTGATATTTCCTACATGGAATAGTGTTCCCAAGTCTAGAAGAAATATCTATATTGCAACCTAGTCACCTGTTTTCCAATTGTTTGTACCATTTATAGTTCTTAAATTCAGGTCTGGACATATTAGTTCCCTGTTTAAAATACTTCATGTGCCCCCATTATCTGTAATAATAATAATTAAAAAAAAGGCCAGCATCTTTAGCGTGGCATTGTCTGTGCTTCCTGTCTCCTGACAGTTCTCTTATCCTTTTTAGAAGAGATCAATACTCAAGTGTAGACTCATCTGTCGTTTTCTGAATAGGCCCAGCTATTTCTAACATTCCTGCCATTACCCCTGCTGATTCCTCTGCGTAACCCTCTGCTATTCTAGTCACCTTCTCTTCTTTTTAGCCTCAGTCAAAATTCACTTAGACAGTGAGTCTTTCTCTAAGCCAGGCATAGAGCGGCCTTTTCCTGTGCCCTTGCTTTACTCTCTGTGAACTTCTATTGCAACACCTGTTACCATTTATTGAGTTCAGTATTTAGTATTCTGCTTTCTTCAATAGACTCCCTGGAGATGAGACTTTGCTCTAACTTTGTTTTCCACCAACAGATGGCGGGGACACCTGAGAATTAGTTACTATTTGATTGATGAGATGAATGAGTCACTTTAAAACTTTGGAAAGGATATTGAAATTGGCTCCATAGTTGAAACCGTATTCTTAGTAAATATGAATCATGAAGGGAGATTTATTCTGTGAGTTCAGTTTTGCACTCAAAGTGAGGTTGCTTCCTATTTCATATACAGCACGTTGGAATGTTCTGGCACTGCTGCCTGTGAGTGGACATTCGCATCTCTGGATTCTTTGCTCACTGCCACCGATGTGTATCAGCTATCCTTCAGGAAAATGGGTGGTACAACTTGAAACGCAAACCTTGCTTTCCAAACAGAGCACTGGTCCAGGTTCGAGCTTGACATCTCGTCACCCACTGTGTGCTAAACTAGCCTGCCTTTCCACTTACTCTCTCTTCTATTTCTCTAACACACCCACATGTTTTATGTTCAGCAGAACACTGTTCTCTGTAAGTCATAGCACATATGGCGAAGTTTTAATTTAAAGAGATAAAATTGTCTAGGTTCAGAAACCTATAGCTACCAGCTTTTAGTTTCTTCACGGGAAGTGTGGAGTAGGATTTACAGAACATGAGGTTTTCAGTCTTCCCATTTTGTAAAAAGTCCTACATGGTAACCCAGAAGACTAACACAAAACTAAGATAAAATGTTATGTTTAGAAATCAAGCCTGCAAAACACTGTCAACTAGATAGAAAGTATGTCATATTTTTTGTGAAGAAACCATAATTCTTTCCTGTCATATTAACTATTCTTTTTTTAAATATTTTATTTATTTGACAGAGAGAAATCATAACTAGGCAGAGAGAGGGGAGGAAACAGGCTCCCTGCGGAGCAGAGAGCCCTATGCGGGGCTCAATCCCAGGACCCTGAGATCATGACCTGAGCCGAAGGCAGAGGCTTTAACCCACTGAGCCACCCAGGCGCCCCCATATTAACTATTCTGTTGGAGTTGATACTCTTGGACTGCTTAGAGGGTCGTAATCCTCTCTCCGTTTGCTTAAGTGTATGCCTTTTTGAAATTTTTTTTGTTCATATGTGATAAAAATCAGTAGTTCTTCTTTCCCAGAAACTTCTATCCTAATCAGATCTTTGCACAGTTACTTCGATAATTTCCATAAGAAATACAGTATTAGGGTAGAATGGCCATATAATTTATTGTCCCAAGTCAGGTCAGTTTTTGAGAATAAAGAAAGCTCTCATTTATAATTATATCGGTATGGCAGGCATAGATTGCAATGTATGGACAACCAATTTTATGAACATCATTTCTTATAGGAGGAGATATTTTCAAATAACAAATCTTAAATACCTCAGGAGACTTGCAGCCCTCTCTGAAAACATAATTTGCCCTTTATATTTCTTTTTTTTAAATATTTTATTTATTTATTTATTTGATAGGGAGAGAGATCACAAGTAGGCAGAGAGGCAGGCAGAGAGAGAGGAGGAAGCAGGCTCCCCGCCGAGCAGAGAGCCCAAAGTGGGGCTCAATCCCAGCACTCTGAGATCATGACCCAAACCAAAGGCAGAGGCCCAACCCACTGAGCCACCCAGGCGCCCCTGCCCTTTATATTTCAAAATGACATGGTTATCATCCATGGGCAGGGAAATGGTGACAATGAAAGATGTATGTTGCATCTCATGAAATCTTTTTTTTTTTCTTCATTTTTTAATTTATTTTTTCAGTGTAACAGTATTCATTCTTTTTGCACAACACCCAGTGCTCCATGCAAAACGTGCCCTCCCCATCACCCACCACCTGTTCCCCCAACCTCCCACCCCTGACCCTTCAAAACCCTCAGGTTGTTTTTCAGAGTACATAGTCTCTTATGGTTCGCCTCCCCTCCCCAATGTCCATAGCCCGCTCCCCCTCTCCCAATCCCACCTCCCCCCAGCAACCCCCACATCCAGTTGTTGGGTCCAAACGCCAAATGCAGAAAAAATGAGGCAGAGAATTGTAGTGCTCAAGCATCTCTTTTTGGATCACGGAATGACAATTAACTTTTGAACTATTTTAGATACCATTCCCAACGATTTTTATTTTTGGCATCTTTTGAACTTAAATGCCAGTGTTCAGATGAAGTGGAAATAAGCATAAATACTGCAATTACCCTTCTATTACAAAGTATTACACTTTAAATTATAGTAATTATTTCTAGCTAGTAATCTTCAAATGCATGATGTTGTACTTTTCTTTAATAATAAATAGACAATGCTTTGTGATATACAGTTGACAAGGAACACATCTAAATAGGAAAAAAGGAAAGATGAGCCCCCACTTTTTTTAGAAGTAGACTGTTTTTTCCTTGACTTTAGTTTCTATTTCTGTAGATTGTAAGCTTCATGGATGATGTAAGGAGGATTTTAAAAATGAAAGGAGTATTTTGATATTGGAATTCCATAATGTAAAATCTATAATGTGAATTTCAAAATGGAAGAAATAATTCTGAATATTTATTCCTAATACAATGGTTTCTAAAGTGGATCAGTTGTATCGTATAGATACAATAGATTCTATTATTTAAACTTCATTCTAGAGGGGGAAAAAAAAAAGATCATTGTCAAAGAAAACCAAAGCCACTAAGAATGAATGCTTTTTTTTTCTTTTTTAATGGTAGAGGTATTTTTTTGTTGTTATTGTTTATTTTAATTTTTGCTGACTGTCATGGTATTTTCTTTTCTTCTCTCTACTAAGGCCAAATTAATTAAACTTTAGTGGATGATCTTTGAATAATTTTGCATTCCTCAAGTTTGAGTTAAAGCTGTTTTCCCAAAGTATCATACAAAAATAACTGGCTCTCAAAGATCCCAAAGACAATCACATTGAGGAAATGTTAAATGTGTTCTTCATTATACCTATTATCATTGCCTGGAGTAGGTGTAAAATAGTAGTTTTGGAGAAATGTTGGTTTAAAGGGGAGTGGCAGCATTTTCAAAGACATCTCACAAAGGAGACCCCAGTAGATGAACAAATCATGCCTAATTAGTGCACAGGGCTTTTAAAAAACAGCCAGTTATGGACAAATATCATTGAGTTTTAGGATAACAAATTCAGTTGTTTCCTGAATCCTCCACCTAGACCAGCCGGCTGCAAATACATCCTATTGATCATCATGTCAACTGAAAGAAATCCATTTTCACTACAAGCAAAAATACTGCCCAGTAGGTGTTAAGTATAAGAGTTTATTCTTTATATGTGGAGTGTAGCATGGTCTATTATTACCCAGTCAGTGTATAATGATTTGCTTTCTTGAGTTTAGTCTCTTTGTTGTAATTTGTGTCAGAAATGGGTAAGATGAGTCCCCTAAACTCCAAGTGTGTTGTATCTTTGTTCTTGTATTTTTGTTGATGAGGTTGTAGCAGTTTGGTAAAATGATTCCTTTTTTTTTTTTAAGATTATTTATTTATTTATTTATTTGAGAGAGCAGAGCAAGCAGGAGAGAACAGAAGTGGAGTGGGAGCCAGAGGTAGAGAGAGGGAGAAGCAGATTCCCCACTGAGCAGGTTTCCTAGTGCAGGGCTGTATCCCAGGACCCTGGGATCATGAGAACCTGGGATCATTACCTGAGCCAAAGGCAGATGCTAAATGACTGAGCTACCCAGATGCCCCTGGTAAAATGATTCTTAACATGTGGGTAGTCACGGGCCACTCTGAGAATCTGATCAAACCACAGACTTAGAAAAATGCAGAAGCACATAAGTAAACATATTTGCATGTAATTTCAGGACTAACAACCTGTGTAGCTTATCACTGGGTTCACAGTCTCTGGATTAGGACCTTGTTTCTGTAAGGCTTGAGTCTCTTAAGGATTCTTATGATTATGTGGCTCTAAAGCTTTACATCAGTTTGGAAGCTTATGAAATTATTTTTATTTATTTGATAGGATCCGGTATAGCCAGTTTTGTCATTTCTGATTGAATATATCTTTATGAAATGGTGACATGTTCTAATTTTTCATGTTTTTAAATTAGTATGCAGACAGTTTATGTCTTGCTTTTTAAACCAAAAATATACTTATTTTAATAATATGAAAGAGCAAAGCTTTCAATACGGGAAATGTCCATGAAGCATCAACCAGATGCCAAGCTTTGTTCTAGCAGTGTGGTTACAAAGACAGCTGAGATGGAACACCAGCCTTTAGCAGCTCACCATCAGTCTATACCTAGAATCTAACTTAACTGAACTTTTCCATATAATTAGGTTTCCCAGCCGCATTCAGGAGAGTCTATAATATACTTAATGCATTTACTTTTTTCTGTGTGTGTATGCCCACAACTTCTTGCTCCCAGATTCCAAGAAAAGAAACCTAAAAAACACAAAGACAAATGGTCAAAGGCACATCTACCTTAAATAATCATAATAATCATTATTTTGGCTATTTCTATAGCACTTTTTTAGAGTTTACATAGATCTTGCCTATGTATTTTGTGAAATAAATAAGAAGATTTTTATCCTTCCATTCCATCTTCTCTGCTTGGACCAGTCACATGCCATAGATGATAGTTCTAGAAGTTTTAAAGTTGAGCCCTTCCTGATTCTAAATCTTATGGACATTCTACTTCTATGGTCTCAGTGTATATTAATTAAGAATGAAGTTTTTGAAAAGTACCAGACCAAGTTCTGGGGACTATAGTCAGTGAGCCAGTAAATCACAGTCCTTCATGTTTAGAATCTAGAGATCAATTCAGAAAATTAAGGAAGGACTTAAGGAAGAAAGCATATAATGACTCTCATAGGCAATGGCTAATTCAGGCTAATAGAGTTAGACCAGTTTCTGCATCATCAAGGGGCAGGAGGATGTGTTTCTTTGCATCCAGGTATTTTTCTGAACTCATGCTCATGATTCACCTGAAATGTGGGCCAAGAGCTTTTCATCTGCATCTCTGTCTGTGTAGGTATGCATTCTCATAAAATGCATGAGTTCTAAAAGATGATGTACAACTCAGGTTTTGGCCAATTCAATTATTTCTCTAGTAAAAAGAAGCCTTATGAATCAATTAGCATAGGGATTAGAAATACTCTGCCACTTAAAATTGTTTTTGCTTGTTTTTGAACAGTTTTATTATATATAATTGGCATGCCATAATGTTCACTCACTTAAAGTATACACTTCAGTTGTTTTCAGTCTATTTACAGACTCATACATCTACCACCACAATCTAATTGTGGAACATTTTCATCATCCCCCCCAGAAGAAAGCTAGAATACATTAGCAATCACCTCCCATTCTCTCCTCCATCCACCCCTCACCCAGGCCCTCCAAACCTAGACTACACTTATCTATGTTGTCTCTCATATTTGCCTATTCTGTACATTTCATATAAATGGCATTATACAATATATGACCCTTTGTGGCTAGTTTCACTTAGTGTACTGTTTTTGAGGCTTAGCTGTATTGTAGCAGGTATCAATACTATGTTTCTTTTTTATTGCCTAATAGTATTCCTTTGCATACTTTTTATTTATCCATCATTTGTTTAGTTCATGGAAATTTGGGTTTGTTTCCACTTTTGACCATTAATGCTACTACTGTTCATACAGTTGTTTTGTGTGTTTGTTTTGGATACATGTTTTCATTTCTCTTTGGTAGCATTCACCTACAAGTGGAATTACTGGGTCAAAAGATAACTATCTGTTTAACCTTTTGAGAAATAGCCAGGCCGTTTTCCAAAGTGACAGTACCATTTTACATTACCAGCAATGTAGGAGGGTTCTAATTTCCCCACATTCTTGCCAAGACTTATCCATCTTTTTTTTTTTTTTCTTTTTTAATTTGGGCATTTTAGTAGGTGCCTAATGATATCAATCACCTCTGTCTGTTTGGATATATAATGTTTTTCTGGAATGTGGCCACACCTGTTTGTTTATTGTTACCCTCTGTGGCTATTTTTGCAGTGTAATGGCAGGGATAAGTAGTTGCAGAAGAGATCCTATGGCCTGCAAAACCTAAAATATTTACTATCTGACCCTTCCTAGATGAAGTTTGACAATCCCTGCTTTAGCAAATCAAACATTCACATCTTTGATTACATTTTGTTTACAAGTGAATTTCCGTACATTGGTGTGCTTAATGGTAGATATAAGTGTATCCAGTTATATGTTGCAGGGGACTACTGAAATGCCTTTGTTGGATATACTTGTGAACTTGTGATTGATGTTAATTTTCTATTCGTTCACTCATATTCATTTAACAAGCTTATCAAATATTTATTCCATATGCTTATTAAAGTCTTACTCTGGGTCTGTTATTGTGTAGACTCCGGGGGTATTGTGGTGAGGATGGACAGGGCCTCTGCCCTAACAAAACTCGTAATTTATGGAAAGACTACCTCTCACTTGGTGGAAATGTTGAGGTGCAGTGTATGCAGTGGGGAAAGAGCCTGAGGGAAGATGGGAAATGAGAACAGATAAGGATGAGTGGAAGGGATTGTCAGAACAATATTTCCTTGAGTGTGAGCATATTTCTCCGCATTGTGAGAGAAAAACAAATAAACAGACAAAACAACCTGGTACAGGTTTGAGTCTGAAGAAGAGAGTTCTCTTTCCATAAAGTTTCCCAGAGCCTTTAATATGTGAAATGTGCATCACACGTCTCTAGTAGGATTTCCCAAAATGGCCTATCACCTTTTAGGCTGACAAAGAATTTTATAGGAGTCGAAGTTCAATGAAATATTTTTTTCTGGGGGAAAAAAGAGTTTTAGAGCTTTGCTGTTCACAATGGGATTGAGGGTAGCAGAAGATTCAAAACAGTTCCTGGAAGAAAAATGAGATCACATACTCAACACCTTTGGTTTCCTAGTACAATGTGACCTTTTAGATCTTGAAACTTTCCCTTGTGTAGATGTTAGGCCTGTAAATTAGTTATGGTAATGCCTCCTTCAAAGGTTCTTTGAAGTTAAGTTTTTCCTTTATTAAATACCTGTCTTTCATATGAGTTTTTCTAAAGAACTTTAAGATCCTGGAGAAGGAAGTTCAAGGAAAGATAATATAATAGATTATTCTTTCTTGGGCTCTCACACTTTTAAAAGGCTTATTCCTTACCTTTTTGTTAAATTAACTTAGGTAAATTTTTCAAAGTGAAGTGTTTGGTTCTCAAAAGCTAGGAATACCTTTTCATCACTCCCCCCCCCCCTTTTTTTTTCTTTCTAATATTTCCCTTCCTGGACTAATTCATGGTAAGATAATAGTCTCAAAAATACCATCCTAATTGCCTCACCAATTTTTTGTCAAACTGTTGGAAACAATCCCCCCAAAACATAAAAGCAAGCATTGTCAAGGAAACTCAGATTAATAGGATTAGAAGCACAAATATCCAGCTGTCTGTGCGAGTACCTGAACTCCTGTGTATAGCCTATTACAATTCAGAACTGTTTGAAACTCAAGCCCATTTCCCTCACTGCCATTTAGTACCTGTGTGGTTCACATGAGTAAATGCCTTCATCCATAACCCGGTCTCTTCAGTTGCATGATCTCAGCCCATTGTGAGATACCAAGTAGATAGTTCACATGTAAATACCAATACATAACATTAGTCTAACAAATGAAAAGAGATCTGTTAGAATGCCCCCCTTTTTTTTTTTTTTTTGAGAACACAGGTATTACCTTGACACAAGGTTCATCTGTCCTATTGTGTCAGAGTTACTAGCTGGATAAATCAGTGAAATATGAAAGACTTAATGAATCTAGATATCATGATGTCATTATATCATGAAGGAAGTGGATATTGATTTAAAAATTCAAAACTGGATAAATGTACATTTGAAAGAGTTGTTTAATGTTTAGAGAGAAGTTCATGGAGGGTTAGTGTCCTCAGTCTGATCCTGTGACTATGTTTACCAGTGTCTTTGATAGTGACATAAAAACAACTTAATCAGATTTGTCACTGACTTAAAGCTGGAAAGAACTGATAATATGTTGGCTAACAGAATGACAGCCATATTGTTTTGAAAAGGGGGCATGAGATATCTGATTTGTGAGATGATATTTAAAATAAAGAAAAGTGATTTTATTTATTTGGATCCTTTCTCTTTTCTTTTTGATGAGTCTGGCCAGGGGTTTATCAATCTTATTGATTCTTTCAAAGAACCAGCTCCTAGTTTCATTGATTTTTTCTATTGTTTTTTTGGTTTCTATTTCATTAATTTCTGCTCTGATCTTTATGATTTCTCTTCTCCTGCTGGGTTTAGGGTTTCTTTCTTGTTCTTTCTCCAGCTCCTTTACGTGTAGGGTTAGGTTGTGTACTTGAGACCTTTCTTATTTCTTGAGAAAGGCTTGTACCGCTATATATTTTCCTTTCAGGACTGCCTTTGCTGTGTCCCATAGATTTTGAACTGTTGTGTTTTCATTATCATTTGTTTCCATGAATTTTTTCAGTTCTTCTTTAATTCCCTGGTTGACCCATTCATTCTTTAGAAGGATGCTGTTTAGTCTCCATGTATTTGGGTTCTTTCCAGCTTTCCTCTTGTGATTGAGTTCTAGCTTCAGAGCATTGTGGTCTGAAAATATGCAGGGAATGATCCCAATCTTTTGATACCGGTTGAGACATGATTTGAAAAGTGAGGAAAGACTCTTGTGTGAATCAAAAATGCCAAAAGTTGTGAACATGCAAGTGTGAAAAATACTTAGATTTTTTTAAATGACTGGAAGTGCAAAATAATTGTTAATAGTGTGATAAGGAGACACATGTGTCCAAAACAGTCCAGTATACTTACGATTATGGTAACTGGCCCAAATCGACACAAAATATCTGAAGGAATGGAAACTATAGCTCTACGCAACTTTATATTTGATTATTAGTTAGATTCAGTTGTACTCCACTCTGAGGGAGAAAGATAATTGTTAACATATTTAGGAAAAGTTAAGTAGTTTGTGGCAGCTGTGAATTAAAGGATTAAGACATTGGGGACAGTTGTATAGATCTGACAATCAAATGCAAAAATTATGCAAATGGAAATATCTACCAAAACTACTTGACTCCAACAACACTGTGTCTGGGAGTTTACCTTGAAGATAATTCTCCACACCTAAAAGCAATGTATACCCAAGGTTTTGAATTCCAGCATGAACTTTAACTTCTCAATATTAAAAACAACCTACGGTGCTGGCTGAATGATTTATGTACAACCCAATGGAATACTATTTCTCCATGAAAAAAGGATAAAGAAGTTTTCCATGAACTGATGTGAAGTGATTTCCAGGATAGCTGGTGTAAAGAATGATTATAGCACATTAATGTTTATATGACAAGTAGGAGAAATAAAAATAGATGATCTCTAAAGAGAGATTTCTGTTACTTATTTGCCAATACTTTTGAAGCAAAAGGAAACAAAGGAAAACTAAACAAAAGCAAATGAAAATAGTTACGTGAGGAGTAGGTGAAAATGGGGGAGAGAACCCAGGAGTGGGAGTGTGATTTTTCCGAAAATCCCTCTTTATATAATTTGATATTTAAATTATGAAAATATTTTATACATTCAAAAAACACAATTAAATTTAAAAGGATGGAAAAGTAGTCAAATGAATTAGAAATAAATGATTCTAACTGAATAGCAAAGTAATAACTACCACACTAAGAAAGTAATAAATTCAAGTAGCTTTTACTTGAATAATTACTTTACTAATGAACATGCTAATTAGTTGAAATACTTAACTCACATAATGTTATTCATAAAATACATACTTGGATGTATTTTGAAGTCCAAAAAAGCTACACAAATATGAGCTTTTTTTAGCAGGTTTGTTGTTGGTAGTTTTATTGGTGTGGTCATTCTGAAACTAATTTCTTTATCATGGGAAAAAAAATCAAATGATAAAATATATAGATATTGTTGGGAAAAGGGAGATAAAAACATGGAATAGGACAGTGTGGAAGATCACTGGAATGTTGGGTTTTATTTTATTTTACTTTATTTTTTGTTGGGTTTTATTTAATAGTATCAGTATGACCCCATTACACACACACACACACACACACACACACACACACTTAATATATTCTTCAATCAGAACATATATTCATCCATGTTGAATCCATCTAACTATTCTATGTTCTAAAACTGTTTTTGGGGGGGACCTGGTGGCTCAATCATTAAACATTTGCCTTTGGCTCAGGTCGTGATACCAGGTTCCTGGAATTGAGCCCTGTATTTGGCTCCCTGCTCAGCAGGAAGCCTGCTTCTCCTTCTCCCACTCCCCCCGCCCCCCGCTTGTGTTCCCTTTCTAGTTGTCTCTCTCTCTCTGTCAAAATAAACAAAATCTTTATAAATAAATAAGTAAATAAAACTATATATTTTTTTCTCTTGGTTAAAAGATATCATAATATCTTTTTGTGTAGTTAATACCCAGATTATGACTTATAAATACCATTCATTGCACACTTATTAAAAACTGGATGTCTTAAAAATATGGCTGATTTCAGGTCTGAAACAGGAAAGTACAGGGTGAGTCTGGAACATATTCTCATGCCAGAAAGCAAAGGAGTGCTCAAAGATTATTAATAAGGCAAGAGGTTGAAAGCTACAGATATTGTGTATACTTGGAGATGTATTGGCCTTATTTGGGATATATATCACCAATAAGAAAAATATAGAATAACATGTTGAATTTTAAAAATAAATGCATGGATCCATAGTGACACAGGAGATAAAGAAGAAAGAGGGGCACCTGGGTGGTTCAGTCGGTTGAATGTCCAACTCTTGGTTCCTGCTCAAGTCTTGATCTCTGGGTCATGAGATTTACCCCAACATTGGGCTCCATGCCAGTGCGGAGTCTACTTATGATTTCCGCTCCTCCCTTTGCCCCTCCCCCGTCTAAAAATAAATAAATCTTTAAAAAAATAAAAAATGGGGTAGGTAGCTTTATTTTTAAAAGAATAATGCAAAACAGGTGGCCTGGACTTTTCAGAGGAGTCAATATGAAAGAATAGGGAGGAGGTCAGATCAACGATTCTAAATGAGAGTAGACTAAAATGCCATAATCATCCAGTGCAACATATGACCTTTGTTTGTGTCTTGGCTTAAACAGATAAATATAACAAATGTTTATATGACTACTGATGAAATTTAAAGATAGGTTGTGCATTGGTTTTGATTAATTTTCCTCAGGTATGGTAATGGTGTTGAGGTCAAATATTCTTGAGGGAGATATGCTAAAATATTGTGAAAATCTACTTTAGGTTGTTTGACAAACAGTTGTGTTTTTGTGTGTGTGTGGAGAAAGAGAGATGAAGTAGATATGACAAGAGGTTGAGTTTGTGAATCTAAATGAGGATTATTCAGGTCTTTCTTATACTAATCTTTCAATTTTTCTTCAAGGTTGAAATTCTTAGAATTAAAAATCATAATTGACATATGCCTGAATGTGAAATCAGATTAAGTATTATGGAGGAATAACATAAAGAAGGATACAGAATTCTATCCCCATGTCATATATATAACAATAAAAGATTCAAAGGAAAATGGAATCTTAAAATATTCTGAAGGAATGACAGGCTACAGAAGGTGGGAAATTAATTAAACAGACCTCTTGCCAACAAGTAAGAGAAACCCATACGTAGTAGAATAGTATCTTTAGGGAATCGAGGGAGCTTAAAATTCTACTCCCAATAATATATCTTTCATTAGCAAAGGTGAAAGAAGATATTGCTAAATGTATAAGCTGAGATAAATTAAAAGAAAATACTTTTTTTTCTAAAATTATTTATTTATTTATTTGACAGAGAGAGAGAGCGTAAGTAGGCAGAGCGAGAGGGAGAGGGAGAAGCAGGCTCTCCACTGATCAGGGAGCCCAATGTGGGACTCAATCCTAGGACACTGGAATCATGACCTGAGCCAGAGGCAGCCACTTAACCGACTGAGCCACCCAGGTGCCCCAAGAAAAGACATTTTAATAAAAGAAATTCTGAAGGTATAAGGTATAGGCAGAAGAAAATAGTATCATATAGGAAGGAAAGATGCAAGAAGAAATGATTTGCAATTTTATTGGTAAATATGTGGTTAAACTAAAAATAAATGATGCCTATATAAAGCAATAACAATTTGATATCTTGTCAAGAGAAAGAAATCTTCTTAGAACTTAAAAACCAAAAACTTGATTACAAAATCACCTTTTGGAATGTGAGTAGAGTTGTAGTAGACAATAGCTTTTGTATGGTTTGGGAAGGGGTAACTTAATTATCCTTAAATTCATTAAGTTAGGTTAAAATCACTACTAAAAGGATAGACATAAAGCACAAACATCTGAAACAAGAGGAGAAAAACAGAAAAAGGAAACAAGAGGCATTCCCAATGGGGAAAAACTGAGAGATTTTCCACTAGGGTCAGGAAGAGGGCAAGGATGTCCACTATTACTGCTGTTGTTCAACATAGTACTAGAAGTGTTAGCCTCAGCAATAAGACAACAAAAGGAAATAAAAGGCAACCAAATCAACAAAGAAGTCAAACTCTGACTCTTTGCAGATGACATGCTACTTTATGTGGAAAATTCAAAGGACTCCACCCCAAAATTGCTAGAACTCATACAGGAATTCAGCAAAGTGGTAAGAAAGAAAATCAACGCACAGTAATCAGTTGTATTTCTATACATTAACAATGAGACAAAAGAAAGAAATTAAGGAGCCGATCATATTTACAATTGCACCCAAAACCATAAGATACCTAGGAATAAACCTAACCAAAGAGGTAAAGAATATGTACTCATAAAACTGTAGAATACTCATTAAAGATACTGAGAAAGACACAAAAAAATGGAAAAATATTCCATGCTCATGGATTGGAAGAACAAGTATTTTTAAATGTCTGTGCTACCTAGAACAATCTACATATTCAATGCAATCCTTACCAAAATACCATCCACTTTTTTCACATAGCTGGAACAAATCCTAAAATTTGTATGGAATCAGAAAAGACCCCAAATAGCCAAAGAATGCTGGAAAAGGAAATAAAAACGGGTGCCATCACAATTCCAGACTGCAAGCTGTTTTACAAAGCTGTAATCATCAGACAGCATGGTATTGGTACAAAAGCAGACACATAGATCAGTGGAACTGAATAGAGAACCCAGAAATGGACCCTCAACCCTGTGGTCAACTACTCTTCGACAAAGCAGAAAAGAATATCCATTGGAAAAAAGACAGTCTCTTCAACAAATTGTGTTGGGAAAATTAGACAGCCACGTGTAGAAGAATAAATCTGGAACATTTCCTTACACCACACACAAAAATTGACTCAAAATTGATAACAGACCTAAATGTGAGACAGGAATCCATCAAAATCCTAGAGGAAAACAGAGGCAACAACCTCTTTGACTTTGGCTGCAGCAATTTACTGTTAGACATGTTTCCATAGACAAGGGAAACAAAGGCAAACATGAACTATTGGGACTTCATCAAGATCAAAAGCTTTTGCACAGCACAGGAAATAGTCAACAAAACCAAAAGACAGCTGACAGAATGGGAGAAGATATTTGCAAATGACATATCAGATAGAGGGCTAGTATCCTAAATATGTAAAGAACTTATCAAACTCAACACCCAAAGAACAAATAATCCAGTCAAGAAATGGGCAGACACATGAACAGACATTTCTGCAAAGAACATCCAAATGGCCAAAAGACACATGAAAAAGTGCTCCACATCACTCAGCAAAAGGGAAATACAAATTAAAACCACAGTAAGATACCACCTCACACCAGTCAGAACAGCTAAAATTAAAAAGTCAGGAAATGACAGAGGTTGGTGAGAATGTGGAGAAAAGGGAACCCTCCTACACTGTTGGTGGGAATGCAAACTGGTGCAGACACTTTGGAAAACAGCATAGAGGTTCCTCAAAAAGTTGAAAATAGAGCTACCCTACGACCAAGCAATTGCATTCCTCAGTATTTACCCCAAAGATGCACATGTAGTAATTCAAAGGAGCATGTTCATTCCAATGTTTTTAACATCAGGATCCACAATAGCCAAACTGTGGAAAGAACCCAGATATCCATCAACAGGTGAATGGATAAAGAAGAAATGGTAAACACACACACACACACAGGAATATTATACATCCATCAAAAAATGTAATATTGCCATTTGCAATGACATGGATGGAACTGGAGTGTAATGCTAAGCAAAATAACTCAATCAGAGAAAGACAATTATCATATGATCTCAATGATTCATGGAATTTAGGAAATGAAACAAAGGGTCAACAGGGAAGAGAAGAAAAAAATGAAACAAGAAGAAACCAGAGAAGGAGACAAACATTAAGAGACTCTTAATCATAGGAAACAAACTGAGGGTTGCCAGAGAGGAGGTGGGTAGAGGGGATGGGGTAACTGAGTGATGGACATTAAGGATGGCATGTGATATCATGAGCACTCTGTATTATAGAAGATGGATGAATCACAGACCTGTACCTTTGAAACCAATAATACATTAATTAATTATGTTAACATCTGTTAATATGTTAATTAATTTAATTTAAATTAAAATGTTAAAAAATAAAATAAGAGGCAGACAGTCGAGCCTTGGGAAATGTGAAATGTGTAGTCATAGAGGAAGATGGGGCAGCAATGCCAGGAAGAGCATGGAGTTGAGAAGAATCAAGGAAGCGAATCACTGGGGGAGGATTCCTAAGAACTGAAGAATTCTAGCACCTCCAAATTATAAGTAAAGTTTATTTAATGGAATTGAAGTGAAAAATATTATTGAATTTACTAGCAAGTCCCAAAATAGAACACATTTCATAGGCGTGAGACTGATGAAATTCCCTTTTCTTGGGGGAGGGAAGGTCCATACTATTTATCCAAGGTAGGTCTATATAGTTTTCACCAACTGATATTAATAGTGATGATGCCAGTCAGAACAAACTTGTGTGAAGTCCAGTTAAGCCTGATTGTTACAAGTCTGTGGCCTCTGGTAAGATTCTTGTGACCATGGCATATGTTGGTATAATTCAAATGTAAGCAGAGTGAAGTCATTGAATCACAGTAAAATGAGAGTGACGTGTAGGATGATAGCCAGAAATCTGATTCCATATGAGGTCTAAAAGAAAATCCGAGGGTTAATAGAGTCTTTGGAATGCAAAGATCACTCTTCGTCTGAATAAGGCTTATGAAAATCACTGACATATATATAGTTTCATATGCATCTGTGGTTCTGCCTAATTTTAACGGGTACTGCTTTGTGATTGTTTGGAAAGAAAAGTATCATGAGACTTTGAAATCTATCAGTTGATTGCACATTTCTTGTTCAGTCAAAACTTCCTCAGAATTCTAAGTGTACATTGACTAAGACTGCTTGAAGGGTTGGTAATGGGTGATTTAATTCTCTGATATTATATGTGATTGCAATCTGGAAGGCTGAACTCTTTTGGTGATGGCCAACCATGCAGTAAGAAGGTTAACACAATTTGCAATGGTAATCGTTCCGTCATCTATATATTTCAATCAGCCTTGGCATTTATCTCTAAGGACAGATCCAAGTGCCTGTAAACCAGAATTCTTCAGGAGACAGAATTGGCTTTTTCCTTCTCTTAATTCTTAGACTCTAGGTCAAATCATTTGGTGAAAGTTTCATGGCTAAAATATCAATATTGATTTCTGGGGATAAAAGAGGAATACCTGGAGGTTTCTGTGTTTTTTTCCCCCACGGGTCACTCAAAATAACCTGGTGTGCAATTTTTAAAAATAGATTAGGTCTCAACTGTCATTGGGTTTTCTTTTGATATTACCCTGTGGATTATAAGATATGAAGAGTCTGCACTGAGAGTTGAGTTGGTTTATTAAGTGCATACACTTGATTTTAGTCAACAAAACAGAGCCATTTAAATCCTGTGGGCATAGGGATTTATTATAGGAACTAGGATTTACACAAAAATGGGAGCAGCAGATGAAATGAAAGTCCTTCATGGGGAGTGGGAGGATCGGGAAAAGAATCTCTAACAGGTTTTCTGAAAATTTGGCTCAATTAGGTAGGTGACCGCTTGCAGGGAAATGCAAGAAACCAAACACATCTACTACCAGAGTGGAACTACAGAAAGGGAACTTGAGACAAGAGTTTAAGAAAATGCTGCCTTTGGAAACCCCCACCTCTGCAGATCCATATCTGGGTACTCAGTGATAGGTCTGGGGCTGTCATTGGTCAGAAGGACCAGCAACTGGAAAGATGTGTAGAAGAGAAGACTGAGAAGAAGCCAAGGCATGCCATGCACCTGTGTCTATCCATCCATGTGCCCTTTCTTATATGACTTTCTGAAAGTAGTGGCTTCTTTTTCTCTTCTACTTTTCATATGTAACAAAATTTTCTCTTCTCTAACTTGGAACAGTATGGAAAGGGGTATCTGGGAAATGTAATGCCCAGTATTAGGCTGATGTAACACAACCCAGCTTCTCTGGTGAGAAGCTGATGAATTTTCATGTAACTTAGGACAATTGGGAGTCTAAAAAGCAGAAGGCAACCTAGGAAGAAAGAGGCAAATGATAGTAGTAAGGAAACGAGTCAGGTGCAGTGTATAAAAAATTGTCATCCAGAAGAGGACAGACAGGGGAAAAGAAAAAAAAAAGGCTCCTGAGAAGTGGCTTCTGTCCTGTTTTTCTGTGCCATGCCAGCATTTAGGAGGTCAAGAGTCAGATTTTTGTGGTGGGAACCAGAGTTAAAGCAAGGCTTAACTGTGAAATGACAGAGGGTCATACACAAATGAAGCTCAAATTTCTTGCTGTTTTCTTTTTTCTCCAAATATAATTAACAGGAGATTAATTTTAGCAAATTTTGAGAGGCTTGTTAAAAATACAAATTTCTGGAACTTCCTTTGTAGATCTAGGAATCAGAATCTCTGAGGTTCAGCCTCAGGAATCTGCATTTTTAAAAAGATTTTCTTTCTTTCTTTCTTTCTTTCTTTCTTTCTTTCTTTCTTTCTTTCTTTCTATTCATTCATTCACTTATGATGAGAGAGGGAGAGAAAGAGAGAGTGAGGAGAGAGGCAGAGGGGAGAAGAGAAGGAGATAGAAAGAATTTCAGGTAGGCTCCTTGCTGAGCAGGGAGGCAGATGCAGCTCTGATCCCATGACCCTGGGATCATGATCTGAGCCAAAACCAAGAGTTTGAGGCTTAACTGACTGAGTCACCCAGGTACTCCAGGAATCTGCATTTTTTAAAGATTTTATTTATTTATTAGAGATAGAGAGAACTTGCACATGAGCAGGGAGAGGGAGAAGCAGACTCCCTGTAGGGATACCCTACCAACCCTGCTGAGTCAGGGCTCCATCCCAAGACCCTAAGGTCAGAACCTGAATAAAGGCAGAAGCTTAACCCACTGAGCCACCCAGACACCTCAGGAATCTACATTTTTAATAGGATTCTCAGATGGTTCTTCTGTGCAGTGACATTTGGAAATTTCCAACTTTTGGAGTGGCTGTTATATGCCAACTTCATGTCAGGTCCTCTTAGGCACTGCTGTATTTCAGCACCGACAAAACCAGAGATTGTGTTCAAGAGGTGAAGGAAAAAATGAAAATTAAGAAAAGAGAAAGGAAAAAGAAAAAAAACTAACAGACCTTGCTGTCTTTTAAGAGAAGAGAAAATAGAGGGTAGAGATGACAAATTATTCATGTCACATATCTAGTAAGTGACCAGGTCCATATTCTAATTTAGATGTGTTTGGTTCCAAAGTATCCTTGGGCTATTGAGTATGGTTAAAAAACAAACAAGACACACACACACACACACACACACACACACACAAGCTTGCTAAATTACTCACATACATACCAAAAAATATTAGTGAGACTCCTCAGGGAAGGAAAAGTAATACTCATCTCCCATGAAGTTAAGCCTGTGTCTTCCATTAAGCTAAGGATTAAAAAAAAAAAAAAAAATTCCTGGAGGCTGAGACCCTCTCTCCAAAATAATCAAAAAAGTAATGGATAAAGTAAGGGCCTGAGAAAATCCCTCCCAAGAAAGTGAAGCTTCACATTTGTCCTGTTTTCAGGTCACCTCTTCCTTTCTCTGGGGACCCACCATATACACCAAACAAGTTCTGTGTATGACTTTTCTCTTTTTTGTGTGTCCTTAGCATATTGAGAATTTACATTTCTTCTCAGAGGTTAAAAAAAAATCTTCAGCTTGTTTAGTTGGTATTAATTTTATCGTTAATAAACCCTAAATTTTGAGAGCGATAGTGTGGACTCAGGGTGGCTGTTATTTAATTGTATTTTTGAAGGATGAGGTAAGTGTGAGTGAGCCATGGAGTCAGATTGCATCCTTGGAGGTGAGCCTCACTGAGGCAGCTGAATTGTGACCCAGCTCTGCTGGGAAGCATCCTGGGGATGGCTACATTGCTGGGTACCTTTCTAGCAATCAGAGCTGCCCATTGGTTCCAGTTGCCTTGGGTATTAGATAATTCTTGTGTATGAAAGACGATTTTGTAGGAGCTGGTGTTTCTATAAGGATATCACAAACATTAATTTACAAAATACAAAGTTTCAGGCCCGCTGCCTCAATTTTATTCTATTAGCTATCCATTCACCATATGATGGTTCAAGCTATTTTTCTTCCCATATGTTGCTGAGTTCCTTCTAAGACCGACCAGATATAAATAATAAAATGGCTTTGAAAATCTGTAGAATAATATGTATGATACGATGTATATACAGCTCATGGGAAGCAGCCTTACTTATATCAGCAATAATTTTTTTGGTTCCAGTATCTGAAGTTTGGAAGCTTTCTACTATCCCTCCTGGGCCAAACCAGCATCCATCACTGGCCTACTGGTCTTCTAAATGATCTCCCTATGTTCTTTCGGCTTCCTCGAGTGTCCGTTGGCTACTAGAGTGACTGAGGTCCTGTCTTGCAATAAGAGTCTGTCATTGTAATCTTTGCCTGGACTTCATGGTCCTGTGTGACTTGTCCTCATGTGTTTTTCCAGGCCCCATATCCTAACAGTATTCTTTTACTTCTCTCCATTCTGCATCATGGACTTGCTTTCCAATCATCAGATGCACCCAACTCATTCTCCTTTGACTTTACTCTTCCCATTTAGTTCACATGTTACCTCTTCAGAGAAACCTCTTTAAAACAGCCTAAATCTTGGGGTGCCTGGGTGGCTCAGTGGGTTAAAGCCTCTGCCTTCAGCTCAGGTCATGATCCCAGCATCCTGGGATAGAGCCCCACATCGGGCTCTCTGCTTGGCCAGGAGCCTGCTTCCTCCTCTCTGTCTGCCTGCCTCTCTGCCTACTTGTGATCTCTATCTGTCAAAAGAATAAATAAAATCTTTAAAAAAAAAAAAAGAAAAAAAAAGAAAACAGCCTAAATCAATTAGCCCAGACTTTTGTTCCTCTACCATTATTCTGTTTTCTTTTCTTTTTTTTTTTTAAGATTTTATTTCTTTATTTGACAGAGAGAGAGATCACAAGTAGGCAGAGAGGGGGAAAGCAGGCTCCCCGCTGAGCAGAGAGCCTGATGCAGGGCTCGATCCCAGGACCCTGAGATCATGACCTAATCCGAATTCAGAGGCTTAACCCATTGAGCCACCCAGGCACCCCTGTTTTATTTTCTTTATAGCACTTACCACTGTCTGAATTTATTTACTGATGTATGTGTTTATTATTTGTTTCCTGATACTAAAGTGCAAATTCAGTAAGGGTAATAATAATTTTGTCATGTATTCCTAGTTCCTAGAAGAGTGCGTGTCATATGCTGGGTTCATCGCATGTGTTGAATAAGTGAATGAATAAATGGGAGGGACTCACTTATGTGTGAAAGGTTGGTAACTGGCCAGATTCAGGGAAATTACGGGCTATGAATGGCTCCAAAGAAGACCCTTTTTTATGTCATTTCATATATCAGAGTCTTACAAAATATCATGCTTTTCAGCCACAGAGTCTAAAATAATGAAACAGTGTACTAGCTGGCCTTGGAACAAACTTCTCCCTTAGGCAGATGAAGTAATGAGCAGAACACTCATGAGGAATTTAAGTTGATCATTTAAACAAAAATTCTCTTCAACACACACAGAAAGGATGGGTTGGCATTAATTTCTAAGTCATTGGATTTGCAGTGTTTAGATAATTATAAATACATTATTTGCTTGTTGTATATTACCATAATTCTAGTCCAAATTCGGTTTCTCTTTTCAACATGGGTTTAAATTTAAATAGAAATGGAGTAATGCCTCACAAATACAATCTGATGATATTTAACAGATAAGATACTGTAATGTTTAATTTTATGTGTCAACTTGGCGGGACCACATTTTCCAAATACTTGGTCAAACCTTATTCTGGATATTTCTGTGAAGGTTTGTTTTATTTATTTATTTATTTTGTTTATTTTTCTCAATAAGATTAATATTTAAACCAGTAGTCTTTAAAAAAGCAGATTATCCTCCATAATGTGAGTGGGCCTCACCCAATTTGTTGAAGGCCGTAATAGAAAAAAGACTTCCTGCAGACGGAAGGAATTCTGCCAACAGGCTGTTTTTGAACTCAAACTGCATCTTTTCTCTGAGTCCCCTTATTGCCAGCCTACTCCATCCGATTTTGGACTTGCCAATTTTTCATAATCCTATGAACTGATTCTTTAAAATATATCTCTCCAGATAGATATATAGATTGATTGATTGATTAATTTTTGAGGTTCTGTTTCTCTGGCAGACCCTCACCTATACAGACATAGTTCAGATTATAGATTTTAAATACACTACTGAGAGAAGTTTATAGAACCTGTACAAATATTTATCTGGTTATTAATTTGATTAAATGTCATTGGCCCCATCTGTCACTTCTGAAGTTCTATCAGTAGATTACTACTAAGAATGAAGAGATAATAAGTAACTTCCCATGAAATATGATATCACTTAAATTATTTATACATTAAGAAAGAAAAATGAAGGAATGAACTCAACTTAGTTAATTTCTTCTGGTTTAACAATTAACGTCAGCCTTGGCCCTGTCAATAAAATTCTCTGGGGTCAAAAAAGAAAAAAAGGTACAGCAAGTGTGACAACAGTAGTAGTAGTGAAATTGCTGCCTTAGTGGGTTCATCTTAAAGAAGTTCTTATAAGATGTACAACTCATTGCTAGAGTTGAAAGTTATGCTCAGCAGTTTTTCTTTTTAATTGCTCTAGACAGTCCACTGTGACATTGGCTACTTTGCCTGCATAGAAAGTTTAAAGAATCAAGTCACTGTATTTTATAGTTAATGGTATTGCTGATAAAGAACAGTAGTAGCATGCAAAATTGCAGAGACAGTAAAAAGGAAGGCTCAAGAGCTCTATCTGTGCGGATTGTGGGATGTATATTCCACAGAAAGATATAAAAAAGGGAGGAAGGACTGCCCCATGATATGGTGGATGGACTCATGACAAGAGGTAAGGTATCTAATTCTGAACTCTGGATGACAGCTGGTATGTCTGATGACATCTGGGTGGCGTGTGGTAAGGTCCATATGAGGTTATGTCAACAGAATTATTCTCCAAGTCCCTTTTTAAGTCACAAGAATTACTCATACTCTTGGTAACATTAAGTTTGCTTGAAATGTTGCTATGTTCAGCATACTTTTAGAAAGTTGATCACAGGGTTTTTGGTGTGTGTTCCCATGAAATGCTATCAGTACCATTCACAGTTTTTCTTTTTTTGTTAAGGTAACCCTTAATTTAGCAAATACTTATGAATTCCTACTACATATCAGACCCTGATGGGCTTAGTAATTTATTTCGTGTGTGGTCACAATTATCTCAGGACAAGGCAAGTGATTTTCTAAGTACTCCTTTTGGACCATCTGATGAAAACTGTAGTAGAAGTGCACTTAGAGATCCCTCATGTGGTTCTCGTGTTCTTCCTTGTTGGTGTTCTCTTCTCATTGTCCTGTCAGAACCATCAGCAGCTGGCTTGCCCACCAGGTGAATTGAATTTCATTCTCTGCAATCCACTTAACATTTCTGAATTTAGTTGCACACTGTCCACCAACTATGGTTAACCATCCTGGATATTAGAAAAACTTAACCATGTCTAACATATAGAAACATATAGAATGTCTAACATATAGAAACATACAACGTATAGAGAACATTTTGTTTACACATTCATTGAATTGGAGTGTTTTTGTGGGGTAGAATTTAACAGCCAGTATTAATCCTCATAATTTAATGCAGCACCAAAGATGTAATTATTTATGTTGAAACATAAACATGTCCAACAACATAATTGTGTTCTATGTTTCTTTGCAGTGGTGAACAAGACAAAGGAAAATTTATGGAGTAGTAAAGTCAGATTCCAAAGGCAACTTGCATAGAAACTTGCTTTTGGGGCATATAGCATTGCCTTCTGTTTTTAAGAGTAGAACAGTGATACTGTGAAAAGTGTCCTGTACTGGGATCAGATGGGAAGCCAGGACACAGACTATTTTATTAAAAGGGTCCTGAGAACTGATAAATCCTTAATGTCCTAAACTCTTTTCCTCCTAGGCCAAGTCCAACCCCCAGATGTGTTTTGCTTTGTTTTATTATGTTTTAAAATGTTTGTATTAGTTACCAATATTGAAAATGATGAGTTTTGACACAAATATGGCAATCTTCAATTTATTTGGAAAATTTAGAAGACCTGATACACATTCTTGCATAATTATCTGTTGAAGCTGAAAAATTGTATCCCCCTTCAGCTGAGTCCTGAGATCCCAGGAGTTTCACAGTCCCCACCAGCCACTTTCTCTTTACATCACCTGCCTGGACTCCGTAATCATATGGGTTTATAAGCCCTTACTTAGCCTAAAGCCTTCAATTTCCTCCAAGTAAATATTTGAGTTATAAAGAGAAAATAATTTGCCTAAAATTGTGGAAAATGAAACTTATATGTAAAAAGCCAAAATACTATATGCCCTTCTTCCTTACTATAAAAAAAAAACTTTATATTGTGCCAGGTGCTATATGTCTAATTAAAAAAAAATACAAGAAAGCATAAAATCCTTAATTTTCCAGCCTGCCTTGCAAAAGAGTTGGTCATGTGACATACTGTGTTCCAATATTATATAAGCAGAAATATACTGGGGATTCCTGGGAAAGTTCTATCAGCTCTTTCTACCTTCTTTCTCCTATGTAACATGTTAAAGTAACACTGGTTACTTTACTTTACTGGTAAAGTAACAGCCATAATGCAACAATTATTGAGACAAAGGGCATAATATAAATAACATAATCAGGAAAGATAGTTTGACTATATTAAGCCATTAGAGTTGACATTTGTTAAATGGACCAAATAGAACCCTAACTGATAACTGATAGACAAACATATTTTTCCTTTCCATCTCACACATGCACACATACATACATGTGTGTTTTGCTCCTTTTCACTCTTCTATTTATTATTTTATTCAGTAGAGCAATAGAGAGTTGTTTAGTGCTTGTTATAAGTCAGTCATTGTACTGGCCCAGCTTCTGTCTGGGAGTAATGGAGACCAGACAGTAGCACATTGTTCCTAGGTTTCATATTCTTATGCTTATCAAGACCAAGAAAGTCAGACAAAAGAGTATGTCCTCCTTTGGTCTTTAAGGATCCTTCCAGTGGGACTATAAGCACTGTGAATGGAACACAGCCTGATTCTTCATAAACGACTTAAGGACTTAACATATGAAGAATTCTATCATGTATCTACAAAATTAAGAGATAAGGGAACAGAAAATAAAATTGATTCTTAGGAGGGCTGTGGTAATTCGATCAGTCCCATCTGCACTGTTATTAGTGCTGAAACATCAGTGGATGTAAGAGGTAATACCATTAAGACATAGGTGTGAGTAGGTTTGTGTATGTGTTTTTATGTGTATGTGCATGTTTACTATACATGTACTTGTTTCCTTTGCCTTCCTTGGCTGATAGGTAGGTGAAAATTGTGTGGGTGGCTGTACTGAAAGATTATGTTTAATCCAGTTTAGCATATTCTTAGATCTTTGAATGAATCTTATTCTCAAAATATCTCATGTTGATAGGTTAAAAAAGAGTTTCAAATGAATTCTGAGAAAGCTGACAGCCTTGAGTCTCAGTTTCCTCCTCTGAGTTGAAGATGTTGAGCTGTACCATTACTAAGTTCCATTCAGATCAAGCATTTTTAGAATTCTAGAAAATCACTTTCTGATGCATTTTTTCCCCTGCCACTGTGTGTGCATTGCTAGTACCTAGATGAGTCTCAACAGATGATGGAGATCATTGGTATATAAATTAATCAGAAATGGTAGGTTATGAATATGAAGTAAGGTATATTCCTTTTATAGTAACCATAAGAAATTATTCCTATCACATTGAAATGAAGGAAAATCACTCACCTCACTCTAAAGAATAGAGATTTGTCGATATATTTGCAACTCCTTTGGGCTCTGGAACATGGACAGAAAGAAGGAAGAGAACATAGAAATCTGAAGGCTTATCAGGACCTTTCTTTTCCTTAGCATGTAGCTGTCAGAGGAGGAGGACAGCTTCTCTCTTGGATATCACTGATTTAATGAGCATCCCTCTAGGCATTGTGCACAGGAATACATTCCTAATGGTAGAATTTCCGGCACTAAAGTAAGCAGTTGAGGATGAAATACTGGCACAAAGGAAGCTTTCTAAACCCCTCCAAGTGGCAATACAATGGTTACACTCGTCCATTAGTTCCTTATACAAACAATAACCAGTGACTAGTGTTTACCAGACACTGGGACTGAAACATTTTTATACAAGGCAAGATATTTCCTACAAGGAGTACAAATAATTAAAATGTAACAGGATAAATGCTGTATTAAAATAATGCGTGATAAAAAATAAATTCATGAACAGAAGACTGTGGTAACTTGGGTAAGGATGAGACTAAATACACCTAGTAAAGACTCTGTAATTTTTATTTTGGGAAGAAGGAAGAATTTATTTCATACTATTACTTTATACGTGCAGAAGGATAGCAAGTAACTACCTCATCCCAGTACAGCTTACCAAGAGAGATAAATGCAATTTTTCACTTAAGGGACCAGGAGAAACACCAACCACAGCAAAAAGAAGGGTGAGCCTTTATGATTCCTTTATTTAAAAGCAATTCATAGGAATTTTGTTCAACCTCAGATGTCCTTACTAATTTATATGAATTATACCAACATGGGAAGGAAGTAATGAGTAAAGAATGAGTTCATAGATTAATGGAATAGAGATTTCAACCCAGTCGGAAAGCAAAGCAATAATTGAAATCAGATAGAGGATCCTCATCATTCATCTTTGTTCCTTCAGCACCTAGCAAACGTAGAATGAGCCAAGACTTAATAGATTAATGGAGTAGGGACACCAACCCAGTTGGAAAGCAAAGCAATAATTGAGACCAGGCAGAGATGCTGGCATAGGTGATTCTGTGTTGTTGTGATTCTCCTAAAAATGTGTCTTTCCAGCATTGATGGGAAGGAAGTCATGGGGAGAAAATAGAGGAAACAATGCAACAGCAAGAATGAGAGTATTAATGACAAAAAATAATGTACCTGGTCTTGCAGGGATTAGTGAATTAATATTTATAAATGATCTGAGTGCCTTGGTTAAACATTCAATATAAGTGAGAGGAGTTACTCTTATGTTACCTTCTCTGAGTTCATTAACAACCAAAATGATTTATGGACTTGGACAGGATTTAGCGCCAGTCAACAAAGTAAAATGGAAGTTTATTCTGGAGAATATTCCATGGGTAATACTAATTTCAAAATATACATTTTTAGAAAGTATAGATTAAAATTTGCTACATTCACATTTTTGTGATTCAATCTTTTTTCTTCCTTCAAGACACTCTTTATATAGAAACATGATACTTTTAGGATGCCATTGATCAATGTCCTATTAATATTTTCATTCCTTTATATTACCTTTTAAAATAAAGTTAAGCTGCTTTTAGAGTACTTTAAAATAATCTTTGGGATTAACAATGTTCTGCTTTCAATGGTGAAAAAGAGAATTAAATTTTACATTTAATTACTATGTGGATTTTTATGTGTTTTATACTATTTAATTAGAATGGAAATGTGCCCCATATTTTCAGAGTCAATTCTCCCTTAGTTTTTCATACTCACTCGAGGAGTAAGAAAATAAGTATACCTTCATTCTTCCTCCTGTGTACTTTTCTTATATTTGGCTTCTAACCAGCCACCAGACTTTGTTTCCATATTTAATACCTGTAAGGAAGGCTGGCTGCTGCTGAGGTCATCTGCCAAATATCAGATTTCCTCTGCTTTGGAAGAGCTAAGACGCAATTTTTATTCATGGTACATCAAATATGTCAATTAAATTCTGGATTTGTTGGCAGAAAACAGACTTTCAAAAGAGTGTATGATATTTTCCATGTGGCCAGTACTAATTTGTTGGCACAAAGAATTCCTATCATATGAATGATACTCAATTTTCTCTTTGAAGGCCTCACTTTAAAAAAGAGATTTTAGGGCGCCTGGGTGGCTCAGTGGGTTAAGCCGCTTCCTTTGGCTCAGGTCATGATCTCAGGGTCCTGGGATCGAGTCCCGCATCGGGCTCTCTGCTCGGCAGCGAGCCTGCTTCTCTCTCTCTCTCTCTGCCTGCCTCTCTGTCTGCTTGTGATCTCTCTGTTAAATAAATAAATAATAAATAAATCTTTAAAAAAGAGATTTTTAAATCAACAGATCTTAGTGATACAGAATTTCAGTCATTTGGAGGTCTGTATATGTTTCAGTTAGGTACTCAAAAGTGCCTTTAATTCACTTTAGCTTGAATCTATGTGCTGCTGAAAGACTTCCTATTAATGTGATAATTTCAGGGAATTTGAGTAACTTTTTGACATGACAACTTTTATCTCCATGATCTTGAAAAATCTGTGTCAAGATAAAGGTACATTTTGGCATAGGGTAGTAAGGGAGTTAGTTATACACTTGGCATTCAATAAGGATAATTGTGTTTTTGCTCTTTTCTGATAAATGAAGTGTATAATCCTGGTTATGAGTATAACTTTTCCTTTTAATTTATTTTGCATATTGCTGTCAAAGTTCTTGGTTCTGTCTCTTATATTTTGGCATGTCATCTACCTGCTGGGGGTAAACAACAACAACAACAACAACAACAACAACAACAAACAAAAATTCTTTCTACTGTTTGTAAATTTTTTTTTTCCTTAGAATGACACATAAGTTCCTTCATGTTGTAACTCCTATCTGGCTACCTGGCCTCATCTACCCTCCTCTTCTCATGGTATTTTCTGCTCTAGCAATGTTGTTCTGGCTTAATCTTGACACATTCCGTGATCCCCCCCTAGGAGACCATGCTTTTGCATATAGTCTTTCTCTCCTGGCAGCACTGAAAAAGGGGGTGTCGGGGACAAAAAGAAGAAACAAAGAACTCCTGCTCATTTCTCAAGACTGACCTCAAATGCCCCCCTCCTATGCAGGCCTTCCCACACCACCTACCCCCAGAGAGTTTTTCTCTACCATACCTTGTCCTATGTTACCACCTACTGAATTCTTGTGGTATTGTTAAGTGTGTGAGAGTGTGTG
Source organism: Meles meles (assembly GCF_922984935.1). NCBI lineage: Eukaryota > Metazoa > Chordata > Mammalia > Carnivora > Mustelidae > Meles > Meles meles. The sequence goes on from NC_060074.1 coordinate 101,175,909, forward strand.
TACCTTTCTCCCATTCAGATGATTAGAAAGTGGAAGGAAGGGTCTGAGTCTTGTCTGCCTCTGTTAGAAGTAATTAGGGCTAAAACTTCTTTTTTTTTTTTTTTTTGAAAGAAGGAATAAATGGAAACTACAAGTTTATACTTAAAAAAAGATAACAAGCCAATACGATAGAAATGGTTTACTCATCCCTATATGTATAATGGAAGTAAACATGGAAATTAGTCTTTCTACTTGTTAAATTGGAAGAAAATTAATGATCCTGAAAATTAAAGGTAGGGCATCACGTTATAAGCTTTGTAAGAACATAACTGGGACCTTTCATTCCTTCTGTTGCCCTTCCTCTCCTTTCTACCCTGAATTCTCTCCTAAAATGGTTCACCCAAGTAGAAAGTTAATTAATTTATATTAAGCAATTAGAAGAAGAAAAGTAATTTTCATTTTCAAGCTGAAGAATTAGAAAAAGAGAATGAAACTGACTGATTTTTAGGAAAGGCCTCTAAGATAGTAGAGGCCAAAATGTTTCCCATAAATACCAAGATGAAAAGGTTGAATGTGATGAAGACGATCCATGGAGTATGTTAACACTATCAGTCAGAGTACAGCGATCTAAATCTCCTACATCAACTTTGATCATACTATGTAAGGATTGGAAAGAGAGAGAAATGGCACATTCTTACTGAAAATTTTACTTGTAAAAAGAAAGAGCATATAGTTTTCATACATTATTCATGTATTCATCTATCTATCCATCTATCTATCTAGGCACTGGGATTCATTTTAAGGAATTAACTCCTTCAGTTGTGGATGCTGAGATGTCCAACACTAGCCATCAGTGAGCTGGAGACTCAGGGAGAGGCGATCATATAGTTCTAGTCAGAGTTCAAAGGCCTAGTACCAGGAAAGTCCATAGTTTAAATTCCAATCTTTGCCTATTTCTAAAGGCAGGAGAAGACCCGATTCTCTCTTCTTCTGCCTTTTGTTCTATTCAGGTCTTCATTGGATTGGATGAGTAGGGCATACAGTGCCCAGATGTAGAAAGGCAGTCTGCTTCACTGAATCTCTTGGTTCAAATGTTAATCTTTTTCAGAAACACCCACACAGTTACACCCAGATTAGTGTTTAACCAAATGACTGGGCATCCCAGGGCCCAGTCAAGTTGACACATAAAATTAATCTTCACAATACCTTTCAAAGGAGGGAAATACTTGTGGATTCCCTTAAAAATGAATTCTCAACATGAAGCCTATAATCATACTTTACAAGGGACATGAGGAGGGGGAAAGCACAAAGGAGAATGGATTCTGGTCCATGCCTCACACATAGCAAAAAATACTTATTCAATGAGTAATTGAGGTCATCAATTAGTTAGAGATAGATATCCCAAATTTAGAATAGTTACAGGCAATTCAAAGGACAAGGTACAAAATAAAGTTGAAAGAGGATACAATATAGGTAAAGCAGAAGGGAAATGATGTCTATCCAGTTAGCTCAAAGATTTAAGATAATTACAGGTACAGGCATAGTGTTTAGGAACCAGGGAAAATGTAATGTAGAATTCATCTAATTCAAGTTAAAAAAAAAAAAAGAAATAATTTTATAGTAACACATGATGACTATGCCTAAGAAATACCAAACTCTAGCTTCTCTTCTCATACCCTATTTCAGTTTATCCTCATTAGTACAAGCAGTTTGCTTTTAAAACTGTAAGTCAGATTGCCATCCACATGCTCAAAAGTATCTTAGGGAATCCTCACTGTCTAAAGGAAATTCAAACTACTCTGTATCCCATAAACACTCTTAACAATTTGCCTTGCTTTTCGTCTCCAGTCTCATTTCTTGCCACTGCTCCCCCTTTATGTGCTGAACTCTGTCTACAACTAACTTAGACTCCTTCTCTTCCCTAAAAAATGCCATCCCGTTTCCAGCTGATGAGCCCTAGTCCTTGAAAGGCGAGTTTATGTTGATAATGACAATAATAGCGATGATAATATCATGAGGGAAAGAAGAGAGTGGTGGTTTAACTCTCTTTTATTGATTATTTCTGGCTAACCCCTGTAGAGAATGTCTTAACAGCCCTATTGTATTTAATTCTTATAACAAACCTGGGCTCTATTACTCAAAGTTTATTGTTGCAAAAATTATAGTGTAAAGAGAGTGAATGACTTATTCAAGGTCACTCACTCAATAAGAATAATTTTCATTCGGTCTGAATACCAAAGCCACTCAGCAAACTACCAAAATAGATGTTTCTCAAAACTCTTTTTATTAATAGTAAAATTTAAAAACTCATAAAGCCCTTCAATATGTTCTTTTTATATTGTATCTAATTTTGTCAGAATTATTTACACATGAGCCTACTCAATTTGATTTAATTTCCTTGAGTCTAGGAATGAATTCCATCCAGCCTGCTTCCCCCATGCTCTGCATGGTGTTCAGTTCATCAGAAGCACTTTATAATCTTTTATTAACATAAACAAATATAAAAAAGTTAAATTCTAAATTTACCCAAATGAAGGTCATAAACCCAATAGTAAAAATAAGAAAGCAAATTGCCTTTGCTATTAGATAGATAAAACCTTATTAAAATTCCCTTTTATGGCAATGTCAGTAGATATGTGAACTGGCTGAAAATAAGCACAAAATTTAATTATTTTTCTTAATTATTATTTAAGGAAAGTCTTTGAAAACAGAAGTACCAAAGGATATAAAAACCAAAAGATAAGGAAATGTATCAAATTGACAGTGATTGGCTAAGCAAACAGAACAGTCTATAAATAATGGTTTTGGGGTGAGAGTTCTTGTATCAGTCACAGAAAGCATGGAAATTAAGTAATTTGGTTTAAGTAATTTTGTCATAGGAAAACACCACATGCTTCTTCTTACTTTCTTCTTTTCAATGAATCCCTTGTATGGTTGTCTTTTAAAAGGTAGGGTAATGGTCTTTATTGTTTATAGACCAATTGATATCTTTCAGTCCTAATGTGTATGCTCATTGTCACTGTTAAGACAGGAGAGGGCAAAGGAGGTGCCATAAATGTTAGCATGGACAAGATGAAGTAGCTGATAGGCTCATTAGAGTAAATATCAGGGACAGAGAGAGCAGGCTCCCATCGTTGATTCCCACAACTCTGACCTTTACATTGGATTTATTTCAAGGAATTCAACTTCATTTGTCTGATTTTTAAAACATTCTACATTTATTCTCTAATTTCCCCTATATCTTTCAGGATTTTTTTTTTTTGATAAGTAATTTCTTCAAGTAAATAAATGGACAGCAATGAATGCATTTTTTTTGAAACTTTATCCTGTTGTAGTTATGTAAATGCATTTAACCGGAAGTAGAAATGGGTTGAAATTTAGACTTCATTATTACTTTATATATTCTTCTTATATATAGTATATATTGCCTTTTTGTACTATTTATAGTGTTCCAAATACACAACTTCTTTAAGTGTCTTCAATTATATGTATCTGGCCAAAAAGTAGAGTGGAAAGTTCTGATTGAGATTCTGGGGCTTATATTTGAAAAACAAACAAATAAAAAATACCAAATAATTTGGTGCTCCTATAATATGTATTCTTTATGTGTTATATGTTTAAAAAGCACTACTTAATAGTGCACATGTATCAGAATAAACTTTTTATTTTGCTTTAATCAAAGTATAACAATTTTTAGAAAAATTTTCACATCAAATACTATAAAAAGTAAATCATTTTCTATAAATGGGGAACCTGTGAAAGTCACAATTTGTGCTTTACTCATTGATTATATTTATTTACATCTTACCTACTCTATCCTCTTTCCTTCTACATGACTCTTTCGAGTTACAGGTACATAGGCATCAATTATCAAGTCATGTGGACCCTTGTCCTACTCCTCCTTTGTTAACTCCTTTAGTGTTCATGTTAAAATTTCAGATAATATAAAATGTTATAAAGAAGAATTTTTTTTTTAAGATTTTATTCATTTACCTGACAGACAGAGATCACAAGTAGGCAGAGAGGCAGCCAGAGAGAGAGAGAGAGGGAAGCAGGCTCCCTGCTGAGCAGAGAGCTTGATGCAGGGCTCGATCCCAGGACCCTAGGACCATGACCTGAGCCGAAAGCAGAGGCCCTAACCCATTGAGCCACCCAGGCACCCCAAGAATTTTCTTTTTAAAGATTTTATTTGTTTATTTGACAGAGAGAGACCACAAGTAGGCAGAGAGGCAGGCAGAGAGAGAGGGAAGCAGGCTCCCTGCTGAGCAGAGAGCCTGATGCAGGACTCAATCCCAGGACCCTGAGATCATGACCTGAGCCGAAGGCAGAGGCTTAACCCACTGAACCACCCAGGCGCCCTAAAGAAGAAATTTTAAATGAACTGAAATGCCACCAGTTGAAGGGAACCACTGTTATGTTTGGCATATATTCCTCAAGAACATATATAAGGGGCGCCTGGGTGGCTCAGTGGGTTAAGCCTCTGCCTTCAGCTCAGGTCATGGTCTCAGGGTCTTGGTATCAAGCCCTGCATCTGGCTCTCTGCTCAGTGGGGAGCCTGCTTCCCCCTCTCTCTCTGCCGGCCCTTTGCCTATTTGTGATCTCTTTCTCTCTGTGTCAAATAAATAAATAAAATCTTAAAAAAATACATAAGACAGATATAAGCACAACTGCAATGCAGACATGCTTATTTGCGTTATAAAAATGTATCACTGTTCATAAAATATACAAAGTATGTTTTTTTTTTCCCCCGTGTAATTTGTCATGGACATCTTTCCATGATAATATGGTAAATTTATCTTAAAATATGTTTACTGAGCCTAGAAAATTAACATTTTTTGCTCCTCTTGGCATTAAAACATAATTATGTATCAGAAATAAGTTTAGGGTAAACCTCTTACTTGTTTAGTAAATGAGTATTTATACAAAGCCAAAAAATAGATAAGTGGAGAATAATGGCAGCAAGAGATTTTCTCAGAAAATTGCATGTGAACTTGATTAATAGAAGGTGATAATAATGGTAGAACAAACTTCTAATGACTTTAAAACCAGCCATTTAAATATTAGGCACTCATATGTCAGGTTCAGTATTTATTGTAGCCCTTGAATCTGAAATCAACAAGAGTGCATTTCTTATAATTTATAAAACTTAAAAAATACAGTTACTTTTCTCTAGTTCTTTTTCAAGATATTTTCTTTATCTTCGCTATTGTTTCTCTCTCTCTCTCTCTCTTTTTTTAAAGATTTTATTTATTTACTTGACAGAAAGAGATCACAAGGAGGCAGAGAGGTAGGCAGAGAGAGAGGAGGAAGCAGGCTCCCTGCTGAGCAGAGAGCCCGATGTGGGACTCGGAGGATCCCGAGAACATGACCTGAGCCGAAGGCAGCGGCTTAATCCGCCGAGCCACTCAGGCTCCCCTGTTTTTCTCTCTTTTAATCTTACTCCTTTCACTCAGTTAATTTCACTTGTTCTGCTTTATTATGCTGTGCCTTGAATTCTCAACCACAGTTCCAAAAAAGCTTCTTCAGAACTTAAATTAGTAATCTGAATGGTCAGTGATTATTATTTTTAGAAATTCTTGTTTTTTTACATTGTTGAGTAATCTAAATGAACCTGAGATATATAATCACACTTGATTTAAAAAATCAAAATTTTTTAAAATAAAAATGATAGACTTGCTTTAATTTGTATTAAGTGCTTCATATTTATGTTCTTTCCATATTAATGGCTACTAGAAATAAATGGTATCAAAATATTCTCTTAAAGGCTTAGAATATAGGAAATATGTTTCCCAAAATAATATTTGAATCTGCATGTCTATAGAGAACCCACCTCAATAGCTCAAAGCAGAACATATATTCATGTTGCCCCTTTGTCCTCTAATATTTAAGGCATTAGGTGTGGTATCTAAATTGTTGTATGACTCCAAGATAATAAAACTAATCACATTATGTCTGACAGTGATATATTAGTCATTCTAGATAAATTGTATGAACTTTTTTATAGGAAATAATTCACCCCTCCTGGATTACTATGTTGTGTTTAGAAGTACACGCCTGAATGCTGGGAACATCTGTCTTTAAAGCTTAGTAAATGCAACAGCAATCTGAAAAAGACAACAATAGCTGCTTAAAATGAACATAATTGATTAGTGATTGATAAGCACTCTGCAGAGGTTTCTCTCGACTACCATCTCATCATCTTTCTGCTGAAACTATTATAACACTCTTGGGTTTGACCTATTCACTTGTCCTTTCTGTGCCCAAGTTTCTTACCTACTGTGTTTCTTCACTGGATAACCTTTTTTTTTCTTAAGGATGGATTAGATGTATTAACATCTCTCTCTCTGTGTGTCTCTCTGTCTCTCTCTCTTTATATTTATTTTACCTTGGCAGTGAACATTAGTTATGACTTACTATATTTTTCACTCCCTAAAGTGTTAATATCATCTATAAATTATGACCCATGGTAGGCACTGGTTGTTATCAATCACCAGGGAGTAATTGATGCTGATTGAATCAAATCAATGTGATGTTTGCAGAGCTATGACCTTGTCAGTTAACTTGGGTGCAACAAATCAATTAGATCTATAGGAACTGAATCTTAAAGATAACTGAGGGAGGTAGATTTCCATTAATTTGGAAAAATAAAAATGGCTTTATCTTTGACTAGTCCTTTTGTTATAACATGGGATAGTCTAAAAGCTCTGCAAAAAATCATTACTAATCTTTTTTTTATGTGGAATCACAGACTAAATGAAAGCTGCTGAGAATATTAAACATGAAAGAAAGCTTGTTCAACCTCCTGTTTTATAAATAAACTATATAAATTCAAGGACCAGAGGGGGGAATTGTTCCAGGTAGTACAATGAGCCTTTACCAAACATGGGGCCAGAATTCTTTTCCTGACCAACTCCCATCCCACTTCCTACAGAATGTTTTTTCTTTTTCTGCACTGAAAGGGATTTGCAAAACATATTTAGAATTAAATCTATTTCCAATTAGCTTCAAAATGCAAATAGAGTCCACTTTAATATACATCTGTAAAAAGCTGCAGTTCAGCTAAGACCTCAAGACTACATTTAGATATGGAAAGAACCAAATTTTCATCATTTTGGTTGATATAGTCACAAATCTCTGGTTTGATGTAACCACATCCCCCCCCCAAATGTCTATGAATGTGATGTTCAGACAGTACTTTCATAGCATGCATTTAAATGTAAGATGATGGCTTTAATAATATAATAATTTTAATGATATTATAGGCTTTTATATGTCTACTGTACAGAGAAACTTCCAAAGATACCAAGTCTTTGTCAGTTTGACATAGGAATTCAGTCAGTAATATTACAAGAAAGAATCCATTAGTTTTCATTCATTTGCTGGTTCTATCAGCCCCAAGCCAGCTGCTTTCTGTTTTCACCCTTTAATTAATTAACTATATCCTAAGTGCTAAAAGCAATGAGTCATTTTAAGAATTTATTTATTTTTGTATGTCATCATTTCTAGTTTTGCCACTTTGTACTCACAAACAAGCCACAAATGGATTAATCATTATGTCATCTAAGGACATAAAAACATGCTATGGAAGTTAATTTAAGAAATAGATTCTCCTAGAATTTTATAATAGCTTCCATTTATTGAAGCCCTGCTAGGTAACTGTATACTGGCCATTTCCCCTATATCATTTCCAGTTTGTAAATGGCAACTACTTAACGCTTATCTCATTGAAATCTCTCCCTTTAAGTAATGAGAAACTGAGGCTCAGATAACTTCAGCATATTGCCCCATGTTAAATTATTGGTGAGTGGAAAACCCGATGCTAGCTAGTTTTTGATCTCTGGATTCTGAATCTTAGTTTTCACCTCTACACCAGTCTAATTTTATAGATCTGAGAGTTCAGAAGTAATAACTTTGGTCTTTTAAGTGCTCCTTAGCTGACAGAAATAGACTAAGGAAAAACCATGTCAGTAGATAGTGTGACCATTCCTGAATGTCAGATTTCTTTATTAGTTTTTTCATAATATATATATATATTTTTTTTACAAAAATACTTTATTGCAAGTAGTTTGACACCAAAGCTGGTTTGACTACTCACATGTTTGAAATTGAACTTAAATAAATGCTAAAAGAATAATATGGTATGACAAATACCCCAAAGTAAATAATGTCAACAAAATCTAACTCCCAGCTAGTATTCCAACCAGCTATATAAATGGTGGGTCTCGGAGCAGAATGAGTACATGAGACCTCTTATTCAAAAAGTAGGCAGAAAATGTCATTAAAGTTACTAAAATATGTAACTTTTTTTCTTTCTTTTGTGGCCTCTTTTTATCAGCTTGTCATGGTGTTGGGTTTCATTATGGTTATTATTTAATGTTCTAAAGAAAAATTAAAATTTTAACTATTAGCATGAATTTCAGAATTTGTACTGTATAATACCAGTTTTTTGCATTTTTATCTTACCTATAGAACTGCTAAAATAATACAATGTATATTTCTTAGCTTTTATATGCATATGTATTCTAGTTGGGCAATGGAAATATGGAATGAAATTAATTCAACTGTTTTTTTCTTTTTCATATGTACATAGTCTGCCAACAATCTCTACCTTTAACTTGATAAGTAAGATAGGACTTAGAAGGTAAAGGAATTATGGGCTTTCCTCTTTCTCTTTCCTTCAGTGGCATTATTTTCAGTATAAATGGTTGACTAACACAGAGAGGTAACCCTTGTAAAATGAATACAATATAGTCTCTTGATCATTCATGTTTCTCTCTTTATTCACATAAGCTCTAGTTCAAGAACATCTATCTTGAGGGCTGTCAGCATCCCCTCCTCAATTTGTAAACACAACACACTTACCTTGTACACAACTGGAGTATTACTGAACTTCAACACATTATGGGTTTACCAGAGTTCTGTGCTTAGGAGGCATCATAAATACTGCACATGAATGGGTGGCAAGCAATGCAGACATGCCTATTCTGTGTATTTCCTCTGTTCACATGCATTCTCTGCTGTGCCAGCAAACTTCAATTACAAAACAAAGACTCAGAGATGTAATTGTTAAAAATGTCAAGATGGTAAAAACCAGGCACATACCCATGAAGCCAATTCAGCCAGTAGCACCTGCAGAGGTAAAAACATGATATATCTTTAGAATACTTGTTATGTAAAGGGGAATTAAAGATTTCTATTCAGAATTTTTTCTCCTAGGTCTCTTTGAAATTTGAGAAATTTTAAAAGTCAGGAAACTGTTAAAAGATTATCTAGTGAATTTGACAGTGAATGAATTATAGCATCATTTTATTGGTGACTCCAAAGCCTCTAATATAGATTGGAATTTAAGCTGTATTGCTTTCAGCAGAAAACACATGGACATTAGAATAAGAAAATCTATACTATTATTTGTCAGTTCTGTAAACATGGGAAATTATATAACTTTATTTATAAATGGGGATGATTGTGCCCATATCTTGGAGTTTTATTTGAACCAACTCTGATCATATAGAGAGGGTTCTAATCATGGTTCCCTGATAAATATGTCATTTGGCACAGTAGACATTTTATAGATTATAGCTTTCATTTTTTTTAATTTTGGGGCTGTCCAATGACACTTGAGGAAAATCTCCTCATTAATATGTTCTGAGTGTCAAAAGTAATTTTGGAAGATAAATGAGAACTCGAACAATATATATTGGAGCCTTTGAAAGTACCACCAAAGATAAAAACAGGTGAGAGGGAAAAAAAAATCCAAGATTTCATGATGCGTTGTTCAAAACTATAAGAAAAGAACCAGACCAAAGAAAGAACCATTCCAGCCAGAGAACATTGTTCAAAGGAAATCAGAAGTGCATTTAGAGGTCTGTTTAGAGGGCAGTCCAAGATACAGCAAGTGTCCCAGGAGGCCCGCTCTCCTTTCTGTAGCCTCCATTAATCTTGTTTTTCCTTCAATCAGCACCTTTTACTGTATTATTTAATTTTGTATTTCTTATAACATTATGTACTCCAGATGTCTGTTTCTCCTTTTCACAGCTACATTTCAGATTTCTTGACCATAACAAACCAACTCTGGTAACCTTGTTTGTTTTCTTTTTCACCTCCCCAGGGTGAAGCATAGTCAAAGTGAATTGCTTCTGAGTTGTTTGCCTTGTTTTTCACATTTCTGTGACCATATCTATTGTCATTATAAAATAAAGTAATACATCAAATATTTAGCTGTAAAATGAGAGGCTTAGGCTAAATAAATTATGAAATTTTTTCTGGGTCCAAAAATTTTTTTAAAGATTTTATTTATTTATTTGACAGACAGAGATTACAAGTAGGCAGAGAGGCAGAGAGAGAGAGGGAAGCAGACTCCCTGCTGAGCAGAGAGCCCGATGTGGGACTCGATCCCAGGACCCCGAGATCATGACCTGAGCCGAAGGCAGAGGCTTAACACTGAGCCACCCAGGCGCCCCTCTGGGTCCAAAATTTTAATATACAAATGTCTCTGGGAGATGGGTATCCTTTAATGAAAATAAAGTATTTGGAGCTTTAAAAATTCAGATTGCTTATTTATGTAATCTCTATCTTGGAAAGCAATCTTCAATATATTTGAAGTCCAACAGCCTAATTGATATTATCATCTTATCACAGGTCCCATTATAATTCTTATTCTTATGCTTTCCTTTCACTTTCTCTGGTTTTATGTCTTTTTCTAATTTTATTTTCACAATTGCACTGCATGGATGTGTGTTTTTTGGTTCTACTTTGCTTTGCTTAATCATGAGAGTCTTTGTTTATATTTGGAATTAATAGTTTACCCTATAAGAATATCCATTTTGTTCCACATTTATAGACCCAGCTCTTGACTAATTATTGTGCTAACATGAGTTCTCAAACTGTTCTTATGAACAGGAAGTTTTCTGTGCCATTATATAAAAGTCAAAAATTGTAATAATGAGAAATAAGTGGGTAATCAGTTAATGATTCATTTGCTATAGATCTAACATTATTGTTTTACATGAAATGTTATGTTTCTATTGGCTGTGTATAAGATAACATAACTTGATTTTCTTCCCATCATCTTTTGATAGGCCTTGCTATAGTTCCCGTATTTCAGTGTTCTCACCATGGGGATCTCAGAGTTGGGGTGTAGGTATGTAACTTAGACCACCAAGAATTAACTTCCTTTCATAATTATTCAGTATGAAAGAGAAGGCTCTCTGTGGTGTCTCTAATTTTGCTAAGCTGGTGGTCACAGAAGTATTTGGCTTTCATGGGCATCAGTCCCATAGTCATGTTCCTACTACTGAAATGGTTTTTGTGGAGAGAGGGAGGTAGGAGTTTTCTGTAGAATTCCATATACCAGCAGTGTGTATGTGTGTATGTGTGTGTGTGTGTGTGTGCGCGCGCGTGTGTTCATTTGTTTGTTTTCCCCACCAGCCAGTTTCATGCTATAGTTTTAACTAATATTTCTGGAAACTTAGCTCCCATCCTTGGTTCCCACCTCTTCTTGGAGACCCCTAATACCTTTGTAATACACATCTTTTAGGCTTAATTAGCTAAAATCCAATTCTGTCACTTGTACAAGAATTCTGATAGCACTTTCCTTTGTTCAAATAATGGAGCTCTAAACACGACTAAATATAGCATGATATATGGAACACATCTAGGAACATGTTCGTGCCATTGCACCTTTGTTATAAACAGGATACTCCTGCTCCGGGTAGACTCATTACGAGAAGCATTACATGGAGCATTTGCCTCCATGGGCACACTGCTTGACAAGGGATCAGCAGGCTTTGTGATGAAAAGTGCTTTCTTAGGTGGGGGGAAGGGGTGATTGGAGATGGGCACTAAGGAGGCGACTTCATGTAATGAACACTGTGTGTTACGTGCAATTGATAAATAACTAAATTCTACCCCAAACTAAAAACACACCATATGTTAGCTAACATGAATTTAAATAAAATAAAAAAGAAAGGAAAAAAGGAAGGAAAAAGAAAAGCTGCTTTCTTGTCTGGTCAGACACAGCTCTGTGCAGGAGTTTAGCCAACATAGAGTTTGGCTTTCAGTCTCCTGTCTCCTCTGTTTTTTCCTGTTTGTTTTTTTTTTTTTCTTTTTGTGTAGAGAATAAGCTGCACAACCATATGAAATATCCCTGATATAATCTATCTATATTTATATCTATATATAAAACACATGTATGTATGCATATATGTACATACATGCATTACATCAGTGATGTATTAAGTTATTTTTTTTTCCATTTTATTTATTTTTTCAGCGTAACAGTATTCATTCTTTTTGCACAACACCCAGTGCTCCATGCAAAACGTGCCCTCCCCATTACCCACCACCTGTTCCCCCAACCTCCCACCCCTGACCCTTCAAAACTCTCAGGTTGCCCCAACCTCCCACCCCTGACCCTTCAAAACCCTCAGGTTGTTTTTCAGAGTCCATAGTCTCTTATTAAGTTATTTTTTTAAGATTTTTTATTTATTTGACAGAGATCACAAGTAGGCAGAGGCAGGCAGAGAGAGAGAGGGAGAAGCAGGTTCCCTGCTGAGCAGAGAGCACGATGCGGGGCTTGATCCCAGGACCCTGGGATCATGACCTGAGATGAAGGCAGAGGCTTTAATCCACTGAGCCACCCAGGTGCCCCTAAAATAAGTTATTTTAAGTTAAATTTGGTTAACTCGTTAGGTTTTACTGGGAGTGAAAAGTTTAAACATATTATGATACTATGGAAATAATCTGAATTTACTATTTGTTACTAAAAACATTTTTTTTTTAATTTACAAAGCTGTTTAGTCCAAAGCGTATAATAAATGAAGTACAAAAATATACTGGAAAATTACAAAGCACAGTAGTCGAAAGTGAAATAAAATGTCAATGCCTGATTATTAATTTTTGGCTCATCTGCAGGGAAGGCTGTGACTTTTGTTTAATCTCAGTAAGATCTGGATTATAGTCCTGATCTTATTATTCTCACCATTAGCTGTTACATATTTAGTAAATACAAGTAATATTCATACTTAATCTACATCTTTTGATGGTGTTAATCTTCTTCCTATCACACTGAGAAAAAAAGATGAAGATAAAATCAGGGCCACTGGAGATTTCTCTGCTGGAGAAGGGAATGCTTAATTGTTGAAAAGCCTAGAAGCCTGTAGGTAGGATGTGAGAAAGGAGAAATGGTAGGTGTTCTTACTGCTGACCCAGCTGTCTCCTGTGCTAATCTTCTTACTTGTTGTTTATCCGTTATCCCGGAAAGTTTGATGATGCAGCACCATGAAGGCCAAAGCAGAGCTGATTCCTCGAGAGCTACGTCGTAGACCAACTCCCCAACCTCCCAACCAAGGATGGGAGGAACAACTATCTGTTCCTTTTATCCTAATCCAAAAAATGCTTTAACCCCATGGCTGAGTCTGTGTTGTCCAGCGCAAAGCCACTAATCAATATGTGGCCATTTAAAGTTAAATTAATGCTAAGTAAATTATATGTTCAGCTCCTCAGCTGCCCTAGCCCCATTTCACATAGTCCGTTGCCACCAGTGGCCTGCAGCCAGAGCAGATGGAACATTTCCGTCCTGTAGGGTGTGCAGTTGACCATGCTGGCCTAAACGCTTCCTTAGAAATTGATTTTCATTTTTAACTTATAGTTCTCTGGGATCTTGGCTTAAATTCTCCAGTGACATAATGAAATCCCAGTCCCATATTGATGGTGTCCTTCCCATTAGGAGTTGTTGCTGGGTAATTGGTAAGTAGTGTCTTGTAGAAGGAAGGGCAGCAGAGCCGCATTTTAGTCTTTAACCCTTTTGATAAAGTTATCCTTCCTTTTATCACAATTTGTTTGATAACATAGAGTAATGAATGCATTTCATCAAATCTGACATCATCAGTTGAAAGATGCACCATTATCTTGTGTTCCAGTAAGCTTGATCTTCTTTTTGTTTTGGCGTCCTCAAATTTCAGAGATGTTGAAATGTGAAAAAAGTACACCACTGAGGTTTCTTGAAATAAGATAAAAAACGAAATCTTTATTTACAAAATCAGTTCCTCTGATGGAGAGTAAGATAGTTCAGATACAGAAAATTATTCTTGGAAGTGTCTTAATGGTTTGAGAGTTTTCTGAAATTATCTCTTTTCCTTTCTTCATCTATATCTGGCTTTATCTCAAATATCAAATACCTCATTTTTGTTTTGGGGTATTTTTTTGGTCTTATTAAGATATAATTCAAATGCAAAAAACACCTGGCCTTTTTAATGTACAGGTCTATAAGTTTCAATGACTGCCTATGGTTATGGACTCACCACTACAGTTAGGATATAGAATAGTGCCAACACACCAAAAAATTACCCCATGTTAACTTGATACTAACTCTTCTCTTTCATCTCATTTCATGGCAACTTTCAGATTGTTTTGTTTTGTTTTTTGTCTCTACAGCTTTGTGTTTTCTAGAATATCACATAATAGAAATAAATAGAAATAATGTAGCCTTTTAAATTTGGTCTCTTACTGTGCATAATGAATTTGAGGCCCATGCATATTGTTTGTTTCTTTTTATTGGTGAATCATATTTGATTGAATTGATATACCACAATTTATTCATGTATTTCTCCAGTTGAGGAACATTTGAGTAGTTTTAAGGTGTTGATGATTATCCAAAGAGCTAGTATAAACCTCTGGACCCAAATTTTAGTATGAACATAGATTTATATTTCACTTTGAGAAATACTTAAGAATGGGGATTGTTGAATCTTATGGTAAATATATAACTTTATAAAGAACTGTGAAATCATTTTCTTCAGTGCCATTTGATAATACTTCCAAAAATGTTTGAAACTTCCCCTTACTCAATATAATCACGACTTGGTATCATAAATACTGTCATTATTTTCCTGTTTTAGTTAAGTGTTTAGTGGTATTTGAATTTTCTTAATGACTCATCATCTTGAAATATTTTTTCATGTGCTCAATTTCTATCCATGTATATTCTTTGGGTTAATATTTATTCAAATATTTCTCCTTTTTTTGGTTAGGAGAGTTAGTTTTATTATTTAATTATCAGTTCTTTATTTATTTTGGATACAGGTCCTTTATCATATAAGATTTATATATAATTTTATCATATAAGATTTATATATAAACTTTCTCCCAGTTTGTAGTTAACCATTTCATTTTGACATAAATGACTTTTTTTTAAAATCAGACATTTTTAAAAATTTTTTTAAAAGATTATTTATTTATTTATTTGACAGAGATCACAAGTAGGCAGAGAGGCAGGCAGAGAGAAAGGGGGAAGCAGGCTCCCAGCTGAGCAGAGAGCGCGATACGGGGCTCGATCCCAGGACCCTCAGATCATGACCTGAGCCAAAGGCAGAGGCTTTAACCCACTGAGCCACCCAGGCACCCCCAGACATTCTTAATTTAAGTGAAATCCAGTTTAGTGTTTTGTTTTGTTTCTATTTATGCATGGTGCTTCTGGCTTTCTAGCTAAGGAATTTTGCCTAGTCTAAAGTCACAAAGGTTTTTCTCTGGGCTCGTTTTCTTTTGGAACTTTTAGGTTTACAGTGAGGTCTAGGATTCACTCTTAGTTAATTTTGATATATGATGCAAAAATAGTTAAAGGTTTATTGTTTTGTATGTAAATATCTAATTATTCTAGCACCTTTTGCTGAAAAGTCTGACTAATCTTTCTCCACTAAACCATTGACTTCCATGGAAACTTTGTTTGAAATTCACTATGTATACATGTTTCTAGACTCTGTCTTATTCTGATATACCTATCATTTCTCTAATATATTAAGCTGACTACTGTATCTTTATAAGAAATCTTGAAATCAGATTGTGTGAATCATCCAACTTTGCTCTTAAAAATTGTCTTGCTTTTTCTAAGTTTTGTTTTGGTTTATTTTGTTTGCAACTCATGTGTATTTTAGAATTAGTTCGTCAATATATTTTTAAATTTGCTGGAATTTCATTTGGAGTTGTGTTAGATCTGTAGATTAGTTTTGGAAGATTTGACATCTTAATTACATAGATGTTCCAATCTGTGAATACTATATATGACAATATACCTACATTGTCTCATCATTGTTTAGTTTTAAGTATATAAATTCTGCATACCTTTTTTTTTTAAGATTTTATTTATTTATTTGACAGAGAGAGATCACAAGTAGACAGAGAGGCAGGCAGAGAGAGAGAAGCAGGCTCCTTGATGAGCAGAGAACCCGATGCAGGACTCAATCCCAGGACCCTGAGATCATGACCTGAGCCGAAGGCTTTACCCACTGAGCCACCCAGGCGCCCCTCTGCATACTTTTTTTAGATTGATATTTAAATATTTCATAGTTTTGACACTATTATAAAAGGTACTGCTTTTTCAAAGTTAAGTCCTAATTATTTATTGCTTCTTTTTGACTCATTTTTTTGCATTGACATTTTATCCTTTAACATCATTAATTTATTATCATTGTTTCATTTGTATGTTTGAAACTTAGTGTAGTTTTTTTTTTATTTTTTTTATTTTTTTATTTATTTATTTTTTTATTTTATTTTTTTTAATTTTCTACATAGGCTGTTGTGTCAGTGAGAATAGATATAGTTTTTTTGTTTTCTTTTTCTATTAAGTATATATGTTGTTTCATTTTATTGTACTGGCTAGGAATTCCAGTTAATGTTCAACAAGAATGGTGAGAATGGATTCCTTGCCTTGTCTCCAAGGGGATGAGCATTTAGTATGCCACCATAAAGAATGACATTAACTGTATGTTTTTGGTAATGCTGTTGATCACATTGAGGATGTTTGCCTCTAATTATATTGTTCAGAGGTTTTAATCACAAATGGGTGTTGAATGTGAAGTGATTTTTCTTCATCAAATAAAATATAATGTATTTGGGGGGTCTGCTGATAATGTGAAATATAATACTTGATTGTTAAATAGTAAAGAAGTCTTGCATCTAGAATAAATCCTATTTGGTCACTAGATATTCTCCTTTTAGAAGATATTTATTTGTTAGAATTTTGTGGAGGCTTTTGAGCCTATATTCATGAAACATACTGGGCAGTTGTATCTACTTCAATGTCTTCATCTGGTTTTCGTATTAAATAATACTGGCCTCATAAAGTGATTTAGGAAGTATTCTGTTCTGTCTTGTATTCTGATAATGTGTGTGTGGAGTTGGTATTCATGAAATGTTTAATAGAGTTCACGAATGAAGTCATTTGAACCTGCAGGTTTTTTTGTTTCAAATTGTTATTAGATATTAATTTCTTTAATACAAATAGTATTGTTTACGTAACCTATTTCATTTTTAAAAAAATTTTTATTTATTTATTATTTTTATATAAACATACAATGTGTTTTTATCCCCAGGGGTACAGGTCTGTGAATCGCCAGGTTTACACACTTCACAGCCCTCACCATAGCACATACCCTCCCCAGTGTCCATAACCCCCCTCCCCCTCCACCAAACCCACCTCCCCCCAGCAACCCTCAGTTTGTTTTGTGAGATTAAGAGTCACTTATTGTTTGTCTCCCTCCCAATACCATCTTGTTTCATTTATTCTTCTCCTATCCCCCTAACCCCCCATGTTGCATCTCCACGTCCTCATATCAGGGAGATCATATGATAGTTGTCTTTCTCCGATTGACTTATTTCACTAAGCATGATACCCTCTAGTTCCATCCACGTCGTCGCAAATGGCAAGATTTCATTTCTTTTGATGGCTGCATAGTATTCCATTGTGTATATATACCACTTCTTCTTTATCCAGTCATCTGTTGATGGACATCTAGGTTCTTTCCATAGTTTGGCTATTGTAGACATTGCTGCTATAAACATTTGGGTGCACGTGGCCCTTCGGATCACTACGTTTGTATCTTAGGGTAAATACCCAGTAGTGCAATTGCTGGGTCATAGGGTAGTTCTATTTTCAACATTTTGAGGAACCTCCATGCTGTTTTCCAGAGTGGTTGCACCAGCTTGCATTCCCACCAACAGTGTAGGAGGGTTCCCCTTTCTCCGCATCCTCGCCAGCATCTGTCATTTCCTGACTTGTTAATTTTAGCCATTCTGACTGGTGTGAGGTGATATCTCATTGTGGTTTTGATTTGTATTTCCCTGATGCCGAGTGACGTGGAGCACTTTTTCATGTGTCTGTTGGCCATCTGGATGTCTTCTTTGCAGAAATGTCTGTTCATGTCCTCTGCCCATTTCTTGACTGGATTGTTTGTTCTTTGGGTGTTGAGTTTGCTAAGTTCCTTATAGATTTTGGACACTAGCCCTTTATCTGATATGTCATTTGCAAATATCTTCTCCCATTCTATCAGTTGTCTTTTGGTTTTGTTAACTGTTTCCTTTGCTGTGCAAAAGCTTTTGATCTTGATGAAATACCAATAGTTTATTTTTGCCCTTGCTTCCCTTGCCTTTGGTGATGATCCTAGGAAGACGTTGCTGTGACTGAGGTCGAAGAGGTTGCTGCCTGCATTCTCCTCAAGGATTTTGATGGATTCCTTTCTCACATTGAGGTCCTTCATCCATTTGGAATCTATTTTCGTGTGTGGTGTAAGGAAGTGGTCCAATTTCATTTTTCTGCATGTGGTTGTCCAGTTTTCCCAGCACCATTTATTGAAGAGGCTGTCTTTTTTCCATTGGACATTCTTTCCTGCTTGTCAAAGATTAGTTGACCATAGAGTTGAGGGTCTATTTCTGGGCTCTCTATTCTGTTCCATTGATCTATGTGTCTGTTTTTGTGCCAGTACCATGCTGTCTTGATGATGACGGCTTTGTAATAGAGCTTGAACTCCGGAATTGTGATGCCACCAACTTTGACTTTCCTTTTCAATATTCCTTTGGCTATTCGAGGTCTTTTCTGGTTCCCTATAAATTTTAGGATCATTTGTTCCATTTCTTTGAAAAAAATGCATGGTATTTTGATAGGGATTGCATTAAATGTGTAGATTGCTTTAGGTAGCATAGACATTTTCACAATATTTATTCTTCCAATCCAGGAGCATGGAACATTTTTCCATTTCTTTGTGTCTTCCTCAATTTCTTTCATGAGTACTTTATAGTTTTCTGCATATAGATTCTTAGCCTCTTTGGTTAGGTTTATTCCTAGGAATCTTATAGTTTTGGGTGCAATTGTAAATGGGATTCACTCCTTAATTTCTCTTTCTTCTGTCTTGTTGTTGGTGTACAGAAATGCAACTGATTTCTGTGCATTGATTTTATATCCTGACACTTTACTGAATTCCTGTACAGGTTCTAGCAGTTTTGGACTGGAGTCTTTTGGGTTTTCCACATATAGTATCATATCATCTGCGAAGAGTGATAGTTTGACTTCTTCTTTGCCGATTTGGATGCCTTTAATTTCTTTTTGTTGTCTGATTGCTGAGGCTAGGACTTCTAGTACTATGTTGAATAGCAGTGGTGATAATGGACATCCCTGCCGTGTTCCTGACCTTAACGGAAAAGCTTTCAGTTTTTCTCCATTGAGAATGATATTTGCGGTGGGTTTTCATACATGGCTTTGATAATATTGAGGTATGTGCCCTCTATCCCTACACTTTGAAGAGTTTTGATCAGGAAGGGATGCTGTACTTTGTCAAATGCTTTTTCAACATCTATGGAGAGTATCATATGGTTCTTGTTCTTTCTTTTATTAATGTGTTCTATCACATTGATTGATTTGCGGATGTTGAACCAACCCTGCAGCCCTGGAATAAATCCCACTTGGTCGTGGTGAATAATCCTTTTAATGTACTGTTGGATCCTATTGGCTAGTATTTTGATGAGAATTTTTGCATCTGTGTTCATCAAGGATATTGGTCTGTAGTTCTCTTTTTTGGTAGGATCCTTGTCTGGTTTTGGGATCAAGGTGATGCTGGCCTCATAAAATGAGTTTGGAGGGTTTCCTTCCATTTCTATTTTTTGGAACAGTTTCAGGAGAATAGGAATTAGTTCTTCTTTAAATGTTTGGTAGAATTCCCCTGGGAAGCCGTCTGGCCCTGGGCTTTTGTTTGTTTGGAGATTTTTGATGACTGTTTCAATCTCCTTACTGGTTATGGGCTGGTTCAGGTTTTCTATTTCTTCCTGGTTCAATTGTGGTAGTTTATATGTCTCTAGGAATGCATCCACTTCTTCCAGATTGTCAAATTTGTTGGTGTAGAGTTGCACATAGTATGTTCTTATAATTGTCTGTATTTCTTTGGTGTTAGTTGTGATCTCTCCTCTTTCATTCGTGATTTTATTTATTTGGGTCCTTTCTCTTTTCTTTTTGATAAGTCTGGCCAGGGGTTTATCAATCTTATTGATTCTTTCAAAGAACCAGCTCCTAGTTTCATTGATTTTTTTCTAATTTTTTTGGTTTCTATTTCATTGATTTCTGCTCTGATCTTTATGATTTCTCTTCTCCTGCTGGGTTTAGGGTTTCTTTCTTGTTCTTTCTCCAGCTCCTTTACGTGTAGGGTTAGGTTGTGTACTTGAGACCTTTCTTGTTTCTTGAGAAAGGCTTGTACCGCTATATATTTTCCTCTCAGGACTGCCTTTGCTGTGTCCCACAGATTTTGAACCATTGTGTTTACATTATCATTTGTTTCCATGAATTTTTTCAATTCTTCTTTAATTTCCTGGTTGACCCATTCATTCTTTAGAAGGATGCTGTTTAGTCTCCATGTATTTGGGTTCTTTCCAGCTTTCCTCTTGTGATTGAGTTCTAGCTTCAAAGCATTGTGGTCTGAAAATATGCAGGGAATGATCCTAATCTTTTGATACCAGTTGAGACCTGATTTGTGACCCAGGATGTGATCTATTCTGGAGAATGTTCCATGTGCAGTAGAGAAGAATGTATATTTTGTTGCTTTGGGATGAAATGTTCTGAATATATCTGTGTTGTCCATCTGGTCCAGTGTGTCATTTAAGGCCTTTATTTCCTTGTTGATCTTTTGCTTGGATGATCTGTCCATTTCAGTGAGGGGAGTGTTAAAGTCCCCTACTATTATTGTATTACTACTGATGTGTTTCTTTGATTTTGTTATTAATTGATTTATATAGTTGGCTGCTCCCACATTAGGGGCATAGATATTTAAAATGGTTAGATCTTCTTGTTGGACAGACCATTTGAGTATGATATAGTGTCCTTCCTCATCTCTTTTTATAGTTTTTAGCTTAAAATCTAATTGATCTGATATAAGGATTGCCACCCCAGCTTTCTTCTGATACTCATTAGCCTGGTAAATTGTTTTCCACCCCCTCACTTTAAATCTGGAGGTGTCTTTGGGTCTAAAATGAGTTTCTTGTAGGCAACATATAGATGGGTTTTGTTTTTTTAATCCATTCTGATACCCTGTTTCTTTTGATTGGGGTATTTAGCCCATTAACATTCAGGGTAACTATTGAGAGATATGAATTTAGTGCCATTATATTGCCTGTAAGGTGACTGTTTCTGTATATTGTCTCTGTACCTTTCTGATCTACTACTTTTAGGCTCTCTCTTTGCTTAGAGGACCCCTTTCAATATTTCCTATAGAGCTAGTTTGGTGTTTGCAAATTCTTTCAGTTTTTGTTCATCCTGAAAGCTTTTTATCTCTCCTTCTATTTTCAATGATAGCCTAGGTGGATATAGTATTCTTGGCTGCATGTTTTTCTTGTTTAGTGCTCTGAATATATCATTCCTGCTCTTTCTGGCCTGCCAGGTCTCTGTGGATAAGTCTTCTGCCAATCTAATATTTTTACCATTGTATGTTACAGACTTCTTTTCCCGGGCTGCCTTCAGGATTTTCTTATTGTTACTAAGACTTGTAAATTTTACTATTTGGTGATGGGGTGTGGACCTGTTCTTGTTGACTTTGAGGGGGGTTCTCTGCAGCTCCTGGATTTTGATGCTTGTTCCCTTTGCCATATTAGGGAAATTCTCTCCAATAATTCTCTCCAATAGACCTTCTGCTCCCCTCTCTCTTTCTTCTTCTTCTGGAATCCCAATTATTCTAATGTTGTTTCATCTTATGGTGTCACTTATCTCTCGAATTCTCCCCTCGTGGTCCAATAGCTGTTTGTACCTCTTTTGCTCGGCTTCTTTATTCTCTGTCATTTGGTCTTCTATATCACTCATTCTTTCCTCTGCCTCATTTATCCTAGCAGTGAGAGCCTCCATTTTTGATTGCACCTCATTAATAGCTTTTTAAATTTCAACTTGGTTAGATTTTAGTTCTTTTATTTCTCCAGAAAGGGCTTTAATATCTCCAGAGAGGGTTTCTCTAATATCTTCCATGGCTGTTTCGAGCCCAGCTAGAACCTTCAGAATAGTCATTCTGAACTCTAGATCTGACATATTACCAATGTCTGTGTTGATTAGGTCCCTAGCCTTCAGTACTGCCTCTTGTTCTTTTGTTTGTGGTGATTTTTTCCGCCTTGTCATTTTGTCCAGATAAGAGGATATGAAGGATCAAATAAAATACTAAAAGGGTGGCAAAGTCCCCAGAAAAATGCACTGTAACCAAATCAGAAGAGACCCCAAATTATGGGGGTGAGAATGGGGATAAAAAGAGGTTCAGAAAAAAAAAAGAAAAAAATTTAAAAATAAATCAAATAAAGAAAAAATATAAAAAAGAAAGAAAAAAAATATATATATTTTAGATAAACTAGTCAAAAAACATTAAAAAAGAAAAGGGTAAAAGTTTTAAAAAATTTAGCAGAAGAAGAAAAAAGAAAGAAAAAGAAATTGAAAAAAAAATTGAATTAACCCCAAGACTAAAGAATCATGGGGAGAAAGCCATGAGTTCCGTGCTTTGCTTTCTCCTCCTCTGGAATTCCGCTGCTGTCCTAGATATTGAACCTGCTTTCCTTGATAGATGAACTTCGTCCTGGTTGATCTTCTGGGGGAGGGGCCTGTTGTATTGACTCTCAATGTCTTTGCCCGAGGCAGAATTGCACCGCTCTTACCGGGGGCCTGACTAAGTAATCAGCTCAGGTTCGCTTTTGGGAGCTTCTGTTCCCTGAACGCTTTCCGTAGAGTTCCGGAGGACGGGAATGAAAATGGTGGCCTCCTAGTCTCTGGCCCGGAGGAGCCGAGAGCCCGGGGCCCCACACCTCAGTGCACCACCAGAGAACAGCACCCAATCACTCCCGTATCCCCAACCTCCAGCCGCGCTCCGAGCTCACCCAGCCCGTGACCAGCTCAAGGTAACGCCAAGCTGAGAGCTCAGTCCTCGGCTCTGTCTCTGTAGCCGGCTTCTCCTTTCTAACACCTGTGAGCTCTGCGACACTCCGACACCCCCGATCCTTCTGTGACCCTGCAGGACCTGGGGCCACGCTGACCCTGCGTGGACCCTGGTTTAGCCTCTGGAGCAATGTCCCTCAGTGGAACAGACTTTTAAAAGTCCTGATTTTGTGCTCCGTTGCTCTGCCGCTTGCCGGGAGCCGGCCCCTCCCCCCCGCGGTCTATCTTCCCGTCGTTTTGGATTCACTTCTCCGCCAGTCCTACCTTTCAGAAAGTGGTTGATTTTCTGTTTCTAGAATTGGTGTCCTTCTTCTCTTCTATCTCCCGTTGGATTTGTAGGTGTTTGCAATGTTTAGATTAGCTATCGAGCTGATCTCCTGCTATCTGATGTAGTCTCAGCCTGCTACTTCTTCGCCATCTTTGTAACCTATTTCATTTTAAGAAGATTTTGTAGTTTTGTGGCTCTCAAGAAATTTGTCCATGCCATTTAAGTTATCAGATTTATAGATACAGAGATGTACTAACTACCACTGATAAGGTAGTTAGTACCTGTTAAGGATTTGGTGATACTCTCTTTTTTATTTCTGTTATTTTTAGTTTTGTTTTCCCTTTTTTCTTTTGTCAGTCTTGTTATAAGATTATCAGTCTAATTGATTTTTGGAAAGAACATGTTTGTGCTTTCAGTGATTTTATTCTTTTTCCTTATTTTCATTGACTTTTGTTTCTTATCTTTGAGTATGCTGGTATTTAGTAGTGGTATTACAAACAAATGCACCTTTGTTGTTGAGTTGGCTATATCTTATGCAACCTCAGGATAAGTTAATTTAATTGCTTTCTTAGTAACAAATACATGTCAATGACTTAATACAGAGAACATGTCTAATTAGGAATAATATAGGCTAAGGAGGAATTTTGTAAGGAACGTTTTCTATCTGTTCATTCCATTCCAAGTCCTAATCTGAAACTCGGTTGTTAATCAGGAGTTTAAGGAGTCTAGACATCTCTAAGAATACCTGGAAAATTAACTTATCTCAGAATTGGATAATTAAAACCCAGTTCAGGATGATTAAATTAATGGACACTGTATAATGTAAACTCTAAATAATCATAATTATTACAAGCATTATATTCCCAAACAAAAGAAGCAATAATAAAAGCATCTAATGTTTCTTAAACCCTGAAGATATACCAACTACTTCACAAACACTGTCTCAATTTACACACATAATAAACTTATGGGATATGTCCCATTTTCAACCTTGTTTTCCAGATATGGAACTTCAGCCTTCCTCTATGCAGAATTCAGATGCAGTGGGTTGGAGTTCAGATGCAGTGGGCTGCTGAGATTAAATCCCAATAGCGCATCAAGTACCTTAACCCAGTCATTGAAAAAACTGTATTTCTTCTGTCCAGTCTTCGTCATCTACTTGTTGTTCAGTGTCTTCTACCACTTTGCTGAATCCCCATTCGATTTTATTCTAATCTATATCAGAACTATAGCACTATTTTTCTCAACTGTGGGTTCTTACTTCTATTTCAGAAAGTTGAGAGCCTCAATTAGGAATATTTCTAAGTTAGAGAAAATATAGCATCTTTTTAAATGGTACTTTAAAAAAGATGGTTTTCCTATACCACTGAGTGTGTAATACCAGAGTAATATTTATTACTTTGAGCCTAGCATCTCTCTTTTTATGAGCCAGGAATGACTTTTGATAACTGTTTACTTCTGGACTCTGACCAGGACATAGCATTGGGAAGAGATTTTAAAGCCTTCTACTTTTGCTTCGAAGAATAACTTCCTTATTGTAATCTAAACTGAAAGGATGATTAATTTCACAGTAAAGGAGGAACACTCACTCTGAAGCCCTCTTCTCATATTCTGTAATGAAACTTTTCCAACCCCTGATTGTTCAATCACTATGGCTCCAAATAAAGGGAGTTTTGATAGAGCAGAAGAACATTTCCCAAACCTGCCTGACAATAAGGGTGACCTGAGGCACCCTGTAAAATATAGAATTCAGTGTCTCACCTCAAGTGATCTCCTAGAATTCATAATTTTATGAAGTGCTTGTAATGAATTTTATGATTCAGAAAATTTAAAGAACATCAGAATACATTTTTTTAAAAAGGGGAGGGAAAGTATAATTTGGAGTCATAAAACGATCAGTCAAAGTGTAAACTGGGCTTCTGGAATCAAGCAGAAGTGGGCACAAAAGTAAAAAAAAAAAAATAGATCCACATACTTCAATTTTTAAATAATTTTCCCTTGATCTTCTGATTTTTGATGTAAATCATAGATACTAACTCCCCTTTGGAAATAGTTACATGTTTGTGGCATTTAGCTTTTAAGGGGATAAAAATCTACTCTTGAACCTGACACTCTGGTTCCTGCTTTTACCTGATGGTTTCGGGACATTGTCTTTGGCATTTTCAGTGTTCATTTGGTTTGGCTGAGCTTCAGGACTGAAGATTTGGCCTCTTAAGGAAGATGTAACCAGAACGGCATGAACCACATGCCAATCCACTTGAGTACACATGAAGTGCGTGAGATTGAATATCAATTTGTTATATATTTGAGGTGCATGCTATCAGGAACTTTACAAATACAGATGTCAGGGGGATTTTATGTTACCTTTACTATGGGAGAAAACAACTTTCTTCAGGTATTAATATAGCCATTAGAATAATTCCTCTGTAAAGTTCTATCTTGAGTTCTGTTTCCTTTTGGAAAAAAAACATATATGTATATTTCTCATCAGCTTAGTATTCAGGTCATTTTTCATAAGTAGCATATAAAAGAGAGCATTAATCTTTATCAATGTCTGCTTGTATTTTTATCAAAAGGTCAGTTATTCTGAAATACTTCCAATGCATAACCCTTTCCTTTAATAAGAGTCCCTCTTTATTAACTCTTCCTATAGCTGTTCATCCTTTAAAAGAAAAGTACTGGTTTTCCTCAAAGATGTTATCATCTCCAGGAAACTAAGGCAAGCAATGTTACATCACTTATCCAAGTCTGCACAGTAAAGGTTGGGCCAGACACACAATCCACACAAACACTTTCACACCCCACAAACAATGTTCACTACTATATTATCATGCAGACTTAGATTAATGTGATGATGGAAGGTATTAAATAAAAACACGAGCAAGGAAATAGTGTTTATCACCAATCAAAATATTGGTGTTTTAGGAAATG
The DNA here is from genome assembly GCF_922984935.1 of Meles meles. Taxonomy (NCBI): domain Eukaryota; kingdom Metazoa; phylum Chordata; class Mammalia; order Carnivora; family Mustelidae; genus Meles; species Meles meles. Next base: position 101,202,299 of record NC_060074.1, read on the forward strand.
ACTCGAGTTTTCTTTTAAAGGTAATGAACAATAAAATTTCCATTCACAATATTGAATTCTCTTTTCAGTTTAACCAGAATTTAATATAAAGATTGAGACTTGCATTTGATAATCAAGATTTAGAGTACATATATATTATTAAAAATTATTATAAAAAATAATCATGTAACGTTTGTAATGTTGAGTTAGGGAAGATTCTCTTGATGTACTATTAGGATCTAAAATAGAAAATAGGAGTGCCTGAGTGGCTCAGAGGTTAAGCCTCTGCCTTCAGCTCAGGTCATGATCTCAGGGTCCTGGGATTGAGCCCCACATCAGGTTCTCTGCTTGGCAGGGAGCCTGCTTACCCCTCTCTCTCTCTGCCTGCCTCTCTGCCTACTGTGATCTCTCTCTCTGTCAAATAAATAAATCTTTAAAAAAAATAGGAAATTTTAGAAATAATTGCATAAAGATTTTAAATTTTTCTATAGAATATACACACAGTGCAAAGGCAAACAGTTGGGTAAAATATTTCTTGAATTCATGAAAACAAAATTATAATTTACAATATAAAAAGAACCTTTAGAAATCAACAAGAAAAAAACACATGAATAACCTCATAGAAATACTGTGATACAGATGAAACACAAAATATTAAAGCTATGACAAGATAGTCAAACTAAATCATTATTTAATTACAACTCTAAATTTTGTGTTGTTTTTTGTCTTTCAAGCAATCCAAATCAGCACAATGGGTAACATTTTTTTTTTTTTAATTGTGGCATTAAACAAACAAATGCAGGGGCACCTGGGTGGTTCAATTGGTTAAGCGTCTGCCTTCAGCTCTGGTCATGATCTCAGGCTCCTGGGATCCCATCCTATATCAGGTTCAGTGAGGAGCCTGCTTCTCCCTCTCCTACTGCCCCTGCTTGTGCTCTCTCAAATAAATAAAATCTTTAAAAAAAAAAAAACCCACAAAAAAATAAATATACAAGCATACACACACACTTGTGTAGCACATAGCAATATAGATTATTTTCATTCTTTCTAGATTTTGACTTGTTAATATGAATCAAAAAAGCTTACTTCTGGGAATATATCCTAAGGATATACATAAATGTGCAATGAAAATAATCTCAGATTTTGTATAATATGTGAAAAATCTGATCATGTAACTATTAATATACAAATACTTATGTAAATTATCATACATTCTTAAAAATTATACTTACTGTAAGTTTACTTACCATCTGTCACCATACAAAATTATTGTAATATTATTGACTACATTCCCTGTGCTGTAAATTATATCCCCATGACTTATTTATTTTATAACTGGAAGTTTATATCTATTAATCCCATTCACCTCTTGTACCCACTCCCCATCCCTCCCCCTCTGGTAACCAACAGTTACCTATATCTATGATTTTTGGTGAAAATTATGTATATTAACCCCCCTTTGCAAGTAGTTACATGTTTGTGGCATTTTGTTTGTACATTTGTTTCAATTTTTAGATTACACATATAAGTGAAATCATACAGTATTTGTCGTGTTTCACTTAGCATAGCACCTACTAGGTCCTTCCACATTATCACAAGTGGTAAGATTTCATTCTTTTTTGTGGCTGAATAATATTTATAATATATATGTAATAATAGATACAATAAAATAAAGATAAACCTATCTATCCATATCTTCTTTATCCATTCATCTACCCATGGACACCTAGTTTTCTTCCATATCTTAGATATTGTAAATAATGCCACAGTGATCAAAGGGGTGCATGTATATGTTCAAATTAGTATTTTAATTTTCCTTAAATACCCAGTCATGGGACTTCCAGATTGGGGCTGGTTCTATTTTTAAATTTTTGAGGAACTTCCATGCTATTTCCATAATAATAGGTACATCAATTTACATTCTCATCAATAGTGTATAGGAGTTCCCTTTTCTCCACATCCTTGCCAACACTTATTTTTTTTCCATTTTATTTTCTTTTATTTTCAGTGTTCCAGAATTCATTGTTTATGCACCACATCCAGTGCTCCATGCAATATATGCCCCCCATAATACCCACCACCAGGCCCACCCAACCCCCCCACCCCTCCCCTCCAAAACCCTCAGTTGCCAACACTTATTTTTAAAGATTCCTTTATTTATTCGAGAGAGAGAGAGAGCGAGCAAGCATAAGTGGGGTAGGAGCAGAGGGGAATAGAGATAGAGAAGCTCAAGCAGACTCCCACTGAGTACAGAGCTTGACATGCAGCTCAATCTGTGACCCTGAGACTATGACCAAAGCCAAAACCAAGAGTCAGATGCTTAACTGAGCCACCTAGACACCCCTTGTCCCTTGATAGTAATCAGTCTGGCAGGTGTGAGGTGATATCTCCTGGTGGTTTTGATTTGGATTTCCCTGATGATTAGTGATTTTGAGCATTTTTTTCAGGTGCCTATTTGCCGTCTCTTTGTCTTCTGTGGAAAAATGTATATTCAAGCCCTCTTCCCATTTTTTAACTTTTTTTTTTTTCTTCAGATACTGAATTGTGTAGCCTATTTTTATATTTTGGATATTAACCTTTTATTGAACATATGATTTGTAATTACCTTCTCCTATTCAATAGGTTGACTTTTCATTTTGTGGATGGTTTTCTTCACTGAAAGCTTTTTAGTTAAATGTAATCTCATTTGTTTATTTTAGATTTTGTTGCCCTTGCTTGAGGAGATAGGTGTTCCTGAACAAATGGGGTGAAAAATTTGCTAAGATTGATGTCAAAGTTTACTACCCGGGTTTTCTTCTAGGGTTTTATGTTTTCAGGTCTTACATTTAAATCTGTAATATGAATTTCATTTTATAAATGGTGAAATACAATTGTTTAGTTTCATTCTTATGCGTGTAGCCCTCCAGTTTTCCCAACACCTTTTATTGAAGAGACTGTCTTTTCCCCATTTGATATTCTTGCCTCCTTTGCCATTACCATAGATTAATTGACCATATAGATGTGGATTTATTTGTGAGCCATCTATTCTATTGTACTGATATATGTGCCTGGTTTTGTGCAAGTGTAATACTATTTTAATAGTACAGCTTTGTAGTATAGTTTGAAATCAGGGGCCATGATACTTCTAGCATTGTTTTACTTTTTCAAGGTTCCTTTGGCTCCAAGGTCTTTTGTGGTTCCTTACAAATTTTAGAATTCTTTGTTCCTGTTCTGTGAAAGATGCCATTGCTATTTAAATGGGGATTACACTGAATTTGCAGATTGCTTTGGAGAATATGGACAGTTTAATAGCATTCTTCTAATTCATGAGCACAGTATATTCTTCCATTCATTCATATGATATTCAGTTTCTTTCATAAGTGTCTTATAGTTTTCAGAGTACAGGTCTTTTACCACCTCATTAAAGTTACCCTTCAGAGTTTTTTTTTTTTTTTAATGCAATTATAAATGGGATTATTTTCTTAATTTCTCTTTCTGATAGCTGATTATTTATGTACAGAAATGCAGCTGGTTGGGGCACTTGGGTGGCTCAGTTGGTTAAGCATCTACCTTCAAGTCAGGTCATGATCTCAGGGTCCTCTCTCTATAGATAAGCTCTTTAAAAAAAAGAAAGAAAAGAAATACAACCAATTTCTGTATATTGATTTTATATCTTGCAACTTTACTGAGCTCATTTACTTGTTCTAGATTTTTTTTTAATTGTTCCAATACTTTTTTAGTGGACTCTTTAAGGTTTTCTGTATAGTATCACATCATCTACAAATAGTGACGGTTTTATTTATTCCTATCCAGTTTGGATGCCTTTTAGTTGGTTTTTTGTTTTGTTTTGTTTTGTTTTGTTTTGCCTAATTGCTATGGGTAGGACTTCCAGTACTACATTGAATGAAGTGGCAGGAGTGGACATCTTTCTCTTATTCCTAATAAAGAAAAAGCTTTCAGCTTCTTAATGTATATGATGTCAGCCATGGGTTTGTCATATATGCCCTTTGTTATGGTGATGTATGTTCCTTCTATACTCACTATGTTGAGAGTATTTAACATAAATGTTGTTAAATTTTGTCAAGCGCTTTTTCTGCATCTGTTGAGATGATCACATGATTTTTCCTTTTCCTTTTGTTAATGTAGTGTATCACATTGAGTGACTTGTTGATGTGGAACCATTGTGCATCCCTGGAATAAATCTTGATTGTGTTATATGATACTATTGATGTATTGTATTCAGTTTGCCAATATTTTGGGGGGATTTTGTATCTATGTTCATCAGGGATATTGACTTCTAATTTTCTTTTTCTTTTCTTTCTTCCTTTCCTTTCTTTTCCTTTTCTTTCTTTCTTTCCTCTTTCCTAACCTTTCTTTCCTTCTTTCCTGTCCTTTCTCTTTCTTTCTCTCCCTCCCTCTCTCTCTCTCTCTTCCACCCTCTTTCCCACACACCTTCCTCCCCTACCTTCTCACCTTCCTCCCCACCCATCTGCCTCCCTCCCTCCCTTCCTTCCTTCCATCTTGTAATATCTGGTTTTGGTATCATGGTATTGCTTGCCTCTTCGATTTTTTGGAACAATTTGAGAAGTGTAGGTAGTAACACTTTAAATGTTTGGTAGAATTCACCTGTGAAGCCATATGGTCCTGAACCTTTGTCTTGGGGGAATTTTTAAATTACTGATTTGATTTCATTACTTACAATCAATCTATTCAGATATTCTGTTTCTTTATGATTCAGTCTTATAAGATTGTGCACTTCTAGTAATTTTATCCATTTCTTCTAGTTGTTTTTAATGTTTGCATATAATTATTCATAGTATTCTCTTATGATCCTTTGTACTTCTGTGGTATCCATTGTAACTTCTCTTTCATGTTGGATTCTATTCATTTGATCCCTTTCTCTTTGTCTATTGATGAGTCTGGCTAGAGGTTTCTTGATTTTATCTTTGTAAAGACCAGCTTTTAGTTTCACTGAAATTTTAGGCTCTATTTTATTTATTTCTGCTCTGATCTTTGTCCATTTCTTTCCTTCTACTAAAGTTGGGTTTTGTTTTGTTGTTGTTGTTGCTATTATTTTTGCATTTTTAAAAAATTTTCTGGATCCTTTAGGTGTAAAATTAAATGGTGGGGTGATTTTTCTTATTTCTTGAGGTAGGCATGTATCACAATGAACTTCCTTCTTGTGGCTGTGTTTGCTGCATCTCATAGATTTTGGAATATTGTATTTCTCTTAAGGTATTTTTTTTATTTCAATTCTTTGATTTCTTTGTTGACCTATTGATTGTTCAGTAGCATGTTGTTTTGCCTCCATAGATTTGTGTTTTTTCCAGTTTTCTTGTAACTAATTTTTAGTTTCATATATTGTAGTTAGAAAAGATGCATGATAGGACTTTAACATTCCTTAACTTATAGGTACTTGTGCTATGGCCTAACCAGTGACATATCAAGAAGAATGTACCATGCGCATTTGACAAGAATATGTATTCAGTAGTTGGATGAAATATTGTGTGTGTGTATACATACATACATATATATGTATATATTAAGTCCACCCGGTCTACTCTGTGTTTTAAGGCCATTGTTTTCATATTGATTTTCTGTCTGGATGATCTATTGACATAAGTGGGATATTAAAGTCCCTTACTAATACTGTCTTATTGCCAAATTCTTTCTTTATGTCTATTACTGTTTGCTTTATATATTTAGGTGCTTCTATCTTGGATGCATAAATATTAATGAACGTTATGTCTTCTTAGAGGACATTATCATTATGTAATATCCTTCTTGTCTTTGTAACAGTGTTTATTTTAAAGTTTATTTTGTCTCGTATGATTATTGCTAATCCAACTCTTTTTCTTTCCATTTTCATAGAATATATCTTCCCATTGCTTTGTTTTCAGTCTGTGTGTGCCTTTTGGGTTGAAATATGTCTTGATTATACTATATAACTGGGTCTTATTTTTTGTTTTTTTAAAATGTATAATTAGCATACAATGTTATATTAGTTTGAGGTGTAGAATATAATGATTCACCAATTCTGTACATTACTCATTACTCATCATGGTAAGTGTACTCTTAATCCTCTTTATCTGTTTCACTCACCCAAGTCCCCTCTGGTGATCATTCATTTGTTCTCTGCATTTAAGAGTGTTTTTCGGTTCTCTCTCTCTCATCCCCCCCCCCCCCCCGGTTTGGTTTCTTAATCTCACATAAGAATGAAATTATATGGGTTTAACTTTCCTTATCTGACCTGTTTCACTTAGCATTATACATTCTAGATCTATTCATATTGTTGTCAGTGGCAAAATCTAATTCTTTTTATGACTCAGTAATATTCCATTGTGTATCTATACTATATCTTCTTCCATCTACTCATCAGTGGACACTTGGGTTGCTTCTGTATCCTGGGTATTGTCAATAATGCTGCCATAAACATAAGGGAACATGTATCTCTTCAAATTAGTATTTTTGTTTTCCTTGGGTAAATATCCAGTAGTAGAACTACTGGATCATATGGTAATTGTATTTTAATTTTTTGAGAAACCCCTGTACTGCTTCTAATAATGGCTGTCTTATTTTGTTGTTGTTTTCATTTGTTTTTTTATTTATTCAGTCACCCTATGTCTTTTGATTAGAGCATTTAGCCCATTTACATTTAAAGTAATTATTGGTAAGTATGTACTTACAGCTATTTTCTTAATTCATTTATAGTTGTCTTTGTAGTTCTCCATTCCTTTCTTCTCTTGAACTTACTTTATGATTTGATGACTTTCTTTTGTATTATGTTTAGGTTTCTTTCTCTTTATTTTTTGTCAATCTATTGTAGGTTTTTAGTTTGTAGTTACTATGAGGTTCATACATACTGATGTATCTATACAGTAGACTGTTTTACACTGCTCAAATGCATTTTAACAGCACCGCATTTTTACTTCCCCACCCTGTTTTTTTAATGACATATTTTACATCTTTTTTTTTTCATGTATCCCTTAACTACTAATTGTAGTTACAGATGATTCCACTATTTTTGTCCTTTAACATTCATACCGGCTTTTTAAGTGGCAAATCCACAGTCTTTTATGAATATATACAATTATGCCTTTGCCAGTGATATTTGTTCTTTCATATACTTTCCTATTTCTAATCATAGCTTTTGTTTTTGAACTAAACAAGACCCTTTAACGTGTCTTGTAAGGCTAGTTTAGTAGTGATAAAGTAATTTTTGTTTTGCTGGGAAACTGTTTATCTCTCCCTCAACTCTGAATGATAACCTTGCCAGGTAGAGTATTTCTGGTTGTAAGTTTGTTTGTTTGTTTTTCCTTTTAGCACTTTAAATATATCCTGTCACTCCCCTCTGGCCTGCAAAGTTCTGCTGAAAAATCAGCTTATAAACTTATAGTCTCCCCTATATGTAGATAATTTATTTTTCTCTTGCTGCCTTTTAGATTCTCTGTTTACCTTTAACTTTTGGCATTTTAATTATATTATATTTTGGTGTGTATCTCTTTGGGTTCATTTTGTTTGACACTCTCTGTCCATCTTGGACCTGAATGTCTGTTTTTTTCTGTAGGTTAGGGAACTTTTCAGTCATTATTACTTGAAATAATTTTACTGCCCCTTTCTCTCTTCTCTTTCTGGGATCCCTATAATATGATTGCTAGTGCTTTTGATGTTGTCCCTGAGATCTCTTAAAGTATTCTTATTTTTTAAGAAATCTTTTTCCCTTTCTTTCTTTCTCTTTCTCTCTCTCTCTTTTTTTCTTTTGCTGTTCTGTTTGAGTAATTTCAAGTATTCTATCTCCCAGACCATTAATCCATTCTTCTGTATCATCTAACCTTTTGTTGCTTCCTTGCGTATTTTCATTTCGGTTACTATATTTTGTAGCTTTGATTGGTTCTTTCTTCTATTTTCTCTTTGTTGAAGTCCATCCTCATTGTGTTCTTCCATTTTTCTCTCACTTTTGTTGAGCAGTGTTATGACCATTACTTTGAAGTCTTTATCAGGTAAATTACTAATCTCTATTTTATTAGTGTTGTGTGTGGGTTCCCCCCCCCTCCCCTGGGGTTTTATCTTATCCTTTTATTTGGGACCTATTTCTCTGTCTCCTCATTTTGTTTGATTTTCCACGTTAAACAAACACATAAAGACATTATGAATTAGGTGGTATATCTACCTCTACCAGTCTTGAAGGAGTGGCATTGTGTCAGAGTATTCTTTTTAATGAACTGTGTATGCCATTATTAAGCCAGCTGGGGCTGAAGCTGGCACAGGCTGGGGGTGATCCCAAGATGTGTAACACTGGGCTGCCTTGATATGATTGCTGGAGCTGGTGTGTGCCAGGAACCCAAGGTGCATTGGGCAGCCCTGGTAGGTCAGATAGAGTGCCTGGACCCCACTCTCACCTGTGCTATAGTGTGGAGAAGGAACATAAAAAATGGTGCTCACCAGCACCTCTGACTCTAGAAAGAGTGCCAGCAATTCCCTACCTGTATCTCAGATGCTCTAAGGTTAGTAAATCGATTTTTTTTAATCCCATGTAGACTCTAGTTGCCTTTTAATCTACTGGGGTTTTTGTTTTTTGGTTGTTCGTTTGCTTGCTTGCTTTTTGCTGTTCCCCAGGGCAGGGGAGAGTCTGTTCACAGACCCTTTAGTCATATCTGTCCCTACTGCAGGTATCACATCAGGGAGTGGAGTTCCTGTCATCACTATGTCTCTGTCTCTTCTACACTTGTCTTTGTGGTCTTTCTAGTGTGTGTCATGCAGAAACTGTTCAGTCAGTCAGCAGTTCTTTGGAGAAAGTGCTCTACATGTAGATGAAGATTTGGTGTGTCTGTGGGAAGAAGTGAATTAAGGGTCTTCTTAAGCCAGGTTGGATGGACCCTCTGTTCATAAGACTTTTTTTTCTTTCAAGAAAGTAACATGTTGGGGCGCCTGGGTGGCTCAGTGGATTAAGCCGCTGCCTTCGGCTCAGGTCATGATCTCAGGGTCCTGGGATTGAGCCCCGCATCGGGCTCTCTGCTCAGCAGAGAGCCTGCTTCCCCCTCAATTTCTGCCTGACTCTCTGCCTACTTGTGATTGCTCTCTCTGTGTCAAATAAATAAATAAAATCTTTAAAAAAAAAAAAAAGAAAAAAAAAGAAAGTAACATGTTGCCAATTGAAATAGGTTTGAGTTTTTCTTGCTTTATTCTCTTGGTATAACCTCATATAATAACTAAATAATTTCTATATAGATTTTTTTTCTTAGATTTTTAAAAATTTATTTATTTGACAGAGATCAAAAGTAGGCAGAGAGGCAGGCAGAAAGAGAGAGGAGGAAGTAGGCTCCCTGCCAAGCAGAGAACCTGATGTGGGACTCAATCCCAGGACCCTGAGATCATGACCCAAGATGAAGGCAGAGGCTTAACCAACCCACTGAGCCACCCAGACACCCCCTATATAGTTTTTCCTCTGAGTTTTGTAACAAAACAGTTGGATATACCTGCTTTCTGCATTTTTCTGATAAGCAGATGAAATATTTTAAATAAGTTACTGAAGAAAACACAAATTAAGAATTGATACAATTGAAATTAATGAAGAACTTTTTCACCAAAATTGCTGGGGAATGAATTGACTGCTCTTCTAAATTACATACTTGTCTCACCTGTAAAATACCTGTATATGGAAATATTCTCATTCTTGCCTTTCTAGTTCTAGCACTATGTGGAAACAAGTTTGAGTTTGTCTCTCACTGTGTCCTCTTGCAATATATTTATTTCTGCTGTGACAGGCTAGAGAGAAAACTAGTTTATACATGGTTAGATGATGTATAAATTTATTTCAGTACAAATTGAAAATCCACTGCACCACTGTTAGTAATTGACCTCTAAATGCTCTTCAGGTTATCAAACCAGATATTTTCAATGATGGTACACTGGAAATAGTTTAATGCCAGTTGGTGTGAAAGTAGCTCATTTGCATTAATTAATGTGGAAAGGTCTGGTATATGAAAATATTTTATTACAAAGAGTGGCATTGTCAATGAGGTTGGTACTCTAATCAGAGGTATATTATGGGGAAAGTTCCATGTCAAATAATTGGGAAACTTGGGTTATGGAGTATCATCGAAATGAAATTTGCATTATAGACATCTCATGAACTGAATTCTAAGAACAACTTGAAGGGGGTTTGTTTATGATGAGCAGTTAATTTATCTGAATATATCAGAGATATATATCAGAATATATCAGAGAATGATTTATTCTGCTCACTCAAAAATCTCCTATTGTCTAATAAAGTATATTCTTCTTGTGCTGGCTGTTGATAATATTTAGCCCAGTTAGATTATATTCTGGGCTCAGCAGTCTTACCTGAAATTGAGAATTGATGCCCAGGTAATTTTTGGTGTGCTGTCTGCTTTTAAAACTTGAATTGTCAGCCACCCATTTTCTTAAATAAAATAAATGTATTAAATGGAAACATATTTACCTAATAAAATCGCCCATTAGATTTCTACTTACATTCTCTGCTGAAAGTATCATATTTCAATTCAGGGTGGCTGTACTATTCAATTCAGAGTGAGTACACGATGAATGCTAAAATTGCCCAAATAAAGACCTACTTTCCAGACTGGAACACAACTAGACCCCATTAAGGCCAGGAAAAAAATATAAATATTACTTTACTATGTATCTGTGTGGTGATGGCATCATGATGCCCATAGGTGAACAGAATGACTAAATTGTTTTTTTGGCAGATAGTCTTTTTTCCTATTAGCAAGTTTATTTTTGTTTTTTTACTATAGGTTCTGGCATAAATAGAGCTGAATTTGAGCAATGTCTAAAGTTTTATCTTTCTCACCATCTTTTTACTGTTTCACCATCTTGAGTATTTTGCTATGTCTACCACTCACCATAATGGTGATACAATTAAAGAATCCTGTATGTATGTATGTATATGTGTGTATGTGTGTGTGTGTGTGTGTGTGTGTGTGTGTGTGTATGTGTGTGTATAGATAGATAGATATTTGGTACCACATTAAAATAGTCCTTACATGTTTGGAATCTGTAAGATTTAGATTCCAGTCTTGGTTTGACTAACTGTATATCCTAGATGAATAACATCTAAAAGTTTATAATGAACATTAGATTAGAAAATGAATGAAAGTAGATTAATAGTCATCAATAAATATTAATATAACTTTAATTTCCTCCCATATTTATTTTCCCTTTCAACGGTTCTTGCTCAATATTCACAAAGGTTTTTTTCTTACAGTTTTATAACTGTTTCTGTACAGCTGCTGCTTATAATTTTAATTGTATTTACTACATTAGAGTATCCTTCTAGTCTAGTTCTTCACTGCGTAATACAGGTGAAATTTTTCCAGCAACAGAGTCACTACTTATTCGTTTGAAAAGGTATTCCATTATCCTAGAACAAACTTGGCATCATTATACCATTTACTTCCAAGAGAAACAAGTGCCCTTTTGCCTATACTGTATGGTATTTACTCAGAGACTTGCTTCTTCACATTCTAGTTTTCCTAACTGTTTGAGTCAATGGCAAATCCATAATCCTATTTTAAATATTCTCCAGGCCATGAAAATGCGTGCTATTTATACCGATTCGGCAGTTAAACTGCAGTGCAGAAAAAGCTTTGGCACCCTGAGATATAAACCTCTGGTTTAATCATAAATTACTAGAATGCCCTGTTCTTCTTTCTTGTAAGTGTAACTCTCCTTGACATGAATCTCCATAGAGTGTTAGGTAATAACTGATATTCCAAGAAAAAAAAATTGTGAAAAACAGCTAAAGGAGAAGGGAATTTACATTTTTAATCTGATCTATTAGATCATCTTTCCAAAATGAAATCTCTCTTCACTGTGGTAATCGCAATTAATTCATGCCTACTCCTGTCAATAAATCTTTGGATGATGGCTTAATAGGTCTTTCAGAAATGAATCTTTTGCAAAGCGGGAGCAGTGCTTCCTGTCCCAGCTCCCTGAAAGAGAATGTGCACAGAGATTAAGTCACAGTAATCAGACAGACGTGAGCTTGAATTATTGTTCTGTCCCGTACTCAAACTTTCAGTGCTTCCAGAGACTATTATGTGAATTACGAATGATAGTATCCATTTCCTAATGTGCATTTAATTGTTAAATAATATATTTAAAGCATTCAGAAGAGTCCAATATATAGTATATGCTCAATTCAAGAATTGTTACTGTTATAGTTACAATCTGGAAGCCCAAAAGAATAATTGCATCTTGGAGAGCCTATAGGTTTATAATCTACAAATCCTAATTTAACCATGACCTGCAACAGAGTGTTCTCAACTAATGTAATGCTGCTTAACCTTGTCACCCTGACTGGATCAAGCGCTCCTTGGAGACAGGAATTACATTTATTATGGTTTTTGCATTTGGCAAGGTACTTAACGTATGAGCTTGCACATTATTAGTTTTCCATAAATATTTATAAACTGACAGATAAAATATAGTAATAAAAATATCAACTGATATTCTTTTGTGTTATATCCTTTAAAATATATAAATAATCTTTTATTATCACAATCTCTTTTTTTTTCTAATAGTGCTTAGTGCAGGGCTTGTGTCAAAGAAATTGCTTAACAGGTATTTGTTAAATGAATGGCAGTAGCTTGTTTTAATTTATAGAACATGAATGCCACCATTTTGGAGAACTTCTGTATTTTTCTTGCATCCCAAGTTCTGGCAGCCATTAAATATGCTTGCTTTTTTTTTCCCCTCCAGTAATATATCATGCTACGTCTATGTTAGTAGTACAGTTGATCTTCATTATTTCTGGATTCCAGATTTCCAAATTCACCTGTTTTCTAAAATTTGTTTGTAACCTCAAAATCAACCCTCACTGTGCTTTCTTAGGCATTCCCAGGCAGTGCAGAGCCACAGAACATTTCAGCGGCCTGATAGATACACCTTTTCCCAGCTGAGATCAAACAAGATGACACTCTGCCTCCTTGTTTCAGCTATCATACCATAAATTAATGTCGCTTTCATGGTTCTTTTAATGCTCCGGTTTTCACACATCTGTGCTTTTTGCTGCAGGTTGCTGTTTAAAATGCCCCCTAAGCAGAGTGCTGAAATGCTGTGTTGCTAGGTGCAAGAGAATGTGATATGCTCCATAGGGAAAGCACACATGTCAGATAAACCATATTCCCCATAAGTTACAATGCTGCTGGCCATGAGCTCAGTGTTAGCGAATCAACAATATTAAATATTAAATATAGCATCTTTACAAAGAAATACACATGAAACAAGGTTATATACTGATGGATTGATGAAAACGTTGCAACCAGACACTCACAGGAACCTAACCCTGTATTTCTTCTAGGAGGCTATGGCTCAGTATTTGCTAATTCGCTGTTTACAATGACTTGTAGAGTAAAACTACAGCAAATAACAAGAACCAATCACTCTTAGTGATAGACACTTAAGTAATCAGCCTCTTCTTGAGGTTCCCAAAGTAATGTAGAAATGATAAGGATGAGCTTGCCTTGTTGGATCTTATGAAGCTTTCTGTACCACCCAGTACCTTTGGCATCATGAGGATTAATAATTGGGCATCCCAAGGCCAGCTTCCAGGAGTAAGCTTTGATCAAGTTTTTACATAGTATTTCTCAAGTTTGCCCCACTCCCACTACCTTTGCCATAAGCATTCACACTCTGTAACAGGCAGTGGAGCATCATTTGCAGAGATGCGATGAATATGTGATTTCTGGCTGTGAAACGTCTTTCTCCCTAAGGATCTCATCAGATGTTCAGTTTGGCTCTCATTATGCAGCAGCCAATCATTACAGGAAAAAGAGTGTTCCTAACCTTTGTAACTCCAATTTTATCCTCTCATCCTGAAATAAGACTTACCTAACTAATATAGAAGAGGAATCTAGGATAAAAGAAAATGAGGAAACGATGATAATAATAATAATAGACATCCTAGCCAAGGAGTGGGGATAGGGAGGAGAGACATGGAGAGATAGAGAGAAATGCAGATTAACATAGTGAATTTAAACCAGTGCACCTTAATACAGGTGTGCAGTAAAACTAGATACAATTCTCTTTGAAAAAATCTCCCTTTTGAAATCTCTGTAACACTATGCAAACATACAAAAGTAAGCCTCCACCTCTAACCCTGTCCCAGATCCCTCCTACTGCATACTGGTTATATTCTCTTCTGGGCATAGAGTACTTTTTTTAATGATAGAAAATTAAAAAACAAGAAATATTTGAGATACACTGGGAGTAAGCATGCATACGTGTGCGCACATGTGTGTACACAAATGCACACACAAGCACAGACATACACACACCAAAGATGAGTGGATTTAGAGGAAAGCTGTAAGCTAGGAATAAAGGGCTACGTTCTAATTATCTGCAGATGGCAAACTCTGGGTTTGTAAGACACCTGTAGAGAAAGTGAAACCCTGTGACTTGTTACTAACACCCGCTCTGGGTTTGCACACAAGTCAAGATTAATTTCATTATTGTGGTCTTCCACCTCAGCACATGAGCAAAAGGGAAAATGTTGTGTTGGGCTAAGAACTATATGAAGCAAGAAGTACCTCATTCGGAGGACATCATTTGGATTCCTTTGGATTCATACATTAAGAAGAGCCAGCAACCTCTATAACAAGAATTCTAGGAAGAGAGCAAAATTCAGTTGTTACATCTGGTTTGTCTTGATTGTTTTGGCCTTATTTAACTAAAATAATAACGCACAGGAACTCTTTCTCTCAAAATGCATGTGAACTTAGCATTCAGCTATAGTGTGTTAGGTAATTAGCAGACAGGGTGAATAGACAGACTCCTTTACCCATAACGTCACTGGCACATTTGTTTGCTTGGAAGATGAAGTGCTCACTTGGCAGTTTGCTTTGGCAACAGGACTTTCTGAGATGGGGAAAAAAATGTTTGTAGAAGTAGTTACATTATTTATCTTTTGTCAGCTATAGTAGTAAATTCAAGGTTTAAAATTTGTAGTCAAATATGTAATTTTATAGAATACAGTGTGAATGCCAGAAGAGACACCAGGAAAAATTATTTTTGCTTCTACAACCCTATAGCAATGGCAATCTTAGATTTAACAGTTCCATTTAAAGGAATGGGAGGATAAAGCTTCATTATAAAACACAATACTATAATAAGTGGTAGAACAATTGCAATTTCCATGCAAAGAGACAACACTAGTAATTCCTTACCAAATATGTGGCCAATCATGTGTAACTGAAGCTGTTACTGCAGCAAGAAGAAAGAAAAATTTGACTTCTAGGAAGTTTTCATTGACAGTATTATAATACTTGTGCAGGGTATAGCTACTACAGGAATCAAAAAGCTTTTCTGAAAAAAGAAAGTATCGATGTTAGTTTTCCCCTCAGATGTCCTGGGGAGGGAAAGAGAGAGATAGAAAAAGTTCAGCATATACGAGAGGAATTTGTCTAGGGCGACTGAAGCATAGACTAGGTAAAGGGAAGTAGCGGATGGGAAAGCTGGAAAAGTATGTAGAACCCGAGGTATCACTATCCTGGAACATCATTGAAGCAGCTTGAGCTTATTTTACAGGCAATGAGGAATCCTTTAGCATTTCGAACGAGACAGCAATATAATCACAATTATACTAAGAAGAGAGTGGATTGAGTCAGTGGATTGAACTGACCATCAGAACAGTCATGAAACTCCTGGAGGAAGGCTCAGAACTATAATATTTCAGATTTTGATTTCTCTCTAAAATCAGTTCTTAGATTTCTTCAATTTGATTGAGAACATGTGAGCTTTTATTCCAAACTAAGGTCCATAACTCTTTTTTTCTTTTTTTTAATTTCAGATTTTTCATTATTCTTATACCGCTTCGTATGTGATTTACAACATACACACTAGGTAAGTTCTTTGGTTTTCTGGTTTTCATGAGCAATTGTCCAGCTAAAATATTGACGCAAATGTCAACTTGTTCATGTAAAAACATTTACCTCTTTTCAAGGGAAGTTTGGGAGTTAAATCCTCCAGAAGTAGAGGACTCCGTCTTGCAGTATGCGGCCTGGGGTGTCCAAGGGCAACAGCTGGTAAGCATGGGCACTGGTCCTCACCACGTGCTGTCAGCCAGGGTCCTGTGGAAACGTTTACAGTCCACTTCCTTGTGCACATTTCCTACCACACTTGATGGTTTCTATTTACATCTTTTATCTAGTATTCCGATTTAAGAATATATCAGGTAATACCAGTATCATTTTTTCAAATTAATTAAAGAGGAAAAAAAGAGCTTGTAGAATAATGGGTGATTAAATTGCTAGTCTATAATGAAACCTAGAAGAGAGCCAAGAATACTGAGGTCTAGTTCTGCAGATTTCCACTCCATACTGTTGTCAAGTTTATTTCCTCTGAAAGCATTGTTTAGGGTGGAAGTTTAAGACAGTGACTTACACTTGACAGTGGTCTCTTAGGGGAATATTTCTTGTCATATTGGATTTTCAAATTTTCACAGACTCGATAGAATTACTAAAGAGAATTACTAAATTACTAAAGAGAATGACTGATCCATAAAAGCTGTTTGACCAACACCATATTCTTGTCCTTGTCTCATGAAAAGTCTTAAAGACTTTAAGGGGATACTGCTCAGAAAGTGGTATTTCTTGGTTATACAGTATATGAATGCTCAAATGTAATACACGCTGCCAAATGGATTTCTAAATTGCTTGAGTGTTTATTCTACTGCCAATGACAGTGTAAGGGTTCCCTTTCTATACTATATTCTTATCAATACCTGGCTTTTCCAGACTGTCATATCATATTATTTCTTAGTAATGACATTATTGCTTCTTCCATTCCATTTTTTATATTTTTTGTTTTATTAAAATGTTCTTGCAATGGATAGATTATAAACAGCATGTTCCCTTTACTTTTGTATATTTTAAAAAATTTATAACAGTGTATTTAGCATAACTATATAGGACAATCTCTGGGCCCATTCCATTATAATAGTCCTAAAAGTGGCAGCAGAAACTGCATAGGATATGCTAGATATGGAGATACCAGTTTTGGTTTAGAGAAGGCATGAATCAGTGTATCCATGGACTGTGGTGAGTGGGAAGCCAGAAATGGGCAGGGGCTCTAGTCCTGTATGTTTTACTCTGATGCTGTCAACAAGAGAGCTTGTCTGTTTTGCCAAAGGCAAATCCCAAACACCCAAACTTCTAGAAACTAGAAACTCTAGACAACTTCATATTTGTGTCACTGGAGAGTCCTTAGGAAACTCTTTGAAACTTTCGTTTTAAATAACTCTCATTCTCCAAGCTTAGAGAAACCTACACCTGTGCCAAAATAATAATTTGACACCCTTGAGGATGTAGTATTAATTACATGCATTTTCTTTGAGGATTCCTCCTTGTTACTGATTACTTATTCTTTAATATAGTTGGGAAAGTCATAGGAAAAAAGACTGAAAGTTTACAAAAATCATAGATGTTCTCATGGGAGTCATTTTTTTTTCATTTTATTTATTTTTTCAGCGTAACAGTATTCATTGTTTTTGCACAACACCCAGTGCTCCATGCAAAACGTGCCCTCCCCATTACCCACCACCTGTTCCCCCAACCTCCCATCCCTGACCCTTCAAAACGCTCAGGTTGTTTTTCAGAGTCCATAGTCTCTTATGGTTCGTCTCCCCTTCCAAATTTTTTTTTTTTAATAAACATATAATGTATTTTTATCCCCAGGGGTACAGGTCTGTGAATTGCCAGGTTTACACACTTCACAGTACTGGGAGTCATTTTTTATGTGCTTACATCCTGGGCCCATTGTTACTAACTATTGACCTTGAGAACATTACTTAATCTGTGTGCCTTCCTCTCCTTATCTTTGACACTGTGGCAGTAACAGTACTTCACCAACAGTGCTAGTCTGGTGTTTAATGTATAAATATAAAAACACTTTGAATAAAATCTGGCATATAGTATTTTAGAGGTGTTTATTATTTTTTTTTTTAAAAAATTAAAATATCTTTGTCACTTGAAATTGAACTTGTCTGGGAGGTTTAGTTTCACTAGTTGTTTGGGAAATGAAGGCTAAGTTCTTTGTAATGGCATATCCCAAAGTCCTTTGGGAAAGTTTTGGGATATATCCATATTTGTCAAGGTTATTTTTGGTATAAATGTAAACATAAATTCAATATAAATGAAAGGACACATCTCCACAAGCGCTAATGGTCCATTTCATGTGAAATGACAGACTTTGTTGATATTTGAAGCCATCAGCAAACTCAGCAATATGATTTTATTAGAGATGAGTCATTATAATACTTTAATTAGTTTTGCATTAAATTAATTAAGGAGTCCTGTAGTGTTTATAAACTAAAGACAATTAATTTCTCATCCTTAATTCTCAATTTCTAATTTTATTTGCTGTAAAAGAAATCCCTGGCTGTATAAGAGAGAGGTAAGAGAGTGACATAATTTATGGATAAGAGGGTCTGAATTACAATGCACAGGGAGAATTTTTCAGTAACAACAGACATGGGAGAAGTCAATTTGATGCAGCAAACTTTGTGGTTAACAAATAAAACTCTGACACAGTACGACAGGTACTATTTAGAGCAAGTGGTGAGTAGATCACTTTAGTTATAGTAAATGTTTTATAAAAAGAAATGGTGGGTCCTAAAACAGGAAAAATATCTTAATCATTCAACTGGAAAGGCTTCTGGTTTAAGAGGGTATGTCCTTTTTCTTTTCAAAAATAACTTTGTCTTAAAAAAGTTAAAATCGCTCATTGTAGGACATGTTCAAAATTTGTATAAGTATATGAATTCATAGAAAAATCACATGTAAAAATAAAATACACTTATACCACAAGAATTTAAAGATTTTGAAAATCAGATGAATAGGTTTGAGCTTGAGCAGGGAAACATTTCACTGATTAGAACTTGAAATCTAAAATTAAAAAAATCCTCAGCTCAAGCCCAGATTTCTTTTGCGTTTTGTGACATAAGGAAGGTTACCAGTTCTAAGGTTGAGCTTATTTATATTAAAAATGACAGAAAATCACAACCACTCACAGTTTTGTTTGAAGTTAAGATAGGGCATGTGCACAAGTCAAGATTCTCCAGAAAACAGAACCAATATTGTTTGTGTACACACACACACACACACACACAAAACACACACACACACGGATTCTGTCTAAAGAGAAGGTGGCTAAGAAAGAGAGATTTTAAGAAATTGGCTCATGAGATTATGGGGCCGTCTGGCAGTCTGGAAACCCAGAGAAGAGTTAATTTTATAATCTTGAGCTACAGTCCTGAGGCAGAAGTCCTCCAGGAAACCTGTTTTTGCTGGTAAAGCCTTCTACTGATGGGATAAGGACCACTCACATTATTCTTTCCTAAAAATCAACTAATTGGGGGCGCCTGGGTGGCTCAGTGGTTTGGGCCTCTGCCTTCGGCTCGGGTCATGGTCTCAGGGTCCTGGGATCGGGCCCCGCTTCAGGCTCTCTGCTCAGCGGGGAGCCTACTCCCCCCTCTCTCTCTGCCTGCCTACTTGTGATCTCTGTCAGGTGAATAAATAAAATCTTAAAAAAAAAAAATCAACTAATTGTAAATGTCATCATGTTTACAAACTGCTTTCATAAAACACGTTTGACCAAGCAGCTGGATGCCATACACCGCCAACTTCACCCATAAAATTAGCCATCACAGCAGAGTATCTGCCTCGTGAATGGCAGCTATCAGTTTGTTAGCTGATCCCACTTGTCCTTTCCTGCAGTAACACACTGGAATTGAGTTGTATCATCTTTCGCCTAAATATCCCTTCTTCACTCGCTCGCCACTCTAATCCACCCAGTATCTGCAGAGGTATGTGTTAAAAATGCAGATTCTTAACAGCTCCCACAGGTTACAAACTGTCACTGATGTGACACACCAGATGGAGCTAAGGTGACACGCTCTCTGGCTCCTGCCACTCCACCGCAGAGCGGAAGCACAGATTTTTCTCTACCTGGGCCAATTTGCAATTTCCAGAGGGTAACGTACTGCTCCTTTGTGCCCCTGAGTCGTTCCCCTTTGTGTACCAGGTCTTTGTTTTCTTTTCACCCGAAGTCTTAACCCAAAGACTAAAATACAAAATGCTAAAATATTCCTCTTCTCTGATACTTTTTCTCCAATATTTCTATAGGCTAAGTGAATTACTTACTTCTTGGGATTCTAACATTCTTCTAGTTCAAATTATTTAATATTTTATTTACTTACATTGCTGTCCTCCACAATCATTTCCAGAGCAGATAGAATACAGAATATGCTAAACATATCCCTCTTTTCCTCCCTCCCTTTTTCTCTGCCTCTCTGTCTCTGTCTTCCCTCCTCTTCCTCCTTCTTCGTAAATGTCAATTTTAGCACAAGGCAAAATGTAGGTCTAATAAATAATCTGGTTCCATTGAGCAATGAATGAAAGGCTGACGGCTGTTTGCATGGGTGATCAGACACTACAGAGGGTTTTGAAGATGGCATGATGTGAAGAGAATTCCTACATGAAGGGGCAGGTCTGGTGGAAGAGCTCATGTTAGACTGTAAGCAATTGACTTTATAGGCAGAGAGCTAGGTTTAGAGGCTACTGTTATAATCTGGAGCTGAATTATAAATACCATATTTAAGAGAGAAATAATATCAACTGTTAAGCTGAGATACAAAATTTGATCACAGTCCAGCAAAAAAAAATTGTCTTATATTCATTTAAATACATTATATTATGCAAATATTATATCAGTGTATTTCTATACTTAGTATACAAGTATTTCTAAATCTCATTTTAGACTCCTGATTTCTTAAACCACTTTACTGAGAACAAATAAAGATTGATACATACAAATGGCTGTACTTTGCAGTGGGTACATACAAAAGAATATACATATTTTGTATAAGACTTGATGAGACAGAGATCAGTATATACCTATGAAACCACTATCACATTCAACACCATAAATATATCCATCATGTACAAAATTTTCCCATGGCCCTATTCATTTTTTTGTGTGGTGAAAGCATTTAATGTGACATAAACTCTTTCTTTGATATTGCTCATATTTTTTCAGTGTATTCAGGATAAAATAAAATCATCATACCCATCCTACCAACGGCACAAAGTTTTAAAAATATCCAGTGTTTTACTTGTCACAATTTAGGCATTTGAAGAAACCACTTCTTCTGCATTTTATTACCTATATCATTGAAAAATGTAATATTTTAGATAATTTCTCCAAATACAAATGCAAATTATCAACACTTCCTATCACCTGCATTTTCACTATTACTAGATATTTAATCTAAAAGTACATTAAAATCTTAAGAGATTTGTGATGGTTCCATGCCTCTAGGAAATTTTCAATTTTCTTAGGGTGTTTACATCTTCATTAGTAGAAATTTTTAAAAATATCACTGGCTTTTCCAGTAGGACCTTAGTCTTTTTGAGTTTAAAGGTGGTGTCGTTGAAATCTCAAGTTTGCTACTAAGAATCAAAATGTTTTTACTTAACATTCTATTCAGTACTCATTTTTTTTCATATAAAGGTAATTATTTTAATTATTATTAAGCTATGTTTAGGAAATATATGACAGACATATACAAATATAAGATATATAATGCATACACTCATGCACACCACATACACATACACACCACATGCACATGAACACACACACACTCTGCTGCTCATGTCATGTACATTTTGGGATGAAAGTCTTGGGCCTAGAGTCCTGGCATTCTCAAGGTGTCATGGAAATAGATAAAGAAAAAAGGACCAGTAAGAGTCAAGTTCTACTTCAAGTCAGGTCTTCTCTGTGGTATGCGTGGTGCTCTTTCCTAGTACATTAATTGGTGCAGGAAAACTTCTAGGCAGTGAAACCAGGAAATTTATACCATTAACATCCTCAAGTATTTATTGCAATGACTGTTTCCCATTTAAATGAATTTTGAGCATTTTTTTTTTACCTCATTCATCTTCATTAGTGGAGGTAATTGAAAACAAATTACCTTTTTCATGTTATCTGTAATGAAATTTAATGTTCCTGTTTTTTGTTCCAGAAACTAAAAGAAGTCACTCTTAGCACATTTAATACTAGGTACACCTAAGGTCGAATGGGTTTCACTTCAAATTTGACATGAGGAGGGGCGCCTGGGTGGCTCAGTGGGTTAAGCCGCTGCCTTCAGCTCAGGTCATGATCTCAGGTCCTGGGATCGAGTCCCGCATCGGGCTCTCTGCTCAGCAGGGAGCCTGCTTCCCTCTCTCTCTCTCTGCCTGCCTCTCTATCTACCTGTGATCTCTCTCTGTCAAATAAATAAATAAAATCTTAAAAAAAAAAATTTGACATGAGGAAAGTTAATTTCAAGAAGCTGATATAATGGGGTGCCTGGGTGGCTCAGTGGGTTAAGCCTCTGCCTTTGGCTTAGGTCATGATCCCAGCGTCCTGGGATCAAGCCCCGCATTGGGCTCTCTGCTCAGCAGAGAGCCTGCTTCCTCCTCTCTCTCTGCTTGCCTCTCTGCCTGTGATCTCTGTCTGTCAAATAAATAAAATCTTTAAAAAAAAAAAGCTGATATAATTTCTTTACTCAGTGTTAGACTGGAAATAACCTAGTGAACCATAACAGGATAACTGTTTGGATTTAACAAAAACAAGTTAAATAAAACACCCTTAAATTGTCCCAAACATTTTGGACTGATAAATTTATAATATTTACATTATATATTTTATATGTATATTTGCATTAACATATTATATACATAAATGTGACAGGAAATATATTCTCATACAAGTAAAATGCTGTAACAGTATAGGTGTGTGTACAGAAAATATATATATATATATACAATTAAAATATATACTGTAAAGGAAAATTAATTTTCATTACTGTGAAAATTGCCTACATATCAGTTATGCACTTCTGTAGACCTCTAATGTTCTGATAATTATTTAAATAGGATATTTATCATTTTTTTAAATCTAAGTTCAGAGATCTTTCAAAACAAATAGAAAATACAGTTCTGGGGCACCTCAGTGACTCAGTTGGTTAAGCATCTAACTCTTGATTTCAGTTTAGATCTTGATCTCAGGGTCATGAAGAAGGAAAAAAAGAAAAAAATATATAGTTCTGTATTTTCTTAAAGGCAAAAAAAAAGAAAATACAGTCTGATCCTCTGTAAACACACATTTCCTCTAATTAAGTGTTTAATATTTCAATATAAGGAGAAACGGAGCAACTTGCAAACTGTTTGATGTACTCACATTGGTTTTAAGCTGTTTGCACTGGCCTTATTAGAAGTCACTTGACAAATACATGTTGACTTGGCCTTGGCCTTGGACTGTGAACCCTCTGAAGGCAGGTGTTCAAATTCTGTAATCCTCATAGCATGTACACTGAGCTATGAAGTAGCAGACGTGGATTTTCCCCTGAAAATAATAAAAGATGTTGCAACCTGTGTCAGCATATGAAAATAGAAGTTATTTATGTGCTGACAGTTTCTAGTTCAGGTCATCCCTAGAGATATAGAGAGTAAATAGAAATATTGCCGGGCTTATATGAAAGAAAGAAAAGAAAATCATCAATCCACTAAATGCTATTTGAGATAACCTTTGCCCATGTTATGTTTTCAGTGTTTTATTCCACATTTAGAAGAATCAAATGGAAATTAATACTTTATCATAAAAAGTACCAATATTAATATTGGATCATCCGAAATTTACTTATTTCTTTTGTGGGAGAGGTGTAGTCTTTATCCCTATTTAAAGTGTTTTCTCTGGTTTATCCAGCATGAGTTACAAAATGTTATAAAGGTTCTAAGTATTATGAATATACAAGTCACTAGGAATATAAAAGCATAGTAACCTCTTGGAACACCTGAAACAGGAGGGTCCTAACACAGACCTCACCCTACAAAGGTGGGGATTGGAGGGGAGTAGCTCTCTGAGATTATGGGGCAATTTCCTGGAGGAAGTGACCTGAAAACCAAGTTTTGAAGTTACATTTGACCCCTGAACAACAGCACAGAGGTTAGGGGTGCCAACCCCACACATAGTCAAAAATCCAGTAACTTTTGCTTTCCCCAAACTTAACTACTGATAGGCTTCTGTTGACCAGAAGCCCCATCAATTAACACATTATTTTATGCTTTATGGATCATGTACTATATTCTTACTATAAAGTAAGCTAAAGAAAACAAAATGTTGCTAAGAAAATTATAAGGAAGAGAAAATGCATTTATGGTACTATACTATATTTGTTGAAAAAATCCACCTGTAAGTGGGTCCCCACAACTCATACCCATGTCACTCCAGGGTCAACTGTACCTAGCAGGACCTTTATGTAAAGGCATTCCTCTGGACTATAATACAGTTCTCATTATGAGAGTAGAATAGATGCATATGGAATCACATACTTTAATATTTTTAATAACAAAAAACTATGACTTGATATTACTGACAAATGTGAAATGATAAAATAAATGAAATAGCCAGAAATATAAAATATGTCAGCAGATTTGTACCAGAAAGAACCATTGTTTATTTCCTAGTTGTAATAAGAATTCACTAGAGTGCCCTGAACTTACATTTAAACAGTTTTGACTTATTTAGCAATAATGAGGTAAATGCAACAACCATATCTTTTTTTCCCTGTTTTCTCACAGAAAGAGCAGTTTTGCTAGCAATTCTTTTTTCAGCTGCTCCTAGCATTAAATTAAATAATAAATTGTGTAGTAAGAGTTGTGGAGGCTCCATGGTTGCAGATTTTTTAACTATAAATCTAGGTCACGCAGAATCCAATGTACTGAACACTTTGGACAGTTCCTGCTAAGAAGCTATTTGAATGGAATAACAATGTAGATGCTAATCACTGAAATTTCCTAGTTTCTGTTTCATTGCAACTAAGGTTTGGCATATCTTCTATTATTACTCTGAGCATACAGGGTCATCCTACAGTGATGCCAAGTCATATTGCATCAGTAGTCTAAAACGAAACATTAAAAATAAAATTATAATAGTATTATTGTAAGAGGTGAACCATCCTACACAACCCCTGAGGTAAAGAGATCCCAATTATGAAAAGTTTAGTATTCTGGTGATTTCCTTTGTTTTATTAAATGACATGAAGAGAACTGTCTGAGGGGAACCGATGTCTGCATTAATGGCAAAATTTTTCTTGTCAGAAATAACTTCAGACATCCATTAAATGGTGCAAAGAGGAGCTCTCCCCTTGTTCTCCTCCTTAAAAACAACAAAGGAAATGAAAATGTGAAAGGAAACTCTTATCTTTTATGATACTATTAATCAACCACAGCCTAAACTATAATCTCTAAGGAACATAAAGTAATAATTCCCCAGAGCCAGAAAAAGATTGAAAGCAAATACGTACTTAACCACATTTTGGGAAACAGAGAAATAGACAAAGTGACAATTTTTGCTGGTAATTTCAACACTTGTCTTATGGTAAAATATAGGACAAGTAGGTAGAACATCAAAAAGGATATAAAATATTTGATCAAGACACTCGAGCAACATAACATCTTTGACGTTTACAGAACACTGTACTCAGCAATTACTGAGTACACGCATATACAGGACACACGCTGAGCCGTGAAACAAGTCTCAATAAGTATAACTGAATGGGAATCACACAGAGCACGCTTTTGGACCACAAAAGAATTAAATTAGAAATAAAAAGAAACAAACATAAATCACACACACACACACATTTCTATTAGACTACGAATATATCCAGAAGAAATACAGTATTATATATCTAGCAATTCCAAATGGATAATCCATCCTTGAAGATGTATTACATATGTGTCTAAAGGCATGTAAGAAGAAAATTCTTTGGGGCACTATTTATAAATTAAAAAGCAAAATAAAAGACTAGAAATAATTTAAGTCATCATTTTGAGACTTGTAAAATGCATTAGGGTGCTAAAATATAAAATGTTAAGAAGCCATTAAAATGACTATGGTTCTTCTGCATGCGCAGATATACAATGCCATCCAGTAATAAAAGCCCATATGGCTAATCAGTATGCTCTCATTATTATAATAAAAAACTATTTTATATCATTGATGCTTTTATATTATATTTTATGTTTTAATATATTTGTATGTATATGTATATGTGTGTGTGTGTGTGTATGTGTGTGTGTATACATACACACTGTTAGGAGTGGTTGTCCCCTGGGAGAGAACTGGAGTTTGAGAGTGACATTTTATATAATTTCATTTAATATTTTTTTAGAACATTTCTTATATTTTAAATGAAATATATTAAAAAAATATAAATGACAAAAGAAAGTTTTAAAGACAAAAGTGATTACTTTTAACACAGCATGTAGAAACCAAGGCACCTTAGAGATTTTCAAAATAGAGAAAAAGATGACAAGTAATATGTGTGTGTGTTTGACTGTGTATAAAGTGGACAAACAGGATTATTATATATATATTTCATATTCTGCAGTACATATTAGCAATGATCATATAGAATGACATGAGGTTTTATCTTTGCTAGAAATATGAAACGTAATTGGGGACAAAGGTAGCAAGGGAATAGATTTAAGTAAAAATAATTACTGATTTAGAGTAGAAGGATAATAGGTAATTTAGTCTTTAAAATATATTTGATATTATGTTGCTTATTGTTAGAAGAGGAACTATAGTTAGAGAAGGAACAAGGGACAGAAAGAGTTACACATTTAAAATTGAATAAAAGAACCATGGCTTGCTCCTTCAGTTTTACTTGTTAGAAAAAAAAAATGCAAATGTGGGACAGGAATGGTAAGACTTTGGTCAGTGTCGTGATTTTTTCTAATGTGTTTTGGTATGAAGAGTAGAGTGAAAAAAATTATATATAAAATTATATATATGTATGTGTATATATATATATAATAAAATTTAATACTCAAGTCCTTATCTATTCAAAATTATCCTAGTAATTATGTTTTATTTCCCGAAACTAAACTAGAACAAGGGGGAACATAGCGAAGTTTGGTTATTCATTAGAGAGTAAAAAAGCTTGTTCAGTAATTTCTTTGACTTCTCTTTTTTTTTTCCATTTTATTTATTTTTTCAGCGTAACAGTATTCATTGTTTTTGCACAACACCCAGTGCTCCATGCAAAACGTGCCCTCCCTATTACCCACCACCTGTTCCCCCAACCTCCCACCCCTGACCCTTCAAAACCCTCAGGTTGTTTTTCAGAGTCCATACTCTCTTATGGTTCGCCTCCCCTCCCCAATGTCCATAGCCCCCTCCCCCTCTCCCAGTCCCACCTCCCCCCAGCAAACCCCAGTTTGTTTTGTGAGATTAAGAGTCATTTATGGAGAAGAATAAATGAAACAAGATGGGATTGGGAGGGAGACAAACCATAAATGACTTCTCTTTTTTACCTCACTTCACTGTCTTCCAAAAGAATCCCCTTAGAAAATTTATATCATATTCTGTTTCTGGGTGTTTTTTTTTTGTTTTTTTTTTCTCCTACCCACTTTTTTTGTCTCTAAAAAAGCCCTATCTTGTCCCTAGAAAAATAATGACATATATCTAGTAGTGTATCAGATCTTCGAATTAGGATTGTGCTCAAATGTAAACCACTATCCAGTTTTTTGAAGTTCTTTCATTTGCCCAATACCAAAAGATTCAATGTGAAAAGGAAAAAGAAATGTATTACACCAGGAATATGATAACTTTCATACTGGAAAATAACCTTCCATTTCCAGAGCATTCTGCAAGTAAGAGACCTTTGACGAAAGTTGAATAAATGATTTCTCAACTCCGCTATGGAAGAGTGAGCCGTTAACAAAACAAGCCTCATGTGAATTCGGCTATAAACTCTAGATGGAACCTTAAACAAAACAGAACTACCCAAGGATTCTGGAGACTGAATAAAACCATGCAAATTTAGGAAGGGGTAAACATTTCTAGTAAAGTGAACAGCAAGGTGTGAGTCCTCCATTGTGTTTGTTTTCCTTAGGGTTTTATCTTAAAAGCAGCTGTATTTGAGGCAGAGGTGTATATATGGGGAGATGACTCTCTGAAAGGAAAACCCACTATCTTCATTCAGGAGCAAGAGGAAGAGCCTCTGGTGACCATGACTCCCAGAGTGAGGGAGAAATCCTGAGACAGTTAGAGAAGAGGTATGAGCAGTTGTGTGAATAAATTCAGTCAACACTCTGACTAACCCTGAACAACAGATTCTTTCATTTTCAAGCAAAGTCCTTAAAATCCTTCAAGTTCCTATTCTGTGTTCCTTGAGAGGAAAATAAATGCATGCAGAAGGGATGACAAGATAGGATAAGATCAGCTTAGAAACGTGTTCGTGTGTTTGTGTGTACTGTATTTACACACACATATGTAAAAATATGGAAAAGAACAATAGGCATTGCTAGAATTGAAAAACATCTAAAATAAAAAAGCAACTAGTTGGGACATGGAGCAGAATGGAAATGACAGTGCACTCAGTGACGAACAGATCAATACATATCATTCCATCTGAAAAAATATTGAGAAGATTAAAAAAAGAAAAAATACAGAGCCCCAGGGACCAGAAGGAAAATTACAAAAAGTCTAGCATTATGGTAACTGAAATTCTAAAAGGAGAGGAGAGAGTAAAGTAGGAAAATTTTTGAAGAAATGTTATACGCAACTAATGAATCATTGAACACTATATCAAAAACTAATGATGTACTGTATGCTGGCTAATTGAACATAATAATAAAAAATTGAAAAAAATTAAAGGCAGGGCATCTGGGTGGCTCAGTGGGTTGAAGCCTCTGCCTTCGGCTCAGGTCATGATCTCAGGGTACTGGGATCGAGCCCCACATCGGCTCTCTGCTCGGCAGGGAACCGGTCCCCCGGCCCCGACCCCCACCTCTGCCTGCCTCTCTGCCTACTTGTGATCTCTGCCTGTCAAATAAACAAAATCTTAAAAAAAAAAAAAATCAAAGGCAATGAAAATACAAAAAAAAAAAAAAAAGAATTGACAGCCAGATCTTTTACAATTTTTAAAAGACAAAAATGTATATATTTAAGATGTTCAGGGGCCACACTCCCCCAAGGAAAAGCAATAAATTCCAAGAGAACCACTCTTGGGCACATATTAAACTGTTGAAAACTAAAGACAAAGAGAAAATATGGAAGCTGCCAGAGAAGCACTACAACAAATTAGATACAAAGGGACAACGATTAGAATGCCTGTAGACTTCTTGTCAGAAACCATGGAGACCTGAGACAATTTCAGATTTGGGGGGAAAAAAAAGATAAAACAAGGGAATTTGTCTTCACCTGACCTATTCTACAAGAAATGCTCTTCAGTCTGAAGGAAAAGAATACCAGAGGAAATCAGATTTTAGGAATGAAAGAACAGTGGAAGTGTCATATGTATCAGTAAGCATCAAGCACTATGTCTTCTGTATAAAATATGCTACCATTAAAAGCAAGAAATGGTTATACGGCTTTGAGGGTATATAATGTATGTATGTATGTTCTTGACAACCATAGCAATGAAAATGGTGGGAAAGCAAGAAACTGTTCATTTATAACATTCCTATATTTTTCATGAGCTTATTAACTCCCATAATGATAATTTATAAAAGGCACTTCAAGTTGTTAGTTGATTAATAAAAATCAAATTGTCAGGGCACCTGGGTGGCTCAGTGGTTACACATCTGCTTTCGGCTCAGGTCATGATCCCAAGGTCCTGGGATTGAGCCCCGCATCGGTCTCCCTGCTCAGCGGGGAGTCTGCTTCTCTCTCTGCCTCTCTCTCTCTCTCTCTGTCAAATAAAAAAAAAATAAAATCTTTAAAAAAAATCAAATTGTCTGGTAACTTAAGGGTACTTGATGGTATATTTCCATCAGTCAAACAATAGGTGGGATCATGCATTCATAAATAGCATTTCTTTTTTGTTACCATTTTTGTTCCTAGTATATTTGAAAAATTGAAACAAGTCATTTTGAAAATGCCTCTTGAATGATCAGTGATTTATAATTGTTTCAGTGTTTTCCTAGAATACTGTAAACCTTTGAGATTTCTGTCTTTGGTCTTATTTCTAAAACCTAAGATGAATTCTCTTGGTAGGTAATATAATTTTAACCGTATAGTTAATAAAATTTTTCAGTTTCCCCAGTAGAATGTATTACTCCCAAAGGTTATGACCTTAAAAAATTTAAAATGTAAAATGTGGAAAATATTTCCAGTAAAAAAAAAAAAAATCACTTGAGTTTTGAAAGAATAGGATGTGTGTTTTTAGAATCTGCTATGTGTCAGTTACTCTAGAGAACTGATTGGAGTGACTGTAAAATACAAAAGCAGAAGGTGATAAGTCAAGAAATAAATTGAACAAAATTGTAATGGATATAGCACAATAATATGAAAATAAGTCTAATTAAGTGATCCCTTTTTATTTTATTATTTATTTATTTAGGGCATCCCTTAATGGACATGTTTTCTTGAAATCATGGTTTCTTGACTAGGGTTTGGAAATGAGTGTACTCACAGAAAATAAAAAGAGACTTTACAAAACAAAGAAAATCATTTGTAAAGACATTTGGGGAAGATTTGACATATTGCTCTGGAAGTTTGTCTTGTTTTATCAGAGAATCTAAAAGATCAAAAGAATGAGGGATGTGCTAGGATAGAGTGGGGTTGGCTCAGTTCACCTGGAATACCGTGGTGGCTCTATTTCTGATGGGATTGTAAATTGAGAGTCACTCTGGATTCTTCTGCACCTCAAATGCAATTTAAAGTAACTCTAGCAGGTTCATATAGGATGGATATTTCCCATTGTGGGGACTGACCTGGAGTCCACTGAGGTCACTGTCCTTCCAATAAAGTTTTGGAATCCTAACCCATTACAGTTGTGGGTTTGAAGAAAAAAATGATGATTTTATAAATATGATGATCTTATAAATAGTATGGATAAGAATTATTTTTTTATTAAATTTATTTATTTTTTTCAGCGTAACAGTATTCATTGTTTTTGCACAACACCCAGTGCTCCATGCAATACGTGCCCTCCCTATTACCCACCACCTGGTTCCCCCAACCTCCCACCCCCGCCCCTTCAAAACCCTCAAGTTGTTTTTCAGAGTCCATAGTCTCTTATGGTTTGCCTCCCCTTCCAATTTTTTTTTATAAACATATAATGCATGAGTAATTAGCTCTGATCTCTCTTATCTTCTGAGTCTCCTTACATGTCCATGGTTTAATAAAAGCTCACAAAAACAATTCTTATCCATGTTGCATCTCCATGGATAAGAATTATTTTTGTGAGTTTTTATTAAACCATGGACATGTAAGGAGACTCAGAAGATAAGAAAGATCAGAGCTAATTACTCATGCATGACTTGAAAGGCATAAGAAAATGGTGGATCCGAGGGGAGAATAATGGGAAGCTGATAAGTGAAATCTGTCTGGGAATGAGGCTTCCCTGTTAAGTATCATGAGGTTGAGTAGTCAGATGCTTAAAATAAGAATAACATATAAATAATGAATTAGTTGGTTTGGGAGATCCTCACCCATGTTTTTTTTAAAGCAACTATGAAAATGTTGCTCTAAATTGATCACATTAATTCCAGTCAATCCTTAACATTTAATTTCTTCAAAATGAGTTTGTGATTGCTACTGAACTTTGCTGACATAGAGTTGACCCACATCTTAGAGAAGTCCTATGCAGTTTGAAAGCTGTGAAAATAATTGGTCCTTAAGGATGCAAATAATGATCCAAATACCAGTTCATTTTTATTTAAGAAATAGGACCTATTTTAAAATGCATTTTTAAATTTTTCCCTTAGAATATTTGGCCTGTAAGATGTTCTGATTAAAAAAAGAAAAAGTCACAGTCTGATGCATTTAAGAAATGCAATGTAATGTCATAAATCTCACTGATTTATAATGGAATTAACAAGAGTTTTGAAGAATTCCAAATTTAAAAGAAATGAAAGAAAGGGAAGGAGAGAAGGAGGGAGGGAGGGGGGAAGGAAAGAACGAAAGAAAAACTGTAATTTTGCTTAATTCATTGTGTTTTATTGTTTTTCCCTAGACTAGCGGTCAGTAAACATTGTCTGTAAAGGACCAAAGTGTAAATATTTTTTATTTTGCTGGAGAACAGGCAAAAATGAGAGGGTGTTCTATAGGTACTTATGTAATAAGACAGAAAACAAGTTGCCATAACATTTTATTGAGTTAACACAAAAAATTAAGTACAATGTTTCATAATACATGTCTACTAATGAGAAGAATGAAAGTATTTTTTTGTGGGAAATCTTTTTACTTAATTGAAATCTCAAGTGTCCCCTCTCATCAAATCACAAATGTTGGTCAGCAAAAACAATTCGTAGCTTTGAACTGTGCAGCATCGAGGACAGGCTAGACTTTGCACATGCACTGTAGTTTGTTGAACCTTGCCTTAGACCATGGAACTCATTTTCGTATGATGCCTACCTGTTGGAACTAGTATTTTAGAATACCATTTCTCTACTTTGAAGAGCCAGAGATTGGTAAAGCTAATTGGCATGAACCTCATATGAAAAGGATTTTTTTTTTTTTCATAATGGGATAGAAAAGTTCTGTTCTAAAGGAACAACAGGGAGCAGTGAGCATCTTGCCATATGTGATTATAACAGGAGTCACTAGAGAAGGCCTGCCAGGTAATGACATCCTAAAGGAGACCAGGTTCAGTTAAGGCAAAGAGGAAGAAGGGACCTTCCGAAAAGAAACAGAGTAGGGAAAGCTGGTTGGTATGGAAGTGCCTGTTTTCAAATATATCATGAACGAGTATGGAAGGATGGGATGACAAAGGGCCAGGGGGTGCTGTGCGGAGCATTATTATTGGGATGATGGGAAGGTGGAGGATCAGTTGTTAGAGGCAACAGTTACAATCTTGGGATGACTGGCACAAACAGGAATAAGTGACAAGAGAGATTTTGTTCAGTCTGTGAGAGGAAGGTGATCACGAAGCCTGGGGCATGGAGACTTAACTGTTGTGATGATGGAATTCTTAGGAAGTTTGATGGTCTTTGGTTGGATAAATGCTATTACAAAACATCCTGTTGTTCAGCTCAGGTCGTGATCCCAGGGTCCTGGGATCAAACCCATTCTAGATCGATTCCCCTCAGTGGGGAATCCGCTTCTTCCTCTCCCTCTCCCTCTGCCCCTTCCCCAGCACTTGCTTGCTGTTCTCTCTCTCCCCCTAATAAACAAACAAACAAACAAAAAACCCTCAAAACAAAACATCCTATTGCTTAAACTGTGAGATGGATTCTGGACAGCAAACTTGCAGCTTAATTATTTTGTGGATATAACTTAAAAGTCTGGGTGTATCTCCTCAAGTCTCTCCTCCTTTTTGCACTTTCCTCTTTCTCATCCTTCTCCTTATTACTTTTAAGTTATAAGGGAAAAAAAAATCTTTTCAGGGAGACTGTTCTGAAGATTAGCTTAAAATCAAAGCATGAATACTTTTCATCTTTTCTTATGCTTTCTCCACTTACACACCCAGAAATGGATATGCACTGATGATAGCACCCTACAATCCCACTGTTTGTTCCTCAGCCATATATCTCTTCAAGAGCTATGATACCCAGTCATCAGTGGAAACTGAGTTCGAACTTCCTCAGAAAGCATCTTGCTATCTGTCTAAACATCTTTTCTGTTTTTACTTTTTTTTTTTAGTTTTTATTTAAATTCCAATTAGTCAACATACAATATTATATTAGTTTCAGGTACAGTATAGTGATTCAACACTTCCGTACATCACCCGGTGCTCATCACAACAAGTGCCCTCCCTAATCCCCATCACCTATTTCACCCATTCCCCCCACCTGTGTCCCCTCTGGTAAATATCAGTTTGTTCTCTGCAGTTGAGTTTGTTCTGTGATTTGCCTCTCTCTCTCTCTTTTTGTTTTCCCTTTGTTCCTTTGTTTTGTTTCTTAAATTCCACATATGAGTGAAATCATATGATACTATATTTGCTTTTCTGTTAGTCTCTGTTTTGTCTGCCCTCATGTTAAAGTATTATGTACTTTAAACTTAGAAACACACCTACATCCTACCAATGGCTAATGTGAAAAGCAGTCCATTTTAATACAAGGCATTATTTGTTTAGGGTATGAATATCTGTAGAATCAGGAGACCTATGTGGGAATGGTGTTTGGAGTTTCAGTCTGAAATAGGCTTTGCCTTTTTGTTAATATTACGGTATCATTGAGATCCCATTCCACTTCCTGTTGTTCAACTAGAACACAGGGTACAGAAAATAATAATTCAGGTTAATTCAAAATGAAAGATTATAGGATCACAATTAAAAATTTTCAAGACACTTTATCCATCTTTGTATCTCCACAAATGGACTAATATGGTAGTCCATTTTTACACTGAACTGGTTTTCAGAATGATCATTCAAACCACTAGTAGGAAAATTGTTCAGTAGGCATCTCCTCATCTTCGTATGTTTACCCCACTTCTTTCTAGTTCTCAGATAATTCTTTGATATCTACAGTCTGGGCTCCTATCACTTATCTCTTTGTCTTGTCATCTCTCTTACTTTCCTTTCTGGTTATTTTTTTTTCTCCCTATTCACTGTGTTTTCAGTGTCTGTTCATCTAAGTCTGCCTTTCCTCATGCTATTTCCTTGATTGGAATCTTGTTTTCTGCCTGGAAACATCTATTGAAACTTGTAGGCTCAGCTAGAATGCCATGTCTCACCTGAAGCTTTTTCTGATCCTCCTGTACCTCAGTCAAATTCAGACTCTAAGTATCTCTCCCCGACACTTAAAAAGTACAAGTTACAGCCCCTGGATTTCACAGAAGACTTACCTTAGTATAGGAATGACTTCTTCTTAAAAGCAAACATTCTCTTAGGACTTATTTCAGTAAGTAAAAACAGTTATGAAGGTAGGTCTTTAGTAAAAGCGAAGTGGCCTAACACAAACTTTTGGAAAGCAGGGGAGATCCACATTCCATGTCTTTCACTTACATTCCAATAATACTGTGTGTGCCACTCTATCATAGATATGCCATATTTTATTAAATAGCTTTTTTCTTATCTTCTTTTAAACTGTGAATTTATCAGCAATATGGACTAAGACTTAGACAGGGTTATCATAGACATGGCACAGAGTAGGAGTATAATAGAATTGCAGATAAGTGAGTTTAAGTATACAACCATCATCAATCCATGTATAGCCATCCCCGACCCTGCACATAACTTTCTATCTTCTTTCATCTTTAAACTTTATTCATTAAGAGAGTTAAACATATTTTCCAGTAGTAAATACATATTTACATGTGTCTTCAAGTAATATGAAACACACAATGTCATCTGACATTAGCTTTTGAAAAAAGTGACTCTCCCAGCAGGGAGCCCAACATGGGGCTTGATCCCAGGACTCCTGGACCATGACCTGAGCTAAAGGCGGATGCTCAACTGACTGAGCCACCCAGATATCCCTAGAATACTTCTTTAATTGGGCATCATCCCTGGTGATGCACTGAAAGAAAGATGCAGTTTTGTCATTTCATTAAATGGATGGAAGTAGACACCTGAAGGGAGGGACAGCAGTGAATGATCTATGGCAAAGAACCAAACATGAAATACGAAGTATCAGAAATTGCTCTTTTACACATCCTCTTACATGCTTTCATCCACAAAATAGAAAGTTATTAGGGTGTATTGTGCCACAGATGCACATACATCATGGGAAAGGTTTAATTATACCCTACTGCAGCAGGAAGATTAAATGAAGCATGGGGGTCAGCCATTTCTGTAGAACCTCATGGGGCAGGAAAATATTTCCAGTGCTTTTATTCTGAATCCCAAGTTATGCTTGATTTCAATGATTCTCATCCTCAGTTTATCATTGGCTCACTTAAATTTGAGTTCATAAGAACATTAACTAGAATATATAAGTTAATTCTGGACGTAGACATTGCATTATCAAGGTCATCTCTTCCATGATCATTTTACTGATACCCACTATTTTGTGAGAATATAGTAAAAAAAAAAAAAATTTGGATGTTTCTGTACTATTAAAAAAAAAAAAAAGCCCAGCCAAACAAGCACCTATATTTCTTCATTTGTGGCCAAGGATGCCTTAAAATTGCATGAAGTGGAATAAAGAGTCTAGCGCTGTGGGAAAATGTGCATGGGAGATAGCCAAGCCTGGTTCCACCTTCTGCATTTTTCAATTTGTTTTCTTATCAGCATGCCTATAAACTGGAAAGCATTAGGCACAGACTTACTGATAAGCATATGAGAATTTCTTCCAGTCTCCCTCAACCCTCCTTCGGGGAATCTCTTTTATGAATATAGGAGCCCCCATTTGAAATAAAAAGAGTCATAAGACAGATATAAAAACAAATTATTTTAGATCAGAGACTAAGGTGCATATGTTCTATGCTTTTTGCAAATCTGTGGAGGACAGCTAGCTGGGGCAAAAAGAGGGGTTAATTCAGTTTACTCCCAATGTAAAAGACAGTGAAGGGCTTTCCTTAGTCAAGAGGGTTTGACTGTTAAAATGTTGAATTCCCTCTGGCAATTAGGATTCCTGGAAGCCAGCAAGAGAAATACTCAGGTTCACTTCAAGAGGAAAGGAATTCCCTCAAAGGATACCTGAAAGGTGTCGGTATCAGTGAGAAGGTTGGAATTACAGGACTGGCAAATGAGCAGGAGTCACAAGGAACCAGACATTGTTGAACACTGGCATGTGTTCAGGAAAATTTGATGGGGATGCTGCAGCAAATATGATTAGGATGCTGAACTGGCAATACATCAGTGGGCACTTCACCTCTGCCTTTGCTGGGCCCTTCAGGATTTGCTGTTGCTCTTGTGAACAATTTCTCAACTGCAACTTTATTCCTTCAAGATTCAGGGTCATAGGTGAGATCAT
This sequence comes from Meles meles, assembly GCF_922984935.1. Classification (NCBI taxonomy): domain Eukaryota; kingdom Metazoa; phylum Chordata; class Mammalia; order Carnivora; family Mustelidae; genus Meles; species Meles meles. Next base: position 101,239,156 of record NC_060074.1, read on the forward strand.
GACCTAGAGATGTTTATCTGGCTTTTTAACTTTATGATTAGAGATCAGGCTCTGCTTCCCCCCAGTACTCCCATAATGTAAGAATCCTCCAAAATAAGAATGGAAGTCAGATATCAGTGGCCTGGTAAGAGAAAAAAATGTACATAATGTAGCTGATAGAGAGAAATAGAGGGTAAAGTCATTAACTTACCTTCTTCAAATGCTTATGCTTCTTTTTAGGATAACTGGAGAGGAATATTTTTTTTTAAATTTCTTTTCAGCGTAACAGAATTCATTGATTTTGCACCACACCCAGTGCTCCATGCCATATGTGCCCTCCATAATATCCACCACCTGGCTCCCCCAACCTCCCATCGCCTGCCCCTTTTTTTTGTTTTGTTTTGTTTTTGTTTTTTGAGAGGAATGTTTGATTCTCTTCAAATTATGATATTTTTTAATGGCCAATACTTACTAGTTTCAGTTATTTTTGGAAAAGTTGAGCATCTGTGTGCAGGTACATAGAACAACACTTGTGACTTCATTTGGGTTTCTTTCATCCTGTAGACCACCAGGAAAAGTATTAACACTACCACTTCACAAAATGAGGACACAGTATCAGAGAAGTGAAGTAACTCAGTTGCCCAGTTTTACAAAGAGTTCTATCAGGATTAGGTCCCATGTCCCTCTGATAGAAATCCTGTTTTCCCACATACTTGCTTTTCTTTTTATTTTCCATTTCAGGTTTAACTGCCATGACACATATTAGGCAATCATATTTTCACCTGAATTAATGTCCCCATACATTGCCTTTATTTTTTGTTACCTACCACACCTATAATAATTTGTGTATAACTTGTATTGTGAAGTCACATTAGATTGTGAAATCTTATACTGGGTTCAGCACAGTGCCCAGCATATAAACGGAGCCAGATACATATTTGGTTTATGATGGAGAACTAGAAGAAGGGAAAAAAGGCAAGAAGATGGGTTGTGAAGGAGAAAGGAAAGAGAAGAACGTGGGATGGAGGAGGAAATGGATACACAGTAGCTAGGTCATACCATCTAGCATTTGACACATATATCAGTACATAAGGATATTTTTAATAATACAGTAATGTTAATGACTATCTTCTGTAGGTCCCAGTTTATTATGAGAGGCCTATGAATATTTTTATTAATTTCAGTTATCAAAATGTTCTTCATACCTTCTCTTACCCTAGATGAGTTTGACGGACTGACATATTTAACATAGAGTATGTCGTTGTTACATTTCAAATGATTAGAGTCTGCTGTCAGTTGTCCGTTTGCTTACTTTTATCTGGCGTCCATTTTTCTCCTAAAAATCATGGATAAAAGGGCTTTGGAATGGGGAAGTGACATACATAATTATGAATTTAAGACAAAGGGATATATTTCACTTCTTTGAAAATGCATAATGTTCTGCAAAGGTTTTAGGAAATAAGAACTCTTTGAAAGGGCTTCCTGATATGAATAATTGCAAATGTCAAGGGATGAGAGTTCTCTGATAGTGATTATATCTCTAGAATGTCAGGTACTGGTGCAAAGGTGACATGAATGATTTGAGTGAGTTGTTCTATATTCGAGAGATGGTCCTGCAGAGAAATGAAAGCAGTACTCTATAACCCACAGAGAGATTTATTCAAAGCCAAAATGTCAGAGGTAATCAAACTATTTAACTTGTGCTCATAGCTTTACTTTGCATTATATAAATGGACACTCAGAATTTATTATATACTGGCAAATTAAGGAAACAGAATTTTTATAAAGTTGACTGATGCACTGTAGTTTTCAGTGAAATATTGGTAATCTTTATGGTAGTATGTTAAGTAAATTGCGATTCCTAATAAAGTTCTACATATTATTTTTTTCCTTTTAGGTTTAACCCACATGCAGCAAATATGATTGTTGTGTACACTCCCATGTACACAGTGCTCACAAAAGAAAGAGAATATTGTTTATATCCCAGAACCCCAGTTCTCCCTTTTACCTGCCACTATTCCCCTCCAAGGGTAATTTTTACCCTGACTTGCAATATCATCAGTTATTATAAATAACACTGCTATGAGCATTCTTGTATATGTGTGTTGATTCTATGTATATATGTAGAAATATATATATATATATATATATATACACATATATATCCCTGTTCTCCTATATATGTAAAGCTGTCTATCTATCTGTCTACCCATCTATCTATCCATCTGTCTATCATCTATCCCTCCATATACACTTCTGTTAGGATACCCTTCAGATGGAGATGCTGAGTCATAAAGTTATACATATGTTCTGCTGTTGTTATAGAGATTTACAAAGTGTTTACACCAATTTACTCTCCCACCAGGAGTTCTTGAAAGTTCTAGCTTCTTTACATCCTTGGCAACACTTAACTTTTGGTTCTCATTTTCATTTCAGCCAATCTAATTGTAAAACCAAACTACTCCATTTTTTTTTTCTGCTTATATTCTTTCATGTTACCCAAAGATTTTAAGTTACATAAATGAAAATGAGGACTTTTTATTTATGTTTATACTTAAAGGCTTTAAAAAATATTCCTCACAATGTTTCCTAGACTTACATATTAGCATATTGCTTAAAGAGGAAAATTTTATTTAAATTCAGCGGAACTAGATTCATTAATGGAATATGCATTAAATATTTCAAATACTTTTTATATTAAAACCATTTTAAGTATCTTGCAACAGTTTATGTGTGTGATGGAGTTCAAGGTGGTTTATTTTTTGCAGTCTTTTTGTCTTAATAAAAAATAATTGTATGCATAATTATATGTTTTAATACTGTCCATACGATGAAACTTTCTCATTTATTGAAAAATGGTAACATCTGTCACTAGCAATGACTCCAAATTGCTGCAAAATCTTTTGTGTCAATTATTTCCAAAATATTATTATCTTAAGTTAATTTTATTTTTTATTATTTTTAATTTTTTAAAATTTATTTAATTGACAGAGATCACAAGTAGGCAGAGAGGCAGGGAGAGAGAGAGGAGGGGAAGCAGGCTCCCTGCTGAGCAGAGAGCCCAATGTGGGGCTCGATCCCAGAACCCTGGGATCACGACCTGAGCTGAAGCCAGAGGCTTTAACCCATTGAGCCACCCAGGCACCCCTTAAATTAATTTTAATAGCCAATATTTAGTTTAATATAAATTCTTTTTTAAAAATGATAAGCAGGCATGATTGAAAATAGAAAATCCATTCCTGGTAAAGTAGAAAGCAAAGGTTCCATACAAATTTTGGAGCCAGTGTTGGGTCAGGGAGTATGGTGGGGTTGGAGTATAATTGGTGGGCCAGAAGCCAGAAGGCACCCAGGATTTGGGGGACTGAATGTTAAGATTCTCTATGGTCTGGGGAAAAGCTAAGGACTGCATATAGTTTGAAGGGTATGTAACTAGTATTAAAAACTGCAGTGATTGACTCTGGAGAGTGAAGCTTCAAAGGATCCAAGTGAGAGATACTAAAACATTAGCATTGGGATTCACAAACGTTTTAGACATAAGCAGGAAGTCATATTGGGTTTAATGACTCCATTTTTACAATTATTGTCCGTATTAAGCAGAGTATTTGAATTATCCTGCCAGTCGTCTCCCATTTCCACCTTCCATTCATTTATTGCCACCCATTATTTTCTAAACAACTTAGCAGATGTCAATTATGGAAAAAAAAATAAGATTAGAGCCATTTGATCTAGAATCCAAGCTGCTCTGTGGTTGGCCACCATCTTAACTTTTAGTCAGTCATAGGTATATAGAGGTGTTCCTGAATCTTAAGGCACAGTTCTTCTAATAGTTCCATAGTTGTTCAGCTTTGGATTCAGCTCATTCTTTTCCCTTAGCCTGGCATTTCATCTTCTCTACCTTCCGCATCCCTTGAAATCACTCCTTGTCCTTTCTGACATAAACTTAAATTCAGTATCTCATAAATTATGCTCATGAATCACTTCCCCCACCTGACCTCTGCCACTCACAGCTAAGCCTTGTAATATGTATTTTTTCTTCATTGGATTTTCGGAGTTTACCTGCCTGTCTCTCACATAAAATTATAATCTTCTTGAAGATAGGGACTACACATTAAAATCTTTATAGCCCAGGCACACTTAGCAGAGTACTTTTGAACAACAAAATGCAAATTGGCTTTTAAAGGTTTGAGAATTAAACTAAATTATTTCATTTATGGAGCATACACATGCAAAAGACTTACCTCACAGGTGAGCCTAGTGGTGGGTGTTAAGGAGGGCATGTATTGCATGGAGCACTGGGTGTTGTACATAAACAATGAATATTGGAGCACTGCATCAAAAACTAATGATGTATTATATGGTGACTAACATAACACAATTAAAAAAAAAAAAGGCTTATCTCAAAATGAATGGCTCCCGACTGGAAGTAATTTTGCCTTTTCACTCCAGGGGACATTGAGTAGTCTGGAGACCTTTTTGGTTGTCACAACTGAGAGAAGGGGCTGCGATTGGCATCTTGTATGTAGAAGTAAGGGATGCTGCTAGTCATCCTGCAATGTCAGGGCAGTCTTCCACAACCAAGAAGTATCTAGTCCTCAATGTCAGTAGGTTGAAAAACCCTATTCCAGGTTAAGAAGATACCCTTTATCATTACTTCCAAATTTTTTCAAAATAATAAAAAGAATCACCTACTGTTCATGTAGCCTACATGTCAGACTAACTTCTATATTGCTGTCACTATTTTTTATTATCACTGAATTATTGGTACTTTATTTATACATTACTCTAACCTGTGTAATTTATATATGTGTACAAATCAAGTGTTTTTAGTGTATTTTCCTAGTCTTTTCTGTTTGATTACCTGTTTTTTATTCCTCTCTCACTATATATCCACCTTCCAAAACATACACGCATATTAAAAGACTGGCATATATATCCTTCCAGAGTCACAGTCATGCATACATATGTTTATGTGAATGTATACATTTGTATATATGCACAATACATATGTAAATATGTATTCCTATAATTTCTTCATGGTTTTATACATATATATGTTTATAATATTTATAAATATTATAAACTGTCCCTGAACCACTATGGCTGCAGCTGGCTAGACCAACTGCCAAAGGCAGATGTCCTTAATTCCTAACTACCAGCTCTCTCCTTTTTGCAGAAAGTAACTAGAACACTTCTAGCAAACAAGCTGAGACTAGTCTACAAGAGGGTCTGGGAAGTGTGAATTTGGGGCTTCGACTAGCCCACACTAGTCAGACTGTATAGGGACGGCATGGAGCGGACTACCAACAGATAGTGGCCATGTACATCTGTTAGTGAGATTCCTGCTAGTATAAGTTTGTATTAGTATTGTTATTATTTAGTGCATGAAATTATTCTTTGTTTGGTGTCTTTCATCCCTTGACAGTATCTCAGTGAAACTCCTCCATGTCAATTCATGCACACTACTTTGTTTTCCACAAAGCCTGAATATTACAACATGATACAGTTGAATCATAATCCATTCAGGCATTCACATTGATGGGTTTTCTTTTTGACTCTTCTCTTTGGCCATCATAGACAATATGGAAATAAATATCATGCATTAGTATTTTCTGTATGTTGGTGCTTCCCCGGCCCCTTACAAGATGAGGTCCCAGGTTTGGGATTGCTGAGACAGACTGTGTTTTGTTTACAGTTGCCATATAGCTTTCCCATTTGGGCATACTACTGTGTTTTCATAATCAACAAAGGAAAGGGCTCCTTTCACTCTATCACTGCCAGCAATATGTGTTATCTGAGAAAATTTCTTAATGACCTTCCCTCCCTGCCCCCAGAGAGCAAGTCACAACAGAAAGCAACCCAAATACTACCCCCAACTAGACTGTTACAGATCCTCTAACACCATTACAGTGCCTGGGGATTTTTGACTTATTCAGTTTTCCAATATAAAATTATGAAAATCAGTGAAGATGGAATAGCTTTTCAGTAGTATTTCATCAAAAATAGGTCTAATTTTCAATTCATATTTTATTTTGCTGGGTTGTTTTTTTTTTAGATTTTATTTATGTATTTATTTATTTATTTATTTTAAATTTATTTATTTATCTTTTTAAGCATAACAGTATTCATTGTTTTTGCACAACACCCAGTGCTCCATGCAATATGTGCCCTGCCTATTACTCACCACCTGTTCCCCCAACCTCCCACCCCCGCCCCTTCAAAACCCTCAGGTTGTTTTTCAGAGTCCATAGTCTCTTATGGTTCACCTCCCCTTCCAATTTCCCTCAACTTCATTCTCCTCTCCATCTCCCAATGTCCTCCATGTCATTTGTTATGCTCCACAAATAAGTGAAACCATATGATACTTGACTCTCTCTGCTTGACTTATTTCACTCAATTCCAGTCCCGTCCATGTTGCAACAAAAGTTGGGTATTCATCCTTTCTTTTCTTTCTTTTTTTTTTTTTTAATAAACATATAATTTATTTTTATCCCCAGGGGTACAGGTCTGTGAATCACCAGGTTTACACACTTCACAGCACTCACCATAGCACATACCCTCCCCAATGTCCATAACCCCCTCCCCCTCTCCCAACCCCACCTCCTTCCAGCAACCCCCAGTTTGTTTTGTGAGATTAAGAGTCATTTAGGGTTTATCTCCCTCCCAATCCCATCTTGTTTCATTTATTCGTCTCCTATCCTCCTAACCCCCCATTTTGCCTCTCCACGTCCTCATATCAGGGAGATCATATGATAGTTGTCTTTCTCCGATTGACTTATTCACTAAGCATGATACCCTCTAGTTCCTTCCACGTTGTTGCAAATGGCAAGATTTCATTTCTTTTGATGGCTGCATAGTATTCCATTGTGTATATATACCAACACTTCTTTATCCATTCATCTGTTGATGGACATCTAGATTCTTTCCATAGATTGGCTATTGTAGACATTGCTGCTATAAACATTCAGATACACGTGCCCCTTTGTATCACTAGGTTTGTATCTTTAGGGTAAATACCCAGTAGTGCAATTGCTGGGTCATAGGGTAGTTCTATTTTCAACATTTTGAGGAACCTCCATGCTGTTTTCCAGAGTGGTTGCACCAGCTTGCATTCCCACCAACAGTGTAGGAGGATTCCCCTTTCTCCGCGTCCTTGCCAGCATCTGTCATTTCCTGACTTGTTAATTTTAGCCATTCTGACTGGTGTGAGGTGATATCTCATTGTGGTTGATTTGTATTTCCCTGATGCCGAGTGATGTGGAGCACTTTGTCATGTGCCTGTTGGCCATCTGGATGTCTTCTTTGCAGAAGTGTCTGTTCATGTCCTCTGCCCATTTCTTGATTGGATTGTTTGTTCTTTGTGTGTTGAGTTTGCTAAGTTCCTTATAAATTTTGGACACTAGTCCTTTATCTGATATGTCATTTGCAAATATCTTCTCCCATTCTGTCAGTTGTCTTTTGGTTTTGTTCACTGTGTCCTTTGCTGTGCAAAAGCTTTTGATCTTGATGAAATCCCAATAGTTCATTTTTGCCCTTGCTTCCCTTGCCTTTGGCAATGTTCCTAGGAAGATGTTCTGCGGCTGAGGTAGAAGAGGTTGCTGCCTGCGTTCTCCTCAAGGATTTTGATGGATTCCTTTCTCACATTGAGGTCCTTCATCCATTTTGAGTCTATTTTCTTGTGTGGTGTAAGGAAGTGGTCCAATTTCATTTTTCTGCATGTGGCTGTCCAATTTTCCCAGCACCATTTATTGAAGAGGCTATCTTTTTTCCATTGGACATTCTTTCCTGCTTTGTCGAAGATTAGTTGACCATAGAGTTGAGGGTCGATTTCTGGGCTCTCTATTCTGTTCCATTGATCTATGTGTCTGTTTTTGTGCCAGTACCATGCTGTCTTGATGATGACAGCTTTGTAATAGAGCTTGAAGTCCAGAATTGTGATGCCACCAGCTTTGACTTTCTTTTTCAATATTCCTTTGGCTATTCGAGGTCTTTTCTGGTTCCATATAAATTTTAAGATCATTTGTTCCATTTCTTTGAAAAAAAATGGATGGTATTTTGATAGGGATTGCATTAAATGTGTAGATTGCTTTAGGTAGCATAGACATTTTCACAATATTTATTCTTCCAATCCAGGAGCATGGAACATTTTTCCATTTCTTTGTGTCTTCCTCAATTTCTTTCATGAGTACTGTATAGTTTTCTGCATATAGATTCTTAGCCTCTTTGGATAGGTTTATGCCTAGGTATCTTATAGTTTTGGGTGCAATTGTAAATGGGATGGACTCCTTAATTTCTCTTTCTTCTGTCTTGTTGTTGGTGTACAGAAATGCCACTGATTTCTGTGCACTGATTTTATATCCTGACACTTTACTGAATTCCTGTACAAGTTCTCGCAGTTTTGGAGTGGAGTCTTTTGGGTTTTCCACATATAGTATCATATCATCTGCAAAAAGTGATAGTTTGACTTCTTCTTTGCCGATTTGGATGCCTTTAATTTCTTTTTGTTGTCTGATTGCTGAGGCTAGGACTTCTAGTACTATGTTGAATAGCAGTGGTGATAATGGACATCCTTGCCGTGTTCCTGACCTTAACGGAAAAACTTTCACTTTTTCTCCATTGTGAATGATATTTGTGGTGGGTTTTTCATAGATGGCTTTGATAATATTGAGGTATGTGCCCTCTATCCCTACAGTTTGAAGAGTTTTGATCAGGAAGGGATGCTGTACTTTGTCAAATGCTTTTTCAGCATCTATTGAGAGTATCATATGGTTTTTGTTCTTTCTTTTATTAATGTGTTCTGTCACATTGATTGATTTGTGGATGTTGAACCAACCCTGCAGACCTGGAATAAATCCCACTTGATCGTGGTGAATAATCCTTTTAATGTACTGTTGGATCCTATTGGCTAGTATTTTGGTGAGAATTTTTGCATCTGTGTTCATCAAGGATATTGGTCTGTAGTTCTCTTTTTTGGTGGGATCCTTCTCTGGTTTTGGGATCAAGGTGATGCTGGCCTCATAAAATGAGTTTGGAAGTTTTCCTTCCATTTCTATTTTTTGGAACAGTTTCAGGAGAATAGGAATGAGTTCTTCTTTAAATGTTTGGTAGAATTCCCCTGGGAAGCCGTCTGGCCCTGGGCTTTTGTTTGTTTGGAGATTTTTGATGACTGTTTCAATCTCCTTACTGGTTATGGGCCTGTTCAGGTTTTCTATTTCTTCCTGGTCCAGTTGTGGTAGTTCATATGTCTCTAGGAATGCATCCATTTCTTCCAGATTGTCAAATTTGTTGGCGTAGAGTTGCTGATAGTATGTTCTTATAATTGTCTGTAATTCTTTGGTGTTAGTTGTGATCTCTCCTCTTTCATTCATGATTTTATTGATTTGGGTCCTTTCTCTTTTCTTTTTGATGAGTCTGTCCAGGGGTTTATCAATCTTATTGATTCTTTCAAAGAACCAGCTCCTAGTTTCATTGATTTTTTCTAATTTCTTTTGGTTTCTATTTCATTGATTTCTGCTCTGATCTTTATGATTTCTCTTCTCCTGCTGGGTTTAGGGTTTCTTTCTTGTTCTTTCTCCAGCTCCTTTAGGTGTAGGGTTAGGTTGTGTACTTGAGACCTTTCTTGTTTCTTGAGAAAGGCTTGTACTGCTATATATTTTCCTCTCAAGACTGCCTTTGCTGTGTCCCACAGATTTTGAAACGTTCTGTTTTCATTATCATTTGTTTCCATAAATTTTTTTCAAATCTTCTTTAATTTCCTAGTTGACCCATTCATTCTTTAGAAGGATGCTGTTTAGTCTCCATGTATTTGGGTTCTTTCCAGCTTTCCCCTTGTGATTGAGTTCTAGCTTCAGAGCATTATGGTCTGAAAATATGCAGGGAATAATCCTAATCTTTTGATACCGGTTTAGACCTGATTTGTGACCCAGGATGTGATCTATTCTGGAGAAGGTTCCATGTGCACTAGAGAAGAATGTGTGTTCTGTTGGCTTGGGATGAAATGTTCTAAATATATCTGTGATGTCCATCTGGTCCAGTGTGTCATTTAAGGCCTTTATTTCCTTGTTGATCTTTTGCTTGGATGATCTGTCCATTTCAGTGAGGGGAGTGTTCAAGTCCCCTACTATTATTGTATTATTATTGATGTGTTTCTTTGATTTGGTTATTAATTGGTTGATATAGTTGGCTGCTCCCACGTTAGGGGCATAGATATTGAAAATGGTTAGATCTTCTTGTTGGACAGACCATTTGAGTATGATATAGTGTCCTTCCTCATCTCTTATTATAGTCTTTGGCTTAAAATCTAATTGAACTGATATAAGGATTGCCACCCCAGCTTTCTTCTGATGCCCATTAGCATGGTAAATTGTTTTCTACCCCCTCACTTTAAATCTGGAGGTGTCTTCGCGTCTAAAATGAGTTTCTTGTAGGCAACATATGGATGGGTTTTGTTTTTTTATCCATTCTGTTACCCTGTGTCTTTTGTTTGGGGCATTTAGCCCATTAACATTCAGGGTAACTATTGAGAAATATGAATTTAGTGCCATTATTAGCCTGTAAGGTGACTGTTACTGTAGATTGTCTCTGTACCTTTCTGATCTACTACTTTTAGGCTCTCTCTTTGCTTAGACGACCCCTTTCAATATTTCCTGTAGAGCTGGTTTGGTATTTGCAAATTCTTTTTTTTTTTTTTCACATTTTATTTATTTTTTCAGCGTAACAGTATTCATTCTTTTTGCACAACACCCAGTGCTCCATGCAAAACGTGCCCTCTCCATTACCCACCACCTGTTCCCCCAACCTCCCACCCCTGACCCTTCAAAACCCTCAGGTTGCCCCAACCTCCCACCCCTGACGGTTTTGAAGGGTCAGGGGTGGGAGGTTGGGGCAAATTCTTTTCATTTTTGTTTGTCCTGGAAGCTTTTTATCTCTCCTTCTATTTTCAATGATAACCTAGCTGGATAGAGTATTCTTGGCTGCATGTTTTTCTCATTTAGTGTTCTGAATATATCATGCCAGCTCTTTCTGGCCTGCCAGGTCTCTGATGATAAGTCTGCTGCCAATCTAATATTTTTACCATTGTATGTTACAGACTTCTTTTCCCAGGCTGCTTTCAGGATTTTCTCTTTGTCACTAAGACTTGTAAATTTTACTATTTGGTGATGGGGTGTGGACCTGTTCTTGTTGACTTTGAGGGGGGTTCTCTGCAGCTCCTGGATTTTGATGCTTGTTCCCTTTGCCATATTAGGGAAATTCTCTCCAATGATTCTCTCCAATAGACCTTCTGCTCCCCTCTCTCTTCTTCTTCTGGAATCCCAATTATTCTAATGTTGTTTCATCTTATGGTGTCACTTATCTCTTGAATTCTCCCCTCTTGGTCCAGTAGCTGTTTGTCCCTCTTTTGCTCGGCTTCCTTATTCTCTGTCATTTGGTCTTCTATATCACTAATTCTTTCTTCTGCCTCATTTATCCTAGCAGTGAGAGCCTCCATTTTTGATTGCACCTCATTAATAGCTTTTTTGATTTCAACTTGGTTATATTTTAGTTCTTTAATTTCTCCAGAAAGGGCTTTAATATCTCCAGAGAGGGTTTCTCTAATATCTTCCATGCCTTTTCAAGCCCGGCTAGAACGTTCAGAATCGTCATTCTGACCTCTTGATCTGACATGTTACCAATGTCTGTATTGATTAGGTCCCTAGCCTTCGGTACTGCCTCTTGTTCTTTTGTTTGTGGTGATTTTTTTCTGCCTCGTCATTTTGTCCAGATAAGAGGATATGAAGGATCAAATAAAATACTAAAAGTGTGGCAAAGACCCCAGAAAAATACACTGTAACCAAATCAGAAGAGACCCCAAATTATGGGGGGGGGGGAGAAAGGGGATAAAAAGAGCTTCAAAAAAAAAAAAAGAAAGATAGAAAAAAAGAAAAAAATTTTAAAAATAAAACAAATGAAGAAAAAATATTAAAAAAAGAAAAAATATATATTTTAGATAAACTAGTCAAAAAACGTTAAAAAAGAAAAGGGTAAAAGTTTTAAAAAATTTAGCAGAATAAGAAAAAAGAAAAAAAATTGAAAAAAAAATTGAATAAACCGCAAGACTAAAGAATCATGGGGAGAAAGCCATGAGTTCTGTGCTTTGCTTTCTCCTCCTCTGGAATTCCGCTGCTGTCTTAGGGATTGAACCTGCTTTCCTTGATAGATGAACTTCGTCCTGGCTGGATATTTTGTTGATCTTCTGGGGGCGGGGCCTTTTGTAGTGACTCTCAAGTGTCTTTGCCCGAGGCGGAATTGCACTGCCCTTATCAGGGGCCGGACTAAGTAATCCGCTCAGGTTTGTTTTTGGGAGCTTCTGTTCCCTGAACGCTTTCCGTAGAGTTCCGGAGGACAGGAATGAAAATGGCAGCCTCCTAGTCTCCGGCCCAGAGGAGCTGAGAGCCCGGGGCCCCACTCCTCAGTGCGCCCCCAGAGGACAGCACCCAATCACTCCCGTATCCCCAGCCTTTAGCCGCGCTCCGAGCTCAGCCAGCCCGTGTCCAGCTCAAGGGAATGCCGAGCTGAGGTTCAGTCCTCGGCTCTGTTTCTGTAGCCGGCTTCTCTGTTATAACACCTGTGAGCTCTGCGACACTCCGATACCACCGATCCTGCGGGACTTGGGGCCACGATGACCCCGTGTGGGCTTCACCCCGGTTTAGCCTCTGGAGCAATGTCCCTCAGTGGAACAGACTTTTAAAAGTCTTGATTTTGTGCTCCGTTCCTCCGCCGCTTGCCGGGAGCCGGCCCCTCCCCCCGCGGTCTATCTTCCCGTTGTTTTAGATTCACTTCTCCCTCGGTCCTACCTTTCAGAAAGTGGTTGATTTTCTGTTTCTAGAATTGCTGTTCTTCTTCTCTTCGATCTCCCATTGGATTTGTAGGTGTTTGCAATGTTTAGATAAGCTATCGAGCTGATCTCCTGCTACCTGATGTAGTCTCAGCCTGCTACTTCTCTGCCATCTTGACTACTCCTTGCTGGGTTTTTTAAAAGCTGTTTAAAAGTTCATAGGAGTCTGCCATTATCAGACATTGTCTCTGGCTGAACCAGTCACAGAGACTAATTTACACTGTAATTATTCTCAGTTCCAAAATCCTAATGACTTTTAACATCAGATGTTCATTTCTTGCTATGTGTCCATTTCAAGTTGGCAAGGGATGGGGAGGGGATTTGCTCCATGCCTCTTCACGAAGCAGTCCAGGCTTCTGAGGTGGACTTGCTTATGCTTATGCTAATGCTTATGGTGGATACCATCATAAGCATTAGCGGTGGTTGTGGCAGTGGGAAGAAAGGTGAATATTTGGCTGTTATAAACTCCTCCACAGAAGTGACACTGCTATGTCCGGTCACTTGGTAATGACCAATATCAACTAACACACTGATTAATTTCTTAGAACATTTATTACATGTTTCTTAACTTGTCATGATTCAGCACAAAGTACTTCAGTTGCCTTCCTCTTCCTTTCTGGCAACTTCACCCATTTTGAATATTTTTTTAAGTGCATTAAGACCATTGATTTTGAAAAACTGGGTTGTTGGCTTGCTATCGAAATTGAAGAGTAACATGGTCAAATAGCTCTCCATTCCTATTTTTATACTATTTAGGTGGCTCATTGAAGGAATTGATTAATGGCATCAAAAATACTATGACATCTTATTAACATTAGGATAAATGGCGTTAGTGTTTGTCATATTTTCCATATGATTTAAATCTAGTTGCCGCCCTTGATGATTGACATTTGGATCCAGTTTAATTTTATCGGAGTGCCCTGGTAGTACCTGTGAATATCTGCACTTCTCGTATTGTTAAGCTAATAGTTAAAGTTTGTGATTATTATTTGAAAATAGTATAATCCAAGGAAAACCTTTGGCTATTTAAAAGAAGTTAGAAGAGGTGCCTGTGGCTCAGTTGGTTAAGTGTCTGCTTTCAGCTCAGGTCATGATCCCAGGGTCCTGCTTATCATGCCCAGTGTAGGGGGAGGACTGCTCAGCAGGGAGTCTGCTTCTCCATCTCCCTCTCTGCTTGTGTGCGCGCGCTCTCTCTCTCTCTCTCCCTTTTGCTCACTCTCTCTCAAATAAATAAATAAAATCTGTAAAAAAAAAAAAAAAACAGATTAGAAGATTATAAATGTACATTTTCCTGAGGGTAGTCGCTAACTTTTTGTCCTTAGAAAAAAGATCTTGTGGACATTCCTTGGCATTGCAGCTTTCAGCAAATGGCATTAAAATTCTGATTCCATATTGCTTGTTCTTTTACATTGAAGCAGATGTCAGTTTCATATGGATTCTGAATATCATCCAGTCTGTTCTTCAAATATAAATGTAATTACTGGTCAATGGTTTTGGATAATTTATACATCTGCTGAAATCGTGGAGGTTTTATCAATTGTTTTGACTTAGAGTTTATTCCTTTCAGAAAGTTGAGGATCTGGAACTATCTCACTTTAGACTAAGTGACCTCTACTCTGAAGAATAGCTGCATGTGCTTAGGTAGGATGAGCGTGGATGATCTGAACCATTATTGCTCCCAAGTCCTAAGGAGAAGGTTCGGGTACAAAAAGGGGATCCCTTCCAAGTAAGGAAGATTTTGTGAGCCTGTTTCACATACTATTTGTGAAAGGCAAAAGGAGGTAGTGATATAAAGCTCAAGCTTTAGATGGCTAGAATAAAGTGTGTTTTGTGTGTGGGTTTTTTTTTTTTTTTCATTATAAGGGACTGTGAAAGTCATTAAGGCTAACTTCCACCTAGTTTTCAGACACCAGAGATAATAGTTTTCAAACTTTAAGCTAAGTAGGACCCCCAGGATTTCAATAATAACCTTATTTCTTATTTCCTATCATCACTTGAAAACTTTCTAAATGAAATGAAAACAGTAAATATCATTTGTTATCACTTCCCCTCTTTCCACTGTTAGTGCTGCTGCTGGTCCATATTTCACCTACATAATAATGTAATGCTGGTCGATGGTTTGGGATAATTTATAGTTTGGCTTAAGCTGTAGAAATTTTATTTTGATTTAGAATTTGTAGCCTCCATAAAGCTTAGGATTTTGAACCAAATTAGCTGTTTCTAGGCAAAGTCACATGTATTACATGTTCTATATTCATCATGTCATGTATGCTTCACAGAAGGTGTGAGACTGTAAGGCACGTGTGAGACTTATCCACATTTTATAAAGGAGAGGACTGAGATTTAAAAAGGCTCAGAAAATTATCTAAGTCACTTGGATTTTAAATTCAGTCTTCTTCATGATATAGCCCTCTCTTTTGAACACCCTAATGTATCTTCCTTTCTCCCTACCATCACCCCTCAAAAATTCTTCATCTTATTTTGGCATTCTCACCTGTAATATAAATTACATGCAGTGCTGAAATGATAATTAGACCCACTCACTCATATACTTGCCAAATCACCAGACTCAAAGTAGAATGTCAGTGAAATTTTCTGGATATTAAGATTGCTTTCATCATTTTGCACACCAAGATTTAAAATCTAGGATATCATAATTAGAGGATTGTATCAGGAGTTCTGGTGTTTGCTCTTTTCACTATTATGTAATGGTCCTGTAACATGCTGAACAAAGGGCTCTAAGCTGTCTTCTACCTTTCTAGTAGAATGTTCAGTGTGGCTTCCATTAGGTAATATTCTGTTTCCCCAATATGTGGATGAAACATGGTTCTCTTAAGGTTTTATTATCCAGAGCAGATTGAAATTTTTGGTATTAAAAATATTTGAACATGGATTACTGATAATTTTATCCTGAATTCTATTTTGTGTGGACAGACCCTATTTAATTTCTGTTGTTCCTATTGTGGGGGCTGTTGTTGATGATATTATTTTGGAAGACTTTGTGATGTGTTCAAATTAAAACACTCTCTTGAACCACGAAGCACATGGCCATTATCACTAGTGTGCTATTTAGGAAAAGAATTGCCAGGAAAGAGTGGCGCATAGCAGGGTATGTCCCGTTTATCAATTCAAAGGAATTTTGCCATCCTTTTCTTTCATCAGAGTATGTGAGTCAAGCTGGGTGGAAGTAGAAATATTCTCTAAAGGGGCACCTGTGTGGCTCAGTTGGTTGGGTATCTGCCTTCAGCTCTCGTCATGATCCCAGGATCCTGAGATTGAGTCCTGTATCAGGCTTCTTGCTCAGTAGGGAACCGGCTTCTCCCTCTCCCTCTTCCTGCCCCTCCCCCTGCTTGTGAATGCTCTCTATCTCTCTCTCTCTCTCATTCTCTCTCTGTCAAATGAATACATAAAACCTTTAAAAAAAGAGATTATCTAGAGGTTATTTTATTGATGACCAAATCCATTTTTGTAAAAGTTA
This sequence comes from Meles meles, assembly GCF_922984935.1. Taxonomy (NCBI): domain Eukaryota; kingdom Metazoa; phylum Chordata; class Mammalia; order Carnivora; family Mustelidae; genus Meles; species Meles meles. Next base: position 101,255,484 of record NC_060074.1, read on the forward strand.
AAGACCCCAAATTGAGGCTTTTAAGTAGTTGGCTATTACTAAAATGGCATCTATTTTAGTTTTTCAGTCTCTTAAGTATGCAAAATGTTATCTCAAACCCAAATCAATTTTGTGGTAGAAAAGAGGTTAAGTGGATGAAAAATTGTTGTTGAAAATATGGATTTAAATGCTTCAATACTGGTACTGTGTAATTTCTAAATGACAGTTTGATATTGATATGATAAGAAAGGAAACTGCCATTAATAATTGAAAGCAATGCAAATGTATGTATTAAACAAACACAAACTGAAAGCAGGCAAATAATACAACACTTAGTGCTTCAGCTATAATCGATAGTATGAAGGTATTTTAAAAAGCTTCCTAATATGTTGCATTTTTTTGGTCTTTTATGTTTCTGGATCCAGATTTATATTTTTGAGAATAATATCTACTATCAACCTGATATAAAGAGCAGTTCATTGCGACTGACGTCTTCTGGAAAAGAAGGAATTATCTTTAATGGGATTGCTGACTGGTTATATGAAGGTGAGTTGAATAGATTTAGTTTCAAAAGAACACAAACAACATATTTTTATATGAAATCTGTTCATTCTAGAACAATACTTATAGCTCCATTTCCTCTTATTTCCGCTCAAAATTGCCTTCATGCTTTCATGTCTTTGCATGTGCTTGTATTTTGACTGGTTGTGATTCACATCTACTACATTAGAAGGGTGTGTGTGTGTGTGTGTGTGTGTGTGTGTGTGTATGTGTATGTGTATACACATATATACATAAACGTTTTGTTCAGGCTAGAGAGATTTGATTTTGGTGATGCTTAACTAATGAAAGTGAACAATCATTTTGTGTCACTCTGGAATCAGATGCTGAATTTTTCTGACTATGGGAATGGAGAAACAAAAATCTTTACTGCTCAAAAAGTGCATGAAAACCACTTGTTTTTAGTCATTCTCATTAAGAACAGTCTGTCACTGTTTAAAAGCCATCGCATGAGGAACAAAATAAAACCCACCTAAAGGGTGATTTGTAATAATCAAGTTTTCCTGATACCTGAGAATATAAAAAGGAAATCAGGTAATGAAAATCTCTATCCAGTTTGATCATGCACCAGTTGTCAGCTGGGTTAGGGGTACAGATTTCCTCGGGAAGACTCAAGGCTTGAGGTTAATACCTAAGTTTCAGACTCTGCAACTGATCTTGGCAAAATGCATCAAGATTTAAGGCAAGTCAGTTATGTTTGATTAGAAATTATAAAGCTAAGAATCACCTAGAAAATAAATTTTATTTCTTGAGCAATATTGGCAAATGCAATCTTCCACCTCAGACTCCATATTCTTAAGTCTGTAAGAGAAGTAAATCACCTACCTCCTTCATTTATTCACCCATTCTATCATTAAACAGATATTATTAAAGACTTACATATGTTCTAAGTATTTCTAATGGTGCTGAGATATAATAGATATAACATCTCTTATACAGATATAATGTAGATTCCTATAATAGATATAATAAGGTACAAAACAAAGTACTTCACATTAAGAGAAACATTTTGCCGGGTGGAGCCATTTTATTAATGAAGAGACCCTGTGCCTTTGAGATTTATATGCATCTGTGTACATGTATATTTACAATATATTTTTGCCAGCATCAAATAATAAATTATTTTAGAGGACACAGTTAATTCTGAGGAGTAGTAGGAACTACTTTGGAAATATAAAAAAATAGTTATGCTCTGATTTTTTTAAACATTCAAACTCACAAAGTGATAAGTAGGGTTCTTCCATTCAGAGTATCAGAAGCTGACTCTGGCTTTCTTATTGCAAAAGCATAAATTTTTAGAGTGTGAGATGGCCCAATGAATTAAAGAGATAGGTGGAGAACAAACTTGAAACTTGGGTGGTTCCAAGAATCTGGGTAGCAAGAACTAAGTATCTCTGATTTAGAAGAGCTGGGTGAGATGCCCTTCATCTTCAAACCATCATCGGCACTTTGTGAGACCATGACCGGTGAAGAAACCATGTCAGTGTAGCGTGACAAGCAGTTAAATCACAGGAAACACAGGATTCTATGAAAGAACAAAAGAAAGCTAGCCCATTCTGGGGATTTGCAAACTTTTTCCTAAAGGAGAAACCCTCTGAGCTGAGCCTGAAAGATTAAGAAATATAAGAAGAAACTAGGCAGGAAAGAGCCCAAGCGTCCTTTAAGTGATGAATGGATAAAAAAGATGTGGCACATATATCCAATGGGCTATTACTCACCCATTAAAAAAATAACAAATTTAGCCATTTGCAGAGACATGGATGGAGGTAGAGAGTATTATGCTAAGTGAAGTAAGTCAGTCAAGAAAGATAAATACCATACTATTTCACTCATGTGGAATTTAAGAAACAAAACAATGAGCAAAAAAAGAGAGAGAGAGAGAGAGAGGGAGAGAGAGAAATCAAGAAACAGACTCTTAACTATAGAGAACAATCTTATAGTTACCTCAGGGGAGGTGGGTAGAGGGATGTGTTAAATAGGGGATGGGGATTAAGGAGGGCACTTGTGAGCACTGGGTGCTGTATTGAAATGTTGAATCACTATATTGTACACCTGACACTAATAGTACACTGTATGTGAACCAGCCAGAATTGAAATAAAAACTTTATGAAAGGAAGGAGAAGAACCTAGGTAAGGAAATCTATGCAAGAGTTAAAAGCTTGCAAAAGCATAGCAATGTTAAATAGCATGGTGTGTGCCTTGGGAACTAAAATCTGCTTGGTATTATTGGGGCATAAAATTTGAGTAAAAGGAGGGCAGCAAATACCAAGGGACAGTGATCCTAAAAATAATCTGGGATTTCAATTATTTTTCCACTAGTAAATGGGATAACTAATAGAGCTTTTTAAGTAAGGGAGGGTCAGTATTATATCTTCCATATAAATAGATCATTTTGACTACAGTATAAAATAACTGGGATTGAATAGCAGAAAGAACCAATGAGAAGCTGGCAGGCTTTTTCTGTGTTCTGTTGAAAGATAATGAGCAATATTAGTAAGGTTAAAGCTGTAAGAAGGAGGGAAGATTTTAAAGTTGATGAGGCAGTAAAACAGATCTTAATGGTTAAATGGATGGGGTGGGTGGAAAGAAGTCAGTGATTCTTTGGCTTCTGGTTTGGATCACTCGTAAATAGTGGTTGTAGGCACAGTGAGCAAGCATTTATAAGAGTAGCGGCTTCAGGGAGTGGGAACACTGGTGCTTGGCAGTGTGCTGGCATGCTACCTTGGGCAACAAAATGTGATCATTAACATGGTAGAACTTTTAAGTTAACTCAATGTAGAATCTAGTGTCTGGACAACTGAACAACAATGCCTTGGGCCTCTTTCCTTTACATAAGTCTTTATATAATTTATGGCATTACATTTTTAAGGAAAATTTCAGAAGAGAAATGAAAGACTATTAACTGACAAATATTCTTATTTTCCTAATTAGAGAATAAAATTCTATATATTTGGATGGAGAGTGAACACTTACTGTGTTGGGGAATAGGTAGGACATGTAGGACAAAAACTTCTGTGGTTACAATGTAGGTCTGACACTTTCCAAAAGAGAAATGGAAAACTTATAGTTTTGCCATTCAAATTAAACTCAGTCCTTTGGGCTCTTTTGTTGTAGGTATCCTAGCAAATTCCAAATGTGTTATGTGATTGAATCCTCACAATGCTAGCATATTTAATCATTTACTGAAGAAACCAAGACTCAGGGAGGACAGGTGATTTGGACATGGCCTCAAAGCTTACGAGTGCCAAAGATGGCACGAATGTGTATTTTCAAAACCAGTACTTCTCCCTGGTCTACTCTACCTGTTAGAATTCAGTGCCTTTCATCATTTCCTAAGGAATGACACGTGTTGTGGACCTAAGCTATTAGATTTCACAGGTCTGTTTCCTCAGCCAAAGAATCTGAATCCTATTGACCAAAGACTTACCTCAATTCTTGCTTTATTTCCAAGAGAAGGGACTGTATCAAGGGAATCGGTCTTAAGGTTTGACAGAGGGATTTAGGCCATTCAGATGCCATTGATTTTTCCCTCATCCGTCATCCCTACCCTATGTTTCAAGAGTCCTACATTTACCTTCATCTCCCACTACCACTGTGCTTTTCCAAGACACAAACAGCTCCCAGATTTTCTCTTTTCCCTTCCATATACTCACCATAACACAGTGACATCTAAGAATGCATATGACCTTCAGCAGTATGTGTGTGATACCCTAGTGTGGAGATTTCCTTTTTTGTTACTTTACAAATATCAATTACAATCTGAATTAGTATGTGTGGGAGACTCAAGAAGGAACATGTAATATTTCCACTTACTTGCTTTAATTGAAATTTGCCTTTCATAAGTATCATAGAAAAAAAGATTAGAGGAGCCACAGAAAAGATAAAAATATTTTTGTGGAACAAATTTGAAGGCATGGCTTAAATTTTTTAGGTTCAGGCCAGTCCGTGAGTGTGGCTGTTGATCCCAGTTACAGACACATATGTCGAGGTTTTAAAGTCTTGAAGTGTTATTTTAAAGCCTCTTTGTCCCTTTTTTTTTTACTATCATTCAATTCCTAAGGAAAGAAAAGGCAAATAAAATAACATATGGTTTAAAGAGTTGTTGAAGTTCCAAAGAAAAATGAAATATTATGCTCAAAATTAAACACAAATCACACAAAATGCATCTCAGTTATTCATATAAATTGGTGCATTTAACATAGTAACTCAACTAAATAAAATATCAGATGAATTCTTTGCTAACAAAATAAAGTTCACAGCTACCAAGTCTACAACTTGGAAAATTTCTATAATGTACTAAATCTATGCAATAGAAAAAGTGAGTGTCATTTGAGGTTATTTGAACGTATAAAATACTGAAACTACTGTGCCTAAATGATTTATAAATGTGCTTTTAAAGAATTCTTCTGTGATATTCAGTTCAACAGTAGACACATCTTTCCAGCATTATCTGAGAGCAATATGAAGAGGAATCGGGTTTCCATGTTTTGGGCATAACTAACTTAGTGGAGTGAAAAACTGTAAACACCTGTTATATAAGGAATCATTTGGAGCATAGTAAATAGAAATATAAATAGAACTACATGTCCACATACCACTAGAAATTTGAGTAGGATTAATTCTAATGGAATGGGGGAATATAGAGTGGCTTCATGGAAGAAATGGTATTTGCACTGGGAGGTTGAGGAACCAGGTGGTGGGTAATAGGGAGGGCACGTACTGCATGGAGCACTGGGCGTTATGCCAAAACAATGAACACTGTTATGCTGTAAATAAACAAATAAAAAAATTAAAAAAAAAAGAATGAAAGGAATAAAGATGTTAGAGAAACAATTGACAGCATAAACAATATCCTTATCAACAGATGGAGATTGTTAAATTTTTTGGTTATTTATTGAGAAGAATGCAAAAATGGCTATTTTCACTTTTTTTTCTGTCTTCTCTTGGATACAGGAAATCACATTCATGCATTCATTGATTCAGCAATTATTTATTGAGCACTTACTAAATCCCAGTAAAACTGGGCTATGACAGATAAAAGAAAAAGTCAGAGATGCAGCCGTGGAAGCTAGAGGAAGACAGAATAATAAAGCTGAGTCTCGGGAGGTCAAGCGAAGTAAGGATTCCATAGTTACTGTTGGATTTGCTACCAGAAATGGATAGGAGCAAAGTCAGTCAATTTGTGGTACCAGAAGCAAGATTGCAATGGATAGAGGTATAAATGAGAAGTGAGAAGGTTTTGAATATAGACAATTCTTTTAAGAAACTTGACAGTGAGATAAGGAAAAAAAAGGGGAAAAATGAGCCATAGACCCATCTGGCTGGCAGTAGCATACTCGGGAAATCTTATCTATCTAAATTGATAAACTACAAATGGATAAAATCAGCTTACTTTTCAGAATAGCATGTTAATCTGAACACAATGATTATATATTAGTTAGTTTTCTGTAAGTACTTTGTGTTGAGGCTATGTTTTTTAAGTGTCTTTGATATAAAACAACATGTGTTGAAAACTCCATCTGTTCTGCAGTGAGATTTTCTAATCATTGTAATAAAGACAAAGAAGAACCAATCCTTCATTGAGATGGAATGGTATGCAATTTGTAGAAATACATTGTTTGTAAATAATATAATTAACACAGGAAGTTTCAATCCATGAGTAAGAGTCCTTATTAGTTGCAATTAAAGAAGTGTGTGCATATCTAAGAGCACTCTTAAGCAGATGCATATTAAAGATTATTTAATTTATTTCCTTCCCATTTCAGTTAGCTTTATTTTTATACCTGAAGGAAGTCACATAACTCTCTGCGTGTACTACTTTGCTATTTTGGTGTTTTTGTGAGGAACAACTCTAGGCATAGATCACTCTAAAATAAATTGGAGTAGATGATACCTAGTTTCTATTGAATGGTGCTCTCAAGTCTGGGCCATTCTTATTCTTGAGAAGTATCTGCACACATATATTTCAGCACCTAGAATAGAACCCATTTCTTCAGAAAACCTGAGTGTTGATTTTAGACAGGACAATCTGATCTCTCTGTACCTTCAAGGCTCATTGTGTCATGTGGATGACTTATGTCTCCTCATATGAATTGTAACTTGTACAAATCAGGGTCAGGATTACAACTGGAAAAAAATGGCACATTCAAAGTAGTATACAAAATTTTATCTATGAAGGGACCACTTGTCAAAGACAAGGGTTTATGTAGCAACCTTTGGCTAGTGTTGATTTAGCCATTTACACCTGAAGTGAGATGGGCAAGGGCTCTGTTACTAGAACCTAGAAGGAGGGAATCCTATAGTTTCTCCAGTAATAGAAGCAGTAAGTTTTGGTTGAGGAACATAGCCAGACTCTCATGTTTCCAGTGTGAAGAACCAAGAAAGTAAATACCATGCACTAACTTTATTCTCTTCGTTTGATTTGTCTGGTTTCATATTGGTGACAGCCAACAAAGGCTCAGAGATCATGGGGATGTTATTATTTATTCAGATAAAAACTTTGTGTCCTTGAAAGGACACATGAAGTTCCATCTGCTACTGTTTCTTTTTTTTAGGATTTTATTTATTTATTTGACAGAGGGAGATACAGCAAGAGAGGGAACAGAAGCAGAGGGAGTGGCAGAGGGAGAAGCAGGCTCCCCACTGAGCAGGGTGTCTGACGTGGGGCTTGATCCCAGCACCAGGATCATGACCTGAGCTGAAGGCAGTTGCCTATTGACTGAGCCACTGAGGTGTCCCTCTGCTACTGTTTCTTTGTAGAGTGATGTTAGTCCAGTTCATGTACCAGTCTGAAATTTATAACTACAGTCAGCACTTATGTTTTCCATATAAGGTTTGGGGGCAAATGTGCCCAAGAAAAGAAATAAGGTTATCATATGGCCTGAACTGGTAATCCTAGCTCCCTCTGAGAATTACTCATTCATTTTTCCCTTTCCTTCTGCCAGCATTTTGATGATACAGGTCATTTACGTGGTGGATCAAATCAAAATTTTATCCCTGCCAAATCTTATTCCTTTTCTTCTTTTTCTTAATTAGGTTGCTACATTTTCAGTTTTCCACTGAAATGGAAATTGGAATGTGGAAATGTAGAACTGGAAAATGAGATCAAGTTGGACAAAGGAGTATTTCTGAATCTGCTGAGTCCAGATATAGTCTTCTTTACTCTCTGTTGTATAGTGAAGACACATATTCTTCCTAGCAGATGAGCTTAATCATCAGACAATACTGTCAAGTACCGCCCCCCGCCCCACCCCCAGTCCTGTTGAGTCCCACATGATTGGGGGGAAATTTCAGCTTCCAGTTTAGAGGAATAGAATTAAGACATTCTTTGGTGGAAGCAACCCCCACCACCATAGGCATTAGGACTCAGAAACCCATTGATCTTGTTATCATGAAGACAAGAAACAAAATATGTCCAGTGGGGTAATGGTGTGATAGTGATAGAGAAGTATGCTATACTTCTACCCCTTAGTTCCTAGATCTTTGCTTTCTGGCTATGTGAGAGGGACATATGTATGCTCTATGATGACATCCCAACTTCAGGATTGCTTTAGCACCAAGACTGAGATAGAGAAGACTAGTTAACACTTCCATCAAACCAGGTACATATAGCTACAAGAAAACAGTGAAATTCATGGTCTGAGCCTATTGCCCTTCTTTCTGCTGTAAAATAGCTCCTGTTTGGTGGTGATGGAGAGTGGATTATTGCGGTAATGGATAAGCTATTCTGTAATCCCATGAACAGCACAGGCATAGCTATACAGAGCCCGTGCCCATCTTGTAATGACAAAATGCTACCCCTTCTTGATGGAATGCTTCCCGGGTCATCTCCCTGCCACCAGGTAGCCAGCTGGTCCTCCTGGGAAATAATGCCATGTCAAGAGTGTAATGACGGCCACTATCATTGGTGGGTAATGGTGGGAGCCAAAGCAGACTGACATGCGTCCAGTAGCCATACGGTCCATCTGATTATTGAGAGCCTCCTCGGCTGTGGATGTGTTCTGGTGGATATTAAGTAGGATACTGATATCTTCATATTTTTACATTTTTACCCCTCCTGATAAGTCAATGCAGTTATCTTTCCCTAAATTTCCTTGTCACTAATTTTTGTCTTCCCATAACCCTAATCAGGTCTTTTATTAGTTACTGTGCACGAATCAGGGTAGATCTGTGCTTCAAGCCAGTTCTCCTTCCACAAGAAGTAGAAAAGTATGTATCTTGTTCAAAAGTCTGCCAATGGGAAGGATTTTATGTTTCCTTTAGTCTTTTAATGCCACTCCTCAGTCAGATTGTGGTACAGAGCCTTTCCAATTCCAGAGTCTTCAAGTACATCATGCAGACCTGCCCATAAACTAGACCTCCATTTATTCCTCCCCGTCAGTGTGTCTTAGAAACACATCTTGAGGTTTAGATATGAGCTGACGAAGAGAGGGCAAAGCAGAAGATGCAATAATCTGGACATTTTACTTATGTGTTCTGTCCAGTCCCATATATGCTCCTTCTGTTATAAGGGGATATTGCTGTATGTGTTCTGTTTTATGGTCAGTGAACCAGATAAGAGTCAGTTCCTGATGGGCATTTTGGTCTGCATAGCCACTTGGTATCCCATGGTTAGGCTAACTGTTTCTGCAAGAGCTCAGGAGAGAGCTGCTTTTGAAAAGAAGAATATTTATCAGCATGGGAGGAAATGGCCTTCCTCTCAAGCTTGTAATGCCCGTGTTTTGATTGCCATAGAATGAGTGTCAGAAGCTCCACACAGCCTCTCTCTTTACCATGCACCTTTAAAACGAAGATGGTAGGGAACGCTGTTCCATGTCCCTGACCTGCTGCAGAGCCCTTTCTTGCGCAGGCTCTGCTCAGAACAGGCAACTTTACAGGTGACCTGGGAGGCAGAACAGGGCAACATACGTGAATGTGGTTTAAGTTGTTACTCAAAATCACAAGAGTCTATTCCCTCTTTACTTTAGCGTAAGTACAATTCCAACAAATTTTCTCCTACTTCAGAAGAGATACCCTGCTGTATACTATGCCACTAGATCTCTAAACACTCCTCTAGGGATGTAGACTCCTCAACTTTTTGGAATCTATCTTTCACCCTGCCTTAATGCAGAGAATGTCTGACTGCCTGGGAGAGAGGCTGCCTCTGTCAGAAAGGAGACTTGTGTAAGTTTTGAGGTTCAGCATTTTCAGCCATAATATTAGACACTTACAGCAACATTCCACTATAAATGTGCTACGTATGAGACCAGTCCAGAAAGCACAGGTATACTGCACAGGTTTACCCAAACATCCTTATCCTATGTGCCAGTGTCTTAGGACTTCTCCACCAATATCTCTGTCTTAGCTTTGAAACACCTGGAGTTGAGCCCCTAATTTGCGTCATAGCTGTGCCACTCTGACTGTGTTCTCTTGGACCTCTGCCTTATCTGCCTGCAGTGGCAGAAGGGAGGGACTCCTTCTGAGTTGCCACAGTGATCTTTTTTGTATTCTTGGTTTTGCAGACGTGGTTCCTATTTCAGTTTATCCCTACAGAATCTCTCTGAGGTGTTATATGAACCAAGTGAGCTTCATTTTACAGTTTTTACAGTTGCCACTCTTGTAACAATTAAGTACACAAACAATTATACTCCCAAAACCTTTCCTCTCTATCTGCATTTCATTCTGTATCATCACCAGTTACAGTGGATTTACTCCTGATTCCATCCTTTGCTATGGATTATCTCTGCTCCAGTTCCCTCCTGGAAAGATGATTATCACATCAAAGGTAGGACAGATACAGATGTATATAGATATAGATCACCAGCTTAATCTCAAAATCTAATTTTAAAGGTCCCTTTTCTGAGTCTCTTACTGGTATTCATCATGGTATCTGTCAGGGCACAAAGTTGGCACATTCAGTAATCTGAAGATTTATTTACAAAGAGGCCACATTTACAAAGGGAAACCATGAAGGACAGAGCTATAATCTAGACTAGTAGCAATCAAGCTATAGTTACCCCTGTGACCACCAAGATGAGCCATTACAAGATACAAAAGGAGAAAATTTCACAGAAGAGACTGCATTGACAGGGTAGTGACATCATTTAAAAACATACAGCTAGACTGAAGTGACATTCCATGGTAGAGCCAAGGGAATACATACTCTGACTTCACTCTCCTCCTTCTAATCTCCTGCCATAGTACAATAAAGGTCATGCTCTGGAGGGCATGGCGGCCCTTCTGCTGTAGTTCATCCATGTAAATCTCTAGACCAGAAAGCAGGTATAGGCAAGTGAATAGTGGATCTGGGGTCACTAGAAAGATAGCCAATTTCTCATTCTCTTTCTTTACAGCTTAAAATAGTTTCATGAGTGTAGTGGGTATTCAACTTGTTCGATGATGAGAATGGGTATTTAATGGGTTTGATGATGGAAATATGATTGAATGCAAATGTGAATGAGTGGTGACATAAATAGGTTTTGTGCCCTGTTTCAGTCTTCAGCTACTGTTCTTACTCTCGTTACTCCGGCAGTACTTTCGCTTTCTCTGTCCACATTGCGACAGCCTATGGAATCCTGACTTCACCGCTTCATTCTTTCCTGCCACTGCATCTGTTTGTTCGGGGACTGAACGGGGAACCCAGAAATACAGAATTCTCTAAAACGTTGATAAAATCCAACACATTATATAGAAAAAAAAATGTATATGTGCAATGGAGATTTCAAGGACAGATGTTTGTGGGTCACTGAGCCCACATCTCTACAGTTGGTTTCAAATAACACTCATTTGTTCTAGAGGAACTTCTGCATTCTCACATTGCCCACTGGTGGTCACCAGATGGAGAAAGGCTTGCCTTCCTGATGATAAATGATTCGTTGGTGCCTAACATGGTTATCCCTCGATTTACTGGAGCGTTGTATCCCAAAGGAAAGCAGTATCCGTATCCTAAGGTAAGTAACGTGGAAGTACTCATTTGTTCTCTTTCTCCGCACCAGTGACTTGATTGATAGTATCCTTGGTTCATGAACAAGTTGTCTTTGCAGGGGGAAAAAAAAAAAGGAAGCTTTTCATTCCTGGTTGGCAGAGTCATCTTCCAGGACTTGCAGTAGCCTGTCCAGTGTTCTGGGAGGAAGAAGTAGGGACGATTCAGGGCTTCCCAACTGCCACGTTTGCTGTATTTCTTTCTCTTTGACTCCCTCATTCTTTTTTCTCTCGCCTTCCCAGTTGGAAAGAGAATGAAAAGATAAGGGACAACACTGATGCCAGGTCACAGGTTTCTCCAAAGTCCATTCTGTGTCAACAGCTGTTTTGTTCTGGTTGTTACTGGCCTTACACAGAAAGAAAAAGTCCCACGGTCAAATAAGTTGAAATTTCGTAGTGAACAATAAAACCCAACTTCTTGCAGATGCTTTCTTAGAGCACTTGATGTACTCTATGTTAATGTGCATTATCAATGTCCCACAGAAAACTGACTAAGCATAAAGCAGCCCCAGTAAGGAAGAGAATAAGCATAAAGAATATCTATAAAGAATAGACTAAACAGAGAATCACCAATAAAGAATAGACTAAGCATAAAGAATTTATTAGTATTTGTAGTAACATCAGTTATTATTTTGTCAGAGCATATTCTGGAACATCCTTTATAACATGATGGGGTAGAGCCACAGCCAGGCATAGCTAAGATACATGGAACTGTTTTATTGAGTCAGGCAAGCATGGAACTCTTGCCCAGCGAGCAAAACTATTTTCAAATTAAGGGAGCAGGTTGCGAAAACATCTGGAATGTAACTGTTGTGGTTTTTTTTTTTCCTATTGTGTGACATTTTTGATAACTTAAGGTCTCTTTTTTTAAAAAAAATACATTTCCCCTCTGTTTATATTACAAAGAAAAAGACTCATGAATGAGGCTTCTGTGCATTAATCATGTAAAGATGTTATGGCAAACTTTTTTTTTTCCCATTTTATTTATTTTTTCAGCGTAACAGTATTCATTTTTTTTTTTTTTTATTCTTCTTCCATTTTATTTATTTTTTCAGCGTAACAGTATTCATTCTTTTTGCACAACACCCAGTGCTCCATGCAAAACGTGCCCTCCCCATTACCCACCACCTGTTCCCCCAACCTCCCACCCCTGACCCTTCAAAACCCTCAGGTTGTTTTTCAGAGTCCATAGTCTCTTATGGTTCGCCTCCCCTTCCAAATTTTTTTACACATTTCAGCTTTTAATTAGGTAAGAGGTGGCTGCTAATTCAATGTAGAAGCTATGTTTTTAAGAGATTTTATTCTTTATTTGAGAGAGAAAGCAAGAGAGCGAGAGAGAGCATGAACAGAAGGGAGGAGCCAAGGGAGAGGGAGAAATAGACACTCCACTGATCAGGGATCCTGCCAAAGGACCCTGGGACCATGGCCTGAGCCAAAGGCAGATGCTTAACTGGCTGGAATGAGCCACCCAGGGGGCCCTCAGAAGCGACTTTAAAGCCATTCCTGACTGAGTTGTACTTTGTTTCCCAAGCACAAGCATGATAGGTTTTATACCTTAATGTAACTTATTCGTTACATTAATTGGGCATGGAATTGGACAAATTACCCATCACATAGATTATTCTACGAAAGCATGGTTAGGGTAGGCATGACTTTTCTTATTTTCCTGTCATCCACCAGACTCAAGTACTTAAATAGAGAAGGAAGGCAGGGAGGGAGGAAGGAAGACAGCCTTGGAAATAGACAGTCAGGGATAAGAAGAGAGTTTCCTCAGTGAGATTCTGCACTCTCTTGTTTGTTGTTGTTTTTTCCCCTCTCCATCCCACCTTCCTTCCACAGACTGTGGTATTAAACAGCTGGCTTACAGCTAAGAAGGACAACAAGGTTGAGAGGAATCTGATTCTCTGATCTTGAAATATTATTTTTCGTGTCTTTTCTGGTTATAAATTAGAGGGCACATACACTCAGGGCTCTTCAGGAGAAAATGGCAACTTGACCTAACAACAACAACAAAAAACCATAGCCACCAGATTTTTTTTACTGTACTTCAGGTACATGACTTAGGACTTCTCCAGTTTAGATTTGATCATGTTTGATGAATGACAGTTTGTTCCTCTGTAGTGTACCTGCACCCCCCCCCCCCCGCCCCGAGAATGACTGAAAAGACTTCTCAAATGTATTCTCACATCATTTGATTTACGTATGATAACGAAGGTTCACCTGACAGTTTAAATACAGAACGAAATGGCGTATTGTGAGAATATGTGACCAGGCACGATAATTCACACACGACTGTTTGGTTTTGTCACTGCACAAAGGGAATCAAATCAGCCCCAGGGAAGGAACAACATTTTGTAATTCATTTCCCAAGAGGAGTGGGGATCTTAGGACTCACAACGTAAGACCAAATGCCATAGGTGTGTTTTCAAATTGCCTTCTCAGTTAGGGACTGCTGGTGCTTGAACTTGGACACTCCTAGAGCCTCTTAACTTTAACAGACTGAGGCAAACAAACAGACAAACAGAAATGTCTGAGAAAATTTACTTCGGAGGATCCTGGGTTGAGAAACCTAGACACTTCATTATTAGTAAGTTATTATTTTATTAATTATTTAATGTTTCTTAATAGTAAAGCTAGCCATAAAATAATAATATTTGCTATTGCATAAATCAGGTGTGCTAATAATATGCTTCAGATTTGCAGAGAGACTTTTCACTTTTTTTTTCCCCCTATTTGGACCTCTTCACAATTTCCTCTACTTATGGATGGACAGACCAACCTCTCTAAAAGGCTAAGTGCTTTCATAAAAGTCACAGTTATTTTGAGAATGGGGAAATAACTCAGATTTATTGATTCTGTCCCACTCTGTAGAACTACCAGAGGTTAACTTGTATCTCCAAAACATAGCTGGAATCAAAATTATCTTCTTGGAAAGCTAAAAAATACATCTAGAGCTCTGTTTGCTCCATTTACTCCTAATGACTTACCTATATATTTAGTGGGATATACATAGGATTCTTAGAAGGTCTCACTCTTAGAGAGAGAGAGAGGGATTTGTAATACAAGGTGAAATCCTGAATGTGTGTTAATGACTACCATTGAGGAGTATTAAGCACAAAGAAAAGATAGCTATTCCTGGTGCCAAGCCCAGAGAAAGAATTTTAAGTCCTCAGAAGGTTTTTAGTAGGAAATCCCTGCCCAGGACTCAAAGAGCAAGATCTCAGCTTGATCCTTGTTCTCAAGTTTCAGTATCATCTTGGGTATATTACTGGAACTTTGAAAAGTCTTATTATTTTCTGGTTTACAATAAAACATTTGCTAGGTCTTCCACCAACAACTGTTATTATTTTGATTTGCTCTTACTTTTGTAATAAACTTCCAAAAAGTAGTACTTTGACACTGAAGTAATTCATAGAGTTCACACTAAACTGCTTCAAATTACACTAGATTAAAATGAGTGCAGCAAATACTCAATGTGGTCAGATTTACTAATGAAATACTTACACTAAACAAATATATTTGTATTTTACTTAATTCAGCATGATTCAGAACTCATAAAATATCCGATCTTTAGCAATTCAGCACAAAAGAGATGCACAGTTCTATCTCAGTAACCTCAGGTTAATCTTCTTAATTAAAGCATTATCTCGTTTAATGACAATTTAGTTGCCAGTAAAATAAGGTTAATTATTATTGAGGCTTGTGTTTCAGAATCATAGAGGAAGGATTCTGTAGATATGCAGTCTTTCTGGCAAATGTGACTGTAAAAAGCAAATAGATGAACTCTTCTAATTTGCAAACTATTGAAATGATCCAAATATTAAAAAAGGTACAGATGAACTTGAAATGTGCACTTAATTTCAAAACTCCATGGAGAGATAAAAATCTAATTGAGATTACAGGATTCTGGACAGCTGAATTTTAGAAACAGCCTGATGTGGTTGGTTTTTTTTTTTTTTTTGGTCTAAAATTGGCCACATGTATACACAACTTTTATCATTTGTTTCCATGTAAAAGCTAACTGGGGTATCAGTAATCCTTTACAGGTATATGCATACAGAAACAAATAAGCTTTAAAAACAAAACAAACAGGGGTGCCTGGGTGGCTCAGTGGGTTAAAGCGTCTGCCTTCAGCTCAGGTCATGATCCCAGGGTCCTGGGATCGAGCCCCGCATCGGCCTCTCTGCTCAGCAGGGAGCCTGCTTCCTCCTCTCTCTGCCTACTTGTGATCTCTGTCTGTCAAAAAAAAAAAAAAAAAAAAAAAATCTTTAAAAAACAAAACAAAACAAACAAACAAACAAAACCCTGCTTTATGATTTGGTAATAACCAATATGTCTTTGACAAGGATGTCATAAAATTATTAATCATTGATAAGAACTGACAGAAATATCAAATTTAATTAAATTTCTTTTTCTTAATGAGCTTATTAAAGGATTTTAAAAATTAGCAGAATTTTTTACCGAGAAGTCAGTGTTTTAATTACTATCTTTCTAATTCACTACTATATACTAGTTTAGACATTTTTAAAAAATTTAAGACTTTTTTTTTAATTTTTTTTTTTAATATTTTATTTATTCGACAGAGAGAAATTGCAACTAGGCAGAGAGGCAGGCAGAGAGAGAGGAGGAATCAGGCTCTCCATGGAGCAGAGAGCCCGACGTGGGGCTCGATCCCAGAACCCTGGGATCATGACCTGAGCCGAAAGCAGAGGCTTTAACCCACTGAGCCACCCAGGTGCCCCCAAAAATTTAAGACTTTTATAGATAATCTTTTTGTTAGTCCACATAACAAAATTATGAGATATTTATAGCTACAGAAAGGAAACCTACTTTGGCTCAAAACTTCTGACTTATGACATATTCTCAGTGAAGTATTTTCTCATTTTTGATACGCTAATAAAATAATACTTGAGGATACTTAACATCTTGCTCATGGTCTGTATTTAGTAAATAGCAGTCAAAATGTAAACCCAGGTTTCTCTGACTCATGGGTTAAGCTAAACAGGTTCTCACAATGTGGTACTTTTACAAGAATGATCAGCCTTATCTGGGAAACTGTAGAAATGAGATTTTCATGCCTCATGATATGAGAAATGCTGGTTACAATCTTGTTAAACAAGCCCTCCAGTCCTCTGGGTAATTTTTCCCCTCTCTTTTCAAAAGATATTTATTTATTTATTTTAGAGATAGAAAGAGAGTGTGAGCAGAGGGAGGATCACAGGGAGAGGGGCAACCAGACCCCTAAGTGCAGAGCCTGATGTGGGGCTCAATCCCAGGACCCTGAGATCCTGACCTGAGCCAAAATCAAGTCAGACTGCACCACCCAGGGACTCTTTGGGTACTTCTGATGCAGGCTAACACCCTGATAACCACTGAGATGTAATATATATCATTGTGTACATGTACGTATATGATAACATATATGCATTACTCTATGTACTAGTAATAATATATATTACTGGAAAAATATGTATCAGAGTCTTATCAAATTTACATACAAATTACATTACAAATTATAGTTATCTGTTATTAGTTAGTTATAGTTATTTGTATAGTTATACTTATTTGTTAAAATAAAGAATCCTAGGCCCACACCTGGAGATTTTTGAGTTGGTGGGGGGCCCAGAATTTGTTTCTAAGATTCTGGGTGTTGCTGATGAATGTCACTGGTCAAAGATCAACACTTTGAATGGCACTACTAAATATTATGTCCCAGCTCTGATTTTTAATAAACTTGGTCAAACTTGAGAAATGGTTAGATTAAAAAATATGGATAAGGCCAGTATTTTCAGGGAGGCTCATGGCACTTAAATTGAAACGGGAGTGATGAGAAAAGGAGCTCCTGTGTGTGGTAGAAGGCTAAATTGCCCGAGACAAATGTGCCCAGGCATTTGAGGGGTTTAGAACAATGAAAAGCTTTATAAAATCTGACACGAGAGCCTTCTCTGTGAGGCAGGATCATAGCTTATCTTCCAGGAATCCCTTCATTATATGAACCATTTCCATAATCTCTCTTCATAGCATAGTGTTTCTGTAGCAAAGGACTTTCCTGACTCCTTTCTTTGGCTCAAAACTTCTGAATTGTGTATGATGCACCCTCAAAGATATGCCAGTCATTTCTGTTTACACCAAACACCAATGATGTACAATATGTTGACCAGATGAATTTAAATAAAAAGGAAAAAAAAGACTATGTTTTTAGAGCAGCTCAATGTTCACAACAAGTCTGACAGGTGGAGAGAATTCACATGTGCCCCTGCACACACAGATGTGCAGAGTAGTCTCCCCATCGTCAGCACACTCCCTCAGCAGCACCTTTATTACAGCTGATGAAGTTATGCATCATAATCCCCCAAAGTCCACACCTGACATTACAGTTCACTGTGTGTGTTGTACGTCCCGCAGGTGTGGACAAACATATGATGACACGTATCCCTTGTTAGGGGATCACACAGTGGGATGATCCCTGAACATCCTCTGGGATCCATTCATTCATCCTTCTGCCTTCCCCTCTGTACTAGTTGTATTTACTCGCCTAACAACACAGTCCTTGAGGATCTGTTATGGACTACTCGTGGAATGTGTTATGTTGCTTCTGGTCTTCCTCAACTTTGGGTTTTGTCAATGCCAATTACTTGAACATGTATTTTTCTTTCTCATCTTTAAATCACTTTAAAAAAAATCACTTTTGTAATTCCCCTTGGATTTTTGTCCATCTTCTAACTCAACCCACTTTTAATGGCCTCTTTCTTTGTACATCTCGTATAGTTTTCTCCTAAAACATCCACTGCTCCACCATGACACATCAGCACTTTGTTTAGGAACACAGCGCCCCACACAAGCAGTCACCTGATTCTCTACATTATTTATTCACGCTGGGTTAAATAGTGGCTTCCCCGGTTATGGGATATCCACCTTCCACAGTTTGCTTAGCTTCTCCATTGTCATCTGGAAAATGGTTACAATTATTCTTAGGATGGAAGTAAGGATATTTAGTGAGATGATTCATGCAGTGCCTTTACTACATACTATGAGCCAGAAACATACTAATGCTCTAGGCTAGTTATTACTGATTCTTGCCCCTGTCTTTCGACTCATCTAACTATGTGCTTAGTCAGGACAGACTGCTCTGTGGCCCACCACCTCCCAAGGGGCACTTACACCTCATCTGGTATTTACTAAAGCTTAGAAGGGAACCGGAGGGAAGGGAAGGAGATATAAGATAATAATGGGGGAGAGGCAAACCATAGGAGACTCTTAACTATAGAGAACAACTGAGGGCTGCTGGAGGGGAAGGGGGCATCAGGTAGTTGGGTGATGGGCATTAAGGAGGGCACGTGATATAGTGAGCACTGGATATTACATGTAACTGATGAATCACTGAATTCTACCTCTGAATCTAATAATAATAATAAAAAACCAAACCTAGGAATGTTTAATGCATTGGGATGGATTAGGTATTGGGGAATTTTAAGCATGGTCACCCATATTGGCAAATCTTTTTCTTCTTCAACTTTTTTTTTTTTAATTAGCCAGCTTTTCTCATCGCATTTCTTATCCTATAATGTGAGTAGCAGCTTGTTCTACTAGTTGTTTTGTTAAGCCAGCCCTCCTGGTGTCATTCCAGGGAAAGAACACAGAAGCACTGCCTAATGAATAAACTCATCATGATTTTCCATCACCTTTAATTGTCTGACTAAAATGCTTGAGAAACAGCAATCTACAAAAACAATTGAAGGCAATCAGGTTGTTGAATTTAAAATCATTTCTACTTCAGAGAAATTAAACTTTTTCCCTGTTCTAACGTAAAATTATAAAGGAATCACACCACATTTTCTTTTTTCTCAATATATTTTAATGCTTAATATATTTGTATTACAATCTTCATTTTCTCAAAGGCAGGTCAAATGAACCCAACCGTCAAATTATATGTTGTAAACCTATATGGACCAACTCATACTTTGGAACTCATGCCTCCTGACAGCTTTAAATCAAGGTATGCGATTTCCACTTTACTTTTACTTAGAAATAGTTATTTTAACTTCAATTATCATTTTGTTGCAATTTAGAGAGATGTGATCAGCTCAACAAATCCACTTGAAAATAAATCTGAGGTTGTCCCATTAGTGAAGGAATGAACTCATTCTGGGTTTCTTGTTGTTCCCAGGGAGCATTTAAAGTTTCAAGGTGATTAGCAGCACCAGAAAATGACTAAATTGTAGTGATATTGAGAATTAGACTTTTTGCAGGAGATGTGACAAGGAGATGGGGGCAAAGGATAATTTTCCATTGAATGTTCTTCCTGAGAATAGTTACTCCATTTTTTTTTAAATGGCCCTCTTTAAAAAAGTACAATTTTCTTAGAATTTCTACAGGTTTTCCAGCAGAAATTCTCCCCATAGCTTGGGAGTGATTCCCCAACTTTCTTCTCCAGGCAGGATAACATAATAAGATGTGGTTTCAAAATATCCTACATAATGGGGATAAAAATACATTATATGTTTATTAAAAAAAAAAAATTGGAAGGGGAGGTGAACCATAAGAGACTATGGACTCTGAAAAACAACCTGAGGGTTTTGAAGGGTCGGGGGTGGGAGGTTGGGGGAACAGGTGGTGAGTAATAGGGAGGGCACGTATTGCATGGAGCACTGGGTGTGGTGCAAAAACAATGAATACTGTTATGCTGAAAAAAATAAATAAATTTAAAATTAAAAAAAAATATCCTACATAAGAAGCCTACTTATCTAAGAAATTTGAATGGAGAGGAAAAAAAAAACCACATTTAGTATGTCATAGCATAATTTTAGTATTAGTAAAATCTCTAGTAGCAGACAATGGATCACATAACCATGTGGATTTTAAAATTCAGAGTGGGGGCGCCTGGGTGGCTCAGTGGGTTAAAGCCTCTGCCTTCGGCTCAGGTCATGATCCCAGGGTCCTGGGATCGAGCCCCGCATCGGGCTCTCTGCTCGGCAGGGAGCCTGCCTACCCCCTCTCTCTGTGCCTGCCTCTCTGCCTACTTGTGATTTCTGTCTGTCAAATAAATAAAATCTTTAAAAAAAATAAAAAAATTAAAATTAAAAGTGATCTGAAACTTCAGGGGTATTCTGTCAATTAGTGTAACCCTTTGAAACTTTACAACTGTCCTGGTGATGGAATATGTAGCTGATTTAGGAAAATACTTTCAACTATTGAGTGATATGGGGCTAAGCTCAAACTTTGTTTTGACGCCATCAACCATCAGTGCTGGGGGACTGATTCAAATATAAATTCCACTCAAATGTTCCAGTGATGTATTTGGGAAAATTCCATCACAGTTGCAGATTTTCACAGACAGTGGAGCCTGCAGTGTGTGGAAATTTTCTCTACTTGTAAAGTTATTAAAAATTTATGGACTGCTTACACTGGAAGGTCGCCCATAACTACCTAAAACAATCTGTTCCTATTATTGAGGGAAAAGATGAGGCCCAGAGAGAAAACAGAACCCCAAGATTAGTTGGTAACAGAGGTAGGAAATATGGTAAAGCCTGTTTCAAGTTACAGACCATTTCATACAGGTCATGATGGAAGACCTGAGAGGGCTGTTGGAATTGACATTTAGAATGCAGGAGAGTTGACGAACTCAGATAGGAACTCTGTACTGAACTCAGTCTACCAGCCATGAAAGAATTAGTCACAAATGAAGCAATTATGGAAGTCATTAGTATTTTATGTGGTCCTGAGCTCTTATCTTTTTCTGATTCATTTAATGCTCTGAATTAACAGGAAAAGGGCACTAGCCTGGAGTGTTTGAGTCACAACTCTGCCACCATTTCATTACATGAGCTTGGACAAGTCACTCTACCTCTCTCTGGTCTGAATAACCTCATTTTAAAGTAGTAATTTTTTTGTTTTCCTCAGTCTTTTGAAACCTTTGAAGTAGAAATAAACTTTACAATATCCAGCTTCTTTTTAAGAAAAAGTGGTGATTCTGGACCTTGATGTTATAACCCAAGAGGTTGCTAGTGGGCTCACCAGAAGAGATACAGTACTGCCACCAAACACAAAAAGTCTTGAAGACAGAGCCAGTGGTTATTTATTGGGTTATTAGTTAAGTATATATCTGTAATATTCAAAGTATAATATGATAAAATTAGTCAACCATGGCAAAAAGGTATCACATATCCTTAGATATAAATCCAATACACAGAATAAAATATGAGATCCCATTAAGAGTGAGGAAGAATCTTGTAAAGAAAAATCTCTTAAGTGTAATTCAGGTATGTTGGTTTCATGATAAACTTGGTCTGCAGTTTGGGGAAAGTCAGTAATACCTTATCTGTACGATGCACCAAACAATGTTTCTTTTTCTCCCTCAGGGTCTTATGCAAGTGCCACCTATGGCAATGTGAAATATACTAAAATGTATGATTTTTGTTGAAAAACTCAAGATCAAGGTTTACTTCAAAATTGACAATTTTAAATATCACCCCAGTTAAGTTTTACAGAAATATATTTCCTTACTCATCTGTTTCTGGTAGGAAGTTTCAGTCCAATTCACAGAAGAGTAATAAATGAATTTTAGATCATCCGCATTTAGTCACTCTGAGCATAGGTGTTACTTAGATGGGCTCAGAAACACACAAACAAATGAAATAGATATATCCATGGTGCGAATCAAAGAAAGTTGCATTCATCTGACTGTACATAGGATGGAAACCAAACTTATTTTTTCATTGCTTTTGTTTTAGGATTATGAACATCTCTAATATTTAATACATAGTACATTAGCCATATAGAAATTAGCTAGGAAACTGTTATGCCCTCCTAGTTAGAGGTTTAAAAGAGCAAGTCATTTTTCATAATTTAGTGGTTAGGGTCCTAGAAATTAAACAGATGACACAGTCAAGAATGGTAAGTGAAATGCAGTTAGTTGAGGGAATATTAACAAAAATGTGAGCAAAATTAAGGGGAAACTCACAAAGGATGAGAAAGCAACTCTGATCTGCAAAAGGGAAAAAGTTGCTGTCTCAGGACTGAAAGAAGGAGGTCCAGGATCAGTTATGAATCCCGAAGAGGCCTGTAGCTGAACACAATGGACGAGGAGGAGCTGTCCACAGACTGAGCAATTCAGTCATTGCCAAACCACACCCAAGCAGGAAGTGGGTCCTGGGAATTAATACCCCGAACTCACTCTTCTCCCAAACTTGGAAGTTCCTGCAGAGGCCTTCCACTGGCAAGGCAGCCTCACTGTAGAGGCTGCAGGTAGAGAACTGGAGAATGGACCTAACAAATGAAGGATATTCCACATAAATAATTTAAGAATAATATTTGCCATAAGAAGTTTATTATACTTTATGCATGTGTTGGTGATGACCATACGAGGACACAGTGAGTTTTCTGAAGCCATGTGAGAGAGTATTCTATATCTGTCTGGTGCTGTTTCTATCTCTGTATCTCTGTCTCTGTGTCTTCTTCTGTGTGTGTGTGTTTCAATCTATTTCTAAACCAGCACACAAACACACTCAAACACAAATCTACATACACATATCTATGATTTATCTTATTAATGCATGTGCTTCTATAAACCTGCCGTATTTTTCTCATGCACACTTCACTGAGTTGTATCAGCGTACTTTGGACCTGGAGTTTTCCATGGTAACTAACACCCGTTTCCCTCTCTAACTTATTTGCCTTTTTCTCCTAATTTATGCTACCATGTTATTCTTAAATCTTCCTCAGCCAACTCAGATTCATTTTTGTATTTTAAAAATTTTAGATATAAAATGCATAAGTTAAATTTTTGGTACCAGTGTTAGTAGCACTATTCTCATACTAGTGACAGAACTCCAAGAAATTCCAAGAAATTCCAAGAAATACAGATCATTTTTTATTTTTTCAAGTGTATAAGTATAAACATGCATTAATTAATTTATTAGTAACATACTTTCCCCATGCCCTATTAAGACCATCAAATGCTCCGGGGAGGGGGGGTTTATGGACACTGGGGAGGGTATGTGCTATGGTGAGTGCTGTGAAGTGTGTAAACCTGGCGATTCACAGACCTGTACCCCTGGGGCAAATAATATATATTAATAAAAATAATAAAAAAATACATATTTAAGTTCTGGTGGAAATATTTTTTTTTATTCCTTTTATTGGCCGGGGGGGTGGTGGTGGCGGTTTGAGGGAGAGAGAATCTTAATCAGGCTCCACCCTAGCACAGTGTGGTGCAAGGGGCTCCATCTCATGAGCCTGAAATTTTGACCTGACCAGAAATCAAGAGTCAGAAGCCACTCAGGCGCCCCCTGGTGGAAAGATTTTTTATAGTAATGAATCATATAGATCTTTCCATAGGTTGGCATTTCTCTGTTGTTTTGAGGAAGTTATTATACTTTGTATTCAGATATCTCCAGGCTGAAGAGTAATGGTAGCATTTTGTCTTTGGTTTCTCCTTACTCTGTGTCTCTGACATTATTTTATTTATTTGAAATCTTTCTTTAGTCATCCACCCTTTGTGACCCATTATTAGCATGTATCACTGATGTGACATTGTAACATTACCTGTCACGCTTGATAGCACCATGCTTTTTCTTCCTGTATCATTGAAGTATGGCTAGCTACAATTTTTTCTGCTAAAGAATATTTGTGTATTAAAAAAATCAAATTAAGAAATTATTCTATGTTCATGGAAATGCCCTAAATGACCCTTCTTACAAGTAATCCATAGTTACTAACAATGGTCTTTGCAGATCACTAGCTATGGCTTGGTCATACATGCAATTACAATACAGTCATGGGTAGAGATCCTGGATTATCTGGAAGAGAGTGAGCTCAGTGCAACTATATGTATACAAAGATTATGTTATGAACACAGAGTAATGAATGGAGAGAAAGCCAGTGAAAACACAGGTGTGACTTCTAACATAGTACCTGTCTGCTCGTGATGCTGGGGTCTCCATTCCACATACCCTTGTAAGCAATTAGATCTTCTGCGCCAGACCACTCAGCTGATTCAAAGTCTTTCTTGAGTGCAGTCCACCTAACCCACTTGTCTCTGTGGCTTAAGAGAGTAAGCTCCTTGCGGACTTTCTGGGTAATCCAGAACCATGGATACTACGAACAAGCAGGAAAGACAATTATTAAGGAGGGGGAAGTTCTGCTAGTCACTGGTTGTGGGACCCCAGATCTAATGTGTTCATGACACAGAGTTCCAGGAGGACAGCCACATCAGCAGCAGGCAGGCCAAGGAGTGTGATTTCTAGATAAGGGCCTTTTCCTAATCCCTCATTCAGAGGAAGCCTGATTACTTATGAGAAAACTAAGGAGAGCTGCACGTAGGATCCTGGAATAAGCAAAGAATGAATACAGGATGTGTCTTACTTCTTATGTGTCAAGCTCTATTTTAACTTTCATTTTAGGTAACCCCAACTCTTTATCATGGAAATTTCAATGGCTTGAAATTACCCCTGAAAAACCTTACAAATTCAATTGTGAGGGCAACTCTTATCTTTCAGATTATAAATAAGGTCTATACTAAGATAGTTCACATCATGCTAAATTCTGCTTATAGGCAACTAGATACATTATGTATAAACACAAAATAATCACATTATTTAATCAAAGAGAAAGATGAGTGGTATAACTATGAATTAATTACTTTTAACTTAATTTTACACCTAAATTAGTGTACCCCTTACAAAAAAATCACTTATTCACCAGATTTGCCTGGGTTGTATTTTAGTTGCTTTTCTAATATGAAATCCTTTATAAAAGTCAAGATTTTCTATCATAGATAATAAATATGTGTCAGTGTCTGTGAAGACATTATAAAGAAAATGCTCTTGCAACATTACACTTGAGGGCTACTTTGAAAGGGAAAACACTCAAGATGAATATTTAAATTATATTCTGTTGTTGTTATTTATTTTAAAAATTATTCATGTTTGTTATTTCATTTGACACAATATGTAATATTACTTGCTTAACTAAGATAAATTCCTGATTGAGTTTGAAAACTTGTATCTACCAGTTCTATCTAGATATTTCTATTAATATAACCTCCTTGATTTTACAGTGTTTGGTCAGTTGTTTACAATAACCAAATTATTTTTTACTTCAATTCTAAACAACATTTATAACGATTAATCAGAAATACATATTGTCAGAATTCAGGGTTTCTTTTCTTGATTTATAGTATTAATTGTCATTTTTCTCCATGATAAATTCTCTAGATAAATCCATTAAAGGTTAATACCTATATTTCCCCCTTTTTAATATTCATACTGCTGAATATGATAATGCATGCAAAATAAATCAGTTCAAACAAAAACACAGTAAAAATGAACTGGATATGATTCTTTGAAGAATCACAAGCCCGCTCATCCGGCTGAAGATTAGTCCTAAACCAGATAGTTGCACATGTGATTCAAAGTTGTCTTTGTTAACTATTCAGAGAATTTCACTGAGTTTTTTGGCATTTTGAAGCGAAACTTAGCTGGTTTTGAAAGCTGTCAGCTGTCTTGGAAAGATTGTTGAAGAAAATATGGCAGGCTTCACTGTATGCTAAGTTCTGCTTGCCCTTCTGCTGACATCTTCACTTTTTGATGGGCTAACCGGTTTTCTGGAGGAAGCACCAGCTTTTCAGAAATGTTAGAAATGTAAGATTCACGTAGCTAAATGTCTAACCCACAAGTGTCCAAGGACAAGTGATTTGTATCACAAAGCTTTTCTACTCATACATGACTTTTTCCTAAGTGACATAAAAACTGGGTGAATTTTTTGAAAGATTTATTTATTTATTTGAGGGAGGGAGGGGCAGAGGGAGAGGCTCTTCAAGCAGACTCCTCATTGAGCATGGAGCGACAGGGTTCCTGATCTCACCACCCATGAGATTGCCGTGGACACTTAACAGACTGAGGCACCTAGGTGCCTCTGGGTGGATTAATTTTAAGACTGTGCTCACAGATGGCACTTTAAATCATCTCATCTGTTCTAAAGCTGGGCAGATTTTTTGGAAAGTTTTTTTTTTTTCTTTTCATCATAAATTGAATCAGTGTTGACTACTGCATTTTGTCTGTGTCGGTTGAGGGTTTTTTGATATAGTACGTAAATTTCCAATCATAGAATCTACAATGAAAGAAATACAAACTAACTATAGGGAAAAATATAAGCTTTCCCAATCTAGAAATAGCCTGAGAACATCATAGGCTCGAGTAATTAGCGTCCTCACTATATGGAAAATTCAGTAGTCCCTCATCTCCATCATTTTAATTCCTTCTTTGTTTTAAACTGTTTCAAATAAAGAAGACTTTAAAAAAATCAATATATAGGGGCGCCTGGGTGGCTCAGTGGGTTAAAGCCTCTGCCTTTGGCTCAGGTCATGATCCCAGGGTCCTGGGATCGAGCCCCACATCGGGCTCTCTGCTTGGCAGGGAGCCTGCTTCCTCCTCTCTCTCTCTCTCTCTGCCTGCCTCTCTTCCTACTTGTGATCTCTATTTGTCAAATAAATAAATAAAATCTTTAAAAAAAAAATCAATATATATATATGCATATGTGTGCCTATGAACATATAATGAATATGATTGGAACTGGCCCTTGACTCATAACTGAGAAAGACCACACACAAAATAAATAAATAAAAACTAACAGCTCTAACAGCTCTATCATGCAAATCCCCATGGGTAAAGTGAAAAAACATGGAGATCATACGTATGAAATAATTATTTAACTCACTGAGCCACCCAGGCGCCCCTTTTTTTTTTTTAAAGATTTTATTTATTTATTTGACAGAGAGAGCGTATGAAATAATTATTAAGTGAAGAATAAGTTTGGCCTTTTATTTTATTTTTTTTTTAAAGTTTGGCCTTTTAATTGGTGATTTTACTTTTTACAAAAATAAAATGCAGCTTAAAAATTTATGCTTATTACATGTTAGTGCTAATCAATAGACAGTTTAAAAATTATTCATATGTCTATTATCTTGATTATTTTTGTTTTTCCAAGGATTTCCTTTCTGGGATATCATTCACTTTCAGATTTATTCTTAAATTCTTGGTACATTTGCATGTGTATGTAAATGCACATGTATACACACATATTTGTATTTATGTGGGAGTATTCAGAATAGCAGATGTGTATGTGAACATACATAGAAATTAATATGATGTGGCATCCTTATAATGCTTCATTATCCTTGCATATAAAATAACAAGTGTATGTTATTAGTACTATACAGGTTCTCTGGCTCTAAATGTAAATTTTGTTGTTGTTGTTTCCCAACTAGAGAATACTATATCACTATGGTTAAATGGGTAAGCAATACCAAGACGGTGGTCAGATGGTTAAATCGGCCTCAGAACATCTCCATCCTCACAGTCTGTGAGACTACCACTGGCGCCTGCAGTAGAGTGAGTGTCATTTACTTTCTCTTATGCTTAAAATGAAGTACTTTCTGCTATTCTCAAAGGTATATCAGGCAATCCATTGTACAAAGACCAATATTTAGTTGGAAAAGAGTCCTTCTATTAGAAGGATGTACTTTAATCCGTAAATCATCCAAACTTTGAAGTGAGAGATATGGGTGATAAGCAAAAGAGAGAGAGAGAAAAAAAGACCAAACTGTAAAAAAATGAATTCTTTTATAGTATAAAGGGGAATCTAAACCACATTAGTTTAATTCTCAAATACATCTTTTTTCTCCATATTTTGAGTTTGATTAACTTAGGAATGTGGAATGTTTTTCCTGTCGTCTTCAACCACATTCCAATAATTCCAATTTTTTTTTTTTTTTGGGTAGTTCAGATTAGTCTTCTAAAATAACGGACAGTGTCTCTTTTTTAAAATTAAATAAGAAGAGTGAAAAAAAAGCTGGTCCTTGAACCATTGTGTTTTGAAAGCAGGTTTTATTTCTGTTTCTATAATCGGTTTTTATAAGCTCTGCAATAAATCCTATTTGTGTAATTCTTAAAGTTCTTAACTGAGGGTATACTGTAATTGTTGTTGTGTATATGCCTGTATTGATGGGTAAAGTATTCCCAGTTACTTAACAACAGAGTTTTCAAACTTCTATTTCTGGACAGGATGGAGTAAATTTTGCCAGCCTAGCCTCTCTGCTGTAGTTAACTATAAACCTATGTAAAATGAATTAAACGACTGCTCTCAGATACTGGACAATAGCAGGATCAGGACATAAAAAGTGAAATAATGTAAACATATAAGATAAGCCTAGCTTCCTGTAGGGCACACACATAGTGCAAGCTAATGGAGCCCTAGAAAAGCACAGTGGTATCGCTGATGAACTGATCAGTCCACAGTGGATCAGTGATCCAAGTCGGCAGGGAGAATCAGTTTGAGGCTCTCGTGGTAGCTGAAATTTACAGGGTAAGTACCACAAGATTTGGAGCGATAGAGAGAAGAGCTCCAGCAGTCTATGTAAAGGACCTCTTACGACTTTGGCTCTTAAAATTAAAAAAAAAAAAAAAAAAAAAGACTTTAGCTCAATGCTTAACTGTGCAAGTACAGGACACGCTTCACAGAGAGAGAAGTAAATAGAGAATCTGCAGGTTTCGTAATGCTTGGAGACTTTGGAGTGCTGAACAGCAAAAAATAGAGCGCTCTCACTGAAAACCCTTTGCATTCAACTCACAGCCCAGAAAGAAAAATGCATTAGAAATAAGGCTGTTCTATACTCTTTACAGTAAACCTTTATATCAGGCTGGAAAGGATCAAGTACATGCCTATAAATGAACTGTCTTCCTAGAACAAAGTTTACTCTTTTAAATGGAGAATTAAAATTTAAAATATCAATTACACAATCAAAACATACTATACACGTAGAAAAATAGAAAATGTAACCTGCCTACCTCCCTTCAAAAATAGTTAGAAGAGCAGACTGACACAGAATAGAGATGTTAGAATTAACAGGTACAGAATTTTTTTTAAAGCTGCTTGAAAGATTCTTGGCAAATTAAATGGTGGCCCTAATTTATAAATAGATGAGGTATTTCAGTAGGGAAACAAACTATAAAATACAAAACAATGGAATTTCAGGAACTAAAGAGAACAGTATCTGAAATGAAAAATTGTCTGGATGGATTAAACACAAATTGGACACTGTTGTAGTCAGGGAAATAGAAACAATCCGAACTGAAGTCTGGAGGGAAAAAAGACTGAGTTAAAAAAAAAAAAAAAAAGGAACAAAGCCTCAGCTACGTATGGAATAATTTGAGCTGTTGTATATGAGAGATGTAATACATACAGAAGGCAAGGTTTGAGATGTTGGGGCAGAAAAACAAAAAAAGAAATAATGACTTAAAATATCCCAGATTTGAAGAAAAGCCATTAACCCATGTATCTAAGTTAGCAAATCCCAAACAGAATAAAAACAAAGAAAATAAATAGGCACATAACACTCAAATTATTGTAAACCAAAGATTATGAGAAAAGTTTCAAAAGAGGCTGAGAGAAAAATATGTTACATATGGAGGAATAGAGTGATGAAAATCACTGCCTCTCTCTTATCAGAAATGATAGAAGCCAGAAAGCAATGGAATACATTTTTAAAGAAGTGAAAGAAAAACAGTGTAAACCAAACGTCTGTGTACTCTGAAAGTATCTTTCAAAAATGAAGAAAGACATATTTAGATAAATAAGATCTGAGATAATTTATCACAAGTAGATCTGCATAAGTAACATGAAATGAAGTTATTCAATCTGAAAGAAATAGCATCAAATGAAACCTCAAATCTAAATGAAGGAAGGAAAGGGGCTCCAAATGACAAACATATGAATAAAATAAAATAAAAATATCTTCTAGTTTTTATTTTTTCTAAAAGTTAATGGATAACTTAAGTAAATCAAAACTGTCAAACTAAAAGTCTTATGTACAGTGAAAGAAACAGTCGATTAAATGAAAAGCCAACCTGTGGAATGGAAGAACATGTTTGCAAATCATATATCTGATAAGGGGTTAACATCTAAAGTATTTTTAAAATATCTCCTTCAACTAGATAGAAAAATAAAACAAAAACAAACAAAACAAACCCCCCCCATAATCTAATTTAAAAATGGGCAAAGGACCTGAATAGACATTTTTCCAAAAATATGAAAAGGTGTTCAGTATCACCAATTATTAGGGAAATGCAAATCAAAACCTCAATGAATTAATCACCTCATGCCTGTTAGGATGGGTAGTATCAAAAAAGACCAGAGATAATTGCTGGTGAGGAAGTGGAGCAAAGGAAACCCTGTGCCTTCTGGTAGGAATGTATGTTGGTACAGTCACTATGGAAAACAGTATGGCAGATCCTCAAAAAAAATTTAAAATTAAACTTCCATATGATCCAACACATCAAATTCTGGATATGTACCTGAAGGAAATAAAATCACTGTCCGAAGATATATTTGCAAGCCCATGTTTATTGCAGTGCATTATTTACAATAGCCAGGACAGGGGGAAAAAAAAAAACAAAACGAGTGTCCATCAATGGATGGATGGCTGAAGAAAATCACACACACACATACACACACAAACACACACGAATACTGTTCAGCCATAAAAAAAAAGAAATCCTGTTATTTGTGACAATAGGGGAGGAACCTTGAAGGCATTTATTATGAGTGAAGTAAAGACAAATACTATATGATCTTGCTTATATGTGGAATAAAAAATAAAAACAGAAAAAGATTATATTAGTGTTTGTGAGGGGTGAGGGTGGGGAAATTGAGTGAAGGTGGTTAAAAGGTACAAACTTCCAGTTATAAGATAAATAATTTCTGGGGATATAATGTATGATACAATCATACGATGTATGATACGATGAATATTTTTAACAATATTTCATTGTATATTTGAAAGTTGCTAGAGAATAAACCTAAAAAGTTCCCATCATAAAGAAAAAAATGTAGTTACTTGAAATAATGGATGTTAACTAAACTTGCAGTAATTACTTCATAATATATACATGTATCAAATCATTAATGTTATATGTCAATTATATATGTCAATTATATTTCAGTAAAACTGGAAAAAAAGGAATAAATTTTACCATTTCTACAATTTCCAGAAAGTGGAGAAGGAAACTTTTCAATTCATCTTATAAGCATAGCGTTATCCTATTACCAAATCAAGGCAAGGACATTATGAGAACAATTTAGACTGACACATCTCATGCACATGTATACAAATAATTCCTTAAACATGTTGATATATCATTTATAGCAATATAGAGAATAGTGCATTATGACTAAATGGGGTTTATTTTGGTAACTTATGATTGGTTTAATACTGAAAACCAATCAATGTTATTCATTATTTTAACAGAAAAAAAAACCAAGTATCTCAGTAGATGAAAAATAAAAAGCAGTTTACAAAACTCAATTATTTACTCATGATAACTTTCAGTATAAGTGAATAGAAAAAATATCCTTAATTTGATAAAGGATACCCAGAAAATACCTCAAAGTTATGCTCTGTGGTAAAACACTTTCCTTACCTTCATGCCATCAATAAGGTAAAGATACACATTCTCACTGTAGTGTGGAACCTTTATTAGAGACTCTCACCAGAATAACTTGGCAAGGGATAAATATCATGATGATTGGTAAGGAAGAAATAAAATTCTCTATTTGTAGATGTCATTATTAGATAAATAAAAAGTAAGAAATCTGCAAAAACAAAAACAAACCCACCCAAAAAACACAAAAATCCACCCCAGAATGGATCACAATTCACAAGTCAGTGTACCAAGTTAAATTGTTAAATTTCCTGATTTTTATTTTACTGTTAAAAGCATGTATATATACAGGATATTATAAATTTCTTAAGAAATGCTTACTGAATTATTTAGGGGTAAATGGATATAATGCCTCAAAACTTCTATCAAATTATTTAGAAAAAAAAAGTATGTTTCTAACAACTTTTAATTGATTTTGAAAAAAAATATGCTTTTCCCTTTCTTCAAATGGTTTTGTTTCTATATCAAGAGATATAATAATAAAGCAAATGGAACAAAATATAAATAAATGAGGAATATGTCTAAAGGCTATGCAGGTGTTTCTTGAACTTTTAGCAACAAAATATGTTTCTATATACTCATTAATATTACAATGAAAAAAATGCCACTAAGATTTTTAAAACATTAAATGCATAAGGATAAATTTAACAAATAGTGTGCAAAATCCCCATATTGAAATCTACAACATTTTGACACACATCAAGAAAGACCTGAATAAACAGAAGCTATACCACATGCTGGACTTGAAAGGCTGAATATTACAGGTGGCATTCTACTCAGAGTGAACTACCTGTAGTTTCAATACAATACGAATTCCCAGCAGAATTGGGAATTTCTGTAGAAACAGGCTGATTCTAAATGAATATGGCAGTGCTAAAGACCTGATGACTAAACCTTGTTTAAAAAAGAAACCAAAAATGTTGGAGAAGTTGCACTACTGGATTTCAAGAGTAACTAGAAAGCAACAGAAACTGAGGGACTGTGGTGGAGGCATAAGGACACACAACTAGATCAACGAACTAATAGAGTTTGCAGACACAGATCCATATTTATATGATCAACCGATTTTTAACAGAGGTGCCAAGACAATCCAAAGGGGGGAAAGATGGTGCTAGATGGTGCTATTTCATTCAGTCAAGAACTGAATGAAATACAGTGGTCTTTGGCATCTGTCACATACCATATTCTAAAATTAAATTGAGATAAACTGCTGTTCTAAAGCTAAGAGAAGATACTGTCAATCTTTTAGATAAAAATATGGGATATAAATTTGCTATACCGAATAGGCAAAAAGTCATTAATCATAAGAGAAAAAATAATACAACAGACAGCATCAAAATCAGAAACTTCTCACCAGACACTGTTAAGAAACAGCTAAAAAATGAACAGCTAAAAATTTTTGCAAAAAATATTTTGCAAAATGTGTATCTAACAAAAAACATATACATCTCAATCATGAAAAGACAACCCAATAGAAAAGCAAAACATGTGAACAGAAGTGCATAAGGAAGTAATAAATGCATGATAAAGTATTCAACATAGACATTAGGAAAACATTAAATCATAATGAGATAACACTATATACCAATAGAATGACTAAAATTAAAACAACAAAAAAATGACATTATTGATGAGGATGTAGAAAATTGCAGTTTTTGTTCTTCATGAGTAGAAGTGTAAAATGATACAGCTAGTTTAAAAATGATTTTGCAGTTTCAAGTTAAACATACACATTTAAAAACATATATAATATATATACATATACATATATATACATATATACATATATATGTGTATGTATAGATAGATAGAGATGTACTCCATACTCCAGTAACTCCATTCTTAGATATTTGGAAAAGAAAAAACACCTGTGTCCACCAAGGATTTGTTAAAAAAAAATCTTTAGAGAAGCTTAATTTACAGTAGCTAAAAATTAGAAACTATCTAATTATCTATCAACAAAGAATGAATAAACAAAATGAGCCATATCTATACAAAAGAAGTCTGTTAAGCAATTTAAAAAGAAACAGAATACTGATATGCCCAGCAATATGAGTGCATCTCAGAAACACGGTGTGAAAGAAGTCCCACTCAAAAGATTACCTAATACATAATTTCAATTATCTGAACTTCTAAAATAGGCAAGATATGGGGAACAATTTCAGAAGGGTGAGTGCCTTTTTGGAACCTCTGGGAAGGGGCATGAGAGAACGTGTGAGGAAATGTAAAGATCTTATATCTCGATGGGATATAAATATATCTGTCAAAACTCATCACACTAGAGCTGTACATATCACTATATACAAATTATACTCCAATATTAAAGCATAGTTTTTAAATGGTCTATAAAAGGGAAAGGGGGAAGAAATTTGTCTTTAATTGGAGTGGTGAGCGTGGATGTGGAGATAAAGTTGATGAGATAAAGTTGATGAGTCAGTCATTTACTTACTGGATTTGACTCTTTATGTTTAGTTTGTATTTATTAGAAAATTTATTTCAGTCATCATCTTTCATCTGATAGGTTGACTAATATTTCACCACTTATTTGTTAAAGTATTCAGCTGATAATACATTACTTAGAAATTGGCATGTATATATTCTAGTCAGAGAAAGCCTGTCATCT
Source organism: Meles meles (assembly GCF_922984935.1). Lineage (NCBI taxonomy): Eukaryota > Metazoa > Chordata > Mammalia > Carnivora > Mustelidae > Meles > Meles meles. Next base: position 101,290,101 of record NC_060074.1, read on the forward strand.
TTCCTATATAATGATAATCTGTATAGGTAATGGCAAGAATGTATCAAAATGCTTCAGCAGAAAATAGATACAGGAATCCTGTAATATTATTGATTTGGTACCTTATTGATATTGTTATATTTCTAATATATTTCTAATCTATTTATGGACTTAAAGAAGAGTTTACTTTCTATTGTAATTGAAATAATAAGACAAATCAATGCATTAGGTAGCATAGACATTTTCACAATATTTATTCTTCCAATCCAGGAGCATGGAACATTTTTCCATTTTTTTGTGTCTTCCTCAATTTCTTTCATGAGTACTTTATAATTTTCTGTGTATAGATTCTTAGTCTCTTTGGTTAGGTTTATTCCTAGGTATCTTATAGTTTTGGGTACAATTGTGAATGGGATTGACTCCTTAATTTCTCTTTCTTCAGTCTTGTTGTTGGTGTACAGAAATGCAACTGATTTCTGTGCATTGATTTTATATCCTGACACTTTACTGAATTCCTGGACAAGTTCTAGCAGTTTTGGAGTGGAGTCTTTTGGGTTTTCCACATATAGTATCATATCATCTGCGAAGAGTGATAGTTTGACTTCTTCTTTACCAATTTGGATGCCTTTAATTTCTTTTTGTTGTCTGATTGCTGAGGCTAGGACTTCTAGTACTATGTTGAATAGCAGTGGTGATAATGGACATCCCTGCCGTGTTCCTGACCTTAATGGAAAAGCTTTCAGTTTTTCTCCATTGAGAATGATATTTGCAGTGGGTTTTTCATAGATGGCTTTGATAATATTGAGGTATGTGCCCTCTATCCCTACACTTTGAAGAGTTTTGATCAGGAAGGGATGCTGTACTTTGTCAAATGCTTTTTCAGCATCTGTTGAGAGTATCATATGGTTCTTGCAATCCCTATCAAAATACCATCCATTTTTTTCAAAGAAATGGAACAAATAATCCTAAAATTTATATGGAACCAGAAAAGACCTCAAATAGCCAAAGGAATATTGAAGAACAAAGTCAAAGTTGGTGGCATCACAATTCCGGACTTCAAGCTCTATTACAAAGCTGTCATCATCAAGACAGCATGGTACTGGCACAAAAACAGACACATAGACCAGTGGAACAGAATAGAGAGCCCAGAAATCGACCCTCAACTCTATGGTCAACTAATCTTCGACAAAGCAGGAAAGAATGTCCAATGGAAAAAAGACAGCCTCTTCAATAAATGGTGCTGGGAAAATTGGACAGCCACATGCAGAAAAATGAAATTGGACCACTTCCTTACACCACACACGAAAATAGACTCCAAATGGATGAAGGACCTCAATGTGAGAAAGGAATCCATCAAAATCCTTGAGGAGAACGCAGGCAGCAACCTCTTCGACCTCAGCCGCAGCAACATCTTCCTAGGAACAACGGCAAAGGCAAGGGAAGCAAGGGCAAAAATGAACTATTGGGATTTCATCAAGATCAAAAGCTTTTGCACAGCAAAGGAAACAGTTAACAAAACCAAAAGACAACTGACAGAATGGGAGAAGATATTTGCAAACGACATATCAGATAAAGGGCTAGTATCCAAAATCTATAAGGAACTTAGCAAACACAACACCCAAAGAACAACCAATCCAATCAAGAAATGGGCAGAGGACATGAACAGACATTTCTGCAAAGAAGACATCCAGATGGCCAACAGACACATGAAAAAGTGCTCCACATCACTCGGCATCAGGGAAATACAAATCAAAACCACAATGAGATATCACCTCACACCAGTCAGAATGGCTAAAATTAACAAGTCAGGAAATGACAGATGCTGGCGAGGATGTGGAGAAAGGGGAACCCTCCTCCACTGTTGGTGGGAATGCAAGCTGGTGCAACCACTGTGGAAAACAGCATGGAGGTCCCTCAAAATGTTGAAAATAGAACTACCCTGTGACCCAGCAATTGCACTACTGGGTATTTACCCTAAAGATACAAACATAGTGATCCGAAGGGGCACGTGTACCCGAATGTTTATAGCAGCAATGTCTGCAATAGCCAGACTATGGAAAGAACCTAGATGTCCATCAACAGATGAATGGATAAAGAAGATGTGGTATATATACACAATGGAATACTATGCAGCCATCAAAAGAAATGAAATCTTGCCATTTGCGACGACGTGGATGGAACTAGAGCGTATCATGATTAGTGAAATAAGTCAATCGGAGAAAGACAACTATCATATGATCTCCCTGATATGAGGACATGGAGAAGCAACATGGGGGGGTAGGGGGATAGGAGAAGAATAAATGAAACAAGATGGGATTGGGAGGGAGACAAACCATAAATGACTCTTAATCTCACAAAACAAACTGGGGGTTGCTGGGGGAGGTGGGATTGGGAGAGGGGGAGCGGGCTATGGACATTGGGGAGGGGAGGCGAACCATAAGAGACTATGGACTCTGAAAAACAACCTGAGGGTTTTGAAGGGTCAGGGGTGGGAGGTTGGGGGAACAGGTGGTGGGTGATGGGGAGGGCACGTTTTGCATGGAGCACTGGGTGTTGTGCAAAAAGAATGAATACTGTTACGCTGAAAAAAATAAATAAATAATTTGTTTGGTTTTGTTGTAAAAAAAAAAAAAAAAAAAAAAAAGACAAATCAATGCAAATGCATGTGAAACTTTGGACTTCCAGGGATTCTAGTAAAACTTAGTAATATTAATGAAAAGTGACACCAATATATTTTCTTGTTGTGTCTGTGTTTCATATTTACGAAGGATGGTTATTGCAGAGATGCAAATAGAAAAATGAAGGAATAATTTAGTTAGATGTTTTCTTGATATCTATATGTAACAAAGTCTAGTGAAATAAACAAAAATAGAAACAGGCCCTGAAAAGAGAAAGTATTTGATTATAATGTGTTGATATGGCTTTAAAAGAGGATACTGGTTAAAAAAAAACCCCTATAAATAATGTTTAAAATATATTATTTTTTGCATATAGATAAAATTTGTAATATATTGTGATTTAGTTTTAATTTAAATATTTTTATTACACTCATTTTTAAAAGTACAAGATTTTCCTAAGTTCATATATGTAAACAGTACTAGTAAAATTTATTGTATCTGTACATATTTAACTTGAGATTAAATTCATCTCCTTTTACTTTGTGAAATATGATCTTGGTTCTGATCATTTGTAAGATTACTTTAATGGGACATAAAATTTTGTCCTTTTAAATGTTTAATTGTTTTTCCTTAAGAAAAGTAAATGATTATGATGGAGAGTGGGCTGAATGTTGAAAGAACATCTACCTTTTCATTTTATTCCTGGCTGTTTGCCCAGTTCTTTTGAAGGACTTAATAATTTTCTTTCCCAATGATGCCTAGAGGTGAAAAGAGACGGTGCCTGGTGGTTCAAAACAGTTTGAATGAGGTAATCAAACAGCACTGGAAAATGATCTTCTGTCCCTGGTGACATACTACTGGGAATTCTAAAGGAGTTCACCAAAGGAAAGATTTTATAATTAAATTATCATTTAATCCCAATTCTGTACTTATTCATTCAGTTGAAATCAGTAGTGACAATGGGGATGTCTCATGGTATTTCATGAGTTGAAGAGAAAAGAAAATGCCTAAAGGATTATGTGTAAAAAAAAAAAAGAAAAAAGAAAAGTTAGACTGATGCATGCTCATTTTGGTGTTTGGAAAAGCTTCATGGAGTTCATTGTTTCTTTTCAGAAATATGAGATGACATCAGATACTTGGCTCTCCAAACAGGTATGGCATAGGGGGTTGCTTTATGTCACATTTTGGCAGTTGTGCTCATTCTACTTACCTGTTTGCTGTGTAAGAAGAACTTTCTCTCAAAAGTTAACTCAGTATTACGACTTTAAGGCTTTGCCATGTTTGAGTCTCTTCCATGAAAATATTTATGACTTGTCTTTTCTAAGACGTAATTTATAAAAAAAGGCTTATTCTGTTCTCTTTAAAGCATAAGTTGCAGAATAACGACCAGGATCCGTTTTACAGTATCATTCACATAAGTAAACTTTTGTGTAGATGAAAAGAGGAAAAAGTTGTGACCCATTAAAGCTGGAAACCATCAGTGTTGCTCAAATTGCCCAGAAAACTGGCCAGACCTCCACATAAATTGTTTATATGGAGATTATTTAGATGAATGCTTCTTTCTTTAGATACAGCTTAGCTTCGGATGCTAGTTTATGACATAAATGAGGCTGGAATCCAGATCACAATAGAGTAACTACCAAATGTCTCCACAACATTGGCTCATACTGGACATTTCAGAAGAAAACACAAGTAGATCATCTGAATATGGCTGAACCCACTTGACTAGTAACTCCATTACTATCTTTTGCAAGGGGAAGTATTGTGTTTGGCTTGCTTTTGATTTGTTTTGTTCTTCACGCAATCTTTTATTTTATAATCTCTCCTGAAGTGTCATACATATCTATGGTTTCAATTACCACCATGTATTGAGACCTCTAGATGTACAGCCTGGGCAGCTCATATTTCTGAGCTCTAAAACATCTGAATTCAAGCTTGGCATCTTCTCCTAAGTGTATAAAAAGTAACTGCATACGCCACAGGTCCACACTGAACATATGTTAGTCTTACGTACTCTTCTTATCCTAGAAGTCAAGGACATAATTACCCATCCAGCTATTAAAATCAGAAACCTAGCAGTCATTTTTAAGCTCTTCTTATCCTTTTATGCATATTATTAGACTATTATTCTATATATTATTCATCACCACGTTCTTCAGTTTCACATTGAAAGATCTCAAGTCAATTTACTTTTTGCCGCTTCACAAACAGCATCCAGGATCAAACTAGGAAGTGTGGTTCCTCTTTCTCTTCTGACTGCGCTCAACCCCTCAGGTGCATGCCAGTCTCTTCACACTGCAGGCTGCCCGAGGGACCATTGCAAAGTGTGTACTTGGTTGCCCCTACCCATATCACTCTCACAACTGAAACTGAAATTTTTGTCAGTTCCTTCTCCATTCTAGGCACATGAGCTCTTATAGTCACAAGGTCTTTGTAGGAGCCTGCCTTCTAAATGGAATTGTCTCAACTACTTTCTTTGGTGAAGGCGGCTTCTTTTTCAAACCTCAGCTTAAATCACCTACTTATAAAATCATCTCCTCCAACCACCATATCAATAATTTTCTTAAGTCAAGTGTAATCTTTTTGTAATACTTAAACAGTTATTTCTATATTGTTTTCCTAAGTTCAGAAGGGCAGGAGGAATATTCATTTTTTGTTCCCCATTGTAAACTAAATACCTAATATGAATTATAACAAAATCTCCATAAATACTTGCTGAATAAAGACAGAAAAAGTAAGGAGGACTGTGGATAAGCTAAACCTTTTCTCATTTGAAGCATAAGCACACCGAATCTACTAATAGATAAATAAGTAGATGTTACTGTAAACTACTTAATCTTAATGAAATTGGGGGAAAAACCCAACTTTGATCTTGTAGTCAGTAATGGATTTTCTTGTTAGATACTGAGAATAAAAACAATGACAGGCTATAACATAATGGATATTGATGTATTCAGAACTGTCCTGCATTATTAAACCATTTTACTCTCATTTTTATTTTCAGTGACACTCATAGTACTGTAACATGCATCAACAAAATGCATGCTCCTTTGGAATTATGTTATCTACATTTTAAATCCCAAATTTATGAATATTTAATAGAAACTTTTCTTAAAGCAAAGAAACTAGTTATCAATTATTCAGTAAAAAAAAATGCAGGTGGTAGTTTGTCACAGTTGAGTTTTTCTCTAGAAGCTCTTAGACAATTTTATAAAATATTTAGAATTTGATGAAATATAAAATATGAGAATGGTGGTAGTAATTAGATGAAGCAAATTTCTAAGACAATTAGAAACAATGCAATCATTATATGCTCACTTTCTGGATGGTAGGAAGAACAGAGAAGAAAATAGGCATATTTGGCCTTTCAGGAGACTTGTGATAACCTATCTACAAAATTTTTGGCCAAGGGATAGAATTTGGTAGCCCCAATTCATTGCCCTGTGCATCATAAACACTGACTTGGTTGCAGTCATGAAAGTGGACAGTGCAGTTGGCTCCGCTTTCATTACTGGATTCTAGGAAAAGGCTGGCACAGAGCTCTATTTATATGCAGCTATTGCCTAGTGTTGAAGGTTATTAAGCCCAGCAGTGCATTTGAGAATACAGTCCCCATCTGCTCCTTCATTACGCCATTTATAAGGTACTAGAATTTGAAGGGGATGGGTGTACAAAGACAAAAAGAAGAATGCCTGGATATCCCTGTACCTTTAAAAAGGTAATGTATTTTTGAAGCAACAAGGGGACAGTGTTGAATACGGGAGGAGCTGATAGTTTGGAACAAATGTGGAAAGAGTGATATATAGCAAACATGTTGGCCTGCTGTACCCATGCATTCATCTATCCAGTTATGAGCTGGACACCCACTGGGCCCTAGGCAATAGAGCTAAAAAGATAAAATTGCCAACTTAGTTTAATTATTACTTGCCTAGTGAAGGAAGCCAACCATATAATAGAATGCATTGAATGCCATGATAGAGATGAATATGGGGTAATTGTTAGAATCGAGGAAAGATTTCCTAACTACAAGATACTGTCTAACTAGGGAAATTTGGAAATGGTTTCTGTTCCTTGAATTGAAGGAAAAAATAAAAAGAGTAAGATTCAGCATAAAAGAAAACAGAAAGGTTGTTCCAGAAAGAAAAAGCTTCACGTGCAAAGGCCAAGAGAGAGATCCCAGAGGGCAAGAGATGGAACCTACAGAATTATTGACTCTATCATAACTGAAAGATGTCAGGTATCTTGTATTTATTATATGCCTAGCAATGCACTGTCTTCGACCTTGAGTTGTGTATTACTTCAGAGTTTAAAATTTTATATATATCATCTTATATTTTCCTGAGTGTCCATGAAGTAGACAAGGAAAATATTATCCTTCTGTTTCTATCAAGGGATGATCTCACCAATGAAACTAAAATCAGACTCTCGATTTTATTAAAAGTCATTAATTTATTCATTAAGTAAGTATTAAACACAATTTATGTGACAGTCATTGTCTAGGTGCTGGAGATAGAGCAGCGAAGAATACAAGGTTCCACCCTCATGGAGTTTACATTCCAGGGGAACACTGCCTACTTGCCTACCCACCTGCCCACCTGCATACATACACACATTTACCCCCTCCAAAAAAATGCATACCTGCCTGAAGGATAGTATGATAGATGCTTTTAGCTGTTAAGGAAAGAAACAGGAAGTAGGTAAAAGGGGATGAGGGACTCAGATAGAGGTGGATGATCTTGCTTCCAAGAGCTCCCTCTACAGGGGTAAATGGGAAGCACCTCACTGATAAGATGACAAAAAGGCAAGATATGAAAGAGATAAAAAGAAAGAACCAGACAAAGGGAATAAAAAGTGCAAAGGCCATGGATCCGAGCAGGTACGATAAGGAAACCGGAGACCCAAAGGAGAGGAGATCAGAAAGAGAGTGGAGGGCCAGATCACCTGAAAGAACTTGTGGGCCACTTTAAAGACCCGCAAAAGAAACCATAGCAAAGTCTTTTACTGTGTGTATAATCACTTTCACTAATCCACTAGGAAAGAACTCAGTGCTCTGTCAGGCAAATCCATTTTCTTAATGTTTCCCCTGGAGGAAAAGGAAAGCAATCTATATGTATAGCTTCCATCATTTAATTTTCAAAAAATAATTCTATTGATTTAGCATGCCACTAGAGTTTAATTAAAAAATCATCAAATGGGCATTTGTGTTTGTGGATTTTTGGAGGGGTGAACAGTGAAGATGAGAAGTTTGAATTAAATGATTTTCAGTGGATTCCTTCCAGTTTTGCAGCCTTTTAGTTCCGTTTTTTCATAAATTTATATATACAGCATGTTCAAGTAACCAGAGTTGCTGAGTGAAATATTTCAGAAAAAATATATTAAAAATTGTATGTTTTTTGTAAACCATTAAAGAGTTTTTTATGGTAGTACAAATGAAAGAGAAAGGGGAATGATGGAGAGTAAGGTAGAGAGGAATGGAAAGTTAGTGTTCAATGGGCACAGTTTCTAGTTGGGAAAAATGAAAAATTTCTGAAGCTAGATGGTGGTGGTGAATTCACATTATTTTTAGAGATAATTTTTAGAGCTAACTTGACCTTTTCACAAACTAATTCTAAATAAAAAATGGTGTGACCCATTAGCAATGGTTGGCAGCACAAAGCACAATCTTGAGATCGTTATATGCACTTTTGTGTTTTAGAATGAGGAGCCGGTTTTTTCTAGAGATGGCAGCAAATTCTTTATGACAGTTCCTGTGAAGCAAGGGGGCCGTGGAGAATTTCACCACATAGCAATGTTTCTTGTTCAGGTAAGTGCTGGCTTCTTTCATTTGGTGTCATTGCTGTCCTGCTCGCGAAGGTACAATTCCTGTGGCATATTCTGAACCTACAGTTAATGCCTATGAAGTCCAGCCATATATTTAACCCAAGGACTATGTTTTAGGAAGAGGATCCCCCTCCATAGCTATAAATTTGAACTGTACCTTTCCACAAAACAGTCTGAACACTCAGTAGAATTTTGTGAGTCACACATATATGCTAAGAGGTGAGGGCCTTGGGATATAGAATTGAATACGTGAAAATTACCCAACCCCTATTTTCATAGACTTTAGGCCAAATTAGAGAAAATTTTTCATTCAACAAATATATATTCCTTATTTTGTACAAGAAGTATTTTCAAAGTGCTATGAATATTTTAAATACTTGAAGCAAACTAAATGTCCATCAAAAAGCTGAACAATTGAATACATTATTGTATATACAAGGAAATATAATGCACATTCGAAAAACCAGGATAAAGACAGAGTCTGTCCTGTAGTTCTGTAGACTTTCTGATAAAAAGGAAGGGCTTTAAATTTCAAATAAGTTAACAGTGAATAGTTTATACAGTTTTATCCAATTATTGAAAAATTAGATAATTCAGAAACGGTTGAAATAAGAGAAGGTTAATGAGTCAATTTGAATGTAATGGTCAATAACAAATATTCAGGAGAACTAGTTTCCTTCAAAATCAAATTAATAAACATCTCAGTTGCAGGTAAAAGAAAATTTATAAAGGTAAAACTTTGTGGCTAAATTGGAATCCTCTTGGAGAGTTTACAAACTAGCCAAGAATCAACTTCATACTTACAAAATATAGGGTAAATATACATGTGCCGAAGGATCCCTAAACAACCTGGTTACTTTTATGTCATTAGAATCTTCAAGCCTTGTGCATATTCTCAAACTTTTATCACTATCTACATACATATTTACGTTCAGCAACTCAGTGCCTTGAATTCTCAAAATCTTGTGTTGGTAGTTTAAATTTAACACTTGTCTAAGCTCTGTACCTATTAAAATAATTGTCATGATTTTAATTTTAATCAAAGCTGAAAAAATAATTTGGAATATGTATAATTTCCACAATAGAGATGTAGATTAATTTTTATAGTGTATCATTAAGTTGGAAAAACAGGTTATAGACTAATGTATAATGTGATCTCATTTATATCCTAAATAAATGTATCTATTTATATGTGCATAAACTTTGACAATTTTATATCTAGTAAAATGAATATATTAGGTAGGACTAAGGGAACTTTTTTTTTTTTTTTCCCTTTTTTAAAATGTGAACTGGAGGAACCTTCACTAGCAAATTGTTCTACCTGATTAATTCTAGCTAGCTAATAGTAAACTTTGTTATCATAAATACTATGAAAATATTTTGGCCAAAAATAACCACACTTTCCAAATGTTAAAATTGACTGTGACATTTTATTAAATTTTTAAACTCCAGTATTTTATATTCAAGAAATTGTGTGAGAGCCCCGGTGGTCAAAATTACATACAAATTGTAAATATTTATAAGATAGGGAAAGAAGGATAAGGAAAGATGTGTAATACATCTTTATATATACAATTCCAAGAAGACAATCTATTCAACAAATTGAGAAGACAAAGAGTGTCTTTTAAAAAGTGCTGGATTGGGAGGGAATGGAGGTGCTGATGCTGGCATGTAGGAACTGCGATATTTATGAACCGAACAGAAGTTCCTTTATAAGCCTTGGCAAGAAATACCTTCTGCCCCTATCAAATGCTCCTGACATGCAGGCTAATGCATTATTTCTGAAATGTTCAGAACAACTTCATACAGCAGATGTGTTTACTTTGTTCCCCTTCTATATGAAGATGGCAACAAAGCTTTCATTGAGGTAGAACATAATTTTGATCTATTCTGGTTACAGTTCAGGGAATCTGTGGCTTGCTTCACTGAGAAATAAACATGACTGCATGATTATTTATGGATATTTTGGCGATGTGGATGAAATTAATCTACTTTGTTAATGAGTTAGAGGTCAGTGGTTAGACAACTGTAAGTTAGGCGCAAGTCTACACACCCACCCAGTCTTAGTAAATAGTTTGAATTCCTTTGCCTCAGTTTTTTAAATAGCTTACAAAAAAAGCTCCTTTATTAATCCTTTATGATTACCATTCTGTCACATATATATGCTATAAAGACTTTTACAATTCTAAATTGAATTAACTGAACTAATTTAAAATCAAACACAATCTCATCACCCCACACTCTCACACTATACATCAATTGCTATATGTATTTTAATTCCTTTTAACATTAAAAAAAATTTGATTTCCCTTAAATATTGCATTCAAAGCTCATACATATATTTTTGTATTTAAAGAAAAACTTATAAGCATTTTCACATCATTATTATGTTAATATTTAATGTTATTCTTAAGTATGGTTTTAATAGCTGTTCAACATTCTGCCAAATAGATTTACTGTTTTTAAATGAATCAATTTTAATCATTAAAATTACTCTAATTTTGATACTAGAAATTATTCAGAGATAAACATTCTTATACATAAATACTTATTTGTTATTATTACCACAAAAATATATTTTAAGATATCAAAAGATACCTAGGCAAAGCATATGTGTACATACGTATTTGTTTAGGTTTTGATACTCAGTTCCAAATTGGCTGTCCAAAAATAGTATAATAATTTATAGTCTTAAACAGTAATGCATACTAGCATTGATGACTTTTTACCCTCTCTTTCTTCCCTTGACATATTGAAAGTGAGAACTGACAGGAACAGCCAACAGTCAGGATGACCACCCGTGCAGTATTTGATACTTAGCTATATTTTAGAGCTTCCTTACTGACTGAAAATATATTTGTCTGTTGAAGTATCTTACTAAATGAAATTAGTAAATTTTTTTTTATTCGATTATTTGACAGAGATCACAAGTAGGCAGAGAGGCAGGCAGAGAGAGAGGGGGTAACAGGCTCTCCGCTGAGCAGAGCGCCTGATGTGGAGCTCGATCCCAGGACCCTGAGATCATGACCTGAGCTGACGGGAGAGGCTTTAACCCACTGAGCCACCCAGGTGCCCCGAAATTAGTAAATTTTTACAAACATTTTGCTCTCCTTCACAAGTAGGTAGATAAAAAATATTAATTGGAGATCAGGCTATAAAAGTACTCTTTGAGGCTATTTCATTATAAAGGGTGATGGTGGTCGTTACAAATATTTTAGTGTTTTTTTTCTCATTTACAGAGGTGATTGATCTTTACTAAAGTTATTTCAAAAAATAGAAAGTAGAAAGAATTTATGTAGTTTCCTCATTTTAGACAAGATTATAATTTTATAAAACTATAGTATTTCATTCTGATATTTTAAATTCTAATTATAAGGCATACTTTTCCCCTAATGTTACATAATTTTGAAAAACAATTCTTTAGAAGATTAATATTTAGTTGACTGTACATAGATACTTAACCAGTATTTGTAATTTGCTGTGATTATATGTCACTACACAAAAAGCTACTTTATATTATGGATTATTTATTTAGTTTTGATTAACAGAACTGGAATTCCTGTATGAAAAGTAATATATTTCTATTCTCTCTCTGTGTATATATATAATGCATACAGTGTATATATATTCTATGTATACATATAGAATATATATGAGCTAAGAAATATATACTAATGCACAGATCTATATACATACATATATTACTTTTATTTCTATATTACTTTCAGTATGAATATGTGATAGTAGAATTTCTCTACTTTTTAAAGGATTAATGAAAATAAAAACTGGCTTCTCCAAAAATCTATATAGTTGAAGTAATTGTTCTTTTGAGTAGAATATGCAGTATGCAATATTAATATCAATTTATGTATTTCCTGAACCAAAAAGTGAGGCAGAACTTCTTTACCTCAGACCATTAAACTTGTGCCTGCTTCCCCTTCCTCATCCCTCCACAGTATTCCTTACGGAGGCCTTTAACTTCTGAGTTGCCCTATCTGTAACTCTAATATCCCACACCCTGTAATGCAGGCTGCAGTTACGTAAAAGGTTTCTGTCAAAGACAGGGCTACCTTTTCCTCTCAAATATGGAGTAAGCAGAGTTTCAATCATGTTAAGTGGTTTAAATTCATAAACATAAGAAATTGCCCTGTCATCTTCCTAAATTGTGTTAAATGAAAAATTACATATGTTGGTGAATCCATTCTCTTTCTCTTTGCAGCAATAGAAAGTTTTGCTCATGAGAGCTGATGATTTCACTTGGAACAAATTTAAATGCCATTATTCATTACAAATACTGCAGAAAATGGCATGCCCCCAATTCACAATTCTATCACCTAATCAACCCAATAAATTTTTTTCATTAAATTTCACTACTGCGTCTGATTAGGACATTGTCTGAAAACAATTAGCTCACCTCATGTGATAAATAGACAGTAAATTAAAGCACGCTATTTTTAAGCACCACAATATTTCACTTATTTAGAAGCTGTAGAAGTTCAACAGAATTTAATATAAGAAATTAAAATGAGCAGTGTGTAATCAGGTAAAAAGCACATGCATTATTAAAATTTACTGATACCAATATCTTTCAAATTTTTAAATAGAATTACAAGATTAATATTTAATTTTTCTGAGTAAGAAAAAAATCTATACCAATTTGAGAGGACATGTCTGATGTCTAATGGTGTCTGATGTCTTATTCCCAAATTTTATTTTATTTGGGAATAAAAACACTTTATCTGCATGCTAGACTGTCACCACTCTAGTGAAGGAAATAATTAGTTCTATTGCTATTTATTCTAAAATAAAAGTGAAATGAGTTTAATTTAAAGGCCATATTGCCCTTGTCAAAAGTCCACTGTGCTTTCATATCCATAATCATTTTTTTCTGTTCTACCAACTTAGTAATATAAAGACCATGGTTGCATGGGAAGAACTGTGCACCAAAAATGATTATTATTTCCTGCTTTGTTAAATTTTCTTGGCCACAAATGCTTGTCTTTTGAAGGTGGATTGAAAACAGATACAGACACCTTGCTAGTGAAATCTAGTCAAGTTCCCTGATACTTATTTTGAACTTACTATATGGCCATCTACCATATTCTGATTTGTACTACAATTACTTACCTGAAGTCCAGATCAAAAGTAATATGCTCACTGCAGTGATATAATCTGATATGCAGTAGTGGGAAAGAGTTGAGTCTTAGCACTATAACTCTAGAACTATAAAAGATAGGGTCTGCTATTATATGTGAAATGAGGTTCAACTTACTCCATAGCCCAGATTTGCCCTGTTGGATACAAAGCAAACAGAGCAATTTGAATGATTGTGAGGTTATTGTTAAGGCTTCCAACAAGGAACTTTTGGTCCTAAATTAGAAGCATAATATTTTTATGCTAGATGCATTACTGAAATTAATAATGTACAGTTTTAATCTTGTGTACATTGTGTATAGGCATTGTCTCAAAGCACTGGATTTTTGCTCATTATCACTTGTAATGTGGATACTTTTCTATCCTTAAGCATACACCTACAAATAACAAAATTTTTCTGAAAAAAATCGAAAATATAATCAACCTAGAATTCTCTGACCCGAAAGCATCTCTAGATATATACAAATATAGAGCAACATTTCTTTACCTTTTAATGTTTTGAGATGTTGTTCATCTTAAAAGATGAACTAAAGATGCACTAAAACCTTGAGATCTTAGTATCCTATCCTTGGCTCATTCAAAGCAGGGTCTGAAAATGAGTAAGGAAAACCATCTGTTGGTAATGTTGACCTGTGGGAATTTGGCCATTAAATATGTGACTTCAGAACTCTATGTAAGCCTTTGGTCCGTGTCTGTCTCAAATCACAGAAATTTGGTTTTCTTTGCATTTATACTTTCATTCAGCAAATACTTATAAAGCACTGTAATGTGTCAGACAGTATGCAAAAAACAAGTTAAAGACGCCATATGTTTGTTGTTGATGTTAAAAAGCCAGAAGTCTAGAGAACTCCTTTTAAACAAGGAATAGATGATTTAGGGAGATGTCAAAATATAGACACGGACCAATAAGACATTGAGAATTTTTGAAGGAAAATTCTAGTACTACCTATATGTAGTGGAGCAGAATGCCCTTTTAGTTTCTGCTTCCAGTAGTATGGCAAAATTGATATAATAAGATTCTCCCATATCAAAAAACCCAGATTCTGGATGTATTTATACCAAAGACACATGTGAAGTATTACTCACCTAATGTATTGCCTTCTCAGAAGACAATCCAATTGAATTAGAGGTAAGTTCCAACAAATGGAACTGCCCCAAAGCCATATTAAAATATAATATTTTATTAAATTATAATATTTTATTAAAATATAATAAAATTATATTTTATTTGGAAATAAAATATAATTCCTGCATTATTCATGGGTTTAGTAGGAAATGTATACACTGTATTATATACATAAATGTAATATATAATCTATAAAAGGAATTAGGTACTATATAACATTCAATATCAGAATTTAGAAAAAATAAATGCAAATGATGAAGAAAAGAAATGAAAAATACAGTAGTAGAATTTAGTGAACTAGAGAAAAGGTAAAATAATGAGGCTTAGCAAAACAAATATTTGGCTCTTTGCAAAAAAAGAAAAATTAAGCCTACAATGTCTATTAAGTTTACTTTAAAAAGTGGGAAAACTGCCAAAGTATAAGTAATGAAAAAGAAAGCAAAACTATAGATTTAAAAATGTATTTTAAAATACTATTAATAGCTTCAAGCCAACAAATTTGAAAACTTGAGTGAAGTGTATAAATTCTAGGGAAAAAGTTACCAAATCCAATTTAAGAAAGAATCTGGTTGTCCCATATTGTTAAGGTAACAGAACAATGTTTTAAAATGTCTCCACATCAAGTACAGGTAGTTTTCAAAGGTGGGCTATACCAAATACTCAAAATGTTCAAGAAGCACACACTTAAAATAAACACATTCAGAAAATAGAAAAAGATGGAATTTTTTTAGTGTATTTTTTGATACAAGTATCATCCTGTACCAAAAACCAAATGAAGATAGTATGAGAAAGGAGAATTAGAGGTCACTTAAGAACTCCTAAACCAAATAGTAGCAAATTGAATTCTTCAGTTGATTTTTTAAAAATTACTATTATTTTTCACACAGGAATGCAAGTTTGCTTAAAATGTAAATAATAATTTAATTCATTGCATTTGCATCTACACAAAAAGATAATGGTCTTCTAGATGTAGAAACAGGCTCCAATAAATTCCACAAAATCTACATTTAGAAATCTTAGAAATATAAGAACAAAGACAAATTCTTTAAGCTGATAAAGGCATTCACCAAAAATTTGGGTAATTTAGTATAGTCTACAGTGGATCATTGATTATATTCCTTCTAAAAATCAGCATTGAAACTCTGTATATTGACAGGTGGCAAACAGACTTGACCTGGGCATCATTTCCTAATGTGTAAAAATATTGAAACACTATGATATATACCTGAAATTATAAGATATTTTGTCAGTTAAACTTAAATATTAATTATCACTACATAAGCACTTGTAGATACAAAATTATCAAATGTGAGACTTAAAACTCAGAAAAGCCTTCATAAAGTAGAAAGAAGAATTGTAAACCAAACCATAACAGATTTTGGGAAGGAAATTGAAAAAAAATAGTACAAAATAGTAACTGATAGATTAATGGAAAGATGACCAAGAGTAAACAGATATTGCTGAAAATATACTAGTGGGTATCAAGAAGATAAATGGAAACAAATGAATAAACAAATAGAGAGGATCAGAAATTACTAAGACAGGAAAATAATATGAATTGACATTTAACTGGATTTCTTTTTTTTAAAGATTTTATTTTTTTTTTTTTTTTTTTTTTTTTTTTTTTATTTATGACAGAGAGAGATCACAAGTAGGCAGAGAGGCAGGCAGAGAGAGTGAGAGGGAAGCAGGCTCCCTGCCGAGCAGAGAGCCGGATGCGGGACTCGATCCCAGGACCCTGAGATCATGACCTGAGCCGAAGGCAGCGGCTTAAACCACTGAGCCACCCAGGCGCCCCTTAACTGGATTTCTTAATAAGAGAAGCAGAATAGTAGAAGAAAGGTAGCGTTTAAAACCATAGCCCAGCAATAAACCCGAACAAAAAAATGGTAAAGAAAGAAAAGATAGTTTTGGGGGGTGGTGGTAAGAGCATTATTAAAATTATTAGTACAATGATAATGTATAAAACTAAAATAAAACTGACCACTATATTTCAGAACACTTAAAAATATTACAAAAACTGCCTACAAAAAACTCACTAAATGTGATATCCATAATATAAAATGTGACAGAAGTTTTCAAAAGGTATCAGTCATACCCAATAAGTATAATTTGGCTTAACTTATGTACCAATTTTTTTAATATTTTCTTCATTTTTTAAATTTTTATTTCTTATTTTTTTATAAACATACAATGTGTTTTTATCCCCAGGGGTACAGGTCTGTGAATCGCCAGGTTTACACACTTCAGAGCACTCACCATAGCACATACCCTCCCCAATGTCCATAACCCCCCACCCCTTCTCCCAACCCCAGCTCCCCCCAGCAACCCCCAGTTTGTTTTGTGCGATTAAGAGTCACTTATGGTTTGTCTCCCTCCCAATCCTATCTTGTTTCATTTATTCTTCTCCTATCCCCCTAGCCCCCATGTTGCATCTCCATGTCCTCATACCAGGGAGATCATATCATAGTTGTCTTTCTCCGACTGACTTATTTCACTAAGCATGATACCCTCTAGTTCCATCCACGTCGTCGCAAATGGCAAGATTTCATTTCTTTGGATGGCTGCATAGTATTCCATTGTGTATATATACCACATCTTTATTCATTCATCTGTTGATGGACATCTAGGTTCTTTCCATAGTTTGGCTATTGTAGACATTGCTGCTATAAACATTCGGGTGTACGTGCCCCTTCGGATCACTACGTTTGTATCTTTAGGGTAAATACCCAGTAGTGCAATTGCTGGGTCATAGGGTAGTTCTATTTTCAACATTTTGAGGAACCTCCATGCTGTTTTCCAGAGTGGTTGCACCAGCTTGCATTCCCACCAACAGTGGAGGAGGGTTCCCCTTTCTCCACATCCTCGCCAGCATCTGTCATTTCCTGACTTGTTAATTTTAGCTATTCTGACTGGTGTGAGGTAATATCTCATTGTGGTTTTGATTTGTATTTCCCTGATGCCGAGTGATGTGGAGCACTTCAAGAAATGGGCAGAGGACATGAACAGACATTTCTGCAAAGAAGACATTCAGATGGCCAACAGACACATGAAAATGTACCAAAATTTTTAAGAAAACGTTTTTCATACTGGTTTCTGAAATTAATGCAATTCAATCTTTTTGAAAATACACATTTAAAAAGGGACTTAGAAGGGAGTTGAGGGAAATTGGAAGGGGAGGTGAACCATGAGAGACTATGGACTCTGAAAAACAACCTGAGGGTCTAGAAGGGGCGGGGGGTGGGAGGTTGGGGGAACAAGGTGGTGGGTATTAGTGAGGGCATGTGTTGCATGGAGCACTGTGTGTGGCGCAAAAACAATGAACACTGTTACGCTGAAAAGAAATTAAAAAAAAAAAAAAATTTACGGGTGCCTGGGTGGCTCAGTCGTTAAGTGTCTGCCTTCGGCTCAGGTCATGATCCCAGGGTCCTGGGATCGAGCCCCGCATCGGGCTCCCCATTTAGCGGGAGGCCTGCTTCTCCCTCTGCCTGCTGCTCCCCCTCCTTGTGCGTGTACACTCTCTCTCTTTCTCACTATCAAACAAATAAATAAAAATCTTTAAAAAAAATAAATAAAAATTAAAAATAATTAAAAATAAATAAATAAAAAGGGACTTAGAAAGCCTAAATCCTGATGCTAGACAAGATGAGTTTTCATGCCCCAAATCATTAAGAAGAGCAGAAGATACTTTATAATGTTCAAGGGCACAAATCCCAAGGAAGGTATAATAGTTAAAATGTCTGGATCTATGCCTCGGATAGTTCAGTAGCTACCTTCATAAAGTGTAAATGCACAAAAGCTACTTGATATGTGGAAGCCTTCTTGTACCATCCTTGGTCTAAAGTGAATCACATTATATGATTTTTATATGTATATGTTGATTATGTTATACATAATATATATTGTAATGTTATTGTATTATTTTCTATTTTATTATATTAACCACATTATATATGTGCATATGTATGTGTGTGTGTGAGATAAATCCTTTTCAAGTTTTTCAGTGTTCAAGGGAACACTGACTAACGTTGAACGTGTATTTTAAAGGCTCAATAAATTCTATAAAGTAGAACTTACATAAGAGCATGCTATGATCACAAGGTAGTAAGCCTAGATATCAAGAATATATTTTTTTTAAAGATTTTATTTATTTATTTGACAGAGAGAGACCACAAGTAGATAGAGAGGCAGGCAGAGAGAGAGAGAGAGAGGGAAGCAGGCTCGCCACTGAGCAGAAAGCCCAATGTGGGACTCGATCCCAGGATCCTGAGATCATGACCTGAGCCGAAGGCAGCGGCTTAACCCACTGAGCCACCCAGGTACCCCTCAAGAATATATTTTTAACAAGTTTTCTGGATAGAAAACTTTTTTTTTTAAAGATTTTATTTATTTATTTGACAGATAGAGATCACAAGTAGGGAGAGAGGCAGGCAGAGAGAGAGGAGGAAGCAGGCTCCCTGCCAGGCAGAGAGCCCGACGCGGGGCTCGATCCCAGGACCCTGGGATCATGACCTGAGCGAAAGGCAGAGGCTTTAACCCACTGAGCCACCCAGGCGCCCCGGATAGAAAACTTTTTTAAAGTAAATCCAATTAAACAATTACTTGGAAATTTCAAGTTTGCCAAATTTATAAAATAGCAATAACAACAAGAATGACAATACCTTCTTCAGAATCAGATGTCAGAACAAAACTCATAGCTATACAAACTTATAACTAAAATGGAAGAATGAAATTAAATGAGTTGAATTCCTAACCCAAATGGCTAGAAAAATACCAGCAAAGTAAGACAAATTTAGAACTAATAAAAAACAATAATGTTCGCTCTCTTGGAAAACACACAGACACACACACACACAGACAAAACACAAGCTGGCCCAACTGAGGAAAAAATGAGAAAGAAAACACACACAATTAGAAATGACTGGTAGGAAATAACAAAGGACATTTTAATAGATCCTGAGAGAGTACTTTGCAGAACTCTTTGCCAACTAATTTGAAAATTTAGATCAAATGAACAATTTCATGAGGAAATACATTTAACCAAAACTGCCCCAAGAGAGACAGACAACTTACATTGACTAATTACACAGAAGAAATATAATGTCATCAAAGAACTACACCACAAAGGAACACCAAGGCCCACAGGATTGTATAAGAGAATCTTACCAGACTTTCAAAAGTAATGGCAACACAATTCGAATTGTTATATAGCATTGGTTTTCTTTATAGTTGGTATAAAAAAGGCCTTTTATAAAATTTAATACCAATTCCTGGTTTTAAAAAACTTTAAAGTATAGGAATTGGTAGAGAATTTTTTTTTAAAGATTTTATTTATTTATTTGACAGAGAGAAATCATAAGTAGGCAGAGAGGCAGACAGAGAGAGTGAGAGGGAAGCAGGCTCCCTGCTGAGCAGAGAGCCCGATGTGGGACTCGATCCCAGGACCCTGAGATCATGACCTGAGCTGAAGGCAGCAGCTTAAACCACTGAGCCACCCAGGCGCCCCAATTTCTTAAAATGATAAAATGTATATGCCTCAGTCCATAACCCAGTAGAGTGGCGTTCCCATTAAGGTCGGGAACAAGAAAGGATCCACACTGTCTCCGCGATATTGCTTTGAGAGGCATTCATGTAAATCAGATGAGAATAAACCATAAGCCACAGATTTGGAGAAATATTCGATGAGATAGCAGGATAGATACTCATTATATGGAAATGAACAGCATTCCTATTTGAAAATAATAACCATTTAGAAAGGATATGGAATAAAAAGTCATTCACATTAACATCAAACAGTAATGAATATGAAAATGAAATATATATGAAGTGTGCAAAATGTACAGAACCTCTATGAGGACAACGTTAAGACATTTCGGAAAGGCATAAAGAAGACTTGAACAAATAGGAAAATATCCCTGTTCTGGGATCAAATGACTAAAGATCATAAAGAGTATTATTTATCAATAATGAATACTAACTATAAATTTTATTTTATCCCAATAAGAAATTCTAGCAAGTTTTCATATGCTTGAATGAGATATACTTATTTTTATCAAGTAATATCTAGGGAAATCCTGAAAAAATAGTGAGAAGGGGTGAATTCTAAGTAATATGGATGTTAAAAAAATCTGTAATTAAAAATGTATGGTTTTGGGACATGAATTAACAGAGACTAAAGCACAGATAGTACAGAAATAGCCTTAGACACATGTGATAATTTAATATATGATAAAGATGACATTTCAAAGTACTGTAAAAAGTGAATTTTTTCATAAAATAGTTTTGGAAAAATTGAGTATCATTAGGAAAGATAAAAGTAGTTACATACTACCATCATATTTCTAAAATGATCAGAGATCTAACTTTGAGAAATAAAACCTTACATGTAGTAGGTGAGAACATCAATAAAATTATTAATAACCTTAGACTGAAGAAAGCCTTTAAACTATGCACCAGTATACAGAGACAATGTAAGAATATAATGGTAAATTTGATTACATAAAGATTAGAAAAAAAATTGTGGGAAAAACATTACCATAACCAATGTCAACCCAGAATGACAAACCGGGAGAACATATCTGCAGCTTACATCTCACATAATGGATATAAAGAGCTCCTAAAAAATAAAGACCAAAACCAAAGAAATCTAATAGATAATACAGAAAAACATTAGCAGAGATAATGACTGAATCTTATTTGTAATAATGCAAATGACAGATTATATATGCTGTCTTATACATATATATCTCATGATCAACTTTTTTCCAAAGAGAAATGCAAAACAGGTACCTTATACATTGCTGGTGGATGTACAAAATGATACTTTCCTTACAGAGGAGTATATCATGACAATATTTCTCTACATGTTAAATACAAGCATATATACAGAGTTAATTACTGTGGCTTTACTCGAGGTGTGCTTCTTACGAGGCTAGTTAAGGTACACAGAGGACTATGTAAGAATAAAAAGGATGGAAGAAGGGGCACCTGGGTGGCTCAGTCAGTTAAATACCTGCCTTCAGCTCAGGTCATGCTTCTCCCTCTGCCTGCTTCTCCCCCTGCTTGTGCTCTCTCTCTTTCTGTCAAATGAATAAATAAAATCTTAAAAAAAAAAAAAAGTTGGAAGAAGATCTAGAACAATGGAGCACTTCCTATACTCAGATTTATATGTATATGTGTAACTGTGTTTATATTTATATTTGTAGTTATAAAACATTAATGTTTTAGATATAAAAAGCTTCCCACCAAAAGGATGAGAACCTAAAAAAATTTCTATATGTGATTAGTGAGAATGGCCATGAGACCAAGATTTCTTGCACTGTGTATGTATAGATATATCTATATCTATATACATGTATATAGTGTGTTTGAACCATCTACATATTTTTTACCTTTTAAAAAAGATTTTATTTATTTATTACAGAGGAAGAGAGCCAGAGAAAGAGCAAGAGTGGAGGGGAGGGGTAGAGGCAGAAGCAGACTCCCTGCTGAGCAGGGAGCCGGACTTGGCCTCCATCCCAGGACCCTGGGATCATGACCTCAGCCTAAGGCAGATGCCTAACTAACCAACCCATCCAGGTGCCCCCATCTACATATTTTTAAAAGAAAACGAAATACAAAAAGTGAGGACAACAAAAGCCTATGTTGAAATACTAAGAGAAGTAAATACACTTGGATATAAATCAAACTGGTATGAATTTGAAGATAATACTAAGAACACACACACACACACACACACACACAGAGAAACAGGGATATCTGTCTAGCTATCCATCAGTCTCTTCTAAAAAGGCTCAGCACTAATAACACTAGAGTAGTATGAGCACACAAACCTGTATCTTTAAATACCATAATCCAGTAGAAGAAACTCCAGGGAGAAATTATTGCTTACAGTTGGAGGTAGAGGAAGTAAAATATCTACGAACATGTGATTGTGCGTAAACATGGAAGTGCTCAAAGACCAATGTAAGCATTTCCAAAGAATAGAGAGGTTAACTTGAAGGAGTCCCTGCTAACCACATTTTGACAATTTCAGCATCATAAAGAGTAACAACATTAATGGAATGTAACACTGCATTAAACATGCTTAAGTGTATAGTAATATGAAGAGGAGGAAGAAAGAGAATGGGAGTAAACACATACAAGGAGAAATAGTAGAAGTTGTTTTTACAGAAGTATGCCACCTAATAAATATAAAAGTGATGTTAGAATTAGAAAATCACTTTGAGATGGTAATTTATTCAGAGAAAGGTCATGAATGGATGCCAAACCTACTGAGTGAAGTTAATGGAGACAAAGGTATTCACATAATGTTCAAGTATCATCCCGCTTTTAATTATAAAGCAGAATGTATTTTTACAATGACTATATCCCACAGTTAACCATGTAAATGGCATTGTCATGAAAGATATGTAAATGGTATATTTCCTAATATGAAGCAAAAGAGGTATCCGATATCACCTCTATAGTATTTTTGCTAAAAATATTTAGCCTAAGTTAAGGCATAAGAAAACAATCAGACAAATCCAAAATGCTGAATATTCTATAAGACCACTGGACCAGGAATCTAAAAAATGGCCAGTGTTGTAGAAATCAAAAAAGACAAATGTTTTTCTTTGAGACTATAGAGATGACAATCCAATACGATATGTAAACCTTGACTGAGACATGTTTTATCTAAATATATAAATTATGTATTTAGATGTATTTAAACATGAAATACCTTATATATATATATATGTATATAGAAAGTTATTTGGGTTACTTGGGGCTCTTCTGGAATTTAGGGTATAGACTATCTATTTAGATGAGTTAATATTTATAGGTGTGATATATGACTTGCTTACACGTGAAGACAGTCTTAATTTCGAGACATATAGTATTTAAGGCAAAAGTATCCTGATGTTTGTGGCTTACTTTTAAATGATTCAGCAAACAACAAAAGAGGGAGGGGCAAATATTCAACAGGTTGACTTTTGGTGAGTCTAGGTGATGATCTTATGGATATTCGTGTACTTTTCATTCAGCCTTTCTGTAGGTTTTAGTATTTTCTCAATAAAAAGAAAATGAATGATATGATTTCAAGCTCATTAATTTGACAAAAAAAAAATAGTCCCAGGAAATTAATGTTGGTAAGGAAGTGATAAAGATGTGGAGCAATGAAAACACATATTGACTGTAACGCAGTAGACTGTAAATAGAGACAAAGTTGGAAAATATTTTGTCACGACCTGGTTAGGTGGAAGACATGTGTACTAAAGGCCAATCCTCCTTCCTGGTGTTGTCTCAAGGAAACCCTGCCATGTGCAAGAGACTTCAATAAAATTGTTTATAAGCAACTTGTTTCTAAGAGCAAATATCTGTAAATGCTCAACTGTCAGTAAAACATAAATTATGCTATATTCATATAAAATACAATATATAGTGAAATCAAACTATGGCTATAAACATCAATATGAATTAATCTCAGCAATAAGTTATTGTGGGAAAATAGTAAATCTTAAAGTGATTAACATGCTCTAGAAATTGAAAGTATTATATGCTTCCATATAATAGGATATGTAATATACTATATGCAATATACTATTATATATTGAGAATAAAGTTTGTTCTGCAGTGTTTTATTTAAAGCTGTCCAAACTGCACAGTTGCCAGTCATTTTAGATGAGAGTTACCAAAGTCCTGTGTCTGTACCAAATGCAAGATGACATCCTGTGTCAAAATGATGTAGAGGAAGGCCTCACCTAGAGGGGTTTTCTGAATGGTTTTCCTACAGTATAGCAGAAAAGGCACTATCCTACCCTGGTCAATGTTTGCAGGAATGTGTATGCATTCTTGAGACTGAAAACAAGAAACTGAATGTTAGCTGCGATTACACAATTAAAAGTGACACAGGCAGTCAGTACTTTTGTGTTGCCCAGAGAGATGCTGTTTAAATAAAAAAGAAAATCAATATTTTCTATTTCTTTGCAGAGTAAAAGTGAGCAAATTACCGTGCGGCATCTGACATCAGGAAACTGGGAAGTGATAAAGATCTTGGCATACGATGAAACTACTCAAAAAATGTGAGTGTTTTTGGTTCTCTGGTCAGATTGGAAGTCAGGGCTTGTCAAATGCAACCTTTTCTGCCAGATTATGTTTTGCTTACTGTAGTCCTAGTCCAGACAACCTGGCTATGTAAAGAGCAACTTTTTCTTTAAAGACTCTCCCTATCCATCACCCAGAGACACACTTGCACAGATACGTGCACAGACCCACAGACAGAGATCACGGAAAAGTGTGATATGATATTTTGAGAAAAAAAGCTGTGTTTCCCAAATGGACCCAAGTTCTGTGGTTGAATAATAGAACAGCTCTTGTCTGTTCTTTGACAGTTTGAAAATTCAAGTGAAAACTCGGCCTGGCAAAAATTGATCTGTGCCTGATGTTTGTGTTGTTTTCTTTCCTGGGCAGTTACTTTCTGAGCACAGAGTCTTCTCCCAGAGGGAGGCAGCTGTACAGGTAAGCGAGGTGCAAGGACTGCCCTGAACAGGTTGATTTTTCAATGGCCATCTATACAGCTTTATGATAGGATGGGAAAATCTGAACCTTCATTTTTGACATGACGAAAACTCACACTCTTGGTCCAGTCTCTCAGCTCCGAACCTTTGTGAGCCTGAAGGGTTGGACCTGAAGACCATCTAGCTGTTCCTTCTTTTTTTCCTCACCTGCTTGCAGTCTCAAAATACCATTTTTTTTTGTTACTGTTTTGTTTTAAGGCTTGCTTCTCTCAACTACACACATCATAGGCATTTACATATTTTCCTCAGTGGACTTTTCTACTGCTAAGGCTCATTTTGAATTGTCAGTGCATTGATATTGTACACTGGTAAGTTACCCCCAAACAAAATAAAACCATTGTGAACACTTAGAAGAATAGATCAAAGGAAAGTGTTTCTCCCCCGCTCCCTCATAGTGTATAAAACCTAGTAAGGTTGTCACTGAAGCCAGGAATGCTCATTGCTTAAAGAAGGCAGCAGATGGGAAATGTTTTCATCCGCCCAATTTTCCCAGATGGAAAGTTGTATTCATAAAAGGTACTTAAGGTCATACCTATTTAGTATTAAAATGTTTCCTCACATGGAAAGCTTTCACCAGGACCTCACAAGAATGACTTTTATTTTTGTCTGGCAAGCAACCTATTAATTCTAGACTTTACATACACTTTCTGATTTCCATTTCACAGATCGTTTTATTTTTTTTTAAAGATTTTATTTATTTATTTGACAGAGAGAGAGATCACAAGTAGGCAGAGAGGCAGGCAGAGGGAGAGGAGGAAGCAGGCTCCCTGCGGAGCAGAGAGCCCGATGCGGGACTCGATCCCAGGACCCTGAGATCATGACCTGAGCCGAAGGCAGCGGCTTTAACCCACTGAGCCACCCAGGCGCCCCTCACAGATCGTTTTAAAGTGTCAAAACTGCCAAGGCATATTCTCAGTAGAAATTCATGTTTGAAGTGTCACCACTGATTGCTACCCAGTAGCCTAGACTTTCCTCTGAAAGTAAAAACGCATGTTTACAACACCCTAAACTCCCTTTAATGCACCACATACACTTATTTATGCATAACTTGCTTTCATCTGAAACAAACAAACATTTTTTTGCCTCTCCCAGTATGTGATTTCTGTGTTCATTTTTGGGGTGTATTTTGTTTTTTCTCTTAGAGTCCAGAACCCATCTTCTCAAAGACTATGAGAAAAGGAAAAATAGCTATTTGCTATTTATTTAAAGAGACTGATTCTAGTTTCGGTTTAGAGTTCTTGATTAAAGTACTGATTACTTTTTTTTTTTTTTTTTTTCTTTTTGGTGACCGGAAGCCTGTCTTGAAACATATACTCTGGTTGGTACTGGTAGTCCTGAGCCATTTTTTAAGGTCCTGAAACTACTTCATCAAAGTTTTATTTCTCTCATTTTATGAAACTCTTCAAGAAAAGTGACAGAAGCTTAGACTTGGCCAATTTCAACCAATGGAACTATCTCAATCTCCCTTCCCTTTATTAGCCTAAGATGTGATTTGAATCAAAATGACTTCTTAGATTTGTGTGCTTGTCTTCACTTTCTAGTGCCTGAGGCAGAATAGCCAGCCTAGCTGTGAACTCTGCAAGTGGAGTAGGCTGTTAGAAAGAAAATGTAGTACCAATAAATTTCCCCTTAAATAGCTCAGCAAATGCCAGTTGGCTTGACTGTCAGATAATGTTAATGTTTAACCCAGAAAACCCAATCATTGTCTTGTCCAGGTCATAAAAATAATCACTGGTCGACTAAATTTATGGGATGAGATCCCTTCTGCAGAATCACAACTTAAGCCAAAGACAGTTTAGAATTTTGTCCCAAAATGGGCATTTATTTCAGTAATTTCATAATCTAAATAATGAGAAACGGCCAACAAATCTCTGGGGAACTTGAATCTGAAAAATTATATGAAGGTATGTAAGTAGCTGTGGACAACTGGCATGCATTCTTATCCTCTCTATGGAGATGGTTACAAAACACTGAATAGAGTTAATGACATTGACCTATATACTTAAAAATGATTAAAATGACAAATGCTATGGTGCGTGTGTGTGAGGGTATATACACACACATAGCAGTTTTAAAGAGAAAATAATCAGGTATGACTACCTTGTAAGTTATCATAAAGGTGAAACTGGTTAATGTGCTTAATTGCCTTGACCGATGAAGGAAGATTTGGGGTTATAATGAGCTCAGAATATTTCAAATGTGAAATTGTGAGTTTATGAACTGTACTTCACATTGACCCTCAAGTGCTTCTGTTGCCTGTGTCAATACACCTGTTCCCAGCCCCGTGTATGCAGCTTACTGCACATCAAAATGACTAGGATTCATTTACAAATGTATAGCCAAAATCCTGTTTCATTTCCAAATGAAATTGAGAATATTTTGTCTTAAGCTTAAGATACAGCTTAAGACACAGCTTCACCAGCATTTTCATCTGTTGGCATAATTTACAATTCATCTTTATTTATAAAATAAATGATTCTATATAGGAAATTTAACCCTAAGTGAATATCTCACTCTAACATTAAGAATCTATGTAAAATAAATGATTGCTTTTCTCTTTACCTACTTCCCTGATGTCTTGAAATACGTATGATCATTAATACTATATTATCATACAAAAATAACTTTTCTTTACCAAAAATTTCAGTGCAAGTATTTAACGCAAGTATTTTCAGTGCATCTATTTAGCGGGAAAAATCTGACACTGATACCAAATTCTACTGTGAGGTTGATTCTTTGTGTAGCTTGTGAAAACATGTATTGGCTCTTTCAACTAATATTTATTGATGGTGAGTTTATGCTAGTCTCTGTGGGCAATTCCTTTTACAAGTTTTTAAAGGAAATCTATAGAGAAAAGGCAGGTAAGAATAAATTACATTGAGTCCTGTGGAAATCAGTTTATTTATAAACATGCATACATACATACACTTTATATACATCTAGGCATACATGATTTTATTATAGAGAAGAAAAAATGTGTAAGTCTTAACATTAGTAATGGAAATGGACTTTGCATTTGTACAGTAAGTCATCATTTACAGGGAAGTGCAATGTAAGTAATGCTGGAGCTCCTCAGTTTATGTTAATATTTAAATATTGATGCCACACATTCAAGGACCTGGAATAGTACCATTTCTAATTTTCTTTTTCTTTCCCCAGTGCGTCTACTGAAGGACTGTTGAATCGTCAATGCATTTCATGTAATTTTATGAAAGAACAATGTACATATTTTGATGCCAGTTTCAGTCCTATGAATCAACATTTCTTATTGCTCTGTAAAGGTAACACATGATTTCTGATGAAATTTATTTGATCGGTATCTATTACCATCATGAGTAACTTTTCTCTAGCTATATGATTTGATATTCTAAATTTATGTATTTGTTAAATTATAAATTATGAATTTACAAGCTATGAATTGTATCTTCATTTAGAAAATAAAATTGGGAGTCAACATTTATTCCTGATCAAGAAAGGCTGTTTGAAGGCAAATGTTTTAAAAAAGTGAATAAACATATTTACATCAGCAAAGTCCTGCTAAACTAATCTAGTCTTTAGGAAAAACTTTTTAAAATAATGGCTTGGTTGTTAAGAGATTTAGGATCTACAGAAATTTAATTGCCTGGTTATCTGGTTTCTGTTTCATTATGTTTTAACTATGAAATGCTTCAATTTGGAAAAAAAAATAACTGTCATGTAGCCTTTCCAATAATGATTACTTAGATGTATTTAAAATATTTATACATATTTTTATACATTTTTTAAAAATCCAGGCCCAGGTGTCCCAGTGGTCAGTCTACACAGCATGGAAAACCCAGCAAGTAAGTACACAAACATGACAATGTGGGACAGTCATGGGGGTCACTGGTCTTAGGTATTACTTATTCTCAATGTCATACTCTTACAAAACCTTCTTCAAAGCAGTTTCCAGCATGGAGCAGGATGTGTAGATGCCATCAGTTTGACTGTTTGAGCAAGTGGTTTGAACCGTGTTACAGCCACAGTTGGATCACACATGCCTGGAACAGGGTGTCTACTGTTACCTAAATTGAAGGAGGACTGGTTGATGAGGCTCATTTAGGTACACTTCAGCCTATGGGCCTCTTACTGCTTTGGTTCATTTTTTTCCTTGGCCTCATATAGATAATTCCTTAAATGCTTTTTGTGTACTTTTGGGAAAAATATGAAAAGTATGTTATTTTATATGTTTTCTATCCTGTTTGTTCCAGATATCCAGGGCTTCCTAGTTTTATCTATTCATTTATTCTTTTATGTATTTAACTGTTCATCATCTATTAAGTTTGGGTGGACATTGCTAGTAAAATATGGTCAGTGTGTTTATGAAATTATAGTAGAGTACGTAAGCAAATACAGGGTTGAGGTAATCATAAAAATGAATAGCCAGATTGCTTCTTGCCTTCTTTTCTTCCTATGTTTCTTTGGCTTTTTTCAATTTTATTCAATCAATACTCTTATGCTCTAATGATTTACATTAGGCTACCATGATCTAATAAATTAGGCTTGTATTTATGAACTCAGAACACCTCCGACATAGTTAATTTTATTATCCTCTTTTAAAGAAGAGGAAACTGAGTCACAGGGAAGTTAAATAACTTGCTTAATTAATAATAATGGGTAGCAGGGCCAGGAATCATGAGAAGTGGTCTGACTCCAAAATAGGATTTGTAATTGATGAAGGTAGGTTGGAGGAGGGGTTCCTGCAGGATCAGCCAAGAGGGTCCTTGGCTTTACAAAGGATAGAAATCAAATGTGAGTTAGAGAAAGTGAAAACAGAGTTTAAGAATAGCAGACAGAGGGGCGCCTGGGTGGCTCAGTGGGTTAAGCCTCTGCCTTCAGCTCAGGTCATGATCTCAGGGTCCTGGGATGGAGCCCCGTATCGGGCTCTCTGCTTGGCAGGGAGCCTGCTTCCTCCCCTCTCTGGCTGCTGCTCTGCCTACTTGTAATCTCTCTCTCTGTAAAAAAAAAAGAAAAAAAAAAAAAGAATAGCAGACAGAGGGTCTAGGAGACTTAGAAATGAGAATGAGTCTCATCAGTGCCTGGGATCAGAGATTTATTTTAGAAGAGGATCTAGGGTGTGTGTTCCTTTAGGAATCCAGGGTAGCTCCAATTTAAGGTGATAACAGGTGAGTAACAGATGTTATTTCATGAATCATCGAAGGTAGAAGGTATTGATGCCAGTGTCAGCGGAAGTTTGTTGGCAGCAAACTTCCTGGAATACGTTTGGGATCCAGCTCTTTTTTTTTTTTTTTTTTAAAGATTTTATTTATTTATTTGACAGACAGAGATCACAAGCAGGCAGAGAGGCAGACAGAGAGGAGGAAGCAGGCTCCCTGCCAAGCAGAGAGCCCGATGCGGGGCTCGAACCCAGGATCCTGGGATCATGACCTGAGCTGAAGACAGAGGCTTTAACCCACTGAGCCACCCAGGAGCCCCTGGGATCCAGCTCTTCTTAGAGGTCATTACATGCTTGGGGCCTAGGACAAAACTCAGAGAATGATTCACTTTCCTGCTTTCCCCTTTAAGTGAGAACATAGCTCCTTTGGCTTGTTCAGAGGCAAAATATAGAAATGGGGCCTAGCCTTTCTAAAATGGATTCCCTCCAGCTTCCCTCCCTCATTATCACTACCATATGATGGCATCTTAGTCTATTGTTTTTTGTCTTTCACATCCTGTATTTAAGTAGTTTTACTTAGATGTATAGACTTACTAAGATGCAGGCATAAGACTGCAATGTTGAAGGACAATGTTATTTTTAGAGAACAGAGTAAGACCATTGATACTCTTCAAATACCAATATACGGAGACTTCCTCCTGTTCTAGAAAAAAAAAAAAGTGCTAAATTTGTAATGGGGTTTTATGTGGTTGGAAATAGGTGAGTACATTGTGTAGTTTCTACTTAACAGTATAAAACTTAAAAGAGGTTATGGTGAGCAAATTAAATGTATTTAGTATTAACAGCAACAGTAACAATAAAACAGTATATTGGATAAAACAGAAGGTTGGATTTTACAGATTAAAAAAATCAGTATATTAAAAAATAGTATACAAAATGAGTTCATTATATAACTTTTGTGAGATGTGAAACAAGTTACTATCTCATAGGATCAATTTCCTTGTAGGCAAATTAGCAAATGAATTTTTTATGAAGATGAGATATATTTGCAACATAGGATGCACTAAATGGAATTATTTGTGTTATATTGCATATTATGCCAAAATAATTTTTTTTTAAAATTCCAATCTTATTTTAATTAACTTTTTCCTACCGTTGTTTCCTAGTTTCCTAATTTCTGCTACAAGTAATGAAACATTTTCTAATTTTCCCATTTATAAGCCAATTATGATCATCTCAGCATCCAGAAAAACAGAAGTGAGCAGTGGTCAGGTGCTTAATTTTCTTTTTTCAAAGACATTTAGGTTCAAGTAAATCTTCTGGTTAATGAATTATGGATTAATCTTTGTTAATGAATTAATTGGAACACATTTGGGGGCCACGTGAAGTAGAATAGGGTATACAAAGGAAATTTAAAAAAGAAAAATGAAAATATTTAACCTGGACACCTTTAAACCCCATAGTTATCAAAGAAATGCAGAGTAAAACATTGGAATTTGAGAAACAAGGCAGAGGATCACAGGGGATGAGAGGAAAAAATGAAACAAGATGAAACTGAAGAGGGAGACAAACCATAAGAGACTCTTAATTTCAGGAAACAAACAGTGTTGCTAGAGTGGAGGGGGGTGGGAGGGTTGGGGAGGCTGGGTGATTGACACTTGAGAGGGTGTGTGCTAGGCTAAGCGCTGTGAATTGTGTAAGACTGATGAATCACAGACCTGTACCCCTGAAATAATACATTATATGTTAATAACAAGTAAGTAAAATCTAAAAAAAAAGTTTAAGCTATAGTTACAAGTGATTAAGGAGTCCAAATGTTTATGCCACTCTAACAAAACTGAAAATGCATCTGAAACTTTAAAAAAGTAATACAGATGTTAAAATTCTTGCATTTGGCTAGCAGCCCTCCCGGTGATTTTTGTTCTTCTTATTTGCCTTATGTTCTACAATGAACAAGTATTACTTTTTTTTTTATATATTACTTTTTTAATGAAAAAGAAACCCTTCATTAAAATGCTCAGTGAGTTGAGACAAGATACAAATATGAAAAATTTACTTTTAATATTTCAAAAGCCCTTTGTCTCATATTACCATTTTCTTTCTCAATTTTGCATATATGCTTTGTTTCCGTTTTCTCCATCCCGTCTCTTGTTCTCATTCCCCTTTACTTCTTTTTTTCTCTCTTCTAGTTTCTTACCTCTCCCTTTCTTCTCAGTTTTGTTTTCATTTTCTTCTCTCTTCTGTTCCACGTTTAAAACCGTGCCTTAACATTTCTTCCTCTTCACACTGTTTCACCAAAAACAAAAAAAAATGTGTATTACATGTTTTGCAAATTTATCATGGAAAACAACTCTCTGCTCTTAGTATTTTCAAAATGGCTTTACTATATTTCCTTTCCTTAAATAGAACTTATTTCCCTGTGACCATGGATTGCTTTTTTTTTCCAAGAATAAATGAGTAGCCTTTGATTTAGAAGTAAAAATTTCTCAGCTGTCCCTCTATTCATGTAATTAGTTTACATGTAATTAGGTTTATTTTTTGCCACTGACATTTGATAATTAAGAGAAACCATGAGAAATTTTTAGTATATTATACTCAGATTGGTGCCTCTGGCTGTATCCATTTGATCAACTATCAGTTAGTCAAATTATTCATTTATTAAAAAAAAAACCAGCCAACAAGATGATCTGTAATTAGAGGTAAAAGGTAAAAATTTACTAAGATTTATTCTTCAAAAAAATGGTCCTCATTGTAGTTAGCAAATATCAGGCGACAGCGGCTTCCTGCATTTTTATGATAGTTCTTAGGTTATAAATGCTGAGTCTTTAATGAAAGTATACAGAGTTTAGGTATTCACATTTTAAATTTTATAACCAAATGTTTAGGATCACTTCCTTGAAAATACGGTATTTGGATAATCTGAAACTTCTTACATTTTAGGGATAGAATAAACCTCTGACATCTAGTTTCCCAAATTTGTACTGTAGAGGATGACATTTCTTTACAAAAGATGTGGTTTGGTGTGCCTGAAATCACATGTAGAATTTAGAGTACATGGCAGGAGAATGTTAGATGTTTCTAATAGAATATGGTAATTTCTCTAAAGAAGTGGACAAAATTCCAAGAGAGCAAGTCAGTAGGAAGGCAAAAGAATGTGAATGTACTAAAAAGAAGACATGAAAATATTTAAACTTTCAAGATAAAGGTTGTCCCATGTTGCTGGAACAAAACATTTAAGAAAAAAAAAATGAAAGGGATATAGGTGATAGGGGCAAGCTAAGGAGTTTGGATTTAACAGTAAAGTATCAGTGATAAGCCACTGATAATTAAAAAAATAAATTTGTGATCTGGCCATGGAGTAACTGAAAGTAGAAACGGCCTGTTGCCAGAAAGTAAGGGGGAGGGGGAGAAAAACTGGATAAAATATATAAAAAAAACAATTTTCAAGCATTGTGACAGTAGTCAAGATGGGACTCTCATTCCTGGAAGAAGGGAGACAATTGAGATTAATGTTGTAATTGCTCTGGCTTTCTGGCTGGAATCATTTTAGGAATTTCAGTACAATGAGGAACAATCCAAGAAGAGTATAATGGTATCTCAGAGTCAGAATGAGAATGGCCACTGGAGTTCAGAAAGTTTGAAGCTTTTGGAATGTTGAGAACATGGACTAATACACCAGGGAGGAGGAGAAATAGAGAAAAATGCCCAGAAATCTTAATAGGGCTTCAGGGAATCATCCTGAGTCTACTGCAGAAAACCCCAGCTAAGCATGTAAATGAGAAAGGACAGAGCTTAAAGAGCACTGGCATGTGCTAAAAGTTCCAACCAGGCAGAATACTAGAATGTGTAGGAGATAGCCCACCAGAGTCATGCCTTCGTAGTAGAGCTACACTAGCCACACAGCAGAAATCACCCAAACCTACACAAAATAAGATATTTTTTTTTATTTACTTATTTGACAGAGAGAGATCACAAGTAGGCAGAGAGGCAGGCAGAGAGACAGAGGGAAGCAGGCTTGCTGCTGAGCAGAGAGCCCGATGCGGGACTCGATCCCAGGACCCTGAGATCATGACCTGAGCCGAAGGCAGCGGCTTTAACCACTGAGCCACCCAGGCGCCCCCAAATAAGATATTTTTAAGTCTTAAAATGATTTAGCTGACCTGCAAAGAGCCTATACACTTATTGGAACAAAATCCACAAAACACTAAGTCACAATGGGTCAAAATCCAGTAAAACATTACTGGGTGTGTGAGGAAGCTAGAAAATATGATTCATAACTGGGAAAAAAAGCTGCTGTGAATAAAGAGAGACTCAGAAATGAGAGAGATGGAACCTTCTGACAAATATAATGAACCAGCTATTATAAATATGATTTTGAAAATCAAAAAATGAATATGGTGTGAATATAAATGGGATATTTTTAAAAGGAACTTAATGAACTTAAAATATTGGAAATAAAAAATTTCACTCAAACAGATTAAAAGCAAATTACACACTACAGAAAAAAGATCAGTGAACTTGAAACTTTATCAATAGAAACTTTCAGAAAGAAAAATAAATGAACAGAGTCTAAGTTAATGCAAGTATATATATGTGTGTATACACACACACACAGTGTTTTAGAGTCAGAAGGGGAGGCACATAAGAAATATTTGATGAAATCCAATATTTGGCCAAATCCAAATAGGATGAAATGAATAAAATTACTCAACAAACCTCAAGCAAAATGTATCCCATTAGAAAAGGTGATTTTAAAACAAAGCAAATTAAACCTTAAGTCACCAAAAATAAAAGGACATCTATATATCCAAACATTATATAAACGGTAAAGACAAGAATTACTGCAAAGGTCTTATCAGAAAAATAAATAAATAAAAAGGAAAGACAAATAGAGCAAAATCTTTAAAATGATGATGGAAGAATTCCAGAGAAGATGGCAGAATAAGACAACCCTAAGCACAGTGCATCTCAGGGGTACAGCTAGGTAACATTCACATCAGTGTAAATAACCCAGAAAATGACAGGAAGACCAGGAGAACAAAGTCCACAACTAAAGGGATCCATGGGACTGTCCATGGGTAGGAAGGAAGGATGCTGCTGGAATGGAGAGGGGAGAGAAACATTCTCATTCATTAGAATTTGTCTTCCCTGTGTGGACTTTCTAAACATTTGGCTTTGAAAGCCAGAGGGGCTGAATTTCCATTATAACCAGTGGGAAGAAAAACCTGAAACTATAAAAATCAGTGGGCTCAGCTCTGGGAGGGCTCAGGGCAAGAGGAAACTGAGTCCCCACCCTTAAAGAGACAGTACAACAAACCCTGCAGAGATATAGCATAGAAGCAGCAGTTTGAAAAAAGTTTGGGGCTTCAGAAGGGAGCTTTCTTTACTCATCTCTTGAGTGTGATTGAAGGGCAGGGATCCTTGAGACTTCTTCAGAAACAAAGGAGCTGGTTGGCACCATTACCTACTCCCACCTCCCAGCACAACCAAAGGACCATCTGCAGGAATTAGAGAAGCGCAGACACTTGCTCCTTGCTAACACTGCATGTTCTGCACCTCCCTCACCCCCTGCACTTCAGATCTGCCCTCTCCAGCAAGGCAGGCCTTAATCCTAGTAAATGTAGTCTCCCCCCACCCACCCAGTTTGTGGACCTTGCCCTTAGCAGAGCCAACCCCTCCAAAAT
The DNA here is from genome assembly GCF_922984935.1 of Meles meles. NCBI lineage: Eukaryota > Metazoa > Chordata > Mammalia > Carnivora > Mustelidae > Meles > Meles meles. Next base: position 101,326,175 of record NC_060074.1, read on the forward strand.
GTTCTTAGCCAGAGCCCTTCCAAAGAGGTGCTACAAGCCTAGCAATGCACAAGCAACCCCAACAGGGGCCAGAATCACTCCAAAGTGACACAGGAGTAGGGAAGATAACCACACACAACATTCCAACTGTGGCGACAGCAGTGGGCAAGAGACAGAGAGCTGATCTGACTGCAGTCCCTGCCCACAAAAGCTTCTCAGGGGACAAAACAGGTAAGCATCCCGAAGTTTGGTGCTACTGTTATCTCTGGCAAATGGTTGGTCAGACACAACTCAAGCCCAAGGCAGCCAGAGAATGGCCCAATAACACAAAAGAGCCCAAACACTGCCCTCAACAGGCAAAGAGAGCCATTGCAGATGACTAGACCGAAGGAAAAAGCAACTCAACCACAGCAGTTAAGGCATGCACAACACACACAGGAATCACCCCTCAAGTGTCAGGGGAAGTGGGGACACTGCAGTATAGGATCTCCTTCATAAGGCAGGAGACACAGCTGACTTTCCTAGCATATATAAACATTCACAAAGATTTAGACAAAATGAGAAATTAGAAAAGGAAGTAGTCTTTGAAAAGAACAAAATCACAACAAATGACCTAACTGAAATAGACACAAGTAATACACCCAATAGAGAATTTAAAGTAATAATAATAAAGATATTTACTGGACCTGAGGAAAGAGTAGAAGACATCATTAAGAAACTTAAAGAGAAAACACAGGAAAAAAAATACAATCAGATAGGAACTCAATAAATGAAATTAAAAATACACTAGTTGGAATAAACTGTTACACTATAGAAAGAAGAACGGATCACTGACCCAGAGGACAGAGAAATTGAAAGCAATCAAACTAAGCAGGTGAGAAAAAAAAGTTACACAAAACAAGAACAAACTTAACATCAAATGTAACAGCATTCACATTATAGGTATCCCAGGAGTAGAGAGAAAGTAAGTGGTACAGAAAACTTATCTGAAGGAACAGATGAAAACTTCCCAAATCTAGGGAGGGAAAAAGACTCCAGAATCCAGAGGCACAGACAGCCCCCTTTGAACTAAATCCAAGAAGGTCCACAGCAAGACACAAACTAACTGGAATGGCAAAAAAGTAGCAATAAAGAGAATATTATAAGCAACAAGAGAAAAGAGAACATACAAGAGAAACCCCATAAGGTTATCACCTAATTTTTCAGCAAGAAACTTTGCAGGTCAGAGGGGAGTGACATGATGTATTCAAATGTTGAAAGGAAAAAAATATATATATATGCAGAAAAAATGCTCTATCCAGGGAGGCTAGCATTAAGATTAAAAGGTGATATAAAGAGTTTCCTAGGAGCTAGTTCTTTGAAAAGACTGATAAAATTGATAAACCTATAGTAGTACTCATCAAAATGAATATTATCAATAAGCAAATAAATACATAGAGGGCTTAAAGAAAAATCAGAAATGAAAGAGAAATAACTGATAAACTTAAATATAAAAAGGATTATGAGAGAATATTAAAGATTACATGCTACCAAATAGGACAACCTAGAGGAAATACATGAATTCCTACAAACATATAACCTCCCATAACTGCATCAGGAAGAAATTGAAAATTCGAACATACCAAAAACCAGCATTGAAACTAAATCACTAATCAAAAAATTCCAAACAAAAGTCCAGACAGCTTTATAGGTAAATTGTACCAAACACTTAAAGAAATTCCTCTCAAACTATTCCAAAACAAAACAAAAACAAAACAAACAAAAAACACCCCACAAAAAAAACAACAAAAAAACCCACACACAGAGGAGGAAGGAAATCTGCCTAGCTTCTTTCCATAAGGCAAGCATTCCATGAGGCTAGCATTACCCTGACACTAAAACTAAAGACACTACCAAAAAAAAAAAAAAAAAAAAAAAAAAAAAAATTACAAGCCAACATCACTGATGACATAGATGCAAAAATCCTCAACAAAATACTAGGCAACCAAATCCAACAGTACATTAAAAAAATGATCAAGTGGGTTTTATTGCCAGGATGCATGGGAAATTCAACAATCACAACGTTATCAGTGTTATACATCACAAAGATACAGGATAAAAACCGTATCATTTCAATATATGTAGAAAAAGCATTTGACAAAGTACAATGTGATAGAAACCCTCAACAAAGGAGGTTTAAAGGGAACACACCTGAACACAATAAAGGCATTATATGAAAACCCCATATCATATATGAAAAACTAACCTTATATGAAAAACTAGCCTTATCTGAAAAACTAACATCATCCTCAATGATGAAAAACTGAGAGCAGTTTCCCTAAAATCAGAAACAAGATAGGGATGTCCATTCCCACCACTTTTACTCAATATAATAGTGGAAATCCTAGCTACAGCAATCAGACAAAAAGAAATGAAAAACATCCACATTGGTAAGGAAGAAGTAAAATGTTCACTATTTGCAGATGACATGATACTACATACAGAAAACCCAACACCCCACCAAAAACTACTACAACTGTTAAATGAATTTAAGGTTGCAGATAGAAAATCAATATACAGAAATCTGTTCCATTTCTATACACTAATAATAAAGAAGCAAGGAGAAATTAAATAAGCAATCCCACTTAAATATACACCCAAAATAATAAAAGTCATAGAATAAAATGAACCAAGAATGTGAAACATCTGTACTCTGAAAACCATAAAACACTGATGAAAGAAATTAAAGAAGACACAAAGAAATGGAAAGATATTCCATGATTATGGATTGGAAGAACACATATTGTTAAAATGTCCATACTACCCAAAGCAGTCTGCAGCTTTAATGAAACTCCAGAGCTAGGGGAAATGCAGCACATAGAATTCATGGCCTTTTCCCTATGATTCCTCAGTGTTTCACGGTTAAATTTTTTAAATTTTGTTTTTAATTTTTTTTTAGTCATTTTAAAAAATTTTTTCCTCTTTCCTATTTTAACCTTTTTAAACTTTTATCAAAACCATTTTACAAAACTTTTAAAATTTTCATTGTTATATTCATATTCTATCCCTTCATTGTATTTAACCTTACTCTTTGTATACATATAAGTTTTTCTTTAAAATTTGGGGATACTGTTTCTTCTAACAGATCAAAATATACCCTAAAACAAAGGCATATGCTTTGTTCTAGTCTCCACCCTGATCACATTTTTTTTCTTTTTTCAACCAACTTATCTTACCGATTTCTTTTTTAGAATCTTTTTTCAATTTTCATCTTTACAATCATATTCCATCCCTTCATTGTGTTTACCCTTATTTTTGGGTTGTGTTTATTTTTTCTTTCTTTAAAATTTGGGGAGGCAGTTTCTTCTAACAGACCAAAAAACACCCAAAATCAAGTGTGTGGCCCTTTTCTAATCGTGTGTGTGTGTGTGTGTGTGTGTGTGTGTGTGTGTGTGTGTGCGTGCGTTTCCTTTCTACTTTCTCCTCAGCTCAGTTTCAGCTCTCTTCTGATTTGGTTAGTGTACATTTTTCTGTGGTCGTTGCTACCCTTTTAGTATTCTGTTATCTAATTCATCTATTCTTATCTAGATAAAATGACAAGGTGGAAAAACTCACTTCAAAAAAAAAAAAAAGAAGAAAAGAAAAAGAGGCAGTACTGATGGCTAAGTAACAAATCATTGTAGAAATTAGTAAGATGTCAGAACCAGAGTGATGATGATTATCAAGATGCTAGCTGGGCTTGAAAAAAAGCAAAGAAGATACTAGAGAATCCTTTTCTGGAGAAATAAAATCCCTTACTGGAGAAATAAAAGGACTAAAATCTAACCAAGTTGAAATAAAAAAAAGCTATTAATGAAGTGTAATAAAAAATGGAGGCTCTTACTGCTAGGATAAATGAGGAAGAAGGGAGAATTAGTGATACAGACGATCAAATGGTGGAAAATTTAAAAAGCTGAAAAAAAGAAAAAAAAACAAACACTGGACCACGAGGAGAGAATTCAAGAAATAACTGATACCATAAGATGAGACAATATTAGAATACTTGGGATCCAGAAGAAGAAGAAAGAGAGAGGGGGGCAGAAGGTATATTGGAATAAATTACAGCAGAGAATTTCCTTAATTTGGGGAAGGGAACAAGAATCAAAATCCAGGAGGCACAGAGAAACCCCCTCAAAATAAAAATCAATAAAAACAGGTCAACACTCCATCATCTATTAAAACTTACAGGTCTCAGAGACAAAGAAAAAATCCTGAAAGCAGGTTGGAGACAAGAGATATGTAACATACAATGGCAGAAATAATAGACTGGCAGAAGACCTATCCACAGAGACCTGGCAGGCCAAAAACAGATGGCATGATATATTCAGAGCACTAAACGAGAAACATATGCAGACAAAAATATTATATCTAGCTAGGCCGTCACTGAATATATAAAGAGAGATTAAAAAAAAACTCCCAGGACAAACAAAAACTAAAAGAATTTGCAAATGCCAGACCAGCCCTGCAGGAAATATTGAAAGGGATCCTCTAAGAAAATAGAGAACCTAAAAGTAACAGGCCAGAAAGGAATGAAGACAATATACAGTAACAGTCACGTTATAGGCAATACAACGGAACTAAATCCATACCTTTCAATTGTTACCCTGAATGTAAATAGGCTAAATGCCCCAATCAAAAGACACAGGGTATCAGAATGGAATAAAAAATAAGACCCATCAATATGTTGTCTGCAAGAAACTCATTTTAGACCCAAAGACACCTCCAGATTTAAAGTGAGGGGCTGGAAAACAATTTGTTATGCTAATGGACATCAAAGAAAGCTGGGGATGCAATCCTTATACCATATAAATTAGATTTTAAGTCATAGACTATAATAAGAGAAGAGGAAGGACATTATACCATACTTAAAGGGTCTATACAACAAGAAGATCTAGCACTTTTAAATATTTATGCCCCTAACATGGGATCAGCCAATTATATAAACCAATTAATACCAAAATAAAAGAAACACATTAATAATAATACAATAATAGTAGGAGGCTTTAACAACCCCTTCACTGAAATGGACAGATCCTCTAAGCAAAAGATCAACAAGGAAATAAAGGCCTTAAATGACACACTGGACCAGAGGGACATCACAGATATATTCAGAACATTCCATCCCAAAACAACAGAATACATATTTTTTTTAAAAGATTTTATTTATTTGACAGATAGAGATCACAAGTAGGCAGAGAGAGAGGAGGAAGCACGCTCCATGCCGAGCAGAGAGCCCGATGCGGGGCTTGATCCCAGGACCTGAGATCATCACCTGAGCCGAAGGCAGAGGCTTTAACCCACTGAGCCACCCAGGTGCCTCCAGAATACATATTCTTCCCTAGTACACATAGAACATTCTCCAGAATAGATCACATTCTGGGTCACAAATCAGGTCTCAACTAGTACCAAAAGACTGGGATAATTCCCTGAATATTTTCAAACCACAGTGCTTTGAAAGTAGAACTCAACAAGAGGAAAGTTGGAAAGAACTTAAATGCGTGGAAGCTAAAGAGCATCCTACAAAAGAATGAATGGGTCAACCAGGAAATTAAAGAAGAATTGAAAAAATTCATGGGAAAAAAACAAAAACAAAAACATGACTCTTCAGAATCTTTGGAATACAGCAAAGGTGGCCCTGAGAGGAAAGTATACAGCAATACAAGCCTTTCTCAAGAAACAAGAAAGGTCTCAAATACACAACCTAACCCTATACCTAAAGGAGCTAGAGAAAGAACAGCAAATAAAGTCTAAATCCAGCAGTAAAAGAGAAATAATGAAGGTCAGAGCAGAAATCAATGAAATAGAAACCAAAAGAACAGTAGAACAGATCAACAACACTAGGAGCTAGTTCTTTGAAAGGATTAATAAGATTGATAAACACCTGGCCAGACTTATCAAAAAGAAAAGAGAAAGGACCCAAATGAATAAAATCATGAATGAAAGAGATGACAACCAACACCAAAGAAATAAAATTATAACATATTATGAGTAACTATATACCAGCAAATTTGACAATATATTAGAAATGGATGCATTCCTAGAGCCTATTAACTACCAAAACTGAAACAGAAAGAAACAGAAAACCTGAACAGACCCATAACCAGTAAGGAGATTGAAGCAGTCATCAAAAATCTCCCAACAAACAAGAGCCAAGGGCCAGACGGCTTCCCAGGGGAAATCTACCAAATATTTAAATAGGAATTAATACCTATTCTCCTAAAACTGTTCCAAAAAATAGAAAGGGAAGAAAAACTTCCAAACTCATTTTATGAGGCCAGCATTACCTTGATCCCAAAACCAGACAAAGACCCCATCAAAAAAGAGAATTACAGATCAATGTCCTTGGTGAACACAGATGCAAAAATTCTCACCCAAATACTAGATGGGAGGATCCAATTGTACATTAAAAGGACCATGACCAAGTGGGATTTATTCCAAGATTGGTTCAACATCTGCAAATCAATCAATGTGATATAGTAATAAAAGAAAGAACAAGGACCATATTAATACATGCTAAAAAAGCATTTGACAATGTATAGCATCCTTTCTTGATCAAAACTCTTCACAGTTTAGGGATAGAAGGTACATATCTCAATATCATAAAAACTATGAAAAACTAACAGTAAATATCATTCTCAATGGGGAACAACCGAGAGCATTTCCTTTAAGGTCTGGAATATGGCAGGGGTGTCACTGCTATTCATCATAGTACTAGAAGTCCTAGCCTCAGCATTCAGACAACAAAAAGAAATTAAAGGCATCTGAATCAGCAAATAAGTCAAACTATCACTCTTTGCAGGTAATATGATACTTTATGTGGAAAATCCAAAAGACTCCACCCCAAAACTGCTAGAACTCACATAGGAATTCAGTAAATTATCAGGATATAAAATCAATGCACAAAAATCAGTTGCATTTCTATACACCAACAACAAGACAGAAGAGAGAAGTTACGGAGTCAATCCTATTTACAATTGTGCCCCAAACCATAAGATACCTAGGAATAAACCTAACCAAAGAGACAAAGAATCTGTACTCAGAAAACTATAAAGTATTCATGAAAGAAACTGAGGAAGACACAAAGAAATGGAAAAATGATTCATGCTCATGGACTGGAAGAACAAATATTGTGAAAATGTCTATGCTACCTAGAGTAATCTACATTTTAAAAAAGATTTTTATTTATTTGACAGAGAAAGAGACAGTGAGAGAAGGAACACAAGTAGGGGGAGTGGGAGAGGAAGCAGGCTTCCCACCGAACAGGGAGCCCCATGCGGGGCTCAATCCCAGGACCCTGGGATCATGACCTGAGCCAAAGGCAGAGGCTTAAATACTGAGCCAGCCAGGCGCCCTGCAATTTACATGTTTAATGCAATCCCTATTAAAATACCATTAACTTTCTTCAAAGAAATGGAACAAATAATCCTAAAATTTATATGGAACCAGAAAAGACCCTGAAGAGACAGAGGAATGTTGAAAAAGAAAACGAAAGTTGGCAGCATCACAATTCCAGACTTCAAGCTCTATTACAAAGCTGTAATCATTAAAACAGTATGGTACTGGCACAAAAACAGACACACAGATCAGCAGAACAGAATAGAGAGCCCAGAAATGGACCCTCAACTCTATGGTCAACTAATCTAGGACAAAATAGGAAAGAATGTCCAATGGAAAAAAGACAGTCTCTTCAACAAATGGTGCTGGGAAAATTGGACAGCCACATGCAGAAGAACGAAACTGGACCATTTCCTCACACCACACACAAAAATAGACTCAAAATGGATGAAAGACCTCAATGTGAGATGGATTCCATCAAAATCCTTGAGGAGAACACAGGTAGCAACCTCTTTAACTGCAGCCACAGAACTTCTTCCTGGAAATATCACCAAAGGCAAGGAAAGCAAGGGCAAAAATGAACTATTGGGACTTCATCAAGATAAAAAGCTTTCGCACAGCAAAGGAAACTGTCAACAAAACCAAAAGACAACTGACAGAATGGGAAAAGATACTTGCAAATGACAGATCAAATAAAGAGCTAGTATCCAAAATCTGTAAAGAATTTATCAAACTCAACACCCAAAGAACAAATAATCCAATCAAGAAATGGGTAGAAGACATGAACAGACAATTCTGCAAAGAAGACATCCAAATGGCCAAGAGACACATGAGAAAGTGCTCAACATCATGAGACATGAGGGGAATACAAATCAAAACCACAGTGAGATACCACCTCACACCAGTCAGAATGGCTATAATTAACCAGTCAGGAAATGCCAGGTGTTGGCGAGGATGCAGAGAAAGACGAACCCTCCTACATTGTTGGTGGGAATGCAAGTTGGTGCAGCCACTCTGGAAAACAGCATGGAGGTTCCTCAAAAAGTTGAAAATAGAGCAACCATATGACCAAGCAATCGCCCTACTGGCTATTTACCCTAAAGATACAAATGTAGGGATCCAAAGGGGTATGTGCACCCCAATATTTATAGCAGCAAGGTTCACATAGCCAAACTATGGAAAGAATCTAGATGTCCATCAACAGATGAATGGATAAAGAAAAAGTAGTATATAAATACAATGGAATACAATGAAGCCATCAAAACCCCCAAAATCTTGCCATTTGCTATGACATGGATGGAACTAGAGGGTATTATGCTAAGTGAAATAAGTCAATCAGAGAAATACAATTATCATATGATCTTTCTGATATAAGGGTTTCGAGAGGCAGGGTGGAGGTTCATGGGGGTAAGGGAGGGAAAAATGAAAAAAGGGAGATGAATCAAGAGACTCTTAATCTCAGGAAACAAACTGAGGGCTGCTGGAGGTGGGGGAGGGATAAGGTGGCTGGATAATGGACACTGGGGAGTGTATATGCTATGGTGAGTGCTATGAATTATCTAAGACTGATGATTCACAGGCCTGTACCCCTAAAATAAACATTATATGTTAATAAATAATAAACAGATATTACAGGGACAAAAATAAAGGGGGTGGTATGTGTCTGTTTGGTTTAGTTGGTAGAGTGTAGACTCTTGATCTTGGGGTTTTGAGTTTGAGCCCCATGTTGGGTATAGTGATTACTTAAAAAAATAAAATGTTTAATTTTTTTTCCCTAATGGATTAGATACAAAGCTCACTAACTAAATACTGGCAAGTAAAATCCACCAATTTATAAAAGGATATTATGAATACATGGGTTTACCTGAAAAATCCATGACTGCTATAACTTTCAACAATCAATTAAAGCAAATCACTCTATTTTACTATTAACTCTGAGGATTTAGAAGACAGTAGTTGATAAAATTGAAAAACAGTAAAAACAATAAATAATAGCAAAAATAGACTGGAATAGATTAACAGAATTCACAAAAATACTACAACTGATACCACACTTAATGTCTTGATGTTGAAATACTGATTGCTTTCTTCCAAAATTGAGAGAAATTAAAGACTCACTGGATATACATACATACTTAAGGATTAGAGGGCTCACTATTTTCAGTATGTCAAATCTCCCCTATAAATTTATAGATTTAGTCTATCAAAATTTCAGCAAGTTACTGAAGTTCTTTTCATGTTTTGTCAACTCGTTTTTTAAATTTTAATATTGTCTATTGCCATATTCTCAAATTCATCAATATTTCTTTTATAGTACCTAATATACTATTAATCTCATCTAGTATTTTTCATCTTAGGTTGTTTTTATGAATATCAGATTCTGCAGTTTTTTAAATTTTTAGTATTTTAACTTGTCTTTTTAAAAAAAAATCATTCCTGTATCTGCTTAATATCCTCATGCCTATTTTTTAAATATATGGGATGCAATTATAATCGACTGGCAATATCATTAAAAAGGTGAATATATTATTTGCATTATTTCTATTATTTATATTTTTATACTCATCCTGGGGTAATATTTTCCTGATTTTTCTACATGCCTCATAATTTTGTATTGGAATCTTACTGTGGTAATGTCATCTTACGGGGTGCTAGATAAGTTTGTATTCTTTTAAATATTCTTAAGCAGAGTAGCAACATGATCATATTTGCATTTTGAAAATGTAAATGCTAATTCCAGGTATACAGCAAAAGAGAACATTTCACTGGAATAAAAAGCTCAGTTAGAAAACTTGTTGTAATCCAGCCAGGAGAGAAATTATGAGAGTTTAATCAGTGCCTAACATAGTGCTTGCCAAATGATAATCACCAGATTATTTGCTGTGTTGTACTGATTCCTGATCAATACATAGTAGTTAGTTATTTAAGTTAACTTTTTTGATTTATAGAATATTTTATATTGGAAAGCAATTCCATGCTGAAGGAAGCTATCCTGAAGAAGAAGATAGTAAAGTCAGAAATTAAAATGCTTCATATTGACGACTACGGTAAAGTGTTGTGCATGCTATGTTATTTAAAAACAACATTCTCTGCATCTTATAGTTTTATGTGTAAATGACTCTCCATATTTAATATTTTGCTCTTTCTTTAAAAGAACTTCCTTTACAGTTGTCCTTTCCCAAAGATTTTACGGACCGAAACCAGTATGCTCTTCTGTTAATAATGTAAGTATTCTATTTGTTTTTGAAATGAAGGAATCTAAAGGCTTTATAATTTTTCTTATGCCTCACATGACAGCATTCTGATTAAAAAAAAAAAAAAACAATAAAAAAATTCCTACGTGTGTAGTTAACTATGCAGCAGTCAGTGGTATGAACTCGTCAAGGACACCACCACAAAACAATATGGAGGGTTGTGTAATTTGTAATTCTTACCTCCCAAATCCAACTCAGTGTTACTACTGGGGATAATAACACATGTGGTTTGGCTTATCAATATCTGTTCAGCAATTACTCAAGTCCTATGCTTGTATTTTTTGTTTTGTTTTCATATATAGTATTGGTCTCTTTCTTTGCAATATATTTGTTATATCACAGTCATGCTGGATACATAAGAGCCTTTTTTTTAATTTTAAGAATACTTAGTATGAGATCTACTCTCTTGACAAATCTTAAATGCACAATATAGTATTGCTAACTATAGGTACAATGTAGCATAGCAGATCTGTAGAACTTACTCATCTTGCATGACTGAAATTTTATACCCACTGAATAACAACTCCCCAATTCCCCTCCCCTGGCAATACCATTCTACTCTCTGCTTCTAGGAGTTTGATTATTTTAGATGCCTTTGAGACTGGAATCATGTAGTATTTGAACTTTGGTGGCTGGCTTATTTCATTTAGGAGAATGTCCTTAAGGAGCATCTATGTTGTCATAGGCCCTACGTGCTGCTCTTTATCAGTTGTTTATGCAACAGTGAGAAAACACTGATTTCCACTGGTGAAACCATTGGTTATATTTATATCACTCCTGCCAGTTCTCCTTCTTGGGTTTATGGCCAGCAGGAAGTACCTCCCATGCTCAGAAAACCTTTTAGTTTTTTCTGTGAGATCATATTCTGAAATAGTACTGGGCACAGAGACCCCTAGCATCTAATGGTTGACTAACTTGATACTGATGCAGCATTTTATTCCTGAGAGTTATTGGTTATTTTCCTTATTAAGAACCTAGCCAGTGCTTAAAGTTGTCTAAAATTATATCAGAACCTTATTAGGAAAGGGAAATGAAAACAGAATTACTTGTTGTTTGAATATAGAGAATATAGAGATTAATTGTTCAGTCTATGAAATCAAAGTTCCTGGCTTTAAATTCCAGTTTTGTCATTAATTAGCTGTGTCCTTGAGCAAGCTGCTTAACCTCATTTAAGGCTCAATTTCTCCAAATACAAAACAAGCATTAAAATACAGTCTATGTTTTAAGACTGCTTTTTAGATTAAATGAAATACAACATGTAAAGTGCCAGGCACATGATTGTTTTAATTATTTTTATTATACATTATTTTATATAGATTATAGATTCTTTAATAGAAAGTTTGTCATATAATTATAAGCAGCTAAATACAGAAAACATTATACTTAATATTTCCCCATATTCCATTTCTATTCCTAATGTTAATGCCTAAACCTTATCTAGTTTCTCATGCCCAGACCATTCTCCTTTGTCCCTAAATAACCAGAAAGTCCTGAAAGTTCTTGGTGACTACCTGAGGAAGTTCTTATTTGCTCTTTTATAATTCCTTCTTTTGTCCCTTCTCTTTCACCTACTTTTCTTCAATTCCTATTTGAAGTATATGTGTGATTTATTGAGGAAAATATTTTAGGAGACAAAATGAGACAAAAAAAAATTCTTAAACCCTATATTCTGTCTCAGTCATAACGCCCTTTGGGAAAAGAGGCCTTTTTATTCACTTGGGGGTGGTGGTTCTCAGGGAAAGGAACCCTATTAGGCATTCTTCCATGAAGCATTGCCTCACTCATGCAGATGGATATGTACGCAATCATTCACCTGTTCGTAGGCTCCAGAGTAATGTCACAGAGTAATTTTTGGGATGAAAAGCAGATGGGAATTATAGATTCTCACTGTAGCCCTGAGTCAGAGAAACTAACTTGTTGTGGCATCTGATATAAGCTTTATGCTGGATGATTTTTAGTTTTTAAGAAGAACTTATAGATTAGTACAAGACAATTTCTCTTGTTAGAAAAGGGATAATCAGGTCTTTTTTAGAGGTAGGATAATAGAGTAAGGTATTACTTCAGGAGTCAGGTGGCTTGGGTTCAAATTTTAGCTCAAAGACTTACCAACAGATTGCTTAATTTTTCTAAGCATCAGCTTCCATATAAATAAACTAGACAGCTAACGGGGTACCTTAAAGATGTGTCACCATAGCATTTGGTGGAACATAAACACTAGCACTCAGTGTTTAATAAATTATAACCATAAACATCATTATTATTAGCACTATTATTTTTAATAGTTAAAATTATCAGCTTCCACAGCTCCACCCCTTCAGACACCACCTCAGTCTGGGTGCTGCAGGGCCCGTCCTGCAGAAAGACAGCAGCACTCAAAATCTGCGGTACCTCCACCCTGCTCTTCCCAAGCTGTGTATCAGTGGAGCCACCCTCTCCAATCTACTCTTGACAAGACCCCATACAGGATGCTGCAGCCCTGGCAGTGTGGAAGCAGGCCCTAGAGTAGTAAGCACCACTTCAAAGTGATGCATGCCCCTAAGAAAGGAAAAATAAACACACACATCAGAGAACCAACAGTAGGCTGGAGGCAGACAAATGGTCTGACTCCAGGCCCCACCCACCAATGAAAGCTTCTCAGGGGACAGCCAGGGAAAGTGCCCTGAAGTTTGGTGCCGCTACATCTCTGGCAAATGCCTGGTCTGACTCAAGTCAAGCCCAGGGCATCTCCAGGCTGGCCCACGGACACCACAGGGAGTAAACACTGCCCACAATAGGCCAAGAAAGCTACTGCAGATGACTGGACTGAAGGAAAAAGCAGCTCTGCTACAGCAGCACAGTAGATATATCACACATAGGAGACACCCCTGAAGGAGCAGATTCTGGTGAAAAGGGGAAACTACCTAGCAAGAAACTAAAGAACCTCTTCTTCATAATGCCATTAGTTGCAAGTCCAGATGTGGCTGTCTCCCCTAACACAAAGAAGCCTACACAGAAAGTAAGACAAATGAGGAGACAGAGGAATATGTCCCAAATAAAATAACACAAAATCACAGCAAGAGACCAAAGCAAAATGGAAGTAAGTAATATGCCTGTTAAGAATTTAAAGTAATAATTATAAAGATACTCAGGAGACATAAAGAAAGAGTAGAAGACATCTCTGATGCTTAATGAGATTAAAAAAAGAACCAAGTGAGGTAAGGAGCACGATAAATGAATTTAATAAATAGTAGATGTAATAAAGAGTAGAAGAGATGAAGCAGACGACTGGACCAGTGACCTAGAGGACAGAATAATAGAAAATAAGCTGAGCAGATGGGGATTATATTATATAATATATAAGCAGATCATATATAATCTATATATGTCATATATGATGTATAATTACATATAATACATATAGTCTCCTATATAATACATAAGCAGATTATATTATATAGCATGCATTTTATATATATATATATATATATATATATATATATATATATATATAAAACAGACTTAGAGAATTCAGTCATTTGCTTTATAGGGTCACAGAAGAAGAGAAAGAAAAGGAGGCATAAAATTTATTTGAAGAAATAATAGTTGTAAATCTCTGAAATCTGGACAAGGGAACAAATCCAGATAACCTAGGCACAGAGAGTCCCCCAACGGACACATAACATCTACCCAGGGAGGTCCACACCAAGATACACAATAATTAAGGTGGGAAAAGTAGTGATAGAGAATTTTAAAAGTAGCAGAAGAAAACAGTTACATTCAACGGAAACCACATAAGGTTACCAGATGATTTTTTAGTAGAAACCCTACACGCCAGAGGGAGTGGCATGACATATTCAAAATATTGCAGCCAAGAATATGCTATCCAGCAAGGCCATCCTTCAGAATAGAAGGTGAAATAAAGAGTTTTCTAGACACACAAAAGTTAAAGGAAATCATGACCTCTAAATGAGCCCTGCAAGAAATGTTATAGGGGACTCTGAGTGGAAAGGAAAGATCATAAGCTAGGGTAAGGAAAGTAGGAAGCACAAAAGTAGTAAAAATATATTTATAAAAGTCAAGGAACTGACAAAATAAAAGGATATGAAGTATGACACCATATACCTAGACAGTGGGAAGCTGTCAAGAATGAGTTCAAACTTAATATATACTGCTATATACAGAAGACATTATATACAAACTAAATGGTAACCATAAATAAAATATCAGTGATATGCAAAAAAATAGAGAAAATAATCAAGTACATCACTAAAGAAATCCAACTTATCTTGAGAGAAGAGAGCAAGAGAAGAAAGTAACAGAGAAGAACTACAAAAATGACCACAAAAGTAACAAAATGACAGTAAGTACCTACTTATCAGGAATTACAGTGAATGAAAATGGACTAAACATTCCAATTAAAAGACACAGGGTAATAAAATGGATGAAAAAATAAGACCCATATGCTGCATACACTAGACTCATTTCAGACCTAAAGATACATGCAGATTCAGAGTGAAAGGATGAAGAAGCATTATCATGCAAATGGGTGTGAAAAGAAAGCCATGGTGGCAATACTTATATTGGTCAATATACCTTAAAACAAAGACTGTTATGAGACAGAGAAGGGCACTACATAATCATTCAGGGGACAATCCAACAAGAAGATGTAACAATTGTAAATATTTATCCACCCACCCTGGGAGCACACAAACACATAAAGCAGTTAATAACAAACATAATGGAAATCAGTAGTAATACAGTAACAGTGGGGGACTTTAACACCCCACTTGTTACATCAATGGACAGATCATACAAAGACAATCAACAAGATAACAGTGGCTTTTAAGGACATTTTGGACCAGATAGACCTAAAAAAAATCTGTTCAAGACATTTCAACCCAAATTAGTAGAATACACTTCCTTTTCAAGTGTATATGGAACTTTCTGAAAATAGATCACACCTCAGACCACGAAATAAGTCTCAACAAATTTAAAAAGACTACAATCATACCTGGCATCTTTTCTGAGCAGAATACTATGAAACTAGACATCAATCACAAGAAAAATTCTGGCAAAAACAAATTTACCAAGATACTAAATAACATGCTACTAAATAAGAAATCAAACAGGAAATAATAATAATAATACATGGAGAAAAATGGAAAGGAAAACACAATGATCCAAAATCTTTGGGATACAGGATGTAGCAAAATTGCCTCAAGAAGCAAAAAAATCTCAAACAAGCAACCCAACATTACACCTAAAGGAGCCAGAAAAAAACAAAACAAAAAAAACACCAAACCAGTAGAAGGAAGGAAATAATAAGGTTAAAGTAGAAATACATGAAATAACAACTTAAATAGTACAGATCAATGAGCCAGGAGTTGCTTCCTTGAAAAGATCAACAAAACTGATAAACATTTAGCCAGACTCATTTAAAAAAAAAAAGAGATACTCAAATAAAACCAGAAATGAAAGAGGAGAAATGACAAATGACACCACAGAAATAAAAAGGATTTTAAGAATATTATGAACAGTTATATTGCTAGCAAATTTGATGAGCCAGAAGAAATGCATAAATTCCTAGAAACATGTAATCTACTAAAACTGAAGAAGGAAGAAATAGAAATTTAAACAGACCAACTACCAGCAATGAAACCAAATCAGTAATCAAAAAAGTCTCCACAAATAAAAACTCAAGACCAGATGGCTTCACAGTTGAATTCTACTAAATATTAAAAGTTAATATTTAATTCATTTAAATTTAATGTGATTAATTTAAAAATAAATTTATTTTGATTATTAAAAGTATTAAATTTAATTTAATAAATTTATTAAAAGTTAATACCTCTTAAACTATTCCAAAATAGAAGAGGAAAGAAAACTTCCGAATTCATTCTACGAGGCCTGCATTACCCTGATACTAAAATGAGATAAAGATACTTCAAAGTAATTAATTAATAAGAGAGAGAAAAAGAATATTACAGGCCAATATTCTGATGAGTAAAGACACAAAAATCCTCAACAAAAATCAGCAAATTGAATCCAACAATACATTAAAAAACTCATTCATTGGGGCGCCTGGGTGGCTCAGTGGGTTAAAGCCTCTGCCTTCGGCTCAGGTCATGATCCCAGGGTCCTGGGATTGAGCCCCACATCAGGCTCTCTGCTCCATGGTGAGCCTGCTTCCTCCTATCTCTCTCTGCCTGCCTCTCTGCCTACTTGTGATCTCTGTCTGTCAAATAAATAAATAAAATCTTAAAAAAAAACAAAAACAAAAACAAACAAACAAAAAAACTCATTCATCAAAATCAAGTGAGATTTATTCCCAGGATGCAAGGGTGGTTCAACATTGGCAAATCAGTCAATATGATAAATTGTATCAAGAGCAAGGATAAAAACCATGTGATCATTTCAACTGATGAGGAAAAATCCATCTGGCAAAGTACAACATACATCAGAAAATTAGGTTTAGAAGGAAAGTAACATCAGAAAGGCCATATATGAAAAACTCACAGCTAAAACTGCTTCCCTCTCACTCTCTCTGCTTGCCTCTCTGCCTGCTTGTGATCTCTCTCTGTCAAATAAATAAATAAAATCTTTAAAAAAAATAAAATAAAATTATATTCAATGATAAAAAAATGAGAGCTTTCCCTCTAATATCAAGAACAAGACAAGGTTGTCCACTCTGATTTTATTCAACATTGTACTGGAAATCCTAGCCACAGCAATCAGGTAAGAAGAGCTAATAAAATCATCCAACTTGAAAAAAAAAAAAGAAAATCACCCAATTTGGTAAAGAAGAAGTGAAACTTTCACTATTCACAATGATATGGTATGATGTATAAAAAACTCAAGACTCTACCAAAAAGCTCCTAGAACTGATAAATGAATTCAGTAATGCTGCAGGACACAAAATCAATGTACAGAAATCCATTGCATTTCTATGCAGTAATAATGAAGCAACAGAAAAAGAAATTAAGAAAGCAGTCCTATTTATAATTATACCAAAAATAATAAAATACTTAGGCATAAACTTAATCAAGGAGGTAAAAGACTATACTCTGAAAAGTATAAAACATTGATAAAAAGAAACTGAAGTCAACACAAAGATATTTCATAAGATATTTCATGCTTATGGATTGGAAGAACAAATACTGTTAAAATGTCCATACTACCAAAAGCAATCTACAGATTTAATGAAATCCATATCAAAATACTAATAGCATTTTTCACATAACTAGAACAAATAATCCTAAAATTTGTATTGAATCATAAAGGACCATGAATAGTCAAAACAATCCTGCAAAAGCAAAACAGTGCTGGAGACATCACAATTCCAGACCTCAAATTACACTACAAATCTGTAGTAATCAAATGAGTATTGTACTGGCACAAAAACAGTCACATAGACCAATAGGACAGAACAGAAAACCCAGGAATAAACCCAGAAATAAACCCACAACTATATGGTCAATTCATCTTCAACAAAGGTGGCGAGACTATGCAATGAGAAAAAGACAATCTCTCCAACAAATGGTCTTGAGAAAACTGGACAGCTACATGCAAAAGAATGAAACTGGGCCACTTTCTTACACCAGATACAAAAATAAATTCAAAGTGGATTAAAGACCTAAATGTGATATCTGAAACCACAAAAATCCTAAAATAGACCATAGGCAGTAATTTCTCTTACATAGGCCATAGCAACGTCTTTCTAGTTACATCTCCTGAGGCAAGGGAAGAAAAGCAAAAATGAACTATTAGGACGAAGTTAAAGATAAAAAACTTCTGCACTGTGAAGGAAACAATCAACTAAAAACAACCTATGGAATGGGAGAAGATATTTGCATATGACATATCTGATACAGTGTCTAAAATATATAAAGAATTGTACAACTCAACACCCCCAAAACAAATAACCCAATTAAAAACTGGGCAGAAGACATTTCTTCAAAGAAGACATGAAGATGGCTAATGGACACATGAAAAGATGCTCAACATCACTCATCAAGGAAGTGTATATCAAAACCTCAATAAGATAACATCTCACACCTGTTAGAGTGGTTAAAATCAACAATATAAGAAACAAGTGTTGGCAAAGATATGGAGAGAATGGAATCCTTGTGCACCGTTGATGGGAATGCAAACTGGTAAAGCCACTCTGGAAAGCAGTATGGAGGCTGCTCAAAAAACTAAAAACAGAACTCTCAATCCAGTAATCACACTACTGGGTATTTACCCAAAGAATACAAAATGATAATCTGAAAGGTTGCAAGCACCCCTGTTTACTGCTGCATTATGTACAATAGCCAAATAATCGAAGCAGCCCAAGTTTCCATCAAAAGAAGAGTAAAGATTGAAGCAGTGATCAAAAAAGTCCTGAAAAACAAGAGCCCAGGACCTGACAGATTCCCTAGGGAATTCTACCAAACACTCAAAGAAGAAATAATACGTATTCTCCTGAAACTGCTTCAAAAAATAGAGAAGGAAAACTCCCAGACTCTCTCTGTGAAGCCACATTACCCTGATCCCCAAACCAGGCAAAGACCCCATCAAAAAGGAGAATTTCAGACCATATCCCCGATGAATGTGGATTCCAAGATTCTCAACAAGATCCTAGCTAATAGGATCCAACCGTACATTAAAATAAAAAGATTATCCAGGGGCACCTGGGTGGCTCAGTGGGTTAAAGCCTCTGCCTTTGGCTCAGGTTTTGGTCCCAGGGTCCTGGGATTGAGACCCGCATTGGGCTCTCTGCTCTGCAGGGAGCCTGCTTCCTCCTCTCTCTCTGCCTGCTTCTCTGCCTAGTTATGATTTCTCTCTGTCAAATAAATAAAATATTAAAAAAAAAAAAAGATTATCCACCATGGCCAGGTAGTATTTACCCCTGGGATGCAAGGGTGATTCAATACTCACAAATCAATCAGTGTGACAAAACAAATCAATAAAAGAAGAGAGAAGGACCACATGGTTCTTTCAATTGATGCAGAAAAAGCAATTGACAAGATAAAGCATACATTCCTGATTAAAACACTTCAAAGTATAGGGACAGAGGGAACACTCCCCAATTTCATAAAAACTATCTATGAGAAACCTACAGCAAATGTCATCCTCAATGGGAAAAAGCTTGCAGCCTTCCCACTGAGATCAGGAACATGACAAGGATGCCCACTCTCATCACTATTGTTTAACATAGTATTAGAAGTCCTAGCAACAGCAATCAGACAACAAAGAGAAATAAAAGGTATCCAAATTGGCAATGAAGAAGTCAAACTCTCTCTCTTCACAGATGATATGATTCTTTATATGGAAAACCCAAAAGACTCCACCCCCAAACTACTAGAACTCATACAGCAATTCAGTAAGGTGGCAGGATACAAAGTCAATGTACAGAAATCAGTGGCTTTCTTATACACTAACAATGAAAATACAGAAAGGGAAATTAGAGAATCGATTCCATTTACTATAGCACCAAGAACCATAAGATACCTGGGAATAAACCTAACCAAAGAGGTAAAGGACCTGTACTCGCGGAACTACAGAACACTCATGAAAGAAATTGAAGAAGACACAAAAAGATGGAAGACCATTCCATGCTCTTGGATTGGAAGAATAAACATTGTTAAAATGTCTATACTGCCCAGAGCAATCTATACTCTCAATGCCATCCCAATCAAAATTCCACTGGCATTTTTTTAAAAGATTTTATTTATTTATTTGACAGAGAGAGAGAGAGAGATCACAAGTAGGCAGAGAAGCAGGCAGAGAGAGAGGAGGAAGCAGGCTCCCCGCAGAGCAGAGAGCCCAATGCGGGTCTCAATCCCAGGACCCTGGGACCAAAACCTGAGCCAAAGGCAGAGGCTTTAACCCACTGAGCCACCCAGGCGCCCCCCACGTTTGTGGGGTTGTGCTGGAAGAGACAATCCTAAAATTTGTATGGAACCAGAAGAGACCCTGAATTGCTAAGGAAATGCTGAAAAAGAAAAAACTGGGGGCATCATGTTGCCTGATTTCAAGCTTTACTACAAGGCTGTGATCACCAAGACAGCATGGTATTGGCACAAAAACAGACACATATGCCAGTGGAACAGAGTAGAGAGTCCAGCTATGGACCCACAACTCTATGGACAAACAATCTTCAACAAAGTAGGCAAAAATATCCAGTGGAAAAAAAAGACAGTCTCTTCGATAACTGGTGTTGGGAAAATTGGACAGATATGTATAGAAGAATGAAGCTGGACCATTCTTACACCCTACAATAAACTTCAAATGGATAAAATACCTCAATATGAGGCAGGAATCTACCAAAATCCGAGAGGAGAACATAGGCAGTAATCTCTTTGACATCGGCCACAGCAAATTCTTTCAAGACATGTCTCCAAAGGCAAAGGAAACAAGCAAAAATGAACTTTTGGGACTTCATCAAGACCAAAAGCTTCTGCACAACAAAGGAAACAGTCAACAAAACAAAGAGGCAAGCCACAGAATGGGAGAAGATACTCACAAATGAAACTATAGACAGAGGGTTGATATCCAAGATCTATAAAGAACTCAAACTCAACACTCAAAAAACAGATAATCGTGTCAAAAAATGGGCAGAAGACATGAACAAACAATTCTCCAAAGAAGACATACAAATGGCTAACAGACACATGAAAAAATGTTCATCATCACTAGCCATCAGGGAGATTCAAATGAAAACCACACTGAGATATCACCTTACACCAGTCAGAATGGCCAAATTAACGAGACAGTAAACAACGTGTGTTGGAGAGGATGCAGAGAAAGGGGAACCCTCTTACGCTGTTGGTGGGAATGCAAGTTGGTGCAGCCACTTTGGAAAACAGTATGGAGACTCCTTAAGAAATTAAAAGTAGAGCTTCCCTATGACCCTGCAATTGCACTACTGGGTATTTACCCCAAAGATACAAATGTAGTGAAAAGAAGGGCCATATGTACCCCAATGTTCATAGCAGCAATGGCCACAGTCACCAAACTGTGGAAAGAGCCAAGATGCCCTTCAACAGATGAATGGATAAAGAAGATATGGTCCATATATACAATGGAGTATTATGACTCCATCAGAAGGGATGAATACCCAACTTTTGTACCAACATGGATGGGACTGGAGGAGATTATGCTGAATGAAATAAGTCAAGCAGAGAGTCAATTATTTTATATATATATATATATATATATATATATATATATATATATATCACAAGTTTCAGTTACTTGTGGAGCATATGAAATAACACAGAGGACATTGGGAGAAGGAGAGAAGGGAGTTGGGGGAAATCAGAGAGGGAGATTAAACATGAGAGACTGTGGACTCTGAGAAACAAACAAGAAAGTAGCCTCTGACAAACTGGAATTCCCTTTCCACTAAATCTTCATCATGGAACCTCAGAAGAAATGGTCCTAAAGACTTCTCCGTGGTGATATTTTCTGAAACCCCAAGCTAATTTCTTGATCTTGGAAGTAAAAGTGAATCAATGGCAACAGAATATTTTACTGTAATAGAAAACCTGTGAAGCATTACCAATATAGATAAATTTCAGTGACCTCCATTTATGTGGTCTCTATGGGGTCATGACCCCTTTTCCTTTCCTACTTTTTATTCTCTGTTCAGATGCCCAATTGTCTTTCTTCAGTCTTTCTCTTTAACATTATAGGGAGCCCTTAGGAACCCAGTAATTGATACTCATTTTCATAACTATACTATATACATCTACATCTATTTTAGCATTTATCACCTTGAATTGTTACTCTTACTTTCTATTCGTATATGTAATTTAGTATAACACATTTACCTGTCACTTTCATGTGCACGAAGCTATGCCATAGCTGGGGGGAGATACAAAAATTACAAGCATTGGGGTGCCTGGGTGGCCCAGTGGGTTAAAGACTCTGCTTTCAGCTCAGGTCATGATCCCAGGGTCCTGGGATCAAGCCCCACATTGGGTGCTCTGCTCAGCAGGGCACCTGCTTCCCCCCCTCTCTCTCTGCCTGCCTCTCTGCCTACTTCTGATCTCTGTCTGTCAAATAAACAAATAAAATTTTTAAAAAAATATTTTAAAAAAAAGATTACAAGCATCTTGAAATCTATAATCTTTATTTTTAGATTTGCTAAGTATGTCTCCATAATGCCGGGCACACATGGAGGAACCCTATAAAAACTTACTGACTAATCTGTCATTTTTTTATGGTGCAAGACCATAGATTATATGGGAGATAGCCTACAGTTGTAGATGTGTATTCAGTAAATACATATGAACCTAAATACCTAGAACCTGGTAGGACACGATCCAGACAGATGTACTGTTATTAAAAATGAAAGGTTGGTTGTTTTTTCACCATATCCATGAAAAAAGGCAGTATGGACTGAGGAGTTTCATTCAGTGCCAAGAAATCATTATCTTTTCCCATTTTCTATTCTTGCATGTTCAACATACAATGTTATATCTGACAAAGGACTAACTCTGGTAGGCAATGGCTGTGAAACGAATTTTCTGGATTACAACATACTCTGGCATGCCTCTATGACTTTGCTCCTTCTTTCTGAGTCCATCTTCCTTGAAAACCTAATAAATTGGGGCGCCTGGGTGGCTCAGCGGGTTAAAGCCTCTGCCTTCAGCTCAGGTCATGATCCCAGGGTCCTGGGATCAAGCCCCGCATCGGGCTCTCTGCTTGGCTGGGAGCCTGCTTCCTCCTCTCTCTCTCTGCCTGCCTCTCTGCCTACTTGTGATCTCTATCTGTCAAATAAATAAATCTTTAAAAAAAAAAAAAAAAGAAAGAAAACCTAATAAATTTATGGTCACCTATCAAATCTATGTTCCTGAAACTTTCTTTCACCCTCATTTTCCATCTGTTTTGTGTTACAATTTCAAATCTGTGTTTCCTTCTAGAGCCATTGCCTTCTGTCCAAGGGCCCTCCATGTATCTTGAACCATATTGATCATATTGTCACTATTCTACTGAGTTTTATGAGGATGTTTTTACAGGTTATTGGGAAATTTCTGACTCCCAATAGATTTTAGACCAAGGCTTCTGGAGGAAAATCTAGTTTAGAGGTGAATATTGTGAAAAATAATTTATAGAATAGATTATGTAGTATTTCAGTATCTTAACAGAAATGTTAAAATTTTTATGTGTTCCATATATCTCAAAGCAGTTAGCTTTTGCAGTAAGCGTCACTCAACAAATATATTTTGAGTGAATAAATGGATGATGTCCAGAAAGTAGATGAATACGGCCACTATTAGTTTTCCCACTAAGTCATTCTAACTGGAGATCATGATTCATTTTTATCTAGACAGTTTCAGCATCCATTCAATGTCATACATATCAAAGTACTACAACTTGGTCATCGAGATGTAAGTGAGCTGTTCTACAGCTTTTTTTTTTTAATATAATTATTCTGTTAAGTAGCAGGATATAATTGATACATATGTAGTAAGTGAAATTATCCAGCCACTCATGTCCAACAATCAAGATAACGTTACTTTTTTTTTCCATAAACATACTTTCCTGTCAACAAACAATATGGATATTATTTAAAATTTGGAATAACATCATGCTCATGGGACTACAGTGTCTTGCCTTCATTTTTGAACCAATGGGGTTGTCCAAGAGCCCATACTCTTCTAAGAAACACCATACAGGCAGATACCGTATCTGCATGAGTCAATTCCAATCTGCAACCCTGTTCTCTACTTACACTTCCTTTTTTGTAGTTTGTTGCTGTATCTTCTTTTAGTTGCTTTTCTACTCTGATGCTAGGGTGAACTCTGTATGATCCATATGCGCAAATGTGCCTCTCCTGACTTAACCTGACTCCACCTACCTCCTAGTAGAGATTCTGTCTCTAGATTCTGTGGGCAAATGGAAAAAAAAACAACAAAAAAACCCTGCTTTCTTCAAGAAAATGCCAGCTTCTCAATCATTCCTTTGTTGTTTGTTTTTTACAGTCTTCCAGTACCATTTTCTTTCCCCCCCGGCTGGAAAACTTAACACATTAAGATGTTTTTCTTCTAATTCTATGCACACCTCTGTTATATAACCACACCAGATTACAATATTTGCTTTGCAGTCTCTTCTATTAATTGTAAGCTCCTTGATTATAAGAACTCCTTTTGTATTGTTTAGCCTTAACACTTTGCCTTAACATTATTTGTATTCAGAAAATATTGACAGGATGGATGAATATCAAATCAATCAACCCTGAGTTAGTCATTGGGAATGAATTCAATCAAACTAGGGAATGAAGGAGATATAAGTGATTTGAGAGTTTATAATATTTTTAAATTTCGCCCTTGAATGAATTAGTTTTTCTGCCATGTGGTATCCCACTCAGAAAAATATGAGGCCCATTCCTCATTTCTCTAATAATCTTTCTGGATAATGCCCAGTAATGATTAATTTTAATGTTTTCAATGCTTCTCTTTAACATCTGATTATTGAGCATCTTGATAAGATTTTTGTATAAGGGACATCATTTTAAGAATGTGGAGATTTGACCTTTAAACTTTACAGAAACCATGCAAGATAAACATCATGGTTTTCATTTAACACAAGGAAACAGTGACTAAAATATGTTATGTATATTACCTCAAAGATTATGAGCAGGACAAAATTAGAGTTAGAACTCAAGTTTTAATTTACTTCTTTATTGGATCAAAAAGCTGGCCTATTACTCAATTGTTGCATAGCCCACTGCATATTATTGGAAAATTATTAAAAATGCTGACCAGAATCAATAGAAACGTCACTACAACCAAATTTTTAGATATTATTTTTCTTCCCACTTAAATTTATAATAATCTCTAGATGTAATCTTTTCTACCTGTACCATGTTAATGCATTGGTATAAAATAATTATTATAGGAATCATGACTAAGTTCCTAGAAATTCCATAGGAGAGATCAAATTCTCAACCAGACTACTTCATAAAATTCCAAATTCTAATTAAAATGTTCACTTTCTGAAAAGTCTTTACACCCATCATTTATTCTATGGATTCATACACTTTTGAGTAGAGGAGATTTTCAGATGTATGTTTGTTTTGTTTCCCAAGAGTAAAGACACATATATTCTAAAACTTCTCTATCATTATTTGATCTTCCACTTGTTCATGACAAGTATGTATCTATTTCACTGTTTTTCACAAAACTAATACATATATTAAATATATATGGACAAGAGGATAGCCAGTACTTGCCTCAAAGAGTGATTATTGCTTTCCCTTGTAATATGAATCAAAGTTTGAATTTAAGTTTATGATTTTTCTCATTTTTTTAATCTTCCACATTTAAGCAAATGAAAAATTCACCCACACTGTAATGCAGATGAAATGACTAAGAAAAGACAGTGGCACTTAATCTAGGTAATGGAAGGGGAGAAGGGGATCATTGTGTCTCATATTTTTCTTGAACAAATTGGACCTTCTTTCACAATGTATATATAATGCATCATAAATGTCAGTATTAATTTCTTAGTACTATTTAAAAGTGTACACAAAGGTTGGTATCTTGAGAAGGTACCACAGGAAAAACAAATTCTAAATTTATAGAAAAAGTAATTGTAAGTGGTTGGTATAGTGTCACTTGTTAGACATCTACCAAGAGGTGAAAACTTAGCCAAAAGGTACGTTTTTGGACTTTTACTACTTTCCCCTAAAAAATCTTAGGGATTAAAGCATTCAAAAGATATGGTATTAATTCAGGAAAAGGCCCAGACTTAGAACTTGGTAAAAATAAATAAGACTTTCAAAATCTTAAGTTCTTTATTCCAGTTAAGAATTATAAATACTTTTTAAGAATGTAAGTATTTATATGTCAAAGACAGTAAATCAATATGTTCCTAAGGTCTACTTTAATTAAATTGTGTTCTTTCAAAGATCTGGATTATCCATCTATGGTTTACAGTTAGTTGCTCTACCTGTGTCTCAGTTTACTAAACTGTAAAATGATTCTCCTAATAATTGTCCATAGTTAGCACTATAGTTATTATTATTATTTCTATTTAACTGACACATAAAGTGAGCTAAGATTAGTATCACCTGTGCTTATACAGGCATATTTTCAGTTGATAAACTGACTTCCAGAATCCAGATTTTATAGTTAGAAGAAAAAAAAAGGTAACATATAACCAACAATATAACCACTGAATATAACTGAAAGTGAATGACATCTTACTGTGGATAACATGCACATTCAGTTTACATGTAATTATCATCCATCCATTCCTCTGTTAGGAATCCACTGTAATTCCTGATATATAGCCCATGTATTGCTGGCCTCAGTGTTAATATTCACAACAGTCCCATGCTGAATTGTATTCTCCGTTAGAAAATGAAGAAATAGGACACTGTTCAGGAGTTCATCAACTGCTGCTTTTCTTAAGATACACATGCTTTGTTCTGTTTTCATCTGGAAAATTCCTACGTTTGTTAAGTCAACATATAGAATATTTTGTATTATAATATCTAAAGCAGATCTGCTGTATAGGAGATTTACATACCAGTTCACACACATCAAGAATAAGGCCAGTTCTCCTGTTCTTGATCTGTTTATGCAATATGCTAAACTTTCTTTTGACTGTGACCATCTCTAAAGAGGTCCAAAGAAGTGGATCAAATGCTGGTCTACTTCAGTGAAGATACAGCCATCCCCAGCAACTGAAAGTAAACATCACCAAACTCCCTTCTCTTTCTACCTTCTCAGCTACTCTGTTAGAAATTATCCTAGGGGCATCTGGGTGGCTGAGTGGATTAAGCCTCTGCCTTCAGCTCAGGTTGTGATCTCAGGGTCCTGGGATTGAATCCCACATAGGGCTCTCTGCTCAGCAGGGAGCCTGCTTCCTCCTCTCTCTCTCTCTCTCTCTTTCTGCTTGCCTCTCTGCCTACTTGTGATCTCAATCTGTCAAATAAATAAATAAAATCTTAAAAAAAAAGAAAGAAATTATCCCAAATGGAAACTGGCCAATGGTAAGAATTAATGTAGTAAGACTCTGACAGCAGAGATGATTAGGAGATTGGAACTTGCTCCCATTTACTGCACAATTTCTGTGAGATATCCCTGAGGCCCTTTTCTGTTGGTTCTCTTCCAATATTTTCATGTGCTAAGATGTTTATCCTGAGGTTAATTTTGTGTGGATAATACTAACAGTCCATTTTTGAGTTTATAGCTGGCTCATTAATATCCATGCTGTTCAGTGCCTCAACCTGCGTTCTGATAAGCTTTTCATTTTTTGGCTTCCTACAACAATAAAAATAACTTGATTTAATGAACTAGATTCTGCTTTTTCTTCATTACTCTAATGATAATTGCAATGCAGTATTTATATCATACTAAGGATATATTCTCGGGCCTTTATTCAAGGGAAATCAAAGAACAAATCCAATGGAATTCCTTTTAAAACAAGGAAAAATACCTTTAATAGACAGAAACTGACCCTGATAGGAGGAAGCCTATTCTATTAAAAAATAGGAGAGAAGGGGAGAGATTGAGTAGAAAAGTAGGGGAAGGATAAATAAAGATCTCATTTTACGAAAGCAAAAGAGCCTCCCAAATTCAGAGATCCAAATTCTGATCAAGAAAAAGAATTAAGTTACTTGTTTTCAGTAGATTTTTAATATAAAGAAAACCTACTGAAAAAAAAAAAAAAAAACTTAAAAAAAAAAAAAAAGACCTAATTTCAAAGTCACAAGTTTTATAATCCAGAAAAGTATGCCAGGGTAAGATTTTTTTTTTTTTTTTAGGTGCCGAAAGAATTATCTTTCTGCAGAAGCAGGACAAGAAAGAACTTACACATACAGGGACACACATATTATATGCCGATACAAAAATACACATGATTAGGTGTGGAAAGAAATCAGGCGCACACACATAAAACAAATGTCTACATATACACATCCTTTTATTCTGAACTAACTGAAAGACCCACCCACTGTTAAAAGTAGAACTTTTTAAATTACTTTTTTAAAAGATGTACTTATTTGACAGAGAGAGTGACAGCACAAGCAGGGGGAGCAGCAGAGGGAGAGGCAGAAGTAGGCTCCCAGATGAGCAGGGAGCCCTATGGGGGACTCGATCCCAGGACCTCCGGATTATGATCTAAGCTGAAGGCAGACACTTAACTAAGCCACCCAGGAGCCCCCAAATTAGAACATTTTTAATGGAACTGTATTCTCCCTTAGACTAAACAAAAGAAAAAAACTCGACTTTGTTATACTAAGGCTCAGAAGTTATCTAAATTGTCTAAAACCACTGGACCTGGGCTCAACTCAGTCTGGTCCTATCATCATACCACCTGTACCCTTTTCAGGATAGCACCCCACATTACTTAATTTGTAATCCCAGTGGATTAATGCAATTTTTCTAAAAGGTGTAACACTGAATAGGATATATGAATTCAAGTATATGAACACAAGTGTTGAAGAGTAATAGAATTTGAGAATTTGGTTGATAAGCCTAATTTTGTATGTACTATCTGGTAGGCCTTATCATAACTACCACCAGAAACAGGCTTTGCCAGTGTAAGAAAGGTTCTAGGTAGAAGCCGAAATAACCCTGACCATTTCACACACTTCCCTATAACCCAGGGGAAGAAAAAAAAAAAGATACACAGCCAAAAATTATATTGTAAGCAAACTAGGAATCAGAAAATTGCAGATATTAGTGATATTCCTAATGGAAGAGGATGGGAATGTGGACAAGAAACTGTACTCTGACAGAAAAAAAAAATGTTATTTCTCATGTGTTGCAGTAAATAAATATGTGAGAAAAGTCATTCTGTTATTCTGCATGTAGAACAATCCATCCATGAGAAGAAATCTAAGGATCTTAAAATGAGAAATGGAAGAAATTAGCCTAGAAGCCCTTAGCCAATGTATGTATTTCTATGTATGTATTGCTCGAAAGAGGTAAAACTTCACATTACAACTAAACCATCACTAACTATAAATTTCTATTAAGTAAATTTCAGATTAGGCAAGACAAATACTGTTTAAGGCAAATGTCCCAGTCAAACTCACCTCCTTTGTGGCCCCTCCTTTCAAAATGCCCCAATGGACAGATTCACAGTTGTTAGTATAGGAGTTTTCAAATTCTACCATGTAGGAGAAGAAATTCTGCCATGCAACAGATTAGAGTCAAGGAAAGTATACTCATTTTTAAAATATTTTCCTTCCATCTATTGTAACCAAGTTTTACTGGTTAGGAAAAGACTTCTTAAAATGTACTGCATGTGATCTTAACTATTTACCACATACTATTTTATAACAAAAAACCAAGTAAAAATAAAAACAGCATATAATTACTCAGGGTAACTCAGCATATCCTAACAAAGTTAGGACCAAAATGGAGGTCTTCAGCACTCTTTACATTAATTTAAATGGCAATTTGTGAACCTGACCACACATGCAGTCTGAACAACTTGGTTGTTCTTCACTTGAATTCAGTTTTGGTATACATGTCGTTAAGTCATAAAGATTGTTTTCTCATTTTTTTTTTTTAAACATTTATTTGACAGAGACAGATCACAAGTAGATAGAGAGGCAGGCAGAGAGAGAGAGAGAGGGAAGCAGGCTCCCTGCTGAGCAGAGAGCCCTATGTGGGACTTGATCCCAGGACCCCGAGATCATGACCTGAGCCGAAGGCAGCGGCTTAACCCACTGAGCCACCCAGGCGCCCAAGATTGTTTTCTCATTTTAAAGTTCTATGGGATATTGTGTTTACTCATAGTTCAGTATTTTATTACATGCTCATACCCTGAACTCTTCATCCATACAGACATGCTTAATGCTGAAGGTAGTGAAATAAATGAAGACTCCACCTTCTAGGACCTTAACTTCTAAGAAAATTTTAGTCGTAACTTGATTTTGCTGCCTGTGTTAGGAAATACACATTTCATATTGCTACGATCTTTCCACTGGTTAGAACAGATGGGTTGTTCTTTTACCACAACCCTCAACAAAATTGTATGTCCCCATTCTCAACCTTGAAACACCCTCATTTCTATGGGCCCCCAGAGATTTCTGAAACAGAGTAAAACAAAATAGTGTAGTAAAAAAGATGAAGATGACTGTACACCTGAGACTAATATAACTCTGTATGTTAACTATATTGCTGTATAAGTTTAAAAAAAAGATAAATACTCAAAGTGTTAAAAAAAAAAAAGATGACACTCAGAGAAAGACAAAGAGGAACCAAATAAATTGAAGCTTGAAGCTTGCCGATTCTGCATAACAAATTCATGTTTTTCATAATTCATCTTGAAATAAATATGTACAATGTACCAAAAAAGAAAGAACAACAAACCCCACTAGATGGAGAAATGTGTTAAAGTCATTAACTGGTAATGTATTGATACCACTGTGTGTTCTAACACTGAAAACTTGTAAAGACAAGGTTGAAAGTTAAAAATGGCCATTTAGAGAAAATACCAAAGGAGTGGAATTACATTTTTTCTCTGGTTGTTGCAAGCCTGAGTAAGGGATTGAAGGTTTTTGTTTATAAATGCCTGCCATAAAATGTCTGTGACTTACTAAAATTTTGTCTACATTTAATTTAGCTTTGAACTCATTAAGTAGCTGTGAACAATGCCAATAGTTTATAACTAAACTGGAAAATTATTATCTTTCACATCAACAAAACATTTTACAATGTTACATTAAAGCTGCTGCCAGTGATGATCACTCTGATCATCACTACCAAGGATCTGTGGATTACACTTTCATATTTTAAGTCTTTAGGTATCATTGGTCCATCTGACATAATATCTCACACAACATGGCCCAATACCTTTATCCACAGACATTGCCCAGTTTAATTTCTGCATAACTGGCCCAAAGCTTTTTAATAGTTCTCCATTTCCAACTGCAAGGAAATATGCTCCAAATAAGAAATACTGGCTGCAAACAAAAGAATAATAATAATAATAACAGTTTCTATTGTTTAATGAATTTAATAATTGTCTTAAATTGCTTATTATATTTCAGAGTACTTTCAAATACATTATGTCATTTAATACATACAAAACTCTTTGAGGAAAACAAGACAGTATCCTGTAATCATTAAAGATAAGGAAACTGAGTCTTGGAGTGGGTTAAGCCGCTGCCTTCGGCTCAGGTCATGATCTCAGGGTCCTGGGATCGAGTCCCGCATCGGGCTCTCTGCTCAGCAGGGAGCCTGCTTCCCTCTCTCTCTCTCTCTCTGCCTGCCTCTCTGCCTTGTTGTGGTTTCTCTCTGTCAAATAAATAAATAAAATCTTTAAAAAAAAAAAAATAAAAAAAAAAAAACAAAAAAAAAACTGAAGTTAATAATTGTACTTTATTCTCTGTGAATCATGGTTTGCTTTCTGATATTTGCAATAAATCCCCAAGCTTCAAAATATAATGTCTTTATAAAAACCAAAGGCTTTTTAAGGTCCTTCCATTTTAAACCTCACATGATTCTACCTTCCCTGAAAAGATCTAGTTCAACAGCATTTTCTGTGTTCAGGCATATTGTACTCGGTGTAATGATTCATGCTATTTCTCAAATGATAGACAAGTTATATCAGTTATCACCTGGGAGTCTGGAAAAAATACCAAACTCCACACTTCATTCTGAGCTAGGCAATTAGAATTCTATGCACGAGCATGTAGATATATGTACTAACAATACCCAATAATCTGATAAAGAGGTAATGTTGCAAAAACTAAAAAATTAAAAATAAAAATAAAATTTCAAGAAGAGCTAAAGATTGCAGACACCATGGAAGGACAAAACTGATTTAGATTTGGATCACAGGATCATCATAATTGTGCGATTTAGAGGGGAATGGGGGGAGATCATGATTAACCCACTTTCATGGAACAGTTTATTTACAGGATAGGAATAATGATACATGTAATAAGCCATGCAAAAGACAACTTCCTCTCTAGAAAGGTTAAATAAGTTTTGATAGTGTAGATCTAGTATTATAAAATAATAAGTATTTAAACCACAAAAGACATTTGTATTAGTTTACCAGGGATGGGCATATTGAACAGTGGAAATGTTATTTTCTCACAGTTCTGGAGAACAGAAGTCTAAGATTAAGGTGTCCACAGGTTTTATTTATTCTGAGACCTCTCTCCTTGGCTCACAGCTGGTTTCCCTCTTGCTGCCTCTTCACAGGGTCTTGCTTTTGCATGATTCATGTACCTAAGGTCTCTGTTTTGTCCTAATTTTCTCTTATAAGGACACCAACCAGATGGGTTAGGGCCCAACCTAAAGTCTTCATTTCAACTGACTCACCACTGGGATGGCACCATCTCCAAATACAGTCACATTCTGAGGCAGAAGGCATTAGAAATTCAACATAGGTTTTGAGAGACAAAATTTGGCCAATAACAGCATCTGGTAAATTTTTGTCATCCATTATTTTGTCCCATTCCTACCTCCTCCTCTCACTAGTCTCACACAGCCCCTATTTTGGTTCAGTTCTATCTGCTGCACGGAAGTTATTTTCTTTAACAAATCTGATAACCTAAAAGCTTATGGATGAGAACTAGTTTGTGTATTGGTATGTACTAGTGCTTCTAAGCATCACATCTGCATACTGCAGCCAAGAAAAACGAGTCTTGACAAGAAAGTGAATAGAGTGAAGATTTCCGGTATGTAGCTCAAATAAAGTTGGAGATGCTCTCAGAACATTTCATGTTTGATGCTCTTTAAATCTATCACATGGACAAGTGCATGCTTGAACAATATCTAGATCTGGATCTAGATAATCTGTGATTTTATGAGAGGCTGCTTTTTTACCTTCTCTATATTCTAGAAAATAAGATATCACTGTACCACTGTAATCTGACTTTTTAAAATAGCATCACCTTATCCCTCCAGAGACAATGTTCATGCTTAAAAACATGTATGTCCTTTACTTCTAGTATTCAAATTTTTCAAACATATGTGTACTTTTCTTGTTATTAACTTTAGTGATGCAAAACAATTTTTCCTCAATGTATCCTTAAATTTTCTTCAGTGAGAATTCCATCACACACACACACACAAATCAGGGAATGTTAATGCAATATATATTTTTTTGAGTCAGAAATTCTTTAGGATTGTCCATTTCTTATGTTAAGAAACAAAATTCAGTTGAGTAATTTAAAGACCTCACTGACTTTATTCAGTGATTTACGATTTGGGCAGGATCCCATCTAGCAAACAGACCTATACAAAATGGAAGGATTTTATAGGCAGGAATGGGGTGGGACAGAAGGGTTTTAGCAAAAGAAAATAAGACATTTTCAGCCCAGGTCACCTTCCTTAAGCAGAAGAGTGGGGCTCTGGGAAGGGTTATAGATCACAAAATTCCAACGTGATTGGTTTAAAATTCCAATCCTGGGAAAGAATGAAATTGCAATTAAGTTAGGTATTAAGTTTTGGTGGGATTTAGTAAAAGTGAGTTCATTTTGGATCTGTTGTCCTTATAATGCTTGTTAAACTATTATTAAGTCTCATAACTGGTTCTGATCTCTATCAGATCCTTTAGCCCTTGTATACCATCTGCAAGACATTTCTAAAACACACAGTCTAGAAGAAATTCCATAATGTTGAATTTGTATGTTAACTTGATCATCGTTCCTTTGAAATGTCTATGGAATGTGAATGTATTTTCCTTCATTTCTCTCATTTGAAAAAGGAGTTAAAATAATCTCTTAGAACAGTTTTAAAATCTTGTTTCATATTTTCAGTTCATTAGAGAACCTTTCATTTCACATTTTACAAAGAAAAATGGCATTATACTTTCAGGTTCATTATCAAGAATTAACAGAAATTTTAATAGCCCATGGGTCTTTTCCAAAATTTTAAAATTATAAGTGTGAAAGTTAAAATGTCTACCACATTATCTACGACACTATCTACCAATTACTCTTGTTTTGGTCCACTGTGTTGCTGTTTACAGGGATGAAGAACCAGGAAGCCAACTGGTTACAGATAAATTCCATATTGACTGGGATTCAGTACTTGTTGACACAGATAATGTCATCACGGCACGATTTGATGGCAGAGGAAGTGGATTCCAGGGCTTGAAAATTTTGCAGGAGATTCATCGAAGGCTAGGTTCAGTGGAAGTAAAGGACCAAGTAGCAGCTGTGAAGTAAGTGGGTGCACATTTCCCTACTGTTTCTCTTATAATGACAGAAGCTAGGTATATGATACATTAAATACTACTAATAACTGATTCAGAGATTTATACTTTACTGAATGGACAGTTTTCTAAGTTAGTCAAATAGACTGCTGCATTTTTCCAAGTACTTTCACTCTTAGCACCAAAGAAAACAATTATCATACCTCCTCTCTGGAATTAAAATTTACTTTGGGTTTATGAAAATGGGAGAGACCTTACAGCCCCTGGGTGTTTTGGCTGGTTAAATGTCCAACTCTGAATTCCAGCTTAGGTCATGATCTCAGGGTTGTGAGACTGAGCCCAGCACTGCGCTGGGCATGGAGCCTGCTTAAGATTCTCTCTCTCCCTCTCCCTCTTCTACTGCTTCTCCTTGCTCCCTATTGTAAAATAGAATGGGAGAAACCTTAAATAAACTATTTATTTACAATAATCTACA
This sequence comes from Meles meles, assembly GCF_922984935.1. NCBI lineage: Eukaryota > Metazoa > Chordata > Mammalia > Carnivora > Mustelidae > Meles > Meles meles. The sequence continues at coordinate 101,361,341 of NC_060074.1, forward strand.
ATGTCTATTATTTCCCAGTTAACTACAATTCTTGAAATTTCACAGATACCATTCCCACACTAGCATGAGTGACCAAGAAATCTAGTAGGTTCTTTAAAACAGTACACAGAAATTGGCTGGGACATTGTCAAAATGTTAATCAGTAGGTCTGGAATGGGGCCCAAAATTCTGCATTTGCATCAACCAGCCAGGTGATGTCCAAACAACTGGACCATTGCTTTGAGTAGCAAGATTTTGGAATCCATGATCCTTCAACATGAATAGAGCTCCAGCAACTTAAGTATTCTTTGTTTGAGTTCTGGGTTTTGTGTATCTGTATGCATGTGTGTGGATGCCCAGAATGAATTCCCATGTGCATTTGACTCAAGAAAATTTAACTTTTTTTTCACTGCAGGTTTTTACTGAAACAGCCATACATTGACTCCAAAAGATTAAGCATTTTTGGAAAGGTAAACAGAAATGTATATATGTATTTTTGTATGTATATAAAGTACATATTTATATGTATGCATTATTTGTGCTTGTATTTGTACATATATAATTTCTTCATTTTACTATAATCTCTCTGTACTATTCTTTAAAATGTAATGTTATAATTAATACTATATATATTCAGTCATTTATAAATCCAGCAACTATTTATTATCTAATTGGTGCTGGTATTAGAACAACTGAACAACCACAAAAAAAATCTGTTTTCATAAAGCTTATCTTCTAGAAAGGAAGAACAGATAAGCACATAAATGAAACGATAGCTTCATATAGCACTAAGTCTTATAAGGAAAACAAAAAAATAGGTGGACAAAAATTAACTCTAGGAAGGGCCAATGTTATTAGATTAAGTGGTCAACTAAGGTCCCTTGGATTAAGTGATATTTAGCTGGTACCTAAGTAACAAAAGTCCTATAAACCTCTTGAAGCAGGGTGTTCTCTAAATAAGGATCAAGTACCACAGCCTTGAAGAAGACTACAAGGCTTAGAAACTGAAAGATGACCAATATGTATAATTATGTCTTCAGTGTTTTCTGCATGACATTTATCATTGCAATAATTTTTATGTCAGTTTCAACATCATTTTCACAGTAGGGAAACAGACTCCATATAGATACTTACTAGTCACCTAGTTCATCCATATTACTAGGCTAGACACTATACAGATACTAAGATGAAAGGAAGGAGATCTAGTACTCTTTTAATTTAGAGACAAAGCAAATTATTGGTGTTCATGGATTTCAACATAAAATACGTTTTACTATCCCTAAATGAACCCAGAGATACAGGACATGAATAACTGATCATTTTACTTGGGTGTAAATTTTGGTGGTGTTCAATGACAAGTAGGTAAAAGAAAAGCTGTTTAACAAATGAATAAAATGTAAATCAGCACAAATTCTTCCCTGACTTCATATACCTGCAGTGCACCAAGTCTTTGCTTTATTTTATTCTTATCCTCAGTAATACTCAAGAGATCAAGAGGGATAATGCTCCTTTGACATAAGCACAAATAAATGAAAGCCCATCACTAACAATAAAGATAGTGAAAAAATCGAAATGTCTAGAAAGTGATCGTTCCAAAGAAATGGAAACTCAAAACAGATGAATAAATGCATAAAGCAAAGTCTTATCATATGCTTATAGCATGGATGAACCTTGAGGACACTGTGCTCAGTGACACGAACCAGTCACAGAGGGACAAATTCTGTGTGATCTCACTTACATAAGATATCTAGAGTAGTGAAGTACGTGAAGACAGAAGAGTGGGGTGGTGGTTTCCAGGGGGAAGGGAAAAGGAAAGTTGGTTGCTTATATGTAATAGATTTAATAGGTAATCGGTAACAGATTTCAGATTCCCAAGATGAAAAAGTTTTAGGGATCTGTTTCACAATAATGTGAATACACCTGACACTACTGAACTGTGTGCTTAAAAGTGGTTACTCTGGTCAGTATTAGGTGTTTCTTGTCACACACACACACATAAAAAAGTACATATAGTGAAGAACATTTTGCTCTTTAATGGTCTTGACACATGTAAGGACTTAGGGCTTATGCATTTCAAGGCTCTACTCACTAAACACCTTAAGTAAGTCTAAAAGATCAAATGAGCTACAGAAACATTCATTAATATGGAAATTTAGATTCAAAAGGCTGTAAAATGCCTCACAGAGAAAGTGGAGCATAACTGAATGGTAACAGTCATTTAGCAAGCAGACGGCAAGGAGAAGGCTTTTGTATAATGCCCAGTGTCCACAGGGAGGGCATAGCTGAGGACCATGAATAAAATGACTGACTATAATTAAGGCTCACATAAAGGAATGAGAAGTGACAACACTCAGAGTAAGTCTGGGCACAGACCTCAGGAAGTCCTTCATATTAACTAGAAAGCTGGATTTTACTCTAAAAACAAAAAAAATAAAGTTCTAGGCCCTGGATTTAGAAGTTCAAAATCCCATATTTATCATTTTATTAGGGAACTGATGAGCCTCAGGTAATTGACTCTGGCAATGTAAATATACAAAAGACATAGGATATAAATCAAACATAATTAGATTTTAAATGGAAAAAATATCCCACCTCTGTTAAACAAGTACGTGTATCTGTGACTGGAATTATAATTTAGAAGGTAGCTTTCTCATCCTGTAAACGAACACTATTAGTGTCAAGACTTCATAGGTTTCATAACTTTTTAATTCTTGGTTTGTACTCATTTCATTTCAGTATCAAATTAACTTAAACTCATAAAATTGTCTGGGGAGTAATGATCTTGCTTTTTTTGGAATTAGTTAAAAAGCTAAATAAGGCTTTCTTTTCTTTGTTGGAAATATTTAAGCTAATGTTTAAATTTATTTAATCAGTGCAAGAATATTAAGATTTTTCCATTTCTTCTGGAGTCAGTTTTAGTACTTCAAAATAAATTTTTTCCATTTCATTTATCTTTAAAGATTGTTTTGAAACATAGCATATATTCTATGTTTCATCATTTCACTAGTGGGGATAATGCCCCATTTGACTCCTACTTTGGTTTATTAGTGCCCTTCTGCCTTTGCTAGAGCACTCCCTCTTAATTGCTCTTATTCCCCCTGCTTGTCTCTCTCTTCTGCACCCCGCCCCAATACCTAACTCTTTTAATGAACCATATTTTGGCTTAGTTGTGCTCATTTTGTCTTTTCTGTTTCACTAAATTTCTACCCTTACTACCCTTATTTTTTTCTTCTAATTTTTAAATCCATTTTGTTATTAAATTATTGACTTGAATGTCTGGCTTATTAATTTTCAGTTTTCCTTTGAGTTATAAAATCCCTTTGCATTACTCCCTTAAGTACTTCCCACCACTATTGAGAGGTAGTACTTTATTTTAAAACTTCATATCATTATCCCCAGAACCTAACCTAACCTCACATAATACATAACTCTAATGTTTGTTCTCTCAAGTAATTATATCTAAGTGTTAAAGGTAAGAAAATTAAAAAATTTTCTAACTTTTATTTTAAAAAAACAAACAAAAGAACACCTAATTACGTGTTTTGTGAATAGGTGACAAAATTCTAAACCTATAAACACCATATGTAGAACTGATATTGCTCTGATTACCAGGCTATATCAATGCATCAATGGGGAATAAAATTAATCCATTTCACACTTATTCAATGTCTATTATGTGCTTACTACTTTTCAAAGTGCTGGACATATGGCAATCACACATACACATACACACGCACACACGTTTTTTGAATTTTTAGTTTAGGGAGAAAAGAAATAAAAAAAAATCAGTAAAGTTTATAAAATGTCAGTTATAGAACAATTAAGGAAAATTAAGCAGAGAGATGGCCCAAGATTAAGGAAGAGACAGCAATTTCCATATGGAAGACAGGAAAGATTTGACTAAGAAATCATGTTTGACCTCAGACAAGTGAATCTGAGAAGGCAAGAAACATGGATATCTGAGGAAGGTTTAAAAAAAAAAAAAGTACAAACATACGCATTTATAGGAAGCTTGTTAAACTTGACTTAGGGGGTGCCTGGGTGGCTCAGTCATTAAGCGTCTGCTTCTCCCTCTCCTTCTAACCCTCCAACCTGCTTGTGCTCTCTCTCTCACTCAAACAAAACAAAACAAAACAAGACAAAAAACAAACAAAAAAAAACTTGATTTAGGGAGGTAGTTATTACTTATACTTTTATGTATTCTCAATTGAGATAGGGCTTGTTAGTGGCAGTCACTTCTAAGGTTTGAAGCTTTTAACATATATAATGTGAAGGACACAAGACAGGATTTTAAGAACTGTGATAAAATGTGATCACAAATTATAAAGATTTAATGTAAAATAATACAAAGCAATAAATTGTGTTACTCATAATATGTGTATTATATTTTTATTTCAAATCATCATATGCCATAAGTGATATGGCTCACAAAGAATCTTAAGTCTGAGGCTAGGAAAAACCTTTTTTCAATTCTGCCAGTATTTTTTTGACTATATACATCAACTCTCAGAGTACTCAAAAAAGTCACTAAACGATTATCTGAAAAAACACGGTGCATAAAAACAGAAATTCTCAATGAAATGGTTATTACAGACCCCACCCACAGCTCCTCTAAATCCATCTATCTATTGGATTCAGTTTCTCCTATATGGATATAATATAACTTTTTTAAGATGAACTATTCTCAGGAAACATTTCTATACTTTAAGTCTACTGAATAAAAAATTTTTAAAGATAAATTTGTTAAAATTGTGTAAGTAATGCTAAAATGCTATGCAAATGGAAAGGACGTAGCAATGAATGGAAAAATATGATCACTGAGAAACCAATAAAATGACAGCACAATTGAACAGAACAGCCTATACCATTAACTGTTCTTGATCCATATCAAATAAAAAACACCCTCCAATTAACTAAGTCAATATGATGACTAACAATTTCTGGCATCCTCCTGTCAGACAGGAATTGTTTTGTAAATTAAAATCACCATCTTCTGTCTACCAAGAACTTACATCTGATTCTTCCCCTTGTCCTGGATATATTTTCTGAGAACTATTTCAAGATCTACTCTTGCATTCAGTGAGTAAATATAAAATGTTACAGAGGGAGGTGGGCAATTAAAATTTAATTTATTGTAATGCCTCCCAGTGTTGATTTTCTTTTAAAAATAGAAGTTATTTTGATGAAATAAATCAAATTAAGGCAGCATTTTGGATTAGGTTTTTGAAAACTATAGAAAGAATTTTATTCAACAGCTTTCACTATCATTAAGTCTTCAAGAGTATTTAGCTTCATTAATCTCAAATTTTCATATAAATAATAGTAAAATGCAACTCTTTGTGCACCAGCAAAGATTTACAACCCTAGTTTCACTTTAAAATCACATGGAAAGCTCCACAGCCCATTCTCCACAGACTAAATTGTTTTCCAGAGCGTGATATACGTTTAAGTCTCCACTGGTCTAGGGAATGCTGGTTGAAGCTAGGGAAATGTTTGGGTAGGTACATTTGTTATATTTTTATACTGTAAGAACTTATTATTCAATAAGTGTGGAACAACAGCGTAGGTATTTCCTGGGAGTTTGTTAAAAACGCAAAATCCTGGACCCCACCCCAGGTCTACTGAATTAGCGTAACAGGCATTTTAACAAAATCTCCACGTGATCTGAATGAACTTTGCAGTCAAATGCTCTACCCCTGAGCTATACCCCCTGAATGAACTTTGAATCATTGTTCAAGAATCTGACCCTCCTTTGGAAGACACCATTCTACTTAGTTCCTGGGGATAATCAGACTGTGATTTATGTGAAATGAAATAAAAAACGTGATGCCAATTTATTGATTTATATCATTAAACTGTGATGTACAGTTGTTCTGTGGATCGGAATATTCAGCTTTTCTCTCAAAGTAGCCAGGTTATATAAACAACCAAATCTTAATAAGTTGAAAATCTGCTCTAATTCCATTGTGGAATTAGAACCAAAAAAGTTACCAACTGAGATGCGCATTTTTCACTGTGGGAACAGTGTTGCCAATTGGGAAATACTTGAAACCTCTTGGCTCCAACACCTTGGTCTTATCTCCATGTCAGAGAACTAGAAACTAATACACTGGAAAACTCCCGTTAAGGACAGAATTTTTAGGGGCTCTCTACACTTTTGTTCTATAATAGCTATTTACTTACTTTGCAGAACTCATCCCACCTCTGCATACTTCTGAAGGGGAGCAGAATATGCCATCCCAGAATATGCCTCTTGGCATAAGGATTATTTTGAGCTGGTTATTTTAAGAAACAACAGACAGAAGAGAAGCTTTGGGAACAGAATAGAAGCTACTCTTTTGTAAGAGATGTTTACATTTATAAAAGAAATCTCCATTTGTGTCTCCCTCCTTGTACTAGGATGAGAAGGCTGAGCTAAATCCTAAGGACCTTTTATTAATGGAGAAGGCACTAACTCTAAATTGGACTTAATCTGCCTAACAAAGCTTAACCTTGATTATACCTATTTTCCTGGTAACCTCCCATAACTGAGCTCTCTCCAATATCTGTCTTTTGTCTCTGGCTAAAGATGGTATTTAAGGTGCTGGTTTGGACCACCTCAAGGAGTTACTTGGTTTCAGTGGATAGCTCCCATGTTTATGTGAGGTATTCATGTTAACAAACTTGTTTTCTCTTGATAATCTTTTATTACAAGGCATTTTAGCTAAGAACTCAGGAGAGAGGGAAATTATTTTTCTTTCCTCTACTTCTTTCTTCAGATGCGTTAACACTTTTTTTTTTTTTTAATATTTTGTTTATTATTATTAACCACAACTAGGCAGAGAGGCAGGCAGAGAGAGAGGAGGAAGCAGGCTCCCCGCGGAGCAGAAAGCCTGATGTGGGGCTCGATCCCAGGACCCTGGGATCATGACCCGAGCTGAAGGCAGAGGCTTTAACCCACTGAGCCACCCAGGCACCCCCAGATGCATTAACACTTTTAAGGCTAATGCTTCTGAATTTTGCTGACCTAAGGATAATTTTGTATCTTTCAAAGAGAATAAGTAAAGCCACTCTGTGGTGGTTTATCTTGGTAAAAGATAGTTTTATTTCCTTCATTTACCAACTGATGAAGAAGATTTGCTCAGGCTTCTGAGTTCTAAGTATTTCAGCACTGACTTGACATATGCAAAGAAAGAAAAAAAATTTCCCCCCTACTCTTTCTGAGCTCTTGTCTGAGACCCCTGTGATAAAAGAAAGATTCACAACAGTAAAACAAATCAAACAAAGTTAACTGACATACACACATGAAACAAACCCAGGGAAAAGTGAGTAACTCTCTGAGGTGGGCTTAGAATTCAGGCTTAAATATCACCTTAATAGGAAAAGGACAATGGGATGTAGGCATTTTAGGAGAGTGAATGATTGTCAGGAAAGATGAATGGGCCTTTAGAAGAACAGATGGGAAGGGTGATAATTTATGACAATCTTTCTAGGTGTGTTGTGGACTTCAAGTTACAAGAATCAATCTAGTTTCATAAAAATTCCTGGGGAGGGGACGTATGACAACTGAGTTCCTTTTGGAGGATCTGTCTTTAGGTAGATGAGTTCAGAGAAAGCCTTTTCCTGCATTTGCTCTTTTCCAAGTGTTTACAGCTTAAAATAATCAACAGGTCAAAGTGGCATATTCTGCTAGTCTTCACATAGGTTCTTTCACACACTTAAGTAATCTCTACAACTGGGACTTTGATGTCAATCATCCTACTTTTTAAATAATTCCAAATAAGCAGAAGTGAAATTCTGTTGTTTCTCATCTCAAGAATCTGTGACAATAACAGATTCTTATCACATAGGACCACACTAATATCATCTGGTAATCTTTCAAAAGTAGACCTCATCATGAACCAACTGTGTCAGAATTGCTGAGGCTAAGGCCTAGGTCTTCATTTTGTTTTTAATACCTCCCAGGGTATTCTGATGTCCAGCAAGATGAAGAACATTGCCCAAAGCATGGCTAAAACTTAATTTCTTAAAATGAATATATAATTCAGTAGGTAATTCCCTTAGCCCAAATCTATTAAATTGTTAAAATCTCCTCTGGAATTCTCCTGGTCAAATCATGGGCTACAAAAGAAAATTGGACATCTTAATTTATTATTTTTTAAGAATTTATAATTAAATTAGTTCAGAAGCATTGCAAGATAAATTCAGATATTTAAAATTAAATTTAAACAATAATCCAACTCATATGACTAGCAACATTATTTATCGACCTCATGTCCTTCAAATATTTAGGTGTGTGGAACTGAAAACAGAATCTATATTTGTGATAATAGATTTTAAATATTTAATTCTCTTTTCCTAATTCTACATAACTATCATCATTGACTATTTCACTAAATATATATATATATATATGATTTTCTGAAAATGATACAAGATTTAATAAGTGCTATATTTCCCTAGTTTTTTAATTATTTGGAGTTATTTCCAGATATACCACATGAAATCAAAGAGCAAATATTGGACAATGTTGATATATAATTAATTTTATATTTTACCTAAAGCTATTAAAATAGTTTGTTATATAAAAATTTAAATACTTTTCAAAATTTTCATCTGCATAAAGTGATCTTAGTGTATTCTTTTCTCACATATGGGACATTTTAAGACATTCTGTTATGCATATTACCAAACAGTGATCAAAAGCTAAAAATATCTCCAAGGATAATTGATACAAACACTCTTTCTTTCTCCCTATCCCTCTTTATATATACATATTTTCGTTTGTTTGTTTTGCCAGGGGTATGGTGGCTATATAGCATCAATGATATTAAAATCAGATGAAAAGCTTTTTAAATGTGGATCAGTGATTGCACCCATCATAGACTTGAAGTTGTATGGTGAGTAGTTCCTACAGATTGACTTAATATAACATACTGATTTGTAAAAAGGAAATCCCAATGCAGAAGAGCTCAATTGAGTTCATTTATCATGTGCTATCAGAGATGTTTTCAGCTGTTAAATACCTTCCTGATTCAATCAGTTTCACTGGAGCATGACAATTAAATGTGAAATGTAGAATTTAAATAATGGCATATGCTAGTCAAATGGTTTTCAGTTTATTCTTAAATTTTTGTTTTCTTGGGTCACAGCATCAGCATTTTCTGAAAGATACCTTGGTATGCCATCTCGGGAAGAAAGCACTTACCAGGTAACAAATTTAAAATAATGAAGAAAGAAGAGTATACTTGTTCTAAAAATTCAGTCAAATTGTAAATAGATCTATATACACATAGATATTTATACTTTCCTTTATAGGCATCCAGTGTGCTACATAATATTCATGGCTTAAAAGAAGAAAATATATTAATAATTCATGGGACTGCTGACAGTAAGTATTATATTGGCTGCTGCTGTTTTATTGGGGTCTGACTCTGAACAAAGGGGTACATTTAAGAACTTCTGAAGAAGAAGAGGACAGTGGCACAAAGAATCCAATGTATGATAGGAAGTAAGAAGAAGGATGTCAGGACCAAGAGGAAAGAAGCTATGAGTCTTGATAGCAACGCCATCCAGTAAAACTTTCTGGGATGATGGAAATGTTCCGTATATGTGCTGTAGAACACTGTAGCCACTAGGCACATATGGCTCTTGAGTACTTGAAATGTGTTTAATATGATCAGGAACGGAATTTTAAATTTTTATTTCTAATTAATTAAAAATTTAATACCCACATATGGCTAGTTGACTATCACTGTGGTGTCATTCAGCACATTTCAAATTGAAAGTAACTGAGAAAACAATAGGATAGCAAAAAGATTCCAGCACAGAGATAAAATTCTGATAGGATCACTCACAGTTAAAACAAAAACTTTTTAAAATGCATGTTTATATCACTTCTTTTTTCACCAATTTAAATATTGGAGAGGGGGGCGCCTGGGTGGCTCAGTGGATTAAGCCACTGCCTTCAGCTCAGGTCATGATCTCAGGGTCCTGGGATCGAGCCCCGCATCGGGCTCTCTGCTCCGCAGGGAGCCTGCTTCCTCCTCTCTCTCTGCCTGCCTCTCTGCCTACTTGTGATCTCTCTCTCTGTCAAATAAATAAATAAAAATTAAAAAAAATATATTGGAGAGGGATGTGATATTACTAGTAATAAATATAATTTTATATTCATGTTGAAGTATTTAGGGGTCAAAGAATATATAATACACACACATATATATATACATATAAATATGTATTTATATATTTATGTGATACTTTACAACAGAGGGCAGAGTATTTATAGCCCCATTCACAGATGAGAAAAATCAATTTCAAGGAGGAAACTGATTTAACCAAGGCTATCTGGGTAATAAGCAGAGAGTCAAAGCCTTGAATCACTATTTCTTAATATCTGAACTTGTTCTTGTTGGTCCATCCTGTCCTGCATCAGTAGTTTTACCCCATTTTACAGAGAATATCACTAAAAAGGTCTTATAGCAAAGATGGTATCAGCTCTTTAACTTAACCTTACAGCATGCCAGGTCATGATTAGAGTTCAGATCAATACTTATATACATACATACATACACACAGGAGACAGATAGATGCAGATACAGATACATCTTGATACGTGCATATATAGGTGATATATATACGCACACATACTGTGTGAGTGTGTGTGTACATACATATTATATATATAGTCATATATAGGTGATATATATACGCACACATACTGTGTGAGTGTGTGTGTACATACATATTATATATATAGTATGCGTGGTGTATTTCAATAAATAGGTAAATGGGAGAGAAGAGACAAAAAACCCCTTAGGTAGAATTCCAAATTTGTGTAGGTACACACCCTCAAGGAGGCAAAGCTTAACTTTCTTTTTCTCCTATCAAAATGGGTTGCACTTAGTGATTTGCTTCTAAAGAGTATTGTGTGGAAAAGGGAAGAAAGAATACGATGGAGAAACTTGATAAATAGCATCTCAGCCAGGTGAGCAAGGTTAACATCAACAGTGACAAGTCATGTTGATGGTATGCAGCCTTGATGTCACTTTATAAGAATGGTACTCTCTCTCTTGTCTCCCAAACCCATAACCTCACTCTACCCATGAGAAAAATATTAGGCAAGCCCAAACGAAATGAGAAAAATTTTAATCCATACTACTTAGAATTGTCAAGGTCCTCAAAAACAAGTCTGAAAATTTCTCATGTATCATAAGAGGTTAAGCCATCATGATATCTAAATGTTTCTTTGTTTTAACAAATGAACCATAATAATGTGAGATGTGAACAATAGTGGGAACCAGGTAAGGGATTTAAATGAACTCTGTACTGTCTTTGCAACTTTTTAAAAAATCTACAACTATTATAAAATTAAAAAAAAATAGAACTTAGATGATGCCATACCTGTGTTGGATGAAACATATGTAAAAGGATAAACATTTTGATGGACATTAGAATTTTGTTCCAAGGTATTAAGATCTTACATGCATACTAATAGTTATAACAAAAAGTAGAAATTAAGTACTGAGTCTATTTCAGAAAATGTTCCAAAAGTTTTTCATGTTATACTATCTGTTTTTCACAAAAATATTGTGCAGCAAGTACTACTATCTTGTTTCAATGATTGGGAAAATATTATGGAGTTTATGTAACATCAAAAAATCACATAACCACTAATTTATAGAAAGGGGATTGGAATCTGGCATGAAGTCTCTTTTTCATTGTGCTTTGAAGTTTCAGCTGTGAGAATAAATTATATTTGAGGTTAAATTATTTCACGTCTGGCATTATCCTAGAATATATTAGTGCTATTCAAATTTCTCTGTCAATATGTTGCAGCTATTAAGGTAAATCATGCTCTTCCTACCTCACTTAGGCATGGATCTGGTTCTTCACCTCCCTGATAAAATGCAAGCAGAGGTTCAGGACGGTCACCTCAAAGGATAAGCGTAAACACACACAAACACGTGCACACATATAAACACACCTCACATGGACCTGGTGGGTTATAGGTGCTCAAGACATAATACTACCATTATTCATATCATTGTTGAAAACTACCAGCAAAGTAGTTCACTAAAACAATTAGACCTTTAATATTCCTGTTATAGGAAGTAGACAAATGACAAATATCAACAGGCTTCACACCAGAAATTATACAGAAAAAAATTCCAACTATACTTTTGCACATTTATCTTTTCAGCTACATCCACACAGACAAATGATCAAGTCCTTTTCAAACTTGTTTTCAGTAACAAATGAGCCATATAAGGGGTCATTTTACCTTAGTCATTGCCCCAACTTATCAGCATTTCTCATAACTTACAATTATTGAGCAATTTGAAAATTTATTTAAAAGTAACATGGTAATAGTCCCATGATATACAACAGGAAGACACTGAAAGGCTCTTGGGTAGATTTTAAAAAGATTTAAATGATCTTTGGAATCTTTCATTATTTGCTATATGGTAGGATTAACCAGTATCATAGCATTAGAGCAATGAAGCAGCTTAAATAAATAAGGCTGACCTAGTTTGACAATGACACTTTAAAAAGGTTACCTTAAGGGGTGGGAGGTTAGGGGAACAGGTGGTGGGTAATAGGGAGGGCACGTTTTGCATGGAGCACTGGGTGTTGTGCAAAAACAATGAATACTGTTATGCTGAAAAAAATAAATAAAATGGGAAAAAAAAAAAAAAAGGTTACCTTAAAATTATTGACAGGGTCCTGGGTGGCTCAGTCAGTTAAGTGTCTGCCTTTGGTTAGGCATGATCCCAGGGTCCCGGGATCAAGCCCAGTTATGGGCTCCCTGCTTCCTCCCCTTGCTCATGCTCTCTCTTTCTCTCTCTCTCTCTCTCTCTCTCTCTCTTAAATAAATAAATAAAATCTTAAAAAAGTTACTTACAGAAATTTGAAGATGCACAAAGTATAGGAATAAAAGACTAGGCAGCATATGAGCCAAGTGCTATACGAACAGATTTCAGTGATGCACCCAAGACTTCACAGCTACTCAGTTCTACACAACCCTTAGTTCTACAACCTTTACAACTCTGGTCTACTGTGCTGAATATTTCCAAGTTTGGACATCAGGTTCAGGCAAAGAGGAAAGCTAGAAGGAAATAGGAGAAATCAGTATGATCTACTTTAAACATTGAGCCCTTCAATAATGAGATAATGACTCTAATTTCTCAACGGGTGCAGTTTTTTTCTCATTTAAAATAAAACGGAATATCAATATCTAATGGAGACTGGGCCCCAGTAATCCTCAGAAAGGAACAGAAAGATGGTTTGCTATATTACTATGCAGATAGGTAGTCACTGCATTAAAATTATTATAATTGTATAACATATGTCAACAATTTAGAAATAATAAACGATAAAGTAAACTTAAATACTATGCTGTACAATAACAGTCTTAGCAGTAGCTTCTGCTTCAGTTTATTTTTTATAATGTATAGTATTTTTTATAGACCTTATTAATGTTTTATCAGCATTGTATCTTACTGATTTGCAAGTCTTTCATTATTTTTTAAAGGTTTTTATTTGAGATAGAGGGAGAGAGAAAGAGCATGAGTGGGAGAAGGGGCAGAGGGAGAGGAAGAAGCAAACTCCTAATTGAGCAGGGAGCCTGATGCAGGGCTTGATCCCAGGACCCTGGGATCAGACCTGAGCTGAAGGCAGACACCTGAGCCACCCAGGCACCCCATGCCAGGTATCAGTCTTTTAAATGTGCAATGCATGTAAAGTATGTTAATTAATCTCTTTGAAAAAAAAAGATATAAAAAGTTCTAATTCTAATAAATGCACATTGTTGCATCAAATAATAGAATTTAATTTCTTATAGCAAAAGTCCATTTCCAGCATTCAGCAGAATTAATCAAACACCTAATAAAAGCTGGAGTGAATTATACTATGCAGGTAAGTCACTTTTTCACAAGATTATTTTCCTACCTTGGTTTTACAGTTGTGAGATATAGAACACAGTTTCTGTACTACTCCATCCCCCATGCTATTATTTTAACTATGATTTTTTAGGTACCAAAGATTGTGAGGTTTTTTAATCCTAATTATGCTGAGAAGATAGATCAGCTCATGCTTTATGCAAACTGCAAAAACTTTCAAGAATTTCTTCTTCTTCTCAGACTTTTATTTCTATCACTAATAATGAATTGTTTTAAAAGAGATATGTTCTATTTCCCTTCTAGTCTCTTCGTTTCCCCCTCACCTTCAGTCACCTTTATCATAAAAGGTAGGGAAAAAAGTGGCTTGAGGAGATACTGAGAAAAAAAAGGAAAGAAGAAAACATTTACATCTTTGCATTCAACCACATGTAGTAAATAGTACCAAGGACTTACTTTTGAGTGGTCACTATGCTAGGTAGGTAAGACAGACTTTACACCTTTGAGGACTTTAAGTCTGAGGAAAGAGTCACAAAAGGCAGGAAAAAAAACCAAAAAACAATTTTCATTTCTCAGCATTTGAAAGAACCAAACGTCATTCAACATATCCATAAGCACAGGTACCAGGGATAGGATGACGAACAAAGATGATATTGAGATAAACAGATGATAGATAATGCCACAAACAATGTAAAGGAGCAGGGGCTTCATTTAGATCATTGAGGCACGGTTTAAAAACTTTATCCCCAGGTGCTCACTTTGGCAGCACAGACTCTAAAACTGGAACGAAACAGAGAAGGGTAGGTAGCATGGCCCCTGTGCAATGATGACACACAAATTTGTGAAATGTTCCATATTTTTTGTATGGAACTGTTCACTGACAGTGTTGTACATCTGAAACTAATAGAACACTCACGGCGTGTTAACTGGAATTAAAGAGTTTGAAAAAGAATTAAAAAAAACAAAAAGTAAATAAAAGTTGATTATCATCTTAACAGCAAAAAATACAAATGAAAAAAATTAAAGAAATAAAAACTTTATACTCAGGAACTGACAAATATCTGTATTTGTAATTTTAGGAAAATTACTCATGTCATTTTTATTAGAGGAGACACTGTCAAATTAAAACTTATACCGAACAAGGTTAAACAGACAAGGCAGGCTTTATTTAAGACATTTGCAATAGGAGAGAGAAACTAAACTCTGTTGAAACATGGGGCTGGGAGTTTATAGTAACTGGGGAGGTAGAAATCACAGGTCATCTGTGTTGGGTAGCTCACCTTACCAAAAGGAAAAGTAAACTTTCTGTTTATGATAGGGGGTAGTTTTACAACTTGGAGCAAGAGTTCTACCTCCCACAGAGACAGGGCTGCTCTCTCCTACAATTTTTACATTTCAGAGAGATGGTTTTTAGATCCATGAGAAAGAGCTTTCCTGAACTATAGAACTGGCAAGTCTGGAAGAGGATTTACACACAAAGGGGCAGAGAATTTACAGTCCCAACTTTTCTAAAACAAATCTAAGAAAAGGAAGGTCAAGGCCCTAGAGTCAGGAGGAAATGCTTCTCAAGTTTAGTCAAATTAAGGGGAATATTAATGCCGTCCTGGCCAACAGGAACATAGAAAGCTCTACTTTTTCTGACCAATGAGTTTTAATTTAAATACATAAAAAAATGTAGCTTGTCTCAATTACTAAGATTATAATTGAGAAAGAGAAAAGTTTAGTGCAAAGAACCCAGAGTTATATTAGGTCAGATTTTGGTCAGATACTACTTTCCAAAGTTCCCTTGCCACCGGGGCTGAAGGAATGCTGAAGGACAGTATTTGTTTTGGTAACTTGATCTCTTTTTCCCCCACAATATCTTAGGTCTATCCAGATGAAGGCCATAATGTATCTGAGAAGAGCAAGTATCATCTCTA
This sequence comes from Meles meles, assembly GCF_922984935.1. Classification (NCBI taxonomy): domain Eukaryota; kingdom Metazoa; phylum Chordata; class Mammalia; order Carnivora; family Mustelidae; genus Meles; species Meles meles. The sequence goes on from NC_060074.1 coordinate 101,377,116, forward strand.
CAGCACAATCCTCAGATTCTTCAGTGATTGTTTAAAGGAAGAAATCCCTGTGTTACCACAGGAACCAGAAGAAGATGAATAATGGACCCTATTTATATGGAACTGAAGGGGATCTTGAGGCTCAATGAAACCTAATCAAGAGACTGTAATATTGTACATGCTCCAGAATTTCAAGGGCAGCTTAAGGAGATGACACTGGAACAGCACACTCAGAGACAATGAACTAGAATTTGAATACAGATGTCCAAGTCTACTGTGTTGCCAAGGGTGCAGAACCTGTTTCTTTGTGTAAGAAAGGTCAAAGGGTTGGTTTCCTGGGAGAAATTAGTTTTGCATTAAAGTAGGAGTAGTGCATGTTTTCTTCTGTTATCCCCCAATTTGTTCTGTAACTAGTTGCCCTCATTTTAATTTCAGTGGCCACCTGGATCATCTTTGCATATGATGCATACTTATCAGTACCACATCCCTGATCTCTGATGGCTGAGCTGCAGCCTAACACCTTACTGTATCTTTACAATAAGTGCAATTCCTTCATTGTCTATTATTATGCTTAAGAAAATATTCAGTTAATAAAAAACAGTATTTTATGTAATTTGTTTATAAAAAGACATTATTAAACGGGTCAAAGGTCATATAGAAATATGGATTTCAGCACCTTCCAAAGTTCAGCCAGTTATCAGTAGATACAGTATCTTTAAATCAACACACGAGTGTATGTCTCACAATATATAGACACGTGTGTGCATATACTGTCAATAAATCTATCTTTACAGTTATTCATGCTACAAAGGATAAACTTCTGATGAATTAGAAGAGATGCTCTTTTACAGGCTATAATGGATGCTTTGTTTAATGAGCCAAAAATGATGAAACATTTTTTCCAATTCAGATTCTAGCTATTGCTTTCCTATAAATGTTTGGGTTGTGTTTGGTATCGTTTTTAGTGGTTAATAGTTTTCTAGTTGCAATTTACTTTTTTGAATATGATACCTTGTCACATGTAAATTAGATACTTAAATATTAAATTATAGTTTCTGATAAAGAAATTTTGTTAACAATGCAATGCCACTGAGTGCTATTTTGCTCTTTTGGTGGAGAAGCCTTTTTTTAAAACACTTGGTCCTTTTACTTCTCTCTCTCAATGCGGAATCAATTCTCATTTTCATTGTAAAAGCAAAGACCTGGATTATTTCGTTTGCCAGTTCCTATTTAGTATTCTGGGCCTGCCCACTTCATCTGTTACTGTTTAATTTAAATCCTTCTGGTGAGAATTAGAAATGAAATATTTTTTATTCATTGGCCAAAACAGTTCACAAACAGCAGTGTTTGCTATTTGAGTTGAAGGCACAAATGCATTAATTCCTGTGCTGTATTGACTTGCAGTAGTAAGTAACTGAGAGTGTAAAATAAACTTGACTGTATGAAGTCAAATTTAAGTTATGAGAATATTAAATTTGGGGACTAAAATCACTTTGGTGACTTAAAGGATCTTCCAGAAGATGTCTGAAAGGCTGCAAGCTTAGAAGTTTAGATAAACCTAGACACCGTACTGTGTTTTTGTGGTTTCTCTCAAATTCCTCAGGACAGGCTGGATTCTCATGATATCAAGACACCCGGAGGAAACTCAAAAATGTCACAGAACTGCTCAGTAACTCTCCCATTTTCTTAAAGGATCAACCTCCAGATCTGGGTATTTGGAAGTGTATAAATTGTTTTATGGATATTCAACTTAACTTCTGGATGCTTTGGAATTGTGTCTTCACTGCTCCACTGGTTTCAGTTTAAAATGGGAAAGGCTCACTTTTCTGAGAGACCCATTTCAGGTCTTTTTCAAGAACAGTAAACACATTTTTAAAAAAATAAGTTTAATGTTTAAAAGGAAAGTTTTGCCTATTTTATTAAGATGGAAATTTCTTTTTAGGCTGATCTGAAGTCCAACTGAAGCTTTTTAATCAATATTTTAAATTTCACCCACTAGAGGTTTTTATGATGCAAATAATTATGTTGTCTGAAAGATGTGGTTTTATTGAATGTCTATTTGAGCAACATTTTTAAAGTATTTACCTCTTACTGTTCTTCATTTCTCTTGTTTTATTACTATTATCAATGTTTATCTATTTTTCAATTAATTTAATACAGTTTCTAATGTGAAAGACATTTGTCTGGAACACACTTTCACCTTAAAGGCTAAATGGACCTCAAATGAAGACATACTGTTTTAATAGGAAGGTGGAAATTTTTCATCTCCATGATTCTTTGAGTTTTAATCATTTCATTGGGCCACTTTAGAAAAAGGAATGCTCACCAACACAGACACCAACTATTAAAGGAATCATGTAACTGAACTTTCTCCTTATACATTTGCCTTTGGTTATAATTCAACTATTTCACATGAATTTGTGCATTCTGAGGGTTTCCTAGAACTCCAGCAGCAAGCTTTTCAAGTGTGATCTGTCCTTTAAAGTTAAAAAGCTCAAGATAAAATAAAAAAATTCTATAAAACAGGTAAGCAGTATCAAATCATCCAGAGAGATAAACACATAACCTTTTGAAACTATTTTAAAAGAGAAAAGTGTTGTCTCTCTCTTTTTTTTAAATGTTCATTGCCTCCATTGAGAGCTCTAATTCAACAGCTAGAGACTAAGGAGACCATGGGATCTGTTTGAGTTTCCTGGGAACTAAAGGAAGGTGCTCTTCAAAACCTGGGTCTCAATTCACCCTGACAGTGTGTCTTTTCTGACTGGATGTTCAGTAGAGAAATTACCGTAGAGGTTCTTGCACATTCCACTTCTAGATCTACTAGAATGGGGTGACCTGAACATTGGTCTCTACCATACATGGAATTATTTAAGCACTGTTCTCAAGTGGTAGGCTTTGAAAAAGAACAATCTGGGACTGAATTGCTTTCAAGTTTCAAAGGTCACTGAGGGCACGTGGCTCAAACTCTTTCGTGATCTTCACATTGTACAGCAATAAGCAGTGCATAAATAAAACCTGACCCTCAAGCTGCACTCTCACTTTCTGTTCTGCAGATGCTCTACTGTTCGCTCTCTACTGGAACCAACATGCATCACTTATGCATTACACAAGGATGTTAACACCCACACTGAAACCCAGTTAATGGAAGACAGGAGCCATTGAATAAATGTTCCCCAATTTTTTTTTTTAATTTGACAGAGAGAGAGAATGAGAGTATAAGCGGAGAACAGCAGGCAAAGGGAGAAGCAGGGTCCCCACTGAACAAGGAGCCTTATGTGGGACTCGATCCCAGGACTCTGGCATCATGACCTAGCCTAAGGCAGACACTTAATTCACTAAGCCATCCAGGTGTCACCCCATTTTCTTTCCTTAGATATTCTACATGGTTCTTAGAAGGCCCTATGAGACTCAGCTGCCCATAGCTGCACACTGCTCTGTTTCCTCCCTTCCCCATTCCACTTGGCTCAGTTCTTTACTCGTATTTCCTAGAATTAGTTCTCAAAATGCAAATGCATCAGGCCCTACTTTCTGTGGAAAACTTTTTGCCCACAAGAGTTTACCACTGTGAATACTGTAGGATGAACAAATATAATGAGACTAAACAAATGCTTCCTTTTCAGTTTAGAGTAAGTTGCTTTTGCATAAAATTTCCTGGATGCTTACTAAGCACCAAACTTGTACTAAATACTCTACTTTCATTATCAAATTAAACTTCTCAACATGCCCTGATATCCATTTTACAGATAAGAAAATGAAGTCTCAGAGGAGTAGGTAAGGCACCCACATTTATATAACTAATGAATGAATAGACTAAAACCTAGCTCTAGCCATCTGAGAAGCCCCTGTTCTCAGCCATTCTGCTCTACAGAAGTAGGAAAGGTTTCATCTGAGAAAGGATTCTGAATATTTAAACATACAGTTCCAGGTATTTTTGAGAATGATTTGATGACAATAACACTGAATAACACTGAAAGGTAAGTGATAGGCTCATGTATCACTATACCTGTATTTGAAGCTACAAGGATTCCCTGATGTGAAGAGGACTTATGTAATATTAAAAATACTCTTTCTTTTTGACTAGAGATATGCAAGAACTATTCCCATCCATGGAAACCCTTTCCCAGAAGACAATGTGTATGCCTAGGATATCATTAGTAAAATCCCCTGCCCTGACATTATGCCAAGAACATTCCAAAATCATTCCAAGGGGCATTCAAAACATTATGTTGATCAAAGTACCCAGGTTTGTAAACATGAAAACTCTACCTAGTCTCTAAACGTTAAAATCCAGAAAGCACATTGCAACATTTAGAGCCATAACTTGCATCCACAATCCTATTTGCAATCTGATTTAGGAATATTGCATTATCTCCCACTTTTCTATTACTATAGGAAATAGATTTTGTTTACCACTGATCAAATCTGCTAACAAGTCATTTCATTTGGCAAATTCCAGCAATTTTGGAGAAGTCTGTAAATTAAAAATCCTCTTTGTCATCAAAGACAAGACAGATTTAAAAAAAAAAAGTCATATCAAAGTACAATTTGATTATTTTTCTTTCAGACTTCCAATTAAGCTTAAGATACTCTGATACAAGTATCACAGGCTCTTGAAATAGCAGCTTGAGTAGAAGGAAAGTCTCTAGGCTGACTATCACAATCTGTCTTCTATCAGACTTAGCACCATTTTAACTAAGTAATCTTTGGCATGAGTGAAGCTTAACAAATACAGAAGTCCAAAATCATCAACAGAAGAGGAACTCACATACATTCAACATCTAGGCTTTCTGTCATATCATCTCAGTGAGTGCCCAAACCAACCATGGGAGACAGACGATTGTTTCCTGATAAAATCGATATTCAGAGAGGTTAAATCATTTTCCACAGGGTTCACAGTTTGTAAATGATAGAACCAGGATTTGAACACAGACCATATTGACCTCAAAGTCCTCACATATGATAATCCTATCTATAAATTTTTTAGCTGATAAATTCTTTTTTTTTTTTTAAAGATTTTGTTTATTTGACAGACAGAGATCACAAGTAGGCAGAGAGGCAGGCAGAGAGAGAGGAAGGGAAGCAGGCTCCCTGCCGAGCAGAGAGCCCGATGTGGGGCTCAATCCCAGGACCCTAGGATCATGACCCAAGCTGACGGCAGAGGCTTTAACCCACTGAGCCACCCAGGCGCCCCTAGCTGATAAATTCTTAAGGTTCATCAAGAACCTTTACTCACATCACAAGAGAACTAAAGTTTGGTACTTCTAGGGAGAGTTTAATAGATCAGTTTATTTGGCCCCTTCATTAGTTTTAAGATAACCCCAACTGCCCTGTGCCATAGGTCCTTTCACAGCAACATCCCAGGGTAGATAGGCAAAGAGTAACTTTCATCCTTTCATCCAGCCTTTGATTGTAAGCCTCTATTGTAGAAGCATGGCAGGCTAGGAAGTTACATATCTGAAACTGCAATCTTCTTAGTGAAGGTACAGCAAGTAAGAATGCAAGAGCAAGGAGAAGGGCTTAAGACAGGTGCCCAGTGTATGGCTCTGAAGAGATAGGTAAATCCTACCAAATGCAATAGAAGCCTAAATGCTGACATTTTCTGTAGAGACAGCTCGAGGCACTGAGCAGTGAAGATAGGGAGGGGGGTGTTTACACACATCCTTTTTTTCCAAGTGTCTCACTCTTCCTCCCATAAGACGCCCCTAATCTGCTCCACCCTCTGTTCCGAAGAGTTGGTATACTTTCCCCTAGCTGACATTTTCTCTTTTCACCTTTGTTCTTCATTATAGACATAGTTTTTAGGGCAGACAGGCAGTTCTGAAATTTGATTGCTGTGCTAGCAGTCCCATTTTGCAGGCTTTATTTGCTCGAACACGATTTATGATGCCTTGATTATCTCCGTATGGCCTGAATTGCTAGTCACACCATTAATTCTCCTGATTGATGGATCACATAAGGCATATCCCAATGGGAAAGGCAGAAGAAACACAGGTAACACAGCCTCCCCATTCATATGCACTTTTAATGGGAGTAATTGTCATTAGACTCCAACTCTCGATCCCTTTAGGACACCATGTGTGACTTTTAATGATCTGTATGATGTAATTGGAATTTGAGCCTCTGGGGAGAACAAGTTGTAAATTCTGTCACCCAGGATAAATGGTAAATTTCAACTTCAAGGTTGACTTCAAATCATGGATTAACTAAGAGATACTTTTTGCCTACTATGTGCCAGGTACTGAGCTGTTTGATAGAACATCAGGATCCTTTTTTTTTTTTTTTTAAATACTTAATTTAATGAACATGTCAAATGTATAAATGAGCATTTAAGTTCAAATGTTAGAGCTAAAAGAGTCATCATTCACTAGAAAATATCAACATATTCAATCATATCTTGATTTTCATTGAATCATTTGTAATGCTCCCTTATGGTCTATGCAATTCCCTTGGACCTGCTCCCTTTGAATAATCATCCCATAATGAATTTACTGTTTTTTTCTTTCTAAGTCAAAGGACTCCACAGTCCATCATCACTGGATGCAGCTACCTATCCCACTATCAATTTAGGGAATTTCGTAGTAAAGTCTTGCTATTTCTAGACAATTGTTTCTCAATCCAAATAACACCCAAAAGAGGTACAGTGATTTAAAAAAAAAAAAAATTGGGTTAAGTTTAATTTTCTTATTTTGTGGTGTGCTACCTTTGCTTTAACAAAAGGAAAGAATTCATATCCTATGGAAAGATTAAATATTGCCAAAGATTAAAAAAATAATAAAATTACCTACTGCCCCAGCTCACCACCTGCCTTAGGATTTCAGTTGAGTGTTTATGCAGCTTCCCTTCCCCCCAAATTGATAGGTGTTAATAAAAGGAGTTAAAAAGTCTGGTGTGTGAAATTATATTTTTTACCTTCAGCTGGATGCTATATAATATTTGATAATTAAAATTTTCTTTATCCTCATTCACTTTGTCAAATTCTAATATATCTCCCAATTATTTTGAGTTCTTCTCAAAACCTACATTCTCTCATTATTCCATGTCATTAAATAATGCCTCATTCATGTATACTTTTTATGTGATTTATATTATACCCTAGCCTGTTTGTAATTTGCTAAGGAAATATAAAGGTAATAATAATAACGAACATTAACTCATTGCTTAATTTGTACCAGGACCCAGTGAAGCCACCTCAGCCCATCCTGGGCAACCTAGCCATCTTTAAACTTTAGCAAATAACCTTAGCCCACATGGTTCATTAACTAACCTTTCTTTGTATACCTGTACTTTGTGCATTCTTTCATAGAAAGAACATGGAACTTCCACGCCAAACAAAACCCAGACCACATACAGAATCCCTGGGCACTAAGGGACCAGACTCCCTTGCACAACCCCCAGGCACTAAAGGATCAGACCCCTTTGCACAACTTTTGAGCCCTGGGATAACATCTGTAGCTGCCACTATCGAGTCTGTAGGGAATAAAGAAATATTATGATCACTGCACTCCCTGATTAACTGCCTTAAATCCCTTTAAAAATCCCTAACTCTAGGGGCGCCTGGGTGGCTCAGTGGGTTAAAGCCTCTGCCTTCAGCTCAGGTCATGATCTCAGGGTCCTGGGATGGAGCTCCGCATCGTGCTCTCTGTTCAGCAAGGAGCCTGCTTCCCTCTCTCTCTCTGCCTGTCTCTCTGCCTACTTGTGATCTCTGTCTGTCAAATAAATAAACAAAATAAAAAAAAAAAAAAATCCCTAACTCTAGACAGCTTGGAGTTGGCCTTTGGCTAAGAGTCTACCATCTCCCCAGGTTGCCGGCTTCCTAAGTAAAGCTCACATTCCTTTCCAATCAAAACTCATCTCTTAGGTAATGGATTGTCTAGACACCGGAAGCTGAACTTGAGTTTCAGTAACACCAGGATAAGCTCATTAACAGATTTATTTATTTCACCTTTAAAGCAGCTGCAGGAATTAAGTACAATCGCCATCCCAATTTTTATATATGGAAACTGTAAGCTTAATAAAGTTGAGTTAGTGAAAGCCAATGGATTAGTCACAGTAACACATACTAATTAGTGCCATGGAAGAAAAAAATGTTAAATAAATTAAGCTTTCTCACTCACATGATGTTATATATGGGCAGGTGTCATATATATGGTTTTACTCTCACCTGTTATCTGAAACACATGTCTCCCTGCTGTAACTCAAGGTTGAAGGAGACACCCAATAGAAACTTTCACTGCCATCTCTTTGAAGTGATACCCATCACACTTGCGTGTATAGTTTGTTTTTCTGGACAGCTCTCAGTATCCAACCTAATAGCAAAGAGATTCAAACATTCAGGGAAATAAATGTAGCATTTAGGGAGTGCTAAGTATCACGGGCTCAGTCCATGATTCTGAACATGATACATTTCAAGGACTCCTTTGATTTTCCCCACACATTGAGCACAATGGACCCCACCCTAAGAGACATAATCCCAATCCTTTCCAGCACAGAGCCCAGGCTATCTGGGAGGGCAGTGTTCAAGAGAGTAGCATAGACAGATCCTGCACTCACCTCCTTCCACAGACAAAACAAATTCACAATGACATATGCAGTAATTTCCTCAGGAAAAAGTCTTGAGGAGTGCATGGATGGCTCGGTTAAACCACAGACTCTAGATTTTGGCTCAGGTTGTGACCTGAGCGTCCTGATATGGAGGCCCGGGTCGCCTTCCAGGCTCAGGCTGGAGGCTGCTTGAGATTCTCCCTCCCTCGCCTCCCGCATGCCACGGGCTCCTGCACACATGAGTGCACGCCGGATACGAGGGCACGCACTTTATTAAAAAAAAAAAAAAAAAAGACTGGGAAACTGGACGAACTAAGTCTTCACAACAAATGATAAAAGGGCAGCATACAAAGGGGTAAAAGAGGTAAGATGTTATTAAAAAACAAAACCCTCAAAACAAACGAAAAACATTCCAGGCATAGCAATCCACAATTAGAACGGATCTCCAAACTACAGGATTTTTCCCTGAAAAGCAAGGGTTCTGTGCTCCACACCACGCACCCCACTCCCTACATGCCGCACAGAGCCGAGCACCCATACACCTCGCTCTAAAGACAAACGGGAATTATACAGAGGGAAACCACAGAATTTAGGAAAATGGGAACCTCCTCTTAAAAGGCTCATGCAACTACTCACTTGCACCAGGACGCCGCGCAAAATCCCCTCTGAAAGCTCCTGGAGGATATGTGAAGGAGACAAACTTACTAATCCTAAAGTGTCTGTGGCAGAGGCGGAAACTTGTTGAGAACGCTCTCCAGCCAGAGACACTGGGGGACGCCAGTTTCGCGATCTGACTCTGACTTGCTAACAACGCCACGCTGCCGGGCACCATTTTGAAATCTTCTGAACCTGCTCAGCACCAGAGCGCATGCGCTGCTGAAGGTCCCGTCCATCCCCCAGCCGCAGCGCGGGTAATCAGGGAGTCAAAATCTGTTAAAGCTGTAAAACGATACCACGAGAAGCTCTGAAGACTTAAGGTATAAAATGCTCCATGTTCTGTTCTCCACACAACGGTGGACAAGGACAGGATAACCAAAATATAGAGTTCCATTTGGAAAGAGAAATAATGGGTAAGTCCGTTTGGCCATAGCATAGCGTCCCTAGCCTCTTGCCCGTGACCGTTGGGAGTCCAAGCACCTTCTTTTTTTTTTTTTTTTAAATATTTTATTTATTTGACAGAGAGAGAGCGAGATCACAAGTAGGCAGAGAGGCAGGTAGAGAGAGAGGAGGAAGCAGGCTCCCCGCCGAGCAGAGAGCCCGATGCCGGGCTGGATCCCAGGACCTTGAGATCATGACCTGAGCCGAATGAGCCGAAGGCAGAGGCTTTAACCCACTGAGCCACCCAGGTGCCCCACAAGCACCTTCTTAACGTCTTACATAGTCATTAGCTGTTTAACACACCTTACGTATTTCTAGTATTACTAAATAATGTAGTTGTTATATTTAAGGCCGGTCTGAAGTCAGTAATAAACCTACAGTCTTTTAAAAGAACAGTTTAAGAATGTACACAGTCCTTGGAGGAAGGGGCTATGACAACTTCTTTCCCAATCACTCAAAGTATTGGTAGCTAATTTAAGCTTGGTCTGAGCTTCGTCTTAGTCTATTGAAAAAGATTTTAATCCCATCGCTGTCTGTGATCAATAAACTGTGACTTTTTAAACGCTGAAAAGACCCAGATAGCACGACTCTTTCCATGACCTTCTGATAAAATTTGATTTTTAATGATCTACAGAATTCATAAAACCATACAAATGATGTTTTAAACTGTGTAATCCTGGGCGCCTGGCTGGCTCAGTGGTTGGGGTCTATGACTCTTGATCTTGGTGGCATGAGTTGGAGCCCCAAGCTGGGTGTAGAGATTACTTAAATAAATAAACTTAAAAAAAAATCTACAGTATATAATCCAGTGGTTTTTAGTATATTTACAAAGTCATGCAAATATTGTCATTGTTTTCAGAATATTTCTACCATCCCATAAAGAAACCTTATAACCTTCTGCTGTTACCCTCCATGTTCCCTTTTTCCTACCTCCCAAGAATAATCTGTTTTCTTTTTGTATGGATTTGCCAGTTGTGAAATTTTAATATAAATGGAGTCATACAATATGTGGACTTTAGTGATTGACTTCTTTTAATTAGCATAATATTTTCAAGGTAGATCTGTGTTGTAGCAGGTAGTACTTCATTCTTTTTTTGTGGCTGAGAGATATCCCATTATATACCCCAATGTATACAGTGTATATACCACAATTTCTTAATCCACTAATTAGCTGTTAGACATTTGGTATTTTGTCACTTTGGGCTATTACGGATAATGCTAGTATAAATATTCAGGTTTTCGTGTGGACATGTTTTCAACTGTCTTGGCTATATACCTAGGAGGGGAATTACTTGGTCATATGGGAACTGGTTTAGTTTGTGAGGAAATGCCAAAGTTTTCCAAAGTGACTGCGCTTTTTTACATTACTACCAGCAAATTGAAACTCTCCAATGTCTGCACATACTAGATTTTTCTAAAAAACCATCCTAGAGAGTGTAAAGTCTCTTGTGGCATTTACCTAATGCTAATGATATTGACAGTCTTTTCATTTACTTATTGGCCATTTATTTTCTTTAGAGAAATGTCCAGTCAGAATGGTTGCCACCTTTTTAATTGGGTCATTTTTTTTAAAAGATGTTATTTAATTATTTGAGAGAGAGAACGCGAGGCCTGGTGGAGGGGCAGTGGGAGAGGGAGAAACAGACTGTCCTCTGAGCAGGGAGTTGTTCGCAGAGCTGGATCCCAGGATCCTGGGATCATTACCTGAGCGGAAGGCAGAAGCTTGACTGACTGAGCCACCCAGGTGTCCCTGGGTTATTTTTAAGAGTCTGTTAATATTCTGATGTTGATCTCTTATCAGATATGTTATTTGCAAATAATTTCTCCCCTTAGTGTGGGTCTTTTCGTCTAAGATATTGTTTCTTTGTGCTCTTCCAAACTTTTTTTTAATGCACTTTGCTTAGTCAGGTTGTTAAGTATCACAAAGTTCGAATTCTACATCTCTTTCTTCTTAGTTAATTTAAAATTTTCCATAAAGAAAATTTATTGCTGTTAAACCTTTTCCTATAGTACACGTAGGAAAGGCAGGACAAATGCCTCAGTTTTCCCCTATATTTAAAACTTTTCAAAATGATTAATTGATTTCCTATCGTTCTCCATATTTACTGAGGAATTCTTTCAGTTTTAAAAAGGTTAGAAACTTACAAATTTAAACATATGGTATGGGTTTTAATCATTTGAAGTTACTATTCAATCTGATGCTTAGCATGCCTTTTTTATATCGTTGGAGCTGATCTTTAAATTCATTCCTGAGTCCTTTTGTTATAATCCAGGTAGCCTAAGATAGCTTCTTCTCTTTGTGTTGTAACAAAACATTATGACTTCCTTTGTATTTCTTTCCCGACATTTGGAGCTCTCTTCTTTACAGTGTGAAATTGTATTTACACATTATAATTTGAGCAATAGAAGTGCTCACTGCTACTGCATTGATCATTGTTTCTGGGCTTTTTCAGTGGACAGAGCAAGAAAATAAATTAAAAAAATGTTACGTTTTCAGTACCCCCTTGATAAAACGAAATAATTATTCATTTATTTTAATCTATAATTCAACTTTGCAGTCTCAGGGAAAACATGTCAAACTTGCCACTAATAATAAGATTAGTAAATCATATTATTTAGTTTATTTTCTTTTTCTTTTTCAATCCTTGGGGTGTAGAGATAAATTAATGAATTTAAAAATCATTTGGGGGGGCGCCTGGGTGGCTCAGAGGGTTTAAGCCTCTGCCTTCGGCTCGGGTCATGATCTCAGGGTCCTGCGATCGAGCCCCGCATCGGGCTCTCTGCTTAGCAGGGAGCCTGCTTCTTCTCTCTCTCTCTCTCTCTGCCTGCTTCTCTGCCTACTTGTGATCTCTCTCTGTCAAATAAATAAATAAAATCTTAAAAAAAAATCATTTGGAAAAAAAAATCCTTTCAACATACTTGTACTTTATACTCAGTATAAAGTTAAATTATTATTTTTATTTTTCTTTAAATATTTAAGCACTGCTTATTACACTCATCTTTGTTATATATAATCTAACATACTTGGATGATTAAAAATCAAATATATATGTGAAAAGAAATAAAAACTAGATTCTATTCGTCACTCTACTTATTCTACTCCCATACATGCCACTTACAAATATGGATTATGTATTCATTTTTGTTCATTTTAAACAGTATGATTTGACAAAATATGCAGAGATGATACTAACCTTTAGCTTCTTAAGTAAACAGTAGCATATTAAAACACATTTCTCCACCTAAATTTTTCACTCAAAAATAAATCCTAGCAATCAGGATGTATTCCTCATGCTTTATTACTGGTGCATATTGCAATAATGTAATAGTGGTCTCCACTATTTGGAGACATTGTATTAAATTTATAAATTAACTTCAGGAGAAGTAATATCATTATAATGTTGATACTCCATAAGTAAGAACGGCATGTTTGGATTTATGTTTCATTCAGAAGTATTTTGTAGTTTAGCTCATGTGGATTGACACATCTCATTTTAGCTTACTTTTATCTGTTTTAATTTTTTGTTTGTTTGCTGTAGTAAATAGTTTCTTCTTTTTCTTAGAACTGGTTTTTCTTTGTACCCATGAAATCTACTGATTTTTGAACCAACTACTTTACAAAGACACTTAAGTTTCAGGGTGTTTACCATGATTCTTTTAGGAGGTTATCAGATATATAATATCATATACAAGTAGAGGCACTTTTCCCTCTTTCTCTCTAATCTTTATGCCTCTAGTTGCTTTCACTAGCCTATTTGCATTTGCTGAAGGTATAGGATGTCCCTGTCTTGTTCCTAATTTTAATGGGAAAGAGTCTGGTGTTTCCTCATTAAGAGAGAGAATAGTTATTGTGTTGAGATATTTTTTGAATGCATTTAGCCCCCACGCAAGTATTGAATATTGTCATATATACTTATGGTATCTATTGAGAGGATCATTTTTTTTCTTCTTAGTTATTTTAATATGGATTGTGGATAGATTTCCTAATACTGAGTGCCTTGAAACAGTGGAGTAATGCTATATAATTTTCAAATATAATATCAAATTCTCTTGATATTTAAAAGTGAGATTTGTATATAGTTTTCTTTCCTGGGTGACTTCCCCCCACCCCTGCTTTTGAATCAATATTATGCTTGCTTCATAAAGGAGTTATGGACATTTTTGCTTATGTTTCCATGTTCTGGAATGATTTAAGGTACATTGGCAATATTGATCTTTATTTTTTTTTAATTTTTTTTTTTTAAGATTTTATTTTTTTATTTGACAGAGAGAGAGATCACAAGTAGGCAGAGAGGCAGGCAGAGAGAGAGGAGGAAGCAGGCTCCCTGCAGAGCAGAGAGCCAGATGCGGGGCTCGATCCCAGGACCCTGAGATCATGACCTGAGCCGAAGGCAGCGGCTTAATCCACTGAGCCACCCAGGTGCCCCTTAAATTTTTTTTTTTTTTTAAAGATTTTATTTATTTGACAGACAGAGATCACAAGCAGGCAGAGAGGCAGGCAGAGAGAGAGGATGAAGCAGGCTCCCCGCCGAGCAGAGAGCCCGATGTGGGGCTCGATCCCAGGACCCCGAGATCATGACCCGAGCCGAAGGCAGAGGCTTAAACACTGAGCCACCCAGGCGCCCGGCAATATTGATCTTTAAAAGGTTTTTGTTGTTGTTGTTGTTTAGAAATTTTTTAAGAAAATCTCTTAACCATACTTCGTTTTTGCTTTATTTGTGTGAATGTGTGTTTGTGGAGTGGGGGGAGGCTGTCTTTATTTTATTTATAGCCATCTTTTTCTCTAGTCTTCCTATCTCTAATTTGATTCAAATTTTTATTACCAGTGATCTTCAAAATTATTTCATCTGGGATATAATATTTATTTGGATATATTTGTTCAAAGAAGCTTATATTTCTGTTACCATTTTGTTTTTCTTTCATAATTTTAAATGATACACAGTATCATTTCTTATTTTGTGTTTGTCTTTTTTGTTTTTTAAATTTAATTATCTATGAGTTTTCTAGTTTGCCTCCCCTTCCAAGAGACAGTATTTTGATTTATTTACTTCCTCTACTCTTTTCCTATTTTTTATCCTTAATTAAATTTTATCCTTAATTAAATTATCATTAATTTATCTTTTTATTGTATTAGATTATTCACTGTAGTTTATTTTTGTGGACTTTATTATTATTCTTTAACTTTTGACTTGAATGTTTTATTTATTCATTTTTGTTTTTTTTTTTTTTTTTTAAGATTTTTTTATTTATTTATTTGACAGCGAGATCACAAGCAGACAGAGAGGCAGGCAGAGAGAGAGAGAGAGAGGGAAGCAGGCTCGCCGCTGAGCAGAGAGCCCGATGCGGGACTCGATCCCAGGACCCTGAGATCATGACCTGAGCCGAAGGCAGCGGCTTAACCCACTGAGCCACCCAGGCGCCCCTTTTTTTTTTTGTTTGGTTTTAATGCTGAGAATATTCCTTTACTAAGCACTTCTGCTGTATCTCATTGTTTCTATGTCATGTTTTAATTACTATTAATTCAGTAAATTTCAAATTTTTACTTGATTGGACCAATGAATTTTGAAAAGAATATGTATAGCAAGGCGCCTGGGTGGCTCAGTGGGTTAAAGCCTCTGCCTTCGGCTCAGGTCTCTCCCTCTGCCTGCCTCTCTGCCTGCTTGTGATCTCTGTCTGTCAAATAAAGAAATAAAAAATCTTAAAAAAAAAAAAAGGAATATGTATAGCATTTTTAAAAATTATTACAGTGGTAAAGACTTGTTTTAAAATAATGTCTGGTGCGGTCATGATCTCGGGGTCCTGGGATCGAGTCCCGCGTCGGGCTCTCTGCTCGGCAGGGAGCCTGCTTCCCTCTCTCTCTCTCTGCCTGCCTCTCTATCTACTTGTGATCTCTCTCTCTGTCAAATAAATAAATAATTTAAAAAAAAATAATGTCTGGTGCTATTACACAGTAGTGATAGTGATAAATTAATTTTTAATTATTTCTATTCTTTGAAATATGAGTTACTCCTTGTAGCCTAAGACATAGTTATTTTTTTTTTCTTTTCCCTATCAAGTGCTCAATGTACATTTTTAAAAGAAAGTTTAATTTCAAGAACTGGAGTTCACTGTTTTATATATATAAATATTATGGGTCTATAAAGGGTCTTAATTTTTAGCCAGCGATTAACATTTGTCCTTCTTGGTAGAGAGGAGGGGCAGGTGGGAAGACACCTTTAAAAATTTAGTTCTGTTTTTGGCAAATGGGGGAATACAGGAGCTTTTCTTGCATCAGTTTCTTCTCACTTGTCTTTTTTTTTTCATTTCTTTTCACTTTAGCTCAAAATAATCCTTATATCGGAGTGCATATTTTAGGGTAGCATATTCTGTTATCCTGTAATTGTTAAATTTTTTATATTATTACTAATATTTTGTTCACTTCCTCTATCTTGGGTTGAGAGAGATGCATTAGAGTTTCCTGTTACCAGTCTATGTATCTGTCCTTTTTACTTACATCTTCTGTAGTACCTGCTTTATAAAAGTTTTTGCTATGTTATTTGGGACCTGATGTCTAAACAGTTTTCTCTTATTATATATCTTAAGTTTAATAATTTTATTAGAATTTATATAGGTTGGATATGTAGGATTGATGTTTTCTAGATACACTGTGTCTGTTTAATAGTTTTAAACTATTTTTCATATTAAGCTTTTTGAATTATAAATTGTAGTATAAATTTAATAATTTTCTATTACTTAAGTTTTCATCTTTCTGGATTATTAAATATAAATTGAATCTTCTTTGCTTATTTTATATTAATCAAACTTTTTTGTATTTTTAATTCATCTATTAAGCAATTTTTCATGTTTATTCACCCTTGTGTTTCATCAATTCTTCATTTCTGAAATAGTTTTAGTTCTTTTAAAACTTCCCTAAATTCTTTCAGTACCTTTTCAAATTTTCCTTTTCTCCAATTACCTCATTATGAACTTATCTAATTCTAATATATGCTATTATTTCAATTTTTATAGTATTTTATTAATTTCTTGAAATTTATTTTATAAGATATACAGCTTTAATCTACTTCATTATTATTTTGCTTATATTCTTCTAGTGTCAGCACTAACTAGTTTTAGAAGATTTCTATGTGAATTCTTGGCAACAAACACAAGTAGTGCTAACTCTATATATGTGTGTGTATGTGTGTGTGTGTACACATCTACATACATATATACATATATCATAATTTACCCAAGAATAACCCCATTAACATTTTATTGCTGATGCAAAATCAGTGAGGTTGGGGGATTAAAAGTGCTGGATTTAGCAAACAAAGCAGTGACACCAAATAGAACTACTAGGCGTTGTATTCTTCATTGTCTTGCACTTACAGAAAGAAAATAAAAACCATTTCTTTTAAGAATATTTTTAATGAAGCAATTTAAAAATATTAGCTTTAGGGACACCTGGGTGGCTCAGTTGGTTAAGCGGCTGCCTTCGGCTCGGGTCATGATCCCAGCGTCCTGGGATGAGTCCCACATTGGGCTCCGTGCTCAGCCGGGAGCCTGCTTCTCCCTCTGCCTCTGCTGCCACTCTACCTGCCTGTTCTATCTCTCTCTCTCTCTCTCTCTCTCTCTGGAAAATAAATACATAAAATCTTTAAAAAATGTATATTAGCTTTATTATATGTCCTTTTAATATTCGATGTGATAAAATAAACAGTATACATAAGCACTTTTTCTGCATACCAAAGTATAAAGGTTGTTTTCAGGAAAAGTATTTGCTTTGCTCCATTGTGTGATTTGAAAGCTGAACTAGTTACTTTTTTGATAAAACACCATTTTTACTTGAAAAAAAAATGGCTGACAAATAAATTATGGTTTTTCAGATTTGGATTTTTGAAAGACATTATTTTTGAAAAATAACAAATTTAGCCTGTAATTTCAAGAGAAAATTTGTTATCCATAAAAAAATTTCTACTTTCAAATGAACATTAAAATTTAGGAAAACTTAGTTATCTTGACAGCTTCTCAACATTTTAGAATTTGGGAGTTGAGATTGCTAAGAATACTGTTTTTCATATCATGCGATGAAATGTATAAATATCTGTAAGAACTGCACAATTTTGTGAACCAGTATTTCCAAAATGGCCATTCATGATATGACAAAATCATACATCAGTTACAAGTAGACCTCAACAATTTCTCATAATTTGGGGGCTTTGTCCTGAAAGGAAATTTTAGTGTGTCATTTCAAGAGTTCAGGGATCCCCAAATACTCTAGCACCATTTGACTTTACCTCAGAACAATCAGTTCTCTCATTCATTGAAGGCTTGAAGCTGCTTTCCATTGCCTTCAACTGTTCTTACCTTGCTCCATTAAGCTTTCCAATGGGACCTCCAAATTCTCTTCTCCTTCCTTCTGCTTCCTTTTATACTACTGTGTACAACACAGGTCTTTTGTTGTTGTTCCATATTTATATTTTGGGGACTATAGATGTGCTTTGTCACTTAATTTTGTTGTAGATGCTGGCCATATGCTTGTTTTGCTATCCTGACACATGTATTTATTTTTTTGCAAATGTTCAGAGACTTTCTAAAACTATATTACTGACATCCTCTCAAAATTCTCCTGTCCAAAGTAGCATGAATTAGAAAACAATAATTCTTGTAGTGTCACTCTGCTGCTTGATGTGAGTGATGATATATTGATAGCGCAAACTCCATTTGCTAAAACTAGGGCTAATATTTAACTGATAGTTACTACAGTTATAAATTATATTTACTCTTTTGCTTGGGACAAAGTTCTGACTTTAGTAAGTATGCCTTACTTGTGATTAAATATTTTAAATATTATTCCTATAAAATATATTTTTATGTATTTATTTGTATATATTTAAATATATATATATTTGTATATTATACACACACATTTATTTAGGTAAGTTTAACCCCCAGAAAAAGCATGAAAAGAGAGACAGGCTAAGAGGATTGAAAGTGGCCTGACCTGTTGCTGTCTGCAAATGAATATTTTCCCCCATTATTAATAAGATGAAATTGTTATTAGACCTTTGCCTCTTCAACAGATTTTTATATGCAAGCAGAAATTGTTCAAAAAAGAAATAGCATTATCCAATCAGACATTATGAAAGAACTACTCAATTTGCAGCATAAATCTTAAATTGTGAGAGTATATTTTCCCCCAGAGCTCAAAAGGAAGCTTAAATATGCAAATACAATCTGTGAGATCCTTGAGTAAAGACATCATCGTTATACATCGTTGAACCCCTGAGATTTAGTAGAAATTGACATTCAGAAGGTATTCCATAAAGATGTTTTGATTTTCTGAAATGAGATGCCTACTTGAATTGGTGAAAACTACATTCAAACACATATACTGAAAATATGATTTATAATTTCATGTGCAGTTGAACATTTAGACATGGAGTAAGATTTATGATTTGCCGCAGGATAGGCTTATCCCACCTTTTACATATGTCATTGAAAATGCAGAGCTAATTGGTTGTATGTGAAAAGAGTGGATTCCCTATTTTCCTAGTTTCCATATGGAACACTTTAGTCTGAAAAATACGACTTATGTGAGTAACCTTTCTTTTGAAAAAAAAAAAATCATTGAAACTACAGAATTTACATAAATTGATGAGGTATCAAAAATGATCATCTAAGTCCAAATTTTTAAAGCAAAAATTCATCATTATGAATCTAAAATATTAAAAGAAAAAATGAGTAAATATCACTAGTAACTTTCAACTGAGTCTATATCATATTTATGTTTTATGTATATATTCATATGTCTAAATTTTAAAATATGTATCAAGTGTGAGTGAAAACAAGCAATTTCCAAGAAAAATGTCATGCCTGTAGAGAAACCAGTTCAGTCAGATGAAGTAAGAAAAAAATTAAGTTTTTGTATGAGAGAGGGTTCTTAAACGAAAGGATGGAAGTTGAATGCAAAGTAGCAGAAATTGACCATAAGTGAGATTGAATATAAGACATCTCAGAGATTGACTAGACAAACACTTAAAACTGTTTGATTGATTGATAAATAAATAAATAAAGGCCAAAATCTTTGGTTGATTGTATATCTTTGTATACCTTGACCTCCTTTCAGTGTGTCTCCACAAAAAGCCCAAAAAAAGACTTTTCCATTCACTTTTTTTCTTTTAAAGATTTATTTGACAGAGAGAGAGAGATCACATGTAGGCAGAGAGAGGGGGAAAGCAGGCTCCTTGCTGAGCAAGCCCCATGTGGGGCTTGATTCCAGGCCCCCAAGATCATGACCTGAGCGGAAGGCAGAGGCTTAACCCACTGAGCCACACAGATGCCCCTCCATTCACTTTTACTCCTTAACACAGAACAGTTTCGACCACTGCAGTTTTATTTTTAACAAATTCAAATGCAATACTTTAAATTATGAATACTTTAATTTAATTACGTTTGCCAAATACTTCCAAATGGATATCTTAAGAGGCCAGTTCTATGGAAGAGATTAGAGTTTTACTTAAACAACTACATGTTTCTGGTAATCTAGGTAAGATTTTTCTCTTCATAAAATTAACTCACTCTGATATTAAACTCTGTATTTTGTAGTGTAGGGGAGGAAACAAACTTTCTTCCTCTATTCTGTTAGGTTCCCAGGTACCCTGCAAATTAGACTCACAAAAGGCGGATTAACAAGAGCACAGCAAGCTATTTATTAATGCATGCAGTTCACATACATAAACTCAGTGATGAATAACTCAGAGGTGATTATAACTTGGGATTATATAGCATCTTGACAAAGAACAACAAATTTGTAGACAAATGACAAGACATAAGAACAGCTTATATTTCCAAAGGAGGCAAACCACAGAAAGGTAAATATATAGGGAAACTAACTGGAAATAAGAGCTGCTTTAGAAAGGTTTGTTATGTAGATTCCTCTTGATGTCTTCTCTGGGCTGGTAAGATTCACCAGTGATTAAAGCCTAAACCTACTTTTATGCAAAGTGAAGATGGAGTAGAGTGACACAGTGCTTTTTTTGCTTCTCAGTTGTCTTCAGCTCAAAATAATTTTTCTGCCAAAATGGCATATTTGGGGTGATATATTCTGCTCTCCTGCAGCTTAAGTGTTTTTGAAAAGAAATCAAGACCAAATTACATCTTTTACCTATTAGAATAATTAATACAAAGACAAATTATTGGCATGGACAATGTAAATTTATGGGCTGGGATGATTGAAGAGGACCATGACTGTGTCGAAACTTTATGGGAGCATGTAGGGGAAAGTGTCACGAAAGCTAGACTGCTTTTCCGTTTGTGCTCTAACCATCTCTGTGATCTTGCCAAACGATATCAACCAGTATGTTTGCTTATTGTCCTTGAACTTGTGGTGAATATTGAGTTTATTTTAATAGTTAAAATTACTTGTTTAGAATTTCTTTATGTATATTCCGGATGCTGTCTTAAAGTGGAGGGTTCTAAGAAGGTCAATTCACAACTGATAAAGAGCAGGCAGATTGTTCACTATGGTTTCAGAAATGTTGTAAGTCTCTACTGATTAAAATGTCTCTTGCTCATCTGGAATGATACTTTAAATTCCTCCCATTGAAACTGCCCCTTTAGGTTAAGTGATTGTTTCTAGAAGGCTGGGAGTGAAAGGGAAAACACCATTATAAATGATAACACATTTACGTTATGCAAAATCATTGAATAAAGAGGAGATAGAGTGGAAACATGGGGCAAAGGACTGTCAGAAAATTGCTGTAAAATGAGTCTTGCTGGTGATGAAGTTTTAGAATATAAGGGAGGTTTGGTGGGGGGAAGTCTGGAGCTGACGACCAAGAAAGAATTCTTAAGAGGTCTTTGGTACAAAAAGGTGATTTTATTAAAGTGCAGGAACAGGACTAGTGGGGCAGAAAGAGCTGGCCTGGGTTTGTGAGGTGTGGTTGATTATATACTTGAAAGCTGGGGAGGTGAGGACAAAGAGGGTCTTCAGAAGGACTGTCATATTCTAAAGAAGACTCTCAGGATAATGGAGACCTGGTTATTGTCAAGCCAAGCTGTTCATCCCTCTAATGAGCACTAACATGAAGACAGTTGGGAGTTTCCTGGAAGAATGTTACATTCCTCCTATCACGTGTCCTTGTCAATGGACTTTAGGTTTAGAAAAAGTTCAATTTTATTTACATTTTCTTCTGCCTCATCCTCCCTTAATTTTATGGAGGGGAGGGTGATGTTAGGTCTTCGGGAACTGAGTTATGGATCTCTGGAAGTTAGGCTATTGATAGGAAAGTTTCTTCCTTGTAAATCACTAGGACGTTTGTAAACTAAGGGAGACTCCTGTCCTGCCTGACTGTCATCTCCATCAATTAAACATTTGTTTTTCTTTTAGGGCAACGAGGAGTGCCTTAGGAATGTCACATATATCACGTGGGGGGGTGGGGGGGAGATGGTGTAGGGTGCCAGCTCCGGCTTTGTCCTCAGCTAGCCTTTTGCTCCCTTATCACTGGGAAAGACCCAGCTAGTCTGAGGATGGTAGAGTTCATGACAGCAAGAAGAAACAGTGCTTTGAAATAGGAAAAAAGGAAAATCTGGAATTACTTGCTCATGACAGCAAGAAGAAACAGTGCTTTGAAATAGGAAAAAAGGAAAATCTGGAATTACTCGCTGTTCATTTACTAGAGGATGAAAATACTTAATAAGCATATAGTTGCTCTGGATGTCCATGACTAACAGCCTCCTAAGCTACCTTTCCTCTTCCTTATCTCTTTTTTATAACTTAGAAGATTCATCCCTGGCAAGTTTAAAACCTGGACTCTTTAATTTCCTTTTTAATGCTTGAGGTTACTTTGTAAATACTTTACCCACTGAGGACCCAACTTTTTTGTTATAAAAATTTTCCTAGGATTTGCAATGGCTTCTTTCTATTTCTTATTGGTGTTGAGCAGGGATCATACACATGATATCAGCATATAAGTTCAGTGATGAATAGCCTAGTACAACAGGCTAGTGATCTGATAATATGAATTTCAGTAGTACTAAAAGAGAGAAGTTATAACATGCAAAAGACTTAGCACAGTGTCTGGGTCGTAATTCTTTACTTTTACATAACTGATCCAAGCAGTTGATTATTAAGTGGTAAAATAAATAATTTTCTTAAAAGTTTTGTTTGAATTTCTTTTTGCCAAAAGCTCTCTACTTTGATTTTGGGATTAGGAGGGATTTTGATACATCCATTGATTATCTCTAAGATTTAACAAAGAACCAGGAAAATATAAAAGTCACTGCTTGCTTATATGTAGATTGATCAGTCATATTCCTAAACATGATATATTTTTATATTTGTTTTCTGAATAAGGTATCAATTTCTATAGAGTCTTGATACATCTTAATTGGTTATATCTTCTGTTAATGTCACATGCTAAATACTCCTAGTGTCATGTGTCCATGGCAAAATCCAAATGTAAACGTTTGAACTTAACAAAAACTAGTAAGAGTTAGGAGTAAAACATAGAAATTAGGTTAAAATTAAAAAAGAGGATAAAAGCAATGAATAGTGACTGCTAAAATAATTTACATAGTATTTTGAAATCTAAACTATACTTAAATAAGTTTTTAGTGTTAATGGATGTTAAACTTGACTCTTTAGATATGGTAACTAAGATTGTATTGGCTATAGATAAGATCAAAGTTGAGATGAATAAGAAAAGTGATTAACTTTGTATCTGTGTCAACTATGGTAGAAAGTCCAAAATGAGAGGTAGTCACGATAGGAAAGACTTTGGCACTGAGAGGTACAGGGAGTTCACACAGGACAGTTAATTAATTGATTGATTGATTAATTTTTATTAGATTTTTAAAAAATTTATTTGACAAACAGAGATCCCAAGTAGGAGAGAGGCAGGCAGACAGAGAGGAGGAAGCAGGCTCCCCGCTTGAGTACAGAGCCCGATGGGGGCTCGATCCCAGGACCCTGGGATCATGACCTGAGCTGAAGACAGAGGCTCTAACCCATTGAGCCACCCAGGCACTCCAGGACAGTTAATTTATAATAATTCTTTTTTTTTAATATTTTATTTATTTGACAGAGAGAAATCACAAGTAGGCAGAGAGGCAGGCAGAGAGAGAGGAGGAAGCAGGCTCTCCACGGAGCAGAGAGCCCGATGCGGGGCTCTATCCCAGGACCCTGGGATCATGACCTGAGCCGAAGGCAGAGGCTTTATTTAACCCACTGAGCCACCCAGGCGCCCCTATAATAATTCTTTAAAGGTGATCATATACAGGGCTCCTGGAACACATAAGTAAACAAATCATTATACTTGGATGATACCAGTATCTAGTAACAATTTACCATAACATTTATTTTACTATAATATCCTGTCTCTCAACCATTCTAAATAAAAACATATTAGTAGTATAAAAATAATCTCTGAGGGGCTAAATCCATAAAAGTTACCCATTATCCAATCAATTCAAATAAAGCAGGAGATTCTAAGGGTGATTTCCAAGGACCATTGAATCTCTAAAAGGGTTCTATTAATAAGACTAAAATAACAGAACTGTAGTGGTATTTTTGAGATTTTTCCAATGGTTAAGTTCCAGGGTTCTAAGAAATAGGATATTTTTAAAGACTAATAGAGCAGAGAGTTTTTTTTTTTTTTTTTCAAAGAGCAAAGAAAAAATTATGCTTTCAGTTTTGGGTTAAAGAAAAAGGAATTCAAAAAATGCCATCCTGATATCCTTATACGAAATACTCTGTGGATATAACTCAAATTAATACTAATGATCCAACTTTCATGATCTGTCTCCAGACTGTTAATATACAACCTAAACTCTGAAATCTCTTAACTTGATATTTCTTGTAATTTCCTCTTATCTTAATAATATTCATGAGGTATAGAAACCAAGAGTACTCTACAGGTTTGCCTTTCTAATTCTGGTTTTCTCCTGTTGATGCTCTTAATTCAGGAAACAACCAGAGGATGCCTCATTGCTCTCGCTGCCATTTTTGTTCTTTAAAGGATAACTCATGACCACTAGTTGTGTTCCCTCCCAATCTGCAAACTTGTCAAAATTTTTCTGTAGGTAAGCGCAGAGTTTCTGGTCACATTTTATTGTCTGATCCTCAGTACTCACTCCCAGTTTACACGTTAGCACGCACACACACAAATGGTTTTATCAGTGTCAGGAGTTTCTGTTTTCTTAGATTTCTGATCCCTCAGTTTCTAGTCATCTGAATTTATTCCAAGAGATCTGGTAAGGAACTGAAGTCGTTCTATTGACTAGTTTTCCCAGAGTCACATTCTTTATTAACTTCTTTATTTGTTCCTTTAAAGTGAAAGTCTTCATGACAGACTTCTGTTTTTCAAAAATTTCCAATATTTTACAAGTAGACAAAATTTGAATCTCAGCATTGGCACAGCTTGGAGATCATACTACAAAAATAACTATAGTTGAGTATCAATTTGTTAGAAGAAAGTATCTCAGTTGCATGAAACATAGAAACTATTTAAGCAGGCATATGGAAAAAATAAATGTTTATAATTCTAATGTACAGAGATTCAAGCAAAGTCATCAGGATATGGCCCATCTATTTATGGTTTAGACTTTCTATCTTCTCTGCTGGCTTCATTCTTTAACAGCCTCTCCCAACATTGTGAGCCCTACCTATGTCAAAGATGAGTTTCCTATCAATTGAGTTTCAGTGAGAATAAAATTCTCTTTCTTTAATCATTCCAAACAAAGGCTTGAGAAGGAATACTGTCAGAGAAGTGGTATGCCCTGAATGAGTAGGCCTGGTTCTCCTTAAATCAGTAGTTGAGGTCAGCCATACATGGCCACTTGAACTGAGAGGAAGAAGATTTCCTATTAGAAAACGAAGGCACAAATACCAAAAGAAATGGTAAAAGGCATCTGTGTTCACCAAAGTTGATAAAAATCCTCTTGGTGCAGTATCTTTATCAGTACAGGAATTTTCTTACTAAAAGATATTTTTCTTATTCGAACTTTTTTTTATTTTTCAGTTTCTACGTACAAGATTTTCTTAATTCATATCCCCAGGACCTAGACTTTATCCTGTCCTTTGCGTTGCTTTTGAGAAAGCCAAGCATGATTTTAATAAACACATTTTCATCTTTTCCAGCGTTTGGCCTGTGACTTTGTATCAGCAGTGTAAATGTTATAGGAATTGGATTTACCATTTGCAAAGAGAAAAAACTTGGCAATATGTGTTGGTGGAGAATCAGTTCTAGCAATAAATAGATTATAACCCCAGCATGTTAACCTTAATATCTAAGCAAATATCACACATTCTGACAGTGCATCATAAATGAAATCTCTTCCTCATAGGAACTTTCTTCCAGGTTTAGGTATTGGGGGGGGCATCTTACCCTCATTACCCTAAGTAGAATATTGTTGGGGAAATCCATATTTCCTGTTTTATAGAATATGATATTTTGGTAAGGTTTAGAGATTTCTTTGTCTCCTTTCTTGATGTCAATCCTCCTAAAGGATAAGATATAGAGGTAGCAAGTATAGGCTTATGAGGACAATCTAAAAGCTAGTCCCAGATCTCCTGTGATCTATGCCTGTATTTGTGTATAAGTAACTTTAACAATTGGTATTTCAGTCTCTCCATATTAAAAGACGTTAGTAACTCCCCTATCTATATGACATAATTCATATAAAGGTAGACTATTGCTGTGACTGCTCATTGAAAAATTATAAACTGTTAAAAAAGTGCAAACTGTCCCCTTATCATTCTTGCTATTATTTTATCACCTTGAATTTTACTGCCATCTCTATATATAGTAATGCATACCTGTTTACTACAGTCTCAATAGTCATAAATTACACTCTACAGGCCTTAAAAGAGTGTTGATAATCCCTAAGTTTCTATCTTCAAGCCCAAAATTCTCTTCTGATTACTAGAAATATACAGCCAGCTGCTGATTTAGCAAATACACTGAGATATCTGATCGGCCTCTCATACTTAGCATACCCAAAGTGAAATGTGATGTTTTTCCTCCAATCCTTTCTGTCCCTATCTTCTCTCATATAGTCAAGTAAATTGTAAATCACCAGTTGTTTGGGTCCAAAAGCTGTCATTCATCTTTAATTTTTCTCTTCACCTGTCTCATTCATCAGCAGTATCCTAGAATGTGTCTACCATCCCCTTTTAATCACTTTAAGAGGCCTTCCTTCGTCAACTCTATCTTTCCCTATAGGGTGCATCTAAGGAAAGCAGTTTTGGTGGTTCATTTTGTATCGATCATCATAGTTTCATCACATGATACTAACCCTAAACCAGATATTTTGATAGTTGGGCCAGAAATTAAATTAAGAGGCGTCTTACAGGTTCTTCTGGACAAAAGTACTCTGTATTTGATCATGACAGGGTAGACTAACATTATCAGGAATTAGTGAATTTTGCTAACAATAGAATATAGTGGCAACAGAATCTGAACAAGTCTGTAGGAGGAAAAGGAAATAAAAACCTATGGAGCTGGAAAAGCACATGTGTGTGTGTGTGTATGTGTGTGTGTGTGTGTGAAGTATGTACGTATATGTAACTGTTAAGAGGGAAAGAAGAAATAAGTTTAGACATTGCACCCTTGGGACAGAGGACTGCTCGGGTTAGTATTGTGACCTGAATGAGTTTCCAATTCAGGAGTCTTGCTTATATAGCTCTTGAAACTATCATTTTTTTTTTCTCTTAAAATTAACCACCATTATCAGGCAACCAAAGCCAGACAATGTTTCTTGTAGTATTAAAAAAATAAAATGCTGTCTTTTTTTTTTTTTTAAGATTTTATTTATTTATTTGACAGAGAGAGAGATCACAAGTAGGAGGAGAGGCAGGCAGAGGGGAAGGGGGAAGCAGGCTCCCTGCTGAGCAGAGAGCCCGATGTGGGACTCAATCCCAGGACCATGGGATCATGATCTGAGGAGAAGTCAGAGGCTTAACCTACTGAGCCACTCAGGAGCCCCTAAAATGCCATCTTTAAAATAGTTATTGCAAGTTAACTTGTAAGTAATGGATCCTCATAAAGGCTTGGAAGTTATGGAACTGGCAGTGATACAAGGCTGATTTGTCTGTGAAGTTGATGATTAAGCTATTATATAAAATATTTCTCTACCAAAAGACTAGAAGCAGAGCTTTGGCTACAGGTTTGGAATACTGCAATGTGTTACGTAATGTAGGCACAGTAGTGGGAAAGGTTTACTTCTCATACCTCAAAATGACTACAGTAGAAAAAACACAAGATGAAGGGGGAAAAGACAGAGTATTATCATATAAACATTTTAAGCTGTGTTTCTCCCTATAACTGATGCTCTGGGATAACTTAAAATTAGCCCTTGAGATATGTGTGGTGCATTTTAAAGAAAACCTGAGGTGTAAAGGCAATAGGCTTTCATGGTCAAGATCAGGACATTATAGTCAAAGGTCTGGAACCCAGGAATTTGAATGGGATTATTTAGGAAGAATTGGAAGTGCCTGGGGTGTTGGAGATTCACAACAATTAAAACCCATACAAATCTATTCTCAATTTATCCCTACAAGTAGTACAAATGCTATAAGAATGCCTGTGGACCTGAGAAAAATGTCAAAAAATCAGATTAAAAAAGAAAGAAATGGATTATGGGGGAATTTTTATAGAATCCTCTAAAAGAAACCAAGAAAGAATTAAATAAATATGAATTTTAAGGGATCCTGATGAGAAAGTTTATCATATAGGTAATTATACTGAGATGATTGGTTCCTTGTTTGTTTGTGGAGGTCCATGGGGAGATAACATGCTGTTCATCCAGTGTGTTAATATGAGCCATATTTGGTAGCTTTCATAACTTTTTGGGTTCGCTGATGCAAACTTAAACCCAGCAGTGGCCCATGCTGCTCAACACTGAAGAAATAAAAGAACACCAGCTATGCAGCTATGGGAAGAAAGAAAGTGGAATTTCCATTTATTATATGCATCTGGCTGACTCACTCCTGCTTTTTTTTTTTAATATTTTATTTATTTGACAGAGAGAAATCACAACTAGGCAGAGAGGCAGGCAGAGAGAGAGGAGGAAGCAGGCTCCCTGCCGAGCAGAGAGCCGGATGTGGGGCTCGATCCCAGGACCCTGGGATCATGACCTGAGCCGAAGGCAGAGGCTTTAACCCACTGAGCCACCCAGGTGCCCCTCACTCCTGCTTTTAAATCCCTTCCAGGATGCAAAATAATATTTTTGCTCTGCCAGTCATTTAAGAGAAAACCTGCAGAGGTTAAAATGGCCCCTGCCTGATATTCCTACCTGAGCCTCAAAGATGCTAATGAGTAAGGACAACTGAAGTAGTCCTACTGACCATAGCAGGAATGGGAGGCTACCAGGCATATGTTTAGTTAGGATTGAATATTTCATGCAGCTAAAAAACATTAATCATGAAATCCCAAAGGCTTAACACAGCAAAGGTTTATTTATCACTCAGGCAGTGTTAGGGAAAACAGACTGAAAAGATATGCAAGGATTTTTACCAACAAAACCAGTAGATGGCCCAGGTTGCTTTTCCTCATGGCCTATTGAGTAGAACTACCTTATGACTGTGCAAATTGGAGGGAGACTGGAAAATGTCAGTCAGAATACAGGTGACCATTATTGTTTCTGTCATAGTCAGCCACCCTGGTCTCAGACTCTCCCCTTACTCCCTTTTCCATAAGGGGAGACAGCCCCTACATTTTTTGAGTATGCATCTCAAAGTTTAGTATACTTAGGTAACGTATGGTGCTTTCTACATTGACCTTGCAGTTGGTTTCCCTTGGTCTCAAGACCAGTTAACTTAAAAAAACAGGTTATCCCACCACATCCAATGTACAATGGTAAATAGGATTGATGTAGCTGTAATAAATAACTCAAGATGGAGAAGAATTACATAAATACTCTGAAAATCCACTGGGCAGACACTGTGTGAGTCCCCACCCCAAAAAAGGAGACTGTTGATTGGGCCCAAATTTCTTACCCTGAGAATTGTTCCACTGTCCTAACACCCTCCAAGATTTTTCCTCTCTAACAGTCTTCTTTCTGTGTTATCCATCTTGAGTATATCTAAGGCTGGGAAATAACCTCTTCTTGGGTGCTGTGTAGCTTTCTTAACCCACTTTTGCCATAAAAGGTTAATGTCCCAATGCTCTTTTAAGTTACAGTCTCTTTCAGTCTGGATTCTAATACCTGCTGACTATGCTTCTAATCGACTGTAGTTCATCTGTGTCACGTGACAGTAATCCTGCCTACAGTTCTATTTCAAATATACTTTTCATGCTGGACATAATTTCTTGCTTTTTATTACCCTCTCCCTCTTTCTTACCACTCACACTCTCACATACTTAACGATTTAAAGATGGGTACCTTGAGTTTATGTGATTAGTTAAAAGAGCCAGTTGCTATTATGCACTTCCCTACTATTTCATAAACTGAGAGGACTTACTGGGTGCTGCACCTTAGTCTAATCTTTCCCCAGAAGCAGTCCAGTCAGTTAAAGGGTTTTGCTAGTTATCTGTTAAATTCTCTCCTTCTAGTATTTGACTCTCAGCTTATGACCCGGGAGCAAAAGTTTAATGCTCTACAAACTAAGCTGGGCACCCCTTGAATGCTGGCACTTGAAAGTTGGCTTTTCTAACACTGGAACTACTTCTTCAGTTTCTAAAATTTCTCCATTCCCTTCATTTCGCTTACAAAGCCAATAGTCCTTCGTTGAGTTCATCTCTTTTTTGCAGTGCCTCCCTGATGCTTCTAAAAATCAGCGAAGCCCACCACTACTGTCCTTTGCCAAGCTCTTTGTGCAGAGCTAAGAGTTCATAATACAGGAATTGTTTTCCAGGTTCCCAGAGGTAAGAGTATTGCCTAGCATTTTGCCATTTCATTATGTGCCATTTTATTATGTACCTTTTTGGACTTATAGTTTATTCGCCCTCACTCTCAACAATGAGCTTAATTGACTATTAAACTAAAGCCATGCATTTTAGGCTTTTCTTTGTTTCAACAAATTCTTCTTTTTCTCTCTCTTATTTTTTGTTTTAAATAACCAATAGGAAAGGCTATGCTCTGATAACAATAAACCCCCAGTAATTCTACAAACAACCTGACAGATGACATTTATGGTTTTCAAGACAAACTATTTCTTGCTTATGCTATACTTCGTTATATTGTGCCTTCATTATTGAAACACACACACACACACACACACACAATGACCTTTTAGATTGTTATAAAAGAGAGACTAGAGAACCATGCATGTTTGTCTGTAGGTTTGTTTTAACTTATTTCAGCCAAGGCTCATGGCTCTGCAAAATACTTTAAAACTTAGGGGTGCAAATAGATATTTGGTAAGCATTATAGTTTCTCCCACAGCAAACTCATATGGAACCTGTCAGATGTGGTCATGGTCAGTGGCTAGGAGATTTCAAATCTCATTTAATAACTAGACAAAGTATACTAGATAAACTGTATCCATAGTTCAAGGCTATAATGGGCTTGTTATAGGGAGTGTCTTAAAAGGTAATTAAGAAAGGAAATCCTCTCATTTGAATACTATTTTAGTATATTACCACCATAAAATAACCATAGCCCTTCAGACAGAGAGTAGTTCAAAGCAAAAAGATAGATATTAATAGGTGAATCATTAAGCCAAAAAAAGGCTTTGTGAAATAGTTCTACCCAGCAGGGCCCTCAATATTCTATTGTGATGTTAGGAAAATCTTTTTTTTTTTTTTTTTCCATTTTATTTATTTTTTCAGCGTAACAGTATTCATTCTTTTTGCACAACACCCAGTGCTCCATGCAAAACGTGCCCTCCCCATTACCCACCACCTGTTCCCCCAACCTCCCACCCCTGACCCTTCAAAACCCTCAGGTTGCCCCAACCTCCCACCCCTGACCCTTCAAAACCCTCAGGTTGTTTTTCAGAGTCCATAGTCTCTTATGGTTCGCCTCCCCTCCCCAATGTCCATAGCCCGCTCCCCCTCTCCCAATCCCACCTCCCCCCAGCAACCCCCAGTTTGTTTTGTGAGATTAAGAGTCATTTATGGCATGCTTAGTGAAATAAGTCAATCGGAGAAAGACAACTATCATATGATCTCCCTGATATGAGGACATGGAGAAGCAACATGGGGGGGTAGGGGGATAGGAGAAGAATAAATGAAACCAGATGGGATTGGGAGGGAGACAAACCGTGATGTTAGGAAAATCTTATTCCCTCTCTGGACTTCTGAATATGAGACAAAGAGAGACAGTCACCAGGAGACGTAGAAGCAAAGATAGATAAAAAAGGTGACCGAGTGAGCTGATTGGCACAGTCCTACAGTAAGCAGTAAATATTTTCATTTTCAGTAGATTAACAGACAATAGGGTCACTAGAGCCTTGTATCCTGAGATGTATCTTATAATAAATGTCCATTTACTGAGGTAGAGTGCCTTACAGCTCTATGCCTTACAGCTTGAAATATCCTGACTCATGTAAAAAGTGAGTATGTGCAGGCTATGGACTGAATTATGTCCCTTCAAAGTTCATACATTAAAGTCCTAATCCCAAATGTGACAATATTTGAAAATAGGGCCAATAAGGAGGTAATGAAATGAAGTCATAAGGTTACAGCCCTGCTCCAGTAGGATGGGTGTCCTTATAAGATGAGGAAGAGACACCAGAGCTCTCTCTTTTCCTTTCTGAATGCATACAAAAGAAAGGCAATGCGAGGACATGGTGAGAAGTTGGCTATATACAAAACAGGAAAAGAAAGTTAAGATGGAGCCAGGCCTTACGACACCTCAATCTTCAACTTCTACTTCCAAAACTGAGAAAGTAAATTTATGCTGTTTAAAACATTCAGTCTCTGGTATCTTTTTATAACAGCCCAAGCAGATTACTATTATTATAATAACTAATGTGTCTTGTTATCAGCACGCTGTATTTACTATTTCTTTTTCCTTTTGTCTTATTCCCACAAGTTTATTATATTTCACCAAAAAAATATATCTATGTATATATTTTTTGCTTTGATTTTGCTGCTTATGGTAGTATAATGGTTAGAAGATCAACAAAGGCAACCCTGGGCTTTACAAATGAAAACACTAAGCAAATGTGAACATTATTAGTATTTTAATAGTCCTCATGGGTGCTGATGTGGAAAATTGAGGTAATTACATGGACCAGTGGCCCTTGATATTTATAATATATATATATAATGATATTTTGTTCACTGCTTCACTTTTTGGAAAGATTTGTCTAAAATAATATTTTTTTTTCAAGTAGTAAACTTTTTTCTATTTTAATCATATTTACTAAAGTCATATAACAGATTATGAACACTTACCATAATGCCACATGCAGAATTAGGTGCTGAGGAGTCATCATTCAGCAAAGCAGACACAAGTCCCTGCCCTCATGGAGCTTGGTAAGAGGAGACAGGCAATAAATATTATAAATCTGCTAAATAGGTGACATGATGATCTGTACTATCATGCTGGAA
The DNA here is from genome assembly GCF_922984935.1 of Meles meles. Lineage (NCBI taxonomy): Eukaryota > Metazoa > Chordata > Mammalia > Carnivora > Mustelidae > Meles > Meles meles. Next base: position 101,410,214 of record NC_060074.1, read on the forward strand.
AGGAGATTTAGGTGAGAAATTCAAATTTAACTAAAGGTGGCTTTGGGATAGAAAACCTGAAGCAGATACGAAACAATCTTGTACATACTAAAGGGAAGATCATTCAAGGCAGAGAGAACAATTCACACAAAGACCTGAACTGAGCATGTTGGTCTTGTTTAAGATGTAGCAAGGACGTCAATATGGCTAGAGGAGTGTGATGAGGGGCAAGCAGCAAGATAAGGGATCATAAAGGAAATCATGTGGGTCCTTGTCCATTGAACAATTTGGCTTTCACCCTCGGAGACAAGGAAACAACTGAAAAGTTGAGGAAAGCAGTGACATGCCCTGATTTATACTTTTTTTGGGGGGACAGGGATGGGAGCTGAGGGAGAAGGAGAAAGTGGCTCCACACCAGTGTGGAGCCCAATGCAGGGCTCCATCTCATAACCCTGAGATCGTGACCTAAGCTGAAATCAAGAGTTGGATGTTTAACTGACTCAGCCACCCAGGCACCCCTGCCCTGATTTATATTTTAACAATATAATCTGGCTGTTGCTTTGAAAATACACTGAGGGAAGGCAAGGCCATACATTCGAAACCAGTTAGGAGGCAACCTCAGTAACTGAGGAGAGATGGTAGTGACTTGCATCAGGAGCACTGGGGTGGAGGAATTGAGAAGATGACTAATTTGTACACACTCTGAACATAAAATCCTTAGGACGTGCTGATATACTAGATACGAAGTATGATAGAGTGGAGTGAAGGGTAACTCTAAAATTACTGATCAGAACATGTCATTCATTAACTGAGATGGATTAGGTGGGAGGCAACGCATGTTGGAGAATTAACAGTTAGGACAGTTAACGGTTGTTAACTGTCACAGTGTTAAGCTTCAGATATTGAATATTTCTGTATGTAAGATGTTAGGTGGGTAGTTAGATATTTGATTCTGTAATTGAGGGGAATGGAACAAAAACATTTGAGAGTTGTCAGTGAATAGATGGTACTTAAAACCACCGCGTAAGATGATACTACAAACGAAAGGTATGTAAATAGGTAAGATGAAAGCCACCAGGGTCGGACTGTGTGATAGAACTGGAGATTCTGATAGATGCAGCAACTTTTATGAAACTACTATCACGTCTTTATTTCAATATATCTTGATTGTATTATATCCAAATTACTTTAGAATAATTCTGGATATTTAGTTCCTAACATATAAAATAAGCCATTAGTGCATCAAACAATGTGTGCTTTAAGGCTAAGTCAGTTGGAGTGTATTTCCCGTTAGGTCTTAGTGAATTTTTATATCCTTAAGTTTACTGATTTTATGAATTTTGTGAAGTACGTTTGCTTTCACTTTTTCAGCCTTGTCACTTTAGATTGTGGAATCTAATTTGTTGATATTTCTGAGTATCATTTTGGGATAAGCCACGATGATTGAAGTTTTCAGGAAGCTTACAACTTAGTTGGCAATAAACAAAGACATATAAGTAAATAATTTCAGATATGTTGTATGTTAAAAAGAAAATACAAAAGGGTAAAGGGATAGGGAGCGACAGCAGTGGGTGACAGGAAATCTATTTCATGTTGGTGGTCAGGAAAAGCCTCTCTACGAAGATATTTGAACAATGAGCTGAATAATGAAAAAGATCCAGTGTGCACAGACACACAGACACAATTAATAGGGAAGATTATTACAGAGAAAGGGAAGAGCAATTGTAATAAATGTATAAGTATTCATTCATTTAGCAAACATTTACATAATAACTGCTAGATGCTACAATTTAAATAATATAGTCCCAATTCTTGAAAATGTTAGTCTGTTGGTCTAATGAGCACTCTTATCAAGCTTTACTATTCAATATCAACAACTAATTACCAGAACACATGGAGGTGTGAGTTGAGTGTTGAGCAGCAGTTTTCTTCATTAAAAACAAGTCTCATGTTCCTTGGGAATAGCTAGGTCATTGTCTCAGGTATACTTCTATTTTCTTTTTGCCTTTCTGCCATTCGTTCTTATTTATATGCATTTATGCAAAGATCTACATGTTCTTTGTGAAATCTTTTCCATGTCCAGGTACTTCACTGATAGGACATTAATGCTCTTTGTCCTTCATTTTATACCCCTTCTACCTGCTGCATACTTTGAATCTCACATGCTTTCTGTACTGTCAATATACTCCTTTCTGTATACTGTGATTTCCTGCAGAATGTAATTCACTACCTTGTCATTTCCTCAGTGTTATCATCTGTTCCTACATACAGTCCCTATTTCTTAAACTTTTAGTTTTAGAATAGTTTTAGGTTGACAGAAAATTTATTTATTTATTTATTTATTTTTTCCCATTTTATTTATTTTTTCAGCGTAACAGTATTCATTCTTTTTGCACAACACCCAGTGCTCCATGCAAAACGTGCCCTCCCCATTACCCACCACCTGTTCCCCCAACCTCCCACCCCTGACCCTTCAAAACCCTCAGGTTGCCCCAACCTCCCACCCCTGACCCTTCAAAACCCTCAGGTTGTTTTTCAGAGTCCATAGTCTCTTATGGTTCGCCTCCCCTCCCCAATGTCCATAGCCCGCTCCCCCTCTCCCAATCCCACCTCCCCGCAGCAACCCCCAGTTTGTTTATGAAGATAGTACAGAGTCCTCATATACCCCCTATGCAGATTCCACTATGATTAATATCTTGCATTAGTATGGTACATTTGCAACAATTAATGAAACAATACTTAACTTTATTTAGAATCCCTTAATTTTTACCTAATATCTTTTTTGTCCTCCAGGGTCCCATCCAGTGTATCACATTCCTTTTAGTTGTCATGTCTCCTTTGGCTCCCCTTGGCTGTGACAGTTGCTCAGTCTTTCTTTGTTCTTGGTGACCTTGACAATATTGAGAAGGCCTCGTCGGTATTTTGTAGAATGTTCCCCAGCTTGTGTTTGTCTGATATGTTTTTCATAATTAGGTTGGGTCTGAGTTCTGGGAGGAAGATCACAGAGGTAAAACAGAGGTAAGATGCCATATTCTCATTACACCAAGGGGTACATACTACTAACATTGACTTATTGATGCTGATATTGATCTCGATGAGCTGGCTGAGATAGTGTTTGGTTTTTTTCCTCTCCACTTAATGTATTGTACATAGTGTAATGCAGTTTCTGTGCACAGCCCACACTTAATGAGTAGAGAATTGTGTTCTACATCTTTAAAGGCAAAGTATCTACCTAAATTATTTGGAATATCTCTACACAACAGATTTGTGTCTTCTTTTCCCTTTTCTTTTTCTTTCTTTCTTTCCTTCATCTATCATCTTATCATTAATTTAACTATTTATATTAGTATACATCAACGGGTATTTGTTTTGTGGCTCACTTTAATTTGTTTTACCCTTTTATCCCACCTCAAAAGCAAGGAAGACCTTTTGCCTTTTTTTTTTTTTTTTTTTTTTTTTTAGTTTTTAGTTTTTATTTTAAATTTGCCTTTTCTTTGTCAGAGAATGCCAACACACTGTTTTCGGGGCTTACTTTGGACTTTGATCTAAGGAGTTGTTCTAGCCATATAGTGCTGGTATTTTCTTTGGGAGCCGAAAAGAGCCCAACTTTTTCTGACACACAGACAGCAATAGCTCTTCATCATCTTAGTGGCTCAGAAGAAGTAAATAGCTGAATTAGGGGACAGAAGGAAAGCAAACAGCACTGAAGTCCCATGCCTGATAGTTCCTTATTGTCCATCCTCCAGGATGGGCCAACTTTTCTACCCTGAAGCTGTTTTTTTTCTTCCCTCCTAGAATATACTAATATATTTAAGAAGTACTCTTTAATTTCACTTTCCCTTTTATTCATTTTTTTAAATATCTCTGCTTACTCTACAACCTCTTGAAATCTGGTTTCAGTTCTGCATAAGGCACAATTTAGTATAAGACTAAAACTGACTCTAAAAGTGTAAATGTTTCTCAACTGCCATATCAGCAAATATTCAGCATTTTAACAACATACTCCAAATGTAATGATTTAAGTTCTTGGTGGGTTTTGTTTTTATTGGGCAGCCACTGTTTTCTTCACCAGAAATACTAGTTAAAAATGTATAAGGGGCTCTTCTGTGAGACAAATCTGCTGTGTAGAGATATTCCAAATAATTTAGGTAGATACTTTGCCTTTAAAGAGGTAGAACACAATTCTCTACTCATTAAGAATCTTCTGGCCCCACATATAGTTCTCCTTGTCACCACTGTGTCAGAACAAAAGTGTCCTCTTGGTAAAATCAAGATCAATATATTGGTTAGTACTGCCACACCTGTAGAATTATTATCTGCGTTGTTTCTTTCACTCTTCATGTACTAGTTTACATAACTATTTTTCCATATGTATTTTAGAAGCCTGTGTGTTAATTTATACACATCTGACCTTGCTGAATATATACATTTTCTAGAAGTACCTTTCTTTATAGTCCCACTTTAGAGTTGATCACAAGGGAAACATATGTGAGATATGGAAGGTAAAAGTGAAGTAGCTCTGGAAGCTGGTACAAGGTGTAGGCACTATTGTAGCTCATACGTGTTGCTGATCTTCTGGCTCATCTTGCTTGGGTGGGGCAGCAAGCTGGCCTTTAGGTGTTCGAATCCCACAGGACCTCCTCCATCTAGTTCTGGGCTAGGCACAAGTCCAACTCTGTAATGAAAAGTTGCAACTTGTGTAGGTCATCAAAGTAATCAGGGCTGAGTCAGATTCAGTTCCAATTTGTCCTAATGAGTTTTCTCAGTCGATTTCATTTTTTCCCTCTCTTATTCTACCTCACATTCAGCTCTCCTTTCTGTCTGCTGATCTTGCCAACCCTTAATGTTCATGGTTGCATGAACTTCATCATCACTATTCAAGTGTACAAACGCTAGGATGACAACTAAACACACACATGCACACACACACACAAACGCACACATAAAATTAAAATGATAGGGAATGAAATCATATAAAATATTCAAGTAAGACTCCTAGAAAGCAGATAAAGAAAGGACAACAAGAAAAAAAAAATTAATAAATATTAAATAGCTAAAAATGCAGTAGATATTAAACCATATATTTTAATAATCATTTTAAATGTGACTGGTCTAAATACACCACTTAAAAGATAGAGATTATCAGAGAGTATAAAAAAACAAGACCCACCTATCTATTATCCAAAAAGGAAAAAAAGTACCCTACTTTAAATACAAGAAGTCAGCTAGCTTAAAAGTAAAGAGATAGAGAAAGAAATACCGTGTTAACACTAATGAAAAGAAATATGGAGTAATGGAATAGTTATTTTAATTTCATACAAACACTATAGAGCAGGAAAATCATCAGAAGGAAAAAGGGGCATTACATAATGATAAAAGGGTCAATTCTCCAAAAAGACAAGCAATCCTTAATGTATATGTACTTAATACCAGGGAATCAAAATATGTGGAGCAAAAACTAATAGAATTAGACAATAGAAATAGACAATAGAAAATAGACAACTAACATAGGTAAAAACCTCAACACTCTTCTACAAGTAATAAATGGATCCAGCAGGCAGAAAATCAGCGAGGACATAGCTGAATCCAGTAGCCACATCAGTGAATTGAATTAGATCTCATCAGCATTTGTAGAATACTTCACCAAACAACAGCAGAATACATCTTTTTCTCAAGTTCCCATGGAAAATTTACCAAGATATACCACATTCTGGGTCAGAAAACATACCTTAACATATTTAAAATAATAGAATGTATACAGTGTATACAATATGTACTCTCAGACCACAATGGAATGAAATTAGAAATCAATAAAAGAAAAATAGCTGGAAAATCACAAATATATACTTAGAAATTGAAAAACATAATTTTCAATAACACATGGGTCAAAGAGACAATCTTAATAAAAATTTTTTTGAGCTTTAAATTATAATGAAAACATATCTACCAAAATCTGTGGGATACAAAAAAAAAGTGTTTGTTTTTTTTTTTCTATTTTTTGAAATCACAAAAACTTAAGGTTTTAACATGTGGCACATTTCTTGAATAAAATGAAAACTTTTCAATACACTGAAATGTAAACCACCATTACATATAACACATGGCAGGGTAAAATAAAATACTAAGATTACACAATCCCTGCAATAGCCATGGTCTTATTCTTAGATGCTTCCTCCATCTGCCAGATGTGTTCTGCTAAATAAGTACATAGCTCACCGTGTCTTCTGGGTCGCATTCGGCCAAGGCTGTAGCCCAAAGATTACTCATCTGCCTGGACTGTGGTGTTGGCTCTGTTCAAAAGCAAGACAGTTACCAGCATATTCAAACAGTGTATTGAACATACTTTAAATATCAATTGAGAACCATGAAGGTAACATAATAATGTTATCAGAAAGAATTTAGCAATTAAGGACAGCTGTGTAAGCTTGAGACTGAAAAGTGGTTTGCTGCTTTCACATCTTTGGTTTCTTGGGTAGTGACCACTGAAACAGCAAGATGGGTGGAAAGTTATATCATTCAATGCATACAATAGAAAAGAATGAATGTCTGAAAACAATAATCTAAGCTTCCACTTTAGAATACCAAAATAAAATAATAATTTAGATTAAAGGAATAAGAATAAAACCAATAAAAATGAGAGCAAAATCAATTAAATTGAAAACCAGGAAATGATGAAGTCAAGAAAATCAAAACCTCACTCTTTAAAAAGACCAATAAAATGGATATACCTATAGCCAGAGAACCAAGGGTGGGTGTGGGGGAAGGAGAGAGAGGGAGAGAAAACAGAAAATCAAAGACCTAATAATCAGGAAAGCCAGTGCTTTAAGTTCTGAAAGGTTGATAACCATTTTGGGTCTAAAAGACAGGAAGACAGACACCCCAGTTCAAAGCAGTCAGAGAGTAGTTATCTCTTACTTAGATTTGGGTTTCCAGTTGATTGGATGAGGCCACTCCACATTACGGAAGGCAGTTTTCTTCACTCTGTCTACCGATTGACATGTCAACCACATCCAGAAATTACATCCATCCCTTATGGACACACCCAGAATAATGTTTGACCAAATGTCTGGTTATCTAGTGGTCCAGTCAAGTTGACACATGATGTTAATCACCACATGGAGTATGAAAAATGAAGGAATTCATCATTACTGAGCCCGTGGACATTAAAGGAAAACAGAGTAATATGAACAATTAGGTGGACTGGACTAATATCTTGAAAGACAAAAACTATCAGTAACTAAACAAAATAAATAATCAAAGGTTCATAACTACTATAAAAAATAAAGTAAAAATCAATAATTTTCCAAAATTAAAAAGTACTAGGCCCAAATGGTAAATTCTATTGAATATTTAAGGAAAAAATCATTCCAATTTTCTGTAACATCTTTAAGAAAATTTAGGCAGGGCTGCCTGGGTGGCTCCGTGTGTTAAAGCCTCTGCCTTTGGCTCAGGTCATGGTCCCAGGGTCCTGGGATCAAGCCCCGCATTGGGCTCTCTGCTCAGCGAGGAGCCTGTTCCTCCTCTCTCTCTCTGCCTGCCTCTCTGCCTACTTGTGATCTCTGTCTGTCAAATAAATAAATAAAATCTTAAAAAAAAAATTTAGGCAGATGGACCATCTCCTAACTCATTCTATGAAGCCAAAAGTGTCATAAAATTTGATAAGGAAATGACAGAAAAACAGCTACAGACCAGTGTCTCCTATGAATGTATATACAGAATTCTCAGCAAACTATTTGCAAATCAAATCCAAAAATGTATAAACGGAAATATTCCCAGTTACCATTAGAATTTATTCCAGATTTGCAAATCTGATTCAACAGTCAAAAATAAATTTACATAATCCTTCACAATAACAGGCTAAAGTATATGATCATATCAATAGATTAAAAAAAATTGACAGAACTCCATACTTATTCAGGGTAATAATAAAGATATGAATAGAAACTTCTTTAATAAAGAATATTTCCAAAAATGATTGTTTTGTGGGTTTTGTTTTTGTTTTTTTTAAAGAAATCAGAAGAGGGCCACTTTTTTTTTTTAAGATTTTATCCATTTATTTGACAGAGATCACAAGTAGGCAGAGAGGCAGGTAGAGACCCGATGCAGGGCTCAATCCCAGGACCCCAAGACCGTGACTTGGGCCAAAGACAGAGGCTTAACCCACTGAGCCACCCAGGTACCCCTGGGGTTTTGTTTTTTTATTTTAGTTCCTGGTTCAAATCAATCTCTGTAAAAATGCAACATTGTAAAATCACAGCACTAGTTGAACAGAAGCTAAGTGGAAGACAAATGACCACAGATGAAAAGGAATACAGTTTTTGCAAAAATAGTTGAAGGGGGGCCTGGGTGGCTCAGTGGGTTAAAGCCTCTGCCTTCAGCTCAGGTCATGATCCCAGGGACCTGGAATCGAGCCCCGCATCGGGCTCTCTGCTCCGTGGAGACCCTGCTTCCTCTTCTCTCTCTGCCTGCCTCTCTGCCTACTTGTAATCTCTGTCTGTCAAATAAATAAATAAAATCTTAAAAAAAAAATATTTGAAGAAAATCACCAAACAAATGGACCACGACTGCCTCAACAATCAAAAATAAGTTAATTAAAAATAAAGCATACTAAAAAAAAATAATAAAGCATACTAGGGAAGAGAAGAATCTAAGTTCTAGAGTTACTATTTCATTAATATTCAGATATTTAATTCTCAACAAAAAATAACAAAGCAAGTTACGCAGTTTCGCATACACTGGTTTCTGAGGAGGCAACAGTTGATCAAAGACCTGCATAACAGAGCGATTGAACCACAGAAATAACCTTAGAACATCTCTAGTTGTGATCTTCACTGATTTTTTTGTAAAATAAATAATATTTTGGGGCTAATAATGTTGGAGAAAAGGTAGCCATTGGCCAGATCACGAAGGTCATGCAATATACCTGCAGTGCTCACTAATATTTAGGTATATTGCTCGATAATCCTGTGAGGCTGGATTATCTCTGATTCTCATATTTCTTACCTGTGAAATCAAGTTATTCATTGTTCTAAGTCTAGGATAGGAATGTGAAAGTGGGGCTGGGGTGCTAGTTGTATTGCATTCTTTCTTCTAGGTGATAGTTATGTGAATATTTTCATTTTGCATGCACGCATGACTTATGCATCTTAAGGCATTTGTGGTAAACTTAATCAAAGGTTTAGAAATGCGGGGCGCCTGGGTGGCTTAATGGGTTAAGCCTCTGCCTTCAGCTCAGGTCATGATCTCAGGGTCCTGGGATCGAGCCCCGCATTGGGCTCTCTGTTCAGCGGGGAGCCTGCTTCCCCCCTCTCTCTGCTTTCCTCTCTGCCTCTTGTTATCTCTCTCTCTCTTTAAAATAAATAAATAAAATCTTTAAAAAAATGTTTAGAAAGCATAGCTATTTAACAGTGCTCTTGTAAAAAATAAACAATATGTATCTATGTAAAGTATCAAGCAAAGTACCTGGTACAGATTAGTACATACCTCTTGTCCTTTTTTTTTCCTCTAGCCTAGTGGCCCTAGAGATTTCACAGTCCTTCTTATAGTTTACCTTTGTTTGTAAAGATCTGTTTATAAAAAAAGTAAAATATATTTCAGAACAAAAGAATCAAAAACAAAAATTGAGAACGTGCTCATTGATAAAGGAAAAAACCCAAATTTTACCACGAGCTGTCAAACTACCCCTACCCTTACTAAAACATTTCAGTCTTCCTCTCCCTTTCCTCTAAGACAACTTTTTTTTTCCCTTCTGTGAGTAGAACATTTCATTTCTGAGATACATTTACTTAGCATTCCTAGCTTCTTCCAATTATCTTCCCTATACATTTTTAGTCAGTTTAAAAAATAATAATAGTAAGAAGAAGGCAGAAAGTAGTAGTAGTGAAACAAACCAGAATCCTTCAAAGCAATGAAGGTTGAGGAAAGACTTTATATTTGGAAGTAAATAGTGTCCCTTTCAGGTTTTTCTATTCCTTTCTAGATTCAATTCCTCAATGTTTCTGAACATCTAGGTTCCCCCCCCTTGCTATTATAATAATTTTCTGCATTTGTTTTTATCTGGATACTTCAGTCATTTCAGTGAAATTTGGAAAAGGAAAAATAAATATGTGATTGACATTCTGAAGGGAAAGCACTATTTCTGATACACAATTTTTAATACACAAGAAAACTTTCTTCTACAGTATTCTATTGCTTTATTTTTTAGGTTTTGGAAGCAGAGTTACATTGACTTTTGAAAACTGCAGATCTTTTTTTCTTTATCACTTGTAATCATCCATCAATGGTACGAAAGAGTTCTCCTAAAACACCATTTGGGTTGCCATTCTATAAATTTCTGAAACTTTATTTCACAAATATTAGTGCACTTATTTATACTAAAGAAGCATGATCATAAATTATGTAATAGCAATCATAGAATGCATTTGACGTGCCTAAATTTTCTTCTCTTAGAACCTCTCCTCCCTTGCAGATACCCTCACTTGGGGAAATCAATAAATTCCTAGACTCTCCTTCTTATGGGATTTTCCTTGAAGAAATTCTGAGCCCATGAGCAAGAAAAAGTGCACTTCCCCTAACATGACACCATTTCAGAATTGTCTCCGTGGTGTTTTTCATGCTCTGGGAAAGCAGTAAACCTCCGTGTTACTGTAATGTAAGAGGACACTTTTCTTGAGGAAAGGAATTTTTACAATTTGAAGGAGGCATTAAGAGTCAGCAATAAATCTTAATGACATAGGCTAGGACCTTTTTACCAGACAACTTTTAAGAAATATCTTCTGAGCTTGTTTCATCTCTTCTGCTTGGTAATCCTAACCTAACCTGCATCTGAGCTCCAATTTTATTAAACTTCTCAGCCCGTGAGTTTTATTTTATCCCATAAAAATTAGAATTCACCTGTTGAAATACTAGTTATTCTCACCAGAGATGTCTGCCTAAAAATGCTTGGTGACATTATGTTCTTCATAACACATATGTTCTTCATCTCACTTCACATTTGTCTTACTGTGTTTTGTAAAAAACCAAACAAAAAAACATGTTGTTTGCCCAAGAAGAAAAAGGACTCTAAAATGATCAATAGAGAGAGAGTCCTAATAAAACTGACTAAAACCATCCTGGAGTACTAACAAGTTTCATGTTTTGTCAGGCTAGCATCCTGTAGTGGGCAAACTCCACCCTAAGGTTACTGTCCAAAATGCTTGTATGAGTTCTATGGGCTTTATCCTGCCTTTGTGTCCCCAAGAGTTGATTTGGGAAACAAAATCCCCTTAGAGATGTAGAAGTCATCTTGTTACTACATGAGGAAATCCAAGAATATCACAGAGAAGATGATCAGTTGCCTTGAAATCATTTAATTACCCAATTAACCAATCATTGGCTGTCTACCTGTGTGCTTCTAATCGTGTGGAGATTTTTTGTTCTGTGGATATAGTATAGACTTCTTCTTGGCTCCAGTTTTCTCATCTGTAAACATGGGATAATAAACATATCTCAGTTATTATGAGGATGAGTAAAATAAAACAGAAAAAAAACACTTAGAAAAATGCTCATTGCATACAAAGTGCTCAATAAATGCCAACTGTTCTTATCTTTTCTTTGTCATAGTTAAGCTTCTTTCATCAGGTGTTCTGTTATTTGCAGCCAGAGGTACATTAACCATTACAAGCACTGTGTCCTTCTCACATAGAGCAGGATTACTTGCCGGCAGCTCTGAGTGGTTAACAGTTCCATGGCATATATTGTAATAATAGGTTAGGTTTAGATCGTTTTTTCCTTCAATAACATTAAGTGTGATTTCTCATCTAGTCTAATTAATTCATATAAGATATTGTTCCTTTTTCTTTTATTGTTCAAAAGCATTGATAAACTGGACATCATTCTCCTCCAAAACAAAGTGGAGCAAAATAGAGCTAAGAAGAGACTTGAAGTCTCCAAGTCATTCTTTCCTAATACCATATTGATATTTCTCATGTTGTTGCCACCATTTAATCCCCACTTAAGAATATATGTTCATATGATTTTTTGGAGGGGTTGGGGCAATCATCACCAAAGATAAATCCTCATTTATCTTTAATTGATAAAAACATTTTTGGAATAAGACAGTATCTAAGTACAAGGAGATTCAGGAGGCTGTCTATCACATGCAGCTTTCCTTGTGAAACTGTCAGCATCTGTCAGTGAACCATTGTTACTCTCTCCCTTAGATTGTCTAGTTTTGTCTGACTTTTGCATGGGAAAAGAAACGGTTGGCGGAGGCCTGGCTATTGCTTCAGTGTCAGTGAACACCCATTTTCCTTTCTAAACTTCTTTTAAAAAGTCAAACACCATGGGATGCCTGGGTGGCTAAGTGGGTTAAAGCCTCTGCCTTTGGCTCAGGTCATGATCCCAGGCTACTGGGATCGAGCCCCGCATCAGGCTCTCTGCTCAGCAGGGAGCCTGCTTCCCTTCCTCTCTCTCTGCCTGCTTCTCTGCTTACTTGTGATCTCTGTCTGTCAAACAAATAAATAAAATCTTTAAAAAAAAAACCAAAAAAGTCAAACACCTTATTTCCCACCCCCACGGGGCTTCCTCTATCCACCTTCCCAGCTCTCTACTCAGTATGATTTTTACCTAATTTATGAAGGGAATAAGAACATTGTTTTTTAAAATCACCTACTGGAGTTATAAAAGATACCTAGAATTCAAGGTGCAGTCAAATATTTCAGGGGCATTACAGTATACTTCCTCCTTCAGGCAGTAAATGGCACCACTCTAAGTATGGAAATAGGAGCACTTTGCTGGAAATGGGTCAAAATTTGTACCATATCTTGACTTCTCATTTCTGTTTTTCAACTAACTTATAAAAATGAATAACTAATAGAAATAGCTTCTAGATTTTCCCCGTTTTTCTAAAGTCAAGCTATACTTGGTATCACTGTAAATCTCTTCTTACCTCAAATAAGTTTAGTATCTTACAAGCAAATGGGTGTGGTGAGAAAAGCTAAAAGAAAATCGAACAATCACATGTAGATTCCTTACACCCCTCAGCCTCTCAAAGAAAGCTTGACTGGAGTGAGTGGTTTATATATGTTCCTGCCAAAAATGCTAAATGCCAGGAACCCACAAAATTTCTTCTTTTTTTTTAAAAGATTTTATTTATTTATTTGACAGAGAGAGAGCACAAGTAGGCAGAGAGGCAGGCAGAGAGAGAGGAGGAAGCGGGCTCCCTGCTGAGCAGAGAGCCCGACGCGGGGCTCGATCACAGGACCCTGAGATCATGACCTGAGCCGAAGGCAGAGGCTTAACCCACTGAGCCACCCAGGCGCCCCGAACCCACAAAATTTCTTTACAGCAAGAAAATTTTTTTTCATACTCAGTTCGATGAATGGTGTAATGCTCCCTTTCTATCATAGCAAGTGGCAGAAAACAACAGGATAGTAAATCAAATTTTAATAAAAATGATTTTAACAAGAATAAGATATGTCCCATTAATTTGATCTTGTTAAAGTAGAAGCCATTAATTAGTGGATGAAACATTATTAATGGGGACCAAATAACATGGAGAATCAAAAAAAAAAAAAAAAAACCTGGAAATTATTCTAGAGAGTCCGAGAGGCGTGAATGTTCAGTCATCAATATCCACCTGAGGCTTAATTGTGTTGTTATCCCACTGTATCTTTTAAACCATCCTTTTGAATAAAATGCTATGTGTAGCACAGTGCATTGAATGTGACATATTGGTAACACATTATTTTGCCCCCATTTTTTTGTCTTCTTCCATCTTTCAGGGTCTTTCTTAATATATGGTTTATGCATACTATGAACTGAATGTTTGTCTACCCCAAACACAAACTGAATCCCTTATCACGGATGTGATGGTATTTGAAGGTGAAGTGTTTAAGAGATAATGAGATTTAGATGAGGTCTTGAGGATCGAGCCACCATGATGAATTAGTACTCTTAAAAAAGGAGAAAGCGGGGCACCTGGGTGGCTCAGTGGGTTAAGCCTCTGCCTTCAGCTCGGGTCGTCATCTCAGGGTCCTGGTATCGAGCCCCACATCAGGCTCTCTGCTCAGCGGGGAGCCTGCTTCCTCCTCTCTCTCTGCCTGCCTCTCTGCTTACTCGTGATCTCTCTGTGTCAAATAAATAAATCTTAAAAAAAAAAAAAAAAAGGAGAAAGCAACAGGAGATCTCACTGCATACCTGAACCAGGGAAGGGTTTAGTGAGGACATAACCAGGAGGAGGGTCTTCACCAGCAACCCTACCATGCTGACCCCTTGACCTCAGATTTCCAGCCATAAGAAATACAAGTGTGTTGTTTAAACCCCTAGTCTGTGGTATTTCATTATGGCAGTACACACTAAGATGGTGCTTAATGTGACTTTTCTGATTTTCAAACTCAGGGTTGCCCTGGCCTCCAACACTTGGTAGGGCTTATAGCATCTCATATGATTAGCCTTTCATAAATAAATTTTCCTCGTCCTTCTGAAGGCCATCTGAAATCTGTTCTTTTTTGTTAAAAGATACTATTTCTGGGGGTTTAAAACAATGCAAATAAATCTTGAGTGAAATCCTTTTATGCCCCAATAACTATTGATACTCTTGAATACATTAACATCAGATTTTTTAGTTGTCATCTGAAAGTTTAGAAGTTTTTCCTGGGGTGCCTGGGTGGCTCAGTCAATTAAGTGTCTGGCTCTTGATTTCCCCTCAGGTTGTAATCTCAGGGTCCTGAGATCAAGCCCTGCATCGGCCTCTGCACTGAGTGTGGAGCTTGTTTGAAATCCTTTCTCTCCGTCTTCCTCTTCCTCTATCCACTCCCCCAACCACCCAAGCTTGTGAGCTCTCTCTCTCTCTCTCAAGAAAAAAAAAAAAAAAAAAAGAAAAGAAAAGAAAGAAAGAAAAGATAAATAAAATTAAAAAAAAAATGTTTTTTCCTGATGGAATATGAGAGAGGGGAAAAATATTTTGTATTAAGTGGTGGCATGGCCACATAAGTATTACTAAGAAGAAAAGCATTTTGGGATCTCAGCATATTCTGGAAATAAAACAGTTTCTCATTCTGTTATGGATCATGATAGACTTCTCCCTCCTGCTTTTGCAGTGATCAAAAATTTGGGGAGTATGTGGAAAGAGTGAAGAGATTTTAAAACATGTCTTGATGTTTTCTTTTTAATCTTTTTTCTCTTGGCACCAGTTGAAAGTTTGTACCAGATATGGCCTTTATTTGACAAAAATAATTTCTTTAAAGATGTGACATCCAGTAGATAAAAACCAATAGCCACATGCGGCAACTTAAATTAATTAAACTTAAATAAAATTAAAAATTTGGTTCTCTGAAAAAAAATAATAGTTCTCTGGTTCCACGAGCCCACATTTCAAGGGCTCAGTATAGGCAGGACAGTTTGGAGCATTACTGTTATCATAGAAAGTTTAATCAGAGAGCTGTGCTAGAGAGTGTTTTCAAGATACAGCTGTGGCCAAAAAATATTTCTATATAATTTAATTAATTTAAACAAATTAATCAGTTAATTAATGATTTATTTATACAAATTCAATGATACCTATATCTTCTGTGATTTTGGAATATAATAATTTAGCAGTATAAAATCTATAACTATCTTCCTTAAAGGTGAAATGTTTTAGAAAAGGAACAGTGTAAAGTGGCTTGCTATTCTAACTGTAAACATTTACTAGTTAACAGTTTTGAGTTACTAACAGGTAGAATAAGCTAAGAAAAATCAAGCTTAAGGAATTAGGAATAGAAAAACAAATCATTATTCACTTATATATGGAAGAATCTATAGGGTTTTTAATTAAACATTATTTTAGTAAGAAAGTTTGTGAAGAATATTAAATCAATATATTTATTAAAAATATTGTGTTTCTATATAAAAGGAACAGATATTGAAATAATTTGGTATAATTTCCAATAGCATCAAAATAAAAATACCTAGGAATAAATCTAGATAACGATACATGAGAATTGTGTGGAACAAAATATTAAACTCTTGAGGATCATTTAAGAAGATCTAAATGAATGAAATAATATACCGTGTTTCTGGGCTGGAACACCCAAATGTATAAAGAAGACAGTTCTCTCCACATTAATCTCTAGATACAAAGCAATTCCAATACAAATTCCAACAACTGGGGTATGTGTGCGTATGTGTGTGTATTTAATAGGCAGTCTGAATTCCAGCATTTTTACGAAAGTGGAAAGGACCACTACTACCAAGATAGACTTGAAAGAGAAAAAAAAAAAACCCGAAGAATTTTGTAGTTGTAAAATTTATAATAAAATTATAGTAATTAAGATGAAGCAATTATGAAGGAATATAAATAGAAAAAATGTAACAGAAACTAGAAACTACATAGGTATGACAACAAAGACTGCTATTTAGAAAAGACGAAAATAGGGAACATACAAAATTCATTAGTCTGTTGCAGTTCTAGTATCTTGTTGAGCAGACATTATAAAAGGAACCCCCTATGTTGAAATTAGTGGTTAGGAATAACCTCTTAAGATTTGAATTTGGCTCCATATATACTTACACACATTAACACACACACATAAATATAGTGTGTGTGTGTGTGTGTGTGTGTGTGTGTGTGTGTGTGTGTGTTTGTGTGTTTGAGTAGCCTTGGCATCATCTGTGGTCTTCCTAACAAAAGTTGGGGAAGGCCTGAGACCTGAGATTCTACCATACTTGTAACTTAAGTTAGCCTGGCACAGCTTTATAGATATTGGCAGAAAACATGAGACTCCTGGGACAGAGACAAAAATTCTTATTATTCATAGCAGTAGCACTAGCCAGAACATCATTTTCTTGTGCCTATCCCCTGAGACCCATTTCCCTCGGGAAGACATAAAGAGGGCCAGATGATACTTGACAACACAGTGTCCTGCATGAACTTTTGGAACTCATGTCTTAAAAATGAGTAATAAGAGTACCTCATTCAGTACCTGGGATACATTATCTTAATTATACTGGACAGTAAACATTCCGGAATTTTATCTAGATATTTCTATTTTCCAAAGCTTCTCACTATACAAATACCTCTGCAAAGATTTTTCTGGAGCAAAACTAATTAATGCCTCTACTAGCAAGACAGACAGAAACATGAGAAAGCCATGGAGAAGTATACCCTGACACCTGCATTTCCTTGGCTACTTCTGAAGTCAGCACTGGAAAATAAGTTCTCCCAGGAGGAGGGGACTGAGAGTTGGAGAGATGTTTTAGCTAGTTTCCTGTTTATAAAGGATTTAATTTCCTAGGGATTTTTGCAAATGTCATACAGTCAAAAATATTTTTTGTTCAGGATTTTGTGTCTTGGGAGAAAACTAAAGCTTCTTACCTTTTTGAATTTGTAGAGTTCTATGTATTATTGGCCATATGCATAGACTGGACAGTTTTCTATCTTTGTATTTAATGTGGATATACTGAGCCTATCAGTTTGGTGGGAGAGTAGTCTCCTTACCCTGAAAAAATTTGTTCAACTATTACGATTCCCAGGTATCTCATCTTCTTCTGTCATTTCAACCGTTGGTGCCTGAATTTATCCTAGATTGGACATTTGCCATTAAGCTGAGTTCTACCTGACTTTTCTTGCTCATAGCATTTCTCAATTTTATCTTTTACTATTTAGGATTATTAATAAATTGCCATGCCCAGTTCTTCATGCCCATAAATTTCTGAAGTCCTCTAATTCCTTCTTGCAAGTAGGAGATTTTTTTCCTTAAAATAACCACATTAAATGCAACCAAAAAGAAGCCAGTCCACATGTAATGTTACCATTCTGTTTTTTTAACACCTGTCTCTAAATTCATAATATGTATAATATGTATTAGCTGCTTTTCAAATCACAGGAAGAATTATTACCTAATATTTTGCCTGTCCATTCCATGGATTGCTATATGTCCAACTCTCAGTATCAGCTTTCTCTCTGTAGCCAGTCACATATTTTAGGTTTCTAATTTTTTTTTTGATAATACCCTAATTCTAGGAACAAATTTCTAAAACACATTCTTAATAGTTTCTATAATAAGCAATCCTCAAAATCCCAAGTTGTTTAAAGCAAAGATTTCTTTCTTATGATCATATATGTCTACTGAGTGTTGGTAGGGGTGCTCTGTTTCTAACAGTCTTTTAGCAACCTAAGCAGACAAATCAGCTGGGATTTTGAATGTTATTGGACATTGGTTAGAGGAAGTAAACAGTTGGGGTGGGGTGGGGCAGGAGAGTCTTACACTGGCAATTAAGTGTACTAACCAGAGGAAACACATACCTTACTCAACGAAGGAATGATAATCCTAATACTCCGAAGATAGTTTCAGTTGTCACAAGTGGAAGAAACTGACTAAATGTTTAGCTGAAACCTGCTGCTGGAATATTGCTGCTTCTTGCCACAGATACTAAAGGGAATATGATGGTATGCATCACACCCAATACCTGAGCAGAATACCCAGAAGATAATCAGAATAATCAGAAGTTTGGGAATGGAGAGAGAGAAGTTAAGGTGCAAGTAGTTGGTGGTAACAGGGAGCTTAGGACTAAGCAGTATAGCATGGCGAAACATGAATTTGTTTGAGATTAGAAAAACCTGTACTGGAATATCTGTTTTTCTGTTTACTATGTATGTGACTATAGGAAAGTAATTTAACAATATCTGAGTCTTTATTTTACCTATAAAAACTAGAAATACTAATATTCAGTTATTGGGGCCTCTCCATTAATGATAAAGAAGCACATGGAATGATGCTGGTACAAAATCTCTATTTAATAAATAGCAGCAGCTGCCATTATTATCAGTAGTAGTGGTAGTAGTAGTGGTAGTAGTGGTAGTAGTAGTAACCATAGTGTCTGATGCTGTTTACTAATACCTTCTCTGCAAAAGTCCAGCAGTTCTTTGGGTTACTTTTTGATCTGATAGAGTGTGTATTTTATTCTTATCTACTCCTTGTTATTTTCTTTTCATCTACATGGTTAAGAACAGGAGAAATAAAGAGGAAATTATACGTTTGTAGAAAACACGATTATTTAATTACACCAAAGTACATTGATAAACTCAGCAATAAGAAAACAATGAGATACCACTACACAGCTATTAGAATGGCCAAAATCCAGAACACTGATGACACCAAATCTTGGCAAGGATGTGGAACAACTGGAAGTCTCATTAGTTGGTTGTGGGAGTGCAAAATAATACATCTCTTTTGAAAGAAATTGACTGTTTCTTAACAAACTCTTTCCATACAACCCAGCAGTCATACATACAGCAGCTTTGTTCATAATTACCAAAGGTGGGAAACAGCCAAGATATTCTTTAGTGGATAAATGTATAAGTAAACTACGGAATCTTATTTAGCAGTAAAAATAAATGACCTATCAAGCCATGAAAAGACATGGAGGAAAGTTAAATGCATAATACTAGTGAAAGCCAATCTGAGAAGTCAGCATACTGTTTGATTCCAACTATATGAAGTTATGGAAAGGGCAAAACTATGTAGACAGTCAAAGAATCAGTGGTTTCCTGGGGTTAGGGAGGAAGGAAGGAAGGGATAAATAGGCAGAACACATGGAATTTTTAGGTCAGAGGAAATACTCTGTATGTTACTGTAACAGTGGATAAATATCATTATACATTTTTCCAAACTCATAGAATGTAGAGCACCAAATGTGAACCCTTATGTAAACTATGGACTTTGGATGATAGTGATATGTCAAGATAGGTCTAGATATTGAAACAGATGTACCCCTGGTGTAGGATGCTCATAGAGGGCATGCTTAGTTTTGCTGTGAACCTAAAACTGCTCTAAAAAACAAAATTTGTTAATACGAAGAAAAAAAAAGAAAAAAGGACTTTTTTGAGTTGACTTGAACTTGAAAAAAATCTGGGGGTGCCTGGAATTCTCAGTTGGTTAAGTGTCCAACTCTTGGTTTTGGCTCAGGTCATGATCTTGCAGCTGTGGGATTGAGCCCTGCATCAAGCTCTGCGCCTTGTGTTGAGTCTGCTTCACGTTCTCTCTCCCTCTCACTCTCTCTCTTCTTCTCACTCACTCTTTCTCAAATAAAGAAATAAAAAATCTTAAAAAAAATCTCAGTTATGAAAGAGTATTTGCCACCTTGATTAGTAGGATAGCTTTATTGATTCTTGTGACATGATATATAGGTTAAACTGTTCTGGTGAAGAATTATACAATTAATCATAGGGAAATGAGGCAAACAAAGTTAATCTAATATTAAGTTATCTGAAATATGCCCTATTCCATAAAAGCAGGTTGAAGAACATTGACATAAACTCCATCTCTCTTCATTTTGCTTCTTTATAGAGAGTTGTGCATAATTTAAGTGTCAGTGTTTCCAGGAACATGTGGCCAAATAAGACATTCATGTCACTTTGTCTTTCTGATAACTTCATGGAGAGTTATTCAATTAATTAGACTAACATCCCAGGATAAGGGGAGACATTTCTACCTAAGTCTCCATGAGGCTGCAGTGACTAGATCAGACTACTGGAGTTGCCTTTGAGCCAAGTTTTGACAGGAGTTCTGACGTCTCTCTCTCTCTCTCTCTTTTGTATTTTTTTTCCTCATGGAATTTATTGTTCAGAATGTGACAGTGAAACAATACGTTTGACTGTTTTGTAACAAAGGGAAAACTTCTGGAAGTGGGAAATGTGAAGTGGTACATGTCTACTCTGCCTGATACATGCTATGACACTCAAACGCACTGCCTCTCAATTCCAGATCTCCCCTTCTTTATTCTCCTTTCAGATACCGAAATTGTATCCTGTAGCCATTTCTCCCTTTGCGGCTGTCTCAGTACTAGGGTTTGTCACTACAAGGAGCTGGAGGGACAACGTAAGAGGAAGGGGCTTCCTGCTTCTGTGTGCTGTTTCCAGGCACAGGCCAGTCAGTGATTTAGTATATATAGGAGGACTGTAGCGCTCTCTTCAGGAACCTTCATGGACTCGTTCTAGTTCTGCTTTCGCTATCCTACAGGTTTTCTAATCTGGCAGGCCATTCTTGCATCTGAGCTCTGGTCTGTTCGCTCTGGCAAATTTCTTCATCTCTGTAAAGCTGGTATTCCTGTAGCAGCAACATACTCTCCAGAGGGGTCTGAATTTAAGATGGAAATGGGAAGACAGTCTTTAAGTCTGTTCCTTCCTTGCTTACATTTCCTCAGCTTTAGGGAAAATAGTAGCTGATTTAAGCCTTTTCTACTAATGTACACCATACAGTTTCCTTTTAACCTTCCACGGCCCAGTTGATAATTCCGTACATAAAGTTTCCCCCTTCAAATTCCCAATATGGTTTATGTCTTCTGAATGATACACATGTATTAAGTATGTACCTAGTGCTTGGCAATAGGAAGTCCAAACATGGTACTGTGATTCCAATTATATTTATTAGTGGAGGCTATGGCAAAAAGCTTCTTCTTCCATAATGGTGCTTGGTAAGAATGCATCTATTTAAGATGAGCATTCATGCCATCAGTGAGGAATAATAATTCAGTCTATCCAGTATTTATCCCAGTGGTTAATGGTGCATGTGTGTATGTGGGTGTATTTGTGGTACATGATCTCTCAAGATAAACCCACTAATTCTTTAATTTCTTGAAACTTATTTTTTCTGCTGTTTGTACTTGCATAATTCTACTTCTTTTAATGACTAACACGTGGAAAAGGAGATTCGTTTGCATACACTGTTTTGTAATCATCTATTTAATTGTCTCACTTTTTTTTTTTCCCCTAAACCGGAATGAGAATTACATTGTACTTGACATATAAATGTCAAGCAGTAAGTATTTGGATATAAATGCTTATCCTATCTCTCTCTGCTAGGTGAGATAAATTACAGAATTCAAAATACTTTTGTTGCTGCTGCTTCTAGGTATAGCTTTCCCCCAAGGTAAAATTTGAATATTACTTAGAAGGATTTTTGTGTATGGGTATAAGTGTTAGAAAGAAGAGAATTTTCCCAATAATATCTGCTTTATTTACCACAGTGAAGGGAATCTAGTACCTGGTTCCTAAATGGTTTATCTTCACTTAACACTACAAAAGGAGGACCTTGGGGTTACTTCAAAATTTGAATATCCTAAATCTCTGCCTGGTTTGTTAAAAATTACTCCATTTTTATAAGGAAGATGTGGTACATATACACGATGGAGTATTATGCCTCGATCAGAAAGGATGAATACCCAACTTTTGTAGCAACATGGACGGGACTGGAAGAGATTATGCTGAGCGAAATAAGTCAAGCAGAGAGAGTCAAGTATCATATGGTCTCACTTATTTGTGGAGCATAACAAAGAACATGGAGGACATGGGGAGATGGAGAGGAGAGGGAGTTGAGGGAAACTGGAAGGGGAGATGAACCATGAGAGACTATGGACTCTGAAAAACAACCAGAGGGTTTTGAAGGGGCGGGGGGGGTGGGAGGTTGAGGAACCAGGTGGTGGGTAATAGGGAGGGCACGTACTGCATGGAGCACTGGATGTGATGCCAAAACAATGAATTCTGTTACGCTGAAAGTAAAAAAAAAAAAAAAAAAGTGGAAGCATAAAAAAAAAATTACTCCATTTTTTATTCTTAAATTCTAGTGCTTGTTTTCTCATTTTTGCCCCATTTTAAGTCACAGATTTACTTGAATTAATTTCCTTTTTACAGCCCTCATCCTATTGTGTTCAATGACTTTAAACATTTTAGGAAGACAGTAATATGTAATGAAAAAAACAAACAAAAACTTTCCCATCTTTATGTTCTGACTGCCTCTTCAGTAATATATTATCTTTATCAAGTTACTTAAATGCTCTGAGCATTTCATTAAATAACGATGATAATATGGTCCATGTGATATTTAATTATATAATTGTATTAGACGGGATCTGCCAAGATGATGCTTTGTACCAAACGGTTCCATAATCTCAGTAAGCATTTATGTCTCAGAAGAGATGTGGGTGGCCATTCTATTTAGGGGGCTTCTTATAAAATTAGCACTTTAGCATAGTGATTTGATGAAATATTTATGAAGTCTGTTGGTCTGAGCTCAGTTCTTAGCTCTAATATTTACTATGTGACCCTGGATATGGTTTTTAGTGTTTCTGTGATTTGGTTTCCTCATCAGTAAAATGCAGCTGATGATACTAATGCCTACATCTCAAAGGATTTGTGAGAATTAAACAAAATATTACTCAAAAATCTTTTAGGTTAGTGATTGGCAAATAGTAAGCCATACATAAATGTTAAACAGTATTAACATGATTTCAAAAGTATCAATTGTGGCAAAAATAGGCTGTCTTTTGAAGAGTATCACTGACATGAATGAGTCTTGGCAGAACTCTACTGCATTTCTGGTAGTGCTTCATTTTTATTTTTTCTTCTGGTAGTGCTTTAAACTTCATTTGTACCTCTTTCCCACTCAAAAGTGGCCTTTCTTTTTAGAATACCAAGAAAATAGAAGCTGATCACCTCTGGCTGATAGGTCAAACTTTTTTTCATGTCTTTCTAGTGGAAATTCAATAAAAGCTCATGATTCTTTGGGTCTCAATAAATCTGAAGAAAAATGTTAAGGATTTGGCTAACTACATCCAAAGAAAGCTTTCTCCCTGAATACTGAGCTTGTTCTCTCTAGATAAATAGGTGAATTTACTCATGAGAATTACTGTGTGAAAACCTTCCTCATCTCCAATCTTAATACTAATTTGGAACTATCTTCTAATTTTTCGTGTCTGTTGACTGGTACTCATTGTGTTGTTGTTGCTTGGTCATGCACTTTGTGGCACCTTGCCACATGCCAAACGGAAACTTTCTTATTCTCACATAAAAATAAAATTTTAAACATAAGTAAAATATACCTATAGATGAGCAACTTCTTCACAAATCCTCTGTCAAATAAAACTAAACAGACAAAACAAAAACAAATACAGACCTGATAAGAGGAGACCCAATATGAAAGGATTATTGTGAAGGCAAAGGCCCTAGTGCAATAGGATCGGAACATTCTGACCATAAAGGTAGGCGGATGTTTCTGAGGCTCCACAAAAGCAATTTTTCTTTTACAGAGAGGCGTGAACAGGCAAGGGGAACAGGGTGTGGGAAATAGGATGAGGGGTGTGTAGTAGACCACACACAGTTTCACTCTGGGGCCAGTCTGTTGTCAGGAGGGGCTTTTAGGTCATCTGTTGGCTGGCCCCAAGGGTGGGCCAAAGTTCAGAGATCTGGGGGAGAGGAGCTTGACCAAAATTTGGTTAGCAAGTAGTAGAAATAGAAACTGAGAGCAAACAAATCATATAAACAAATGTTATTTATTCGCAGGTTGCTGAATCAGGGGTTTCAGCTGCCATCACCTGGTTTTGGCAGAGACACAAAAGTAGGCAGAATGAGAAAGCTTTCTAGTGAAGAAAAGGGGAAGCTCAGGTATGACCTGATTTGAGGCTGTTGTTTTGAGGAAGCTATAGGTGGGCTAACTAGAAGTGGCGTTTCCTATATGATTGGTAAGGGGTACACATTTGACTTTCTCTGGTTGGTACAAAGTTGAAAAACAGAAATAAAAATCAGGAATGCTGTGTTGTTTATTAATCAAATCCTGACCATTATAGGCTGATTGCTAAAGAAGTAATTGTTTAGCTTTCTGGATTGTCACTTAAGATAGCAGTCTGGCTTCCTCCAAGTCTGATTTAGAGCAGGCTGGCTTCCTGGGTGGTTTGTTGTAGATAAGGATTTGGTTCCCTGGGCAGGTTGCAGGCTGGGGGTCAAAGTTCTTTTTTTTTTTAAGTAGACTTCACAGCCAGGGTGGAGCCCACTGCAGGGCTTGAACTTATGACCCTTAGATCAAGACCTGAGCTGAGAACAAAAGTTAGACGCATAACCAGTTGAGCCACCCAGGCACCCCACAATCCTGTTTTTATATATAGTCTGGCCATGGTTCATTTATATATTCCTTCTCTCAAAGTGTTTTGTTCTGATGAATTGGGACAAACCAATTCAGCTAATCACTTACTAGGGTAAGAATGGGAATTCAGAGGGTGTGTTTTTGGTTTCTGGATTTATCATAGGTAAAAAAGTAAGCCATTTCTAGGAACACAAAAGGATGGGGAGGTTTCTCAACTTTGCTGTATTCCAAGAGCTTAGGTTTTAGGTGAAATTCAACATTCTCAGAGCCTTATTCATACAGCAATATACATAGATGTATAAACAGACAGGTAAGTGTTAATAATGGACCAAACATCTCATAGAAGTTAATGTGAACATATCTAGCATGTCTGTCTGTGTTTATCTATCTATATCTATGTCTATATATAGATATAGGTATATCTTTAAACACTAAATATTTGATTTTGAATCTTCTGTTTGTTTTTTGAAAAAGAGATGAATCTAAATATTTGGGAGCATGCCTAGGGCTTTTCTGTATTCCTTCCTATGATACATTAATGAGGTATTTGAGGACATTTAGAAAACTTTCCTCAGGGACGCCTGGGTGGCTCAGTTGGTTAAGCGGCTGCCTTTGGCTCAGGTCATGATCCCAGCATCCTGGGATCGAGTCCCATATCAGGCTCCTTGCTCGGCAGGGAGCCTGCTTCTCTCTCTGCCTCTGCCTACCTCTCTGCCTACTTGTGATCTTTCTCTCTCTGTCTCTCTCTCTCTGACAAATAAATAAATAAAATCTTTAAAAAAAAAAAAAAAAGAAAACTTTCCTCACCCACTGATGTTTGCTACACTTTAGGTTGAAAATGCACTTCAGGCCATCACAAATAAAAGACTCCTTCCTCTGTTACTGAAATTAATGGGTATTTTATCCCATGTTGGTCATAGATGTGATTCCTCAGGCTTTGCTTTCCTTAGCCTTAGTGTTAAAGACTCAGCCATCTTTATTCAACTCAGTTTCTGTGATTGTCCTGCCACAGACTTGTGCACTTTCAGGGAAAGTGCTTGGAACAGATATAACAGACACTATACTTTAGGATTTACCAAGATTGCATTATAATTCAGAGCTAAAAAGAAATGCAGAAAAGGATCATTTATGGGATTGTTCATTATCACTCTCATTGATTTCCTTAAATTTAGCTCCACGTGTCCATAATGATTCAATAGAAGAGTCTCAGGAAATTTGAAAGGGCTGTTTAAAACAGCGTGATTGCCTTGTTTGTGTGGACAACTTTTTGATCATCTAAAAGTGAAATAAATTAGATGGTGGCATTTCCATTGTTGCTTTCTCACTGCTTAATCTATATCAGAGCAATATACATGTTATCAACCCATTCCAATCCTAACTCAATGTGAGGCTTTCAAAATTGAGCCATAAATCATTTTGAAAAAGGAATCTGAAAAAGGAAACAAAGATTTCCGTATAGGAAGCTGTATTCTAAAATTTAATTTTGCAAGAATCTTATTTAGAAATGTGAGATATAAAATGCATGTTATGGAACAGCTAGCAGAAAGCACAGGGTCATGTGAAGACAAGTATGAGACCAGTGGATCAAAGACATATACTCTGGTGTCCCCAGTGTGAAAGAGACCACTAACATAATATAAATTAGAAAATGGTAGAGAAGCTCCGTGTCTCCCAAGATAGCTGAACATGCCAGTTTACATGCTGAAGTGTATTGTACATGTATGTACATGTACATGTTAGAATGATCAAATACAGGTACCTGTACATATTGGAATGGTCAAATATAAATGGGAGAAATAATTATAAGCATATGTGAACCATTAGCCTTTGCAATGTGAAGAGTGTTGTTGTTGTTTTTGTTGTTGTTCTTTGTTTGCTTGATCAGTGTTGCTCCATAAAATATGGAACTTTAAGAGAAAGAAAACTTTATAAAATTATTTCAGTGGATGCTCAAATGCAAAATGCAAGCATCTTTAAAATGAGATCAGGGAGGGATGAAAGTAGCAGAATGGGTAAGTAAGAGAAACCTGATAAATTTCACAAAGTATCCACTTTGGCTTAAGTATTAAGAAAACCTTACTATTAGTTTTGATTCAGATTCCAAACAAAACCAGGGCTAATGAATTAGATAATGGAAAATTTGAGAACTTCTGCTGCAAAAAAAGTAAACAAACTTCTAAGTCATGTTTTCTGTGTAAACAAGAAAAGTCAGGCAGAAATGAAATAAGTGGGAGCGTGGGTAAACTTGCCCCAAATTTCCCATTTATTAAGTTTCACTATAAATGTATAGCAACTAGACTAGGCTAGTGTATTCTTTGCAGAGGTCCCCTCTCCCTCGAAAGGATTTGATTGTTCAATTGAAAAACAAAGCTATCGCCTCTATTGTATGTGTGCCCCCTATATATCCCCTTATCTTTACCAATTCTGTGCATGCTTGCCTGACTTCCATCACAGAATCTGTATTCCTTTACCTGAGCGTTTTCTCTAGTTAGTGAGCAAGATTCATCAACCCACACTTGGGCCATTTGTGCTGAGGAAGTATGACCCCATGGGAGCAGTGCTTAACCAATGACTAAAGGGAGGTGATGAAAAAAATACATCACTCTTTGTCCCTTGTGTGGGGTAACTTGGAGGCATGATCTTCACACTGACTCCTAGGATTTCCCCCGCAGAATTAAGCTTCAGCTATCCACAATGGTACTGGGCTAGATTATGTACCTTCACTCCCATGTCTCACTGTTTCCTTCATCTTTCACACAAATACTTGCAAGAGATCCTGGTCTCAAGGTCTGCCACAGGGGAACCCAAAGTCAGACAAAGTTAATTGAGCAAGTTACTTTATATAATGTAAATATGTCATAGTCAAATCCTCAAAGTTGTTACCTTAAAATAACCTGTTTGATGATGGATCTCTGAAATCTCTGCTTGCGGAGAGAGAATGAGAGAGAGTGATTGAGTGAGCAAGCTTGGGTGTTTCAGTGGCTATAAGAAAATGAGATTCATTCCGGTGCAGCCATTTTCAAGAAGTGAAGGGTGCTGTGAGCAGCAGCTTGCGGTTGAAGTTAGTGATGTGGGCACAACTGCCGAGACATAGATTTGGCCTCTACTCCATATGCGCTGCACAGCTGGCTAGGCTGCTGGAGGAGCCTGCTGTAGAAGGACAGCCTGCTGGGCTTGAGATAAAACACACCTGCTCCTCATTGCTTCCTTCTGGGACCTTCTTGCTAAAAGGGATCATCTCTTTTTCAATAACACTGGGCTCCGTTATGGGAATACATCATGCAGGACTGAAAAAAAGCCAGAATCCACAGAGGAAAGTTGGTAGAACAGTATTCCAGGCAAAAAGAGAGTTCTATCTGCCAATTTATATTGGTTTCGTACCCACTATCATTATTGAGACATCCATAATCCTAAAAAGACTTTCAGGAGAAAAATAAGCTCAGTTGTCAAAGGACCACAGATTTACAATTGGTTTCAGTGGTCACATACCTTGACATTTGAGATCCTCCAAGTAAAAATGTTAGGAAGACCTCCTGGAAACTTTAATTGCTGTGGAAATAGATCACTGGTCTCCTTAAATTTAAGAGTATTCTTAAGCAATATTTTGACCTATGAAAAATTAAAATAATACAGCCAACAGTATGTTCTCTGTGGTTCAAATTCTCCCAGATCCTTTTTTCTTGTGCGTTTGGTTTGTAGATTTAAGAATCAGAAACTACCACTCAAGAAAGCAAAGTGGTTCTTCAATAAATATGCAAATTTTGCCTGAGTAAAGACTTTCTAATACATGTATTAGTTCATAGTGTCTCAGAAACGGTTATTGAGAGTTATTGTCTCTTATGAGTCAGAACAATCTAAGGGAGAGAAGAAAGATCCACATGCCTAAGATGGCTCTGGGTTGGTGAGTTAGTCCGTCTGTCTGTCTGTCTTCTATTTCTGCCAGTCTACCTTTCCAAAGGTTAGCTTACTGCTCCTTCCCTAATAGACCAGCTACCTTTTCCTCTGAATGTGCACTGCAGGGTTTATGATTTGCAGAAGACTACACTGAGTTCTAGTTCTACTTCCTATAGCTATTTGTTCTTGACTCCTAGGTATCCTGATTTTCATTTGATCCAGAACCCTGAATTATAAATTGAAAATATGAATCACATTTGGATAGAACACAGTTGTAGTTTATATAAGTTTGAAAACCAGATTCAAAGAGGAGAGGGGCTTTCACAATTTACTCTTGGGATCCTGTGTTAATCTTTTTTAAAAATTTATTTTATTTACTTTTTTTATTATGTTAGTCACCATACAGTACTTCATTAGTTTTTGATGTAGTGTTCCGTGATTCACTATCTGCATATAACCCCAAGTGCCCATTGCAATCCATGCAGGAAGTTGCTACATAACAATATGCCCTCTCCCAAATACTGAAGGAGCAAAGAACAATTTGTTGAATTCAGACCAAGGAAGAAATGGTAAATTGTGTGACAATTAATGATATTAATGAGCTCTTACCATTACGTAATTATGGGGATTTTTGTGAATGATGCCAACTTTGATTTTGCCAGTGCCATGCCATAGCTCTTTTGGTAATAGCTATAACCAGGAGTTGTTTATAAATGTCAATGTATATTAATTTGCAAAAAGAAATCCCATAAAAGCATAGTTCAGTTTCTCTCAGCCATATTGAATAGAAATATGGTGCAAAACACATGTGATTTCAAGTGGTCTAGTTGCCACATTATTTTTTTTAATCAGTAAATTAATGATACATTTACTTTGATACAGTTAAAATTTTTTATTTCATGATCTGATCAACATAAAAATTATTAATGAGATATTTTACATTTTTTAATACTTTGAAGTTTGGCTTACTGTTTACAATTATAGCACATTCCAGTTTGGATTAGTTACATTTCAGACTCAATAACTACATGTGCCTAGTGGCTACCATGTTGGATAGCAGGTCTATACATTATCTGGATACAAAATCCAAAGATAAAAAGTGCTGCTACTTTAAAACCCAATAAAACACTGCATTGTTCTGGTGGCATTTTTGAGAGAGAAGGGAGCATCTATAATATAGTGATTAAAAACTCAGAACAGATAATGCCTTTTTCCAAAACAAACTGCTTGTATTTAAGAATTAGGTCTGTTGTGCAGCACTGTATATTTGGAATTGTCTCAGCTTACTCCTTGGCATCTGAAGAAGGATGTCGTGACGTTTATTGCTTCTAGGATATGATTTGTTTATCATTTGGTAGGTAAACAATGACACAAAAAATATGGGAAGTATACGTATTAAGGGAGGTTTATATTGTACATCTAGTTCTCAGAATGAGAGTGCAGTCGGTTTTTTTTTTTTTTGCTCCCTACCATAATCAGGTTTGTTGAGATAACATCATAGTGACAACAAATGCTGCAAAATTGATATGGCATCCTCTCCTCAATCAAGTTGCCTTTATAATCATTCGAAAATGGAATAGAGACCATTTTTAATGGTGCTCTTTTTGTTGTCATTTTCCAATCACTGTGGGCTGCAGAGGATGCAGAAGTGCACACTGGCTCCAATTTGGCTGCCTAGACATGAAACTGTTCTGCTCTACATACTGAGAAGAGACCATTTCCAGTTAGTCCTACTTGGCCTTGAAATAGCAACAAAACATTCGAAGCTAAAATGCAGTTCCTATGATGCTTATAGAAACATAAAACATTTGTCAGAATATTAATACTGCTTATATATTTCTGACTACTGGCAACAAAGATATGCAGGGGATACATGCTATTAATATGTTTTCCTCTTTTATTTTATTAGAGAAATCTAGTATTTCTGGCCAACACCTTGTATTCCTTCTTCATATTCCTTAAAGATCTTGCTCAAAAAAGCAAAATGTATTATCCTGCCCAGGAATGTTCCCACAATGAAAAATATAATTATAGTTTTCCATTTGTCAATATTTACTTCTTAGGTCAACAAGAACTGTAAGAATCAATTGATAAAATCTCAACTACAGAAAACCATTTTATGATGACAAATACTCTATATTATGGCATCTCAGTTTTTCAAAAATTGTACATAATATTTTTTTTGCTAAGCCCTAAGTCAAATACTAAGGGAAGTTTTAATAACTCATGAAAAGTAAAAATATGAAAGAGAGAAAAAAAAACTTTTCTCTATAAGAACTCTAGGAAAATAGGAGGGTTCACTTGTAAATGAATCATGATACATGAAAAATAGAACTAACTCAAGAATTTTGCCTGATTTTATCAATAAACACAGGCTTTTGGGGCACCTGTGTGGCTCAGTCCTTAAGCATCTGCCTTCGGCTCAGGTCATCCCAGGACCCTGGGATCCAGCCCTGCACTGGGCTCTCTGGTTAGGGAAGCATGTTTCCCTCTCTCCCTCTGCCTGGTGTTCCCCCTGCTTATGCTCTTTCTCTCTCTATTAAATAAATAAATAAAATCTCTAAAAAAAGGAAATAAACGTGAGCTTTTAAGTTATGTATGAAGTATATTCAGAAATCTTTGTGAAACCACAGGATCTGCCTTTCACAAAGTTATGGACCTACTGGAAGAATTTCAAATCCAGAAAAAATAAAGCCAAATCACCTAGAAATTGATAAAAACTTAGAAATATGATGTGGTTAAAAAAAAGAAAAAGAAGGGGGAAGGAATGTTAAAGGCTGATAAGACATTTTAAAATCATTTTTAAAAGCTAGAGAACAGTTTAACCAAGACTAATATTGAACTATTGTCAGTAAGAAGAGTTAAGAAAAAAAAATGTGCTTTTGGAAGTTTTCTAAAACCCATCAGTAAAGACATTATGAAAATATTTTTTTTCTAAAATGGAGACAGGGATTTCATATTTGGATGAATATCCACTCTGAAATATACCTACGGAAAATGCATATTATGTAAAGAAAAAAATCCACTTGAAACTGGCAATAATGAGAATGTTTGAGCACAAAATGGAAATTGACCACAGTGTTACAAAGTCTATTGTCTTTTATATTTGTTGATTATTTTTAGTTCAAGTGTGTGTGTGTGTGTGTGTGTGTGTGTGTGTGTGTGCATGCATGGTTCACATGAAATCTGTTTCCCAAACATGTTTTTCTGTAAGATCTTAAGTCTTTCAAAATTGTATGTATGTATGTATGTATGTATGTATGTATGTATGTATGTATCTATTTTTACCCTAGGGAGTTTTATTTACTTCAGCCACTTGGTTCTGCAGTGATTACTTGATGTGCATTTTGTACCATAGTTTTCAGTTGTAGCCCATTATAATACAAGCAACATTTATTTTTTACAAAAATATTTGGCACCAAGATATTATATTCATATGAGTATCTCAGTGGTGTTTCCAAGGCACATGTCATGCTTTCCCTAATACGATGCCTTTAATACTCCAATATTAATCCTATGTAGAAATCAACATTCAGTCTCCATTATTTTTGCACAAATATTTAAAGTACATTCATACTTAAATGTATCACATAGCTAATTCCTTTTGCCTAGAAGTTCTGCCTAGAAGTTTGACTCTATAGGACTTGAATGTTTAAACAGTCTCACTTTTTTTTTTTAAGGATTTTTATTTATTTATTTGACAGACAGAAATCACAAGTAGGCAGAGAGGCAGGCAGAGTGAGAGGAGGAAGCAGGCTCCCTGCCGAGCAGAAAGCCCTATGTGGGGCTCGATCCCAGGACCCTGGGATCATGACCTGAGCTGAAGGCAGAGGCTTTAACCCACTGAGCTTCCCAGGCGCCCCAACAGTCTCACTTTTATGCCATTACTACCCAATAATTTACTGCCAAGAGGCTAACATTTGATTTGTTTTTCAAGCAATTCTATATTTGAAGGAATAGAGAAAGAGATATAAATACCTTATAAAATAGAAGCACTTTTTTTTCTAATGCAAACATGATCTCTATTCAGAGGAATATTTTTGTATTAACTAATTTAATTATTTAGTTAATCTGATGTTCAGTTATTTAAAATGGTTCAATAACTAATTATCTAGAAGATACTATGGTCAAGGTCAACAAGTGGTTATGGTGTGGGTTGTGGGGTCATATAAACATTAATAAGCTTTGTGTTACCAAAGTTTAAGCTATTAATAAAGACAAGCTATACATAAATAATGACAGTATAAGGAAGACAGTAGTAAGTACCATGAGAATGGGTGGAATTATTTTATATTCGGAAGAGGGAGAATGATCTCAGCTGTGATGGTTGGAGATTTCATACAGTTGGTGACATATTAGAAAAATACATAAGAGGAATAAGATTTAAACAGAGTGCCATATTCAATGAGAATAACAGTTCAGATTTGGAAAAGCCCATACTGTATATAGGAAATGAGGCTCAGTGTGAGGAGAGGAAATGTCCCCTGTGATAAGGTACAAAGCTATTTTGTGAAGGGCCTGGAAGGACCCAGGAGTTAGTCTTTGGTTGATGTGTTCCATTCCCAGTGTTTGCCCAGAGAAATCATATTACGAAGTAGTAAACTTGGAGGGGCACAGCACTGTGTGGTTAACGTAAGACCAGGGGCAGTCTTGTTAGGGCAGGGGAAAGCTTGCTCGTGAAGGATACAAAAACATTGTGAAAAAAAACTCAACCATGTGTCTGTCATAAAGGAACGGGAAAAATAAAAGATCCGCTGTGAAAGGCTGGTGAAATCATTAGAAAGGGAATTAGAGACTGAAGGAGAAGCTACAGTGTGAGAGGAAAGACAACCTAATGACAAAGTCAAGTCTGAGGTGTGGATGTGCATCTAATGAGCTAGAAAACATGAGAACTGGAGCACAGGAGTGATCTGGGCCATTTAAGAGGAAAATCTTTATTTAAGCACTAAATTTGATAGGTAAATATCCACGGATGTTGAAGTGTCCCTTAAAAATTGGGAAGATTGTCCATGGGCATTATGATAAATGAAAGAATATGAGACATTCAGAGGCACACATCCCATCTGTGCTCTGGCTGTTCATATGCATGAAAGCAAAACAAAACAAATGAATGGATGTTTTAAAAAATCTAAATGGGTTCTAATTCTTTAAAAATTCACATTAATTTCCTTAAACTTTACTTACATGAAGTTTTGGAATACTTCAGATTTTTGTTGCATATGCATTAAAGTGTGCTGTTGTGTCTCACAACATTGAGATCAAGATGGAGAAAGAGAGCTGGATATGGTAACAGTGAAATACTCAAGGGATCAGGTAATGAGAGGTAAAGCAAGTCGTGGGTAATAATCAAGGCAGTGGGCCATAGAGAGAGAATGATGTGCAAGTGTCAGAGAAAGGAGTGTGTCAGTATCCTTTGAGAACAAATGTAGAAATTCACATATTCTTGTGGGCAGAGTAAGAATGAGAGATTCAAAGACCCAGGAAACATGAGTGCACCAAAATGCAGAGCAAGCCGGCAAGAGGCATTTTAATATGAAGGCATTAAGTAGCTGGTATGAAAAATTTAGGCATGTATAAACTAACGACTGAAGTCACTAGTAGGGCTTAATTTATTTCCTCATATTTTATTTTGTTGGTGTTTTATGGCAGCAGGGAAAAATTCTTAAAGAATCTCTATATGTCATTGACTTTCAACTTCGGCTACTCATTTGAATGACCGGAAGAGCTTTAAATTTTACTGATGACTAAGTAACTCCTCTAAAATTCCAAATTAACTTTCCTGAGTGTACTTTGGGCATGTGGAGATTTGGACCCTTTCCAGGTGATTCTGTTATTCCAGGTTGAGGATTTCTACATAGGGAAATCTGACCATAACAGAATTGCACACGGGGAAGGGGAGTAAAGGAACCTGTATGCCACTGGTTATCTCTGCACCAATTTTATCTAGGTTATGAAGTAGAATACCTAGGGGATAATTCTGAAAATACAAAAGCCTCAGTCCCACCCCCCACCAATTTAATGGAATCTTAGTGTTGACGGTAGAACATAAGTAATTATCATACATACCCCTGTTTAAAATTCCATGCCACAGGTCTCCCTAACATAGCCTCTGTAAACCACTACGACAAATAAAGATTTTGACTTCTGCTGACTTTCCAGGCTTCTTATGAAAGATAATACTTTGGCCTGCTTAGAACTCATGATTCAGTGCAATTAGTTTCCATCTCTACATTAAATAATAACTAATTACCATTAATTAAGAGCTGTATGACAAGGTACTGATAGTCCCTGAAGATTCTAAAAAGTCAAGCCATGGTCCTTGTCCTTAAGCCACCCAACTAGTAGAGTAAAACAAACCATTCTGACAGTGTAGGGGCTGAGTACTCTCTTAAAACTGGGTGGAGCACGTAGGACTGGCCCAGGCAGAAAGGAAGTCAGCAATACTGCGCAAAGAAACTAGGTGGAAGCACTTCATTGATAGGAGAGATCAGGAGAAGACCCCGTCAAATGCATTACATAGGAAAAGGGGAAAATAAACTAGGAAAGTAGACAACACTCTATATAGTGCAAATTTCAAAGTTCAACCAGCACATAAACTGCTTTCTTTGGGGGCTTCATGATATCTCTCCTCCTCCCCTTTGGAGTTTGGGCTAATAGAATATATGCATATTAGTTTGCCACAGGGCACATGAGAGGATCGAAGAAGCAAGTCTTTATCTTTTAGGACAACTGTTCTGCCTCTTATTAAAATAAGAGAAGATTAATTTTAATCTCTGATAAATCAGGTTGGCTAATTCTCTCTGTTTGGGAACAAGATTGAATGTGGGTGATGGATAGGGGAGAGCGAGAACAGAGCTTTTTCTCTCTGTCCTTCTATGACAAAGACCATTAGCAGCTTATTAATATCCATTCTCTACTTCTTCCTTAACAACGTAACCCAGGTTTTTTTTTTTTTTTTTTTGAGACTGACAATACGCTCTGTCTAGAAGAAATATTTTCCAGTCCCATGTTGGGTACTAATATCCATGGGACAGACTTCTTCTTTTTTTTTTAAAGACACATTTATTCAGCATCATGATCAGACTATTACATTTAGCAATCAACGGCATGGGTGCAAAAAGAAAAAAAATCTACATTAAAATCCTTTGTTGGAATGCTTTACACTTTCCACAGAACAGAAACTAAAATAACCTGTTACACAATTAGTCACAAATACAGTCCTCGGGTTTTTTTGCCCATACACATGAGTATTGTCTAAAACATGTCTTCTTTGTAGCAGCTAGGCCCTGCCACCACTGTGCTTGGCTGCGTTCACAAATCTGTTGTAACCTATAGCTTCCCTGTCCCTTCTCTGGCTCTCCTCTCCTGCTAAGCTTTGTTTCCTGGCAGGAATTAAAACCTTCTGCCACTGCCATAGCTACTGCTGCTGCTGGAACCACCATAGCCACCTTGGTTTCATGGTTTGGCGAAGTATTGGCCTCCACCACCATAAGGGCCAGAGCTTCTGTCTCCAAAATTGCGTCCTTTCATGGGTCCAAACTTTGAGGATTGATTGTTGTAATTGCCAAAATCATTATAGCTTCCGCCACCTCCAAAGTTGCTTCCATCGTTACCAAATCCGTTCTAGCCATCCCCACTGCCACCGTATCCACCCCCACCTCGACTGCCACCAAAGCCACCTCGACCACTGAAGTTTCCTCTGCGAGCAAAGTTGTCATTCCCACCAAAACCACCTCCACGACCACCACCAAAGTTTCCAGAATCACTTCGACCTCTTTGGCTGGATGAAGCACTAGCCACCTCTTGCTTAGAGAGCGCTTTCCTTACTTCACAGTGTGGCCATTCACAGTATGGTATTTTTGAATGACAATCTTGTCTACAGAATCATGGTCATCAAATGTTACAAAAGCAAAACCCCCCTTTTTGCCACTGCCTCGGTCAGTCATGATCTCAGTCACTTCGATTTTCCCATACTGTTCGAAATAATCTCTTAGATGATGTTCTTCAGTGTCTTCTTTAATGCCACCAACAAAAATCTTTTTCACTGTTAAGTGGGCACCAGGTCTTTGAGAATCTTCTCTTGAGACAGCCCCCTTTGGTTCCACAACTCTTCCATCCACCTTGTGTGGCCTTGCGTTCATGGCGGCATCCGCTTCCTCCACAGTGGCATATGGGACAAACCCAAAGCCTCTGGAGCGCTTGGTGTTTGGATCTCTCATGACCACACAGTCCGTAAATGTTCCCCATGGCCCAAAATGGCTCCTCAGACTCTCATCGGTCGTTTCAAAGCTCAGACCTCCGATGAAGAGCTTCCGCAGCTGTTCAGGCTCTTTAGGAGACTCTGACTTAGACATGACGGCGGTGGGAGGGGAGACTTTAACGATGCTTACTCGGCAGCGTCCATGGGCAGCAAGGAGTAATCTAATGAACGTATCTGCCATGGGACAGACTTCTGACTTGTGTGACATTACTGGAAATTGCTGGGCAGAGTTTACAGGAAAGAAAGTTTCCCTGGAAGAGTATCATCCTTTAAGGACATACCAGATTTTATATGTGGCTTTGCTATTTCCACTGTCCTTCTGAAACTCAGATGTGAGGATTGCAGGAAAAGCAACCTTTCATGAAAACAAATATGAGGGTTAATGGCTTAAGGTATAAATAACAACATGAAGTATGGTAACAATACCAGATAGCCTGTCTTGAGACTATCATTACTAGAAGAAAACACAAATTCCTTAATTTATTTAAACCACTTGTTGTTGTTATTGTTGTTGTTGTTGTTGGAAGGAGTGGTGGTATCTCTGCTGCTTGCAGGAACTTTATAATTTCTAAATGATACTTTTTCCCACAAGGAAAGAATTGACCAAAGTGCCCTTCTCCATAAGGCGAGATTGAAAACTTTGGCTAGGTATAAGTGCTTTTCATTTTACTTAATGATAACCAGTAAAATCCATTGACTTATAAATGTGTATGCTACACCAAATTGCAGACCAACTAATAGCTGAAAAAGCACTTTTTAAAATCTAAAGTAAGAAATGGCCCTACAAAATTCCCAAAATCTGAATGAGATCTCTCAATAAGAGAAACATTTCATTCTTAAACAATACTAGTAAGACTAGCTTACCGTTTCATGTTAGGTCAACTTCTAAAATTATTTTGGAGAAAACTCCTTCCAGTTTTCTCCAATTATTAGGTGAATAATTTGCAAAAGGTTGCCCCAGGAAGTGTCCATGAGAGGATGTGCCAATCCCTTAAATGGAAGTGACAGCTGCTGGATAATGCTGGAGTTCTGGCTTCTGCCTTCTGCCCACTCACTGTGACAGAGTTGTGAAGAGTCACCTTATGCTATGAGCATAGATGCATCCCTTATGAAGAAGAATGGAAAAAATACCAACAATATTTCCTTTTTAAAATTGACTGAGCAGTTGTAAGAAATCTGCACAATTATTCTCACATCTTTTTAAGGAGTTGATCATCATTGTGGACATTTCATGCTTTTAATGGCTTTGGTTTAAAATTAATGACAGTCCTCAAGCTCTAATGATAAACTTTACAATAATGTTTTCCACAAGCATTTAGGGATGCAACATTAGCCACTGATCTGACATTACTCAACAGTAACAATATCCCTCTGTAGATTCTGAATGCTCAAGGAAAACAACATCAACAAAAAGCCATTTTTATTAATATGAAAAAGGAATTAAACCTCAGAAGAAATGTTATTTTTCCTGTTGTTTCTTCTAATAGTTTCATTTTATAATGCCTCTGGTGTTCGGGTAGAGCTATCAGTCCCAAGAATAGCTGGAGATTGTGAGCACTGGGGTGTAGGGTTCTTAAATCAAGATACTGGGTGTGGCTCTGTGGTCCAGCTGTGGGATCCCAACATCACACACTGCAGTTTTCAAAAATGTTTTTCCTAGAGGCAAATGTGTAAATTTGGGTTTGCAGCCAATGCAGAATGTTTTTGTTTTTGCTTTAATTTAGTGAAAAATCATTTGGGTTATCTTTCTCTATACTTTGGGAATCACATTTTCCAGATTATTATTCATTCTTTAAAGACTATTGTGATCAGAATACACTACTGAGCCCATATCCTAGCTAACTAAGTCCCCCAACTGAGAAGTAAATTAAAGAATTCCACAACAGTCTCTGTGATATTTTGAATTAGAAGTAGGATTTAATATGTGTGGTGCTTTAACTTGGAAAACCACTGGATAAATTTTATTACTGATAAATTCAGCATAGCTGGGAGCAGTGGAAGACCAGGAGGGCCAAGACTGTTTTTCCATGTTCTACTCATTTAATGGGATAATGTGGCCCTTGTTTCACACATAATAACCATATGAATATCAACAAAGCAGAAAACTCCAATCTGGTTATGCCAGCCCTTCTTATTTAAATATTATTTTCTCTTATACCAACAGGCAAATTTTTATTTTTATTTTTACTAAAGCTAAATGCAACAAAAACTCTTCTCTTTTTTTTTGTCACTCATATCTCTGTCTTAGTATGAACAACTTTACTATGCTGGAACCTGAGACCCAGAGCCAGGACCATGGTTCAGGAAAATGCCAGTATGTCTGAGATGAGTTAGCATTCACTGAGCCCATTTTCCAGACTTCTTTGCAGTTAGATGTGACTAACGCCATTTTTCCTTTCCACCAACCTGTTGCAGATGGTTTTAGTAACCTTGTGAGTTATATGTTCGGATGAAGACGACATGAGATAGAAGAGAAGTGAGTCCCCAAATTGTTCAATGAAGCAAAACTGCCTGTTAATTAAGAGCAATAGTTTTACTTAATGTGTTCAAGAAGTGAACTGGCATTCTTGAGCCTTTATATTTTGGGGGAATTGTTTGCTTTAATAGCTAAAATTATTTAAGTAAACAGAGAAAAGATTTTTGGTATTCTTTTATCTCCATGATACCCCTTTCATTTTGAATGTCCCTCTAGGAAACCTGTCTCTTTGTTTCTTATTTGTCTGTATTAAATTTGCCCCACCTGTGTTTGCATATGATCAAGGCTTACATACCTCTTACAATAACCCCAGCCTATTTCCTCTCTCAAAATGGACTATCCCTGTCTCATGTCTTCAGGGACTTTTTCCTTAAAAGAACAATTAACTAATTCATTCAAATGTGTAAATACCTGAATGTGATTTAAAACATTACCTCTCAAGTACTAATACCTTTATATTTTAAGCAATTCACAATACACTAATTTAAATGAATGACTAACATGAGAAACTTAAGCCATGGGACCAGCGTTTTCAAGACATACTTGTTTAGGAAGATTTTTGGTCCTTCCTCGCACATCTCATAATGTGTTCTCTATCTAGCTGTGCTCAGGATGAACCTTCAGCCTTCAGCCTGACTGGCCATCAGTTGGTAGCATCAGATTAGGGACTGTATCCCCAAAATATCAGTCATATCCTTACCACTACTATCCTCCCATCTACCTCTTTCCAGGCATGAAATTTGTATTTTCTGGAGATTTGAAAGCGGTATTCACCTAGTACAGCCGTTTATTCCCTATCTGTCTCCTCCTTCCCTCCCTGATGCCCTGATGACCCATGAAATAGGAAGCCAGGGTGATTTCACTGGGAGAGTGTGGATTGATCTGTGGATTTCCCAACTGAAAAGTCAGTTGGGAAATACTGCAGGCTACATCAGGGTAAACTAAAATATGTGACTTCATAGTGATTTACCAAATAATGCATGCCCTTCCTATTTTACTCAAGTGTCCTTGATTTATTGGAGAGATATTCAGTGGAGAAAGTCAGGTCCATTAACACAGTAGGTCAGAAGTGTTAATGTGCTCTTCAGAAAGTTTGCCCACACAGCTGCATACAA
Organism: Meles meles; assembly: GCF_922984935.1. Classification (NCBI taxonomy): domain Eukaryota; kingdom Metazoa; phylum Chordata; class Mammalia; order Carnivora; family Mustelidae; genus Meles; species Meles meles. The sequence goes on from NC_060074.1 coordinate 101,450,813, forward strand.
AGTGGCTATCATGTAGGTGATTCGTTCCACATAGACGACTGTTCTGGATAGTGCATTCTAAACAGAAAAGAGTCTATAAAGCTGGAAATGCCCAATGGCCTATATTACTCTATTTGAATGCCTACGTGGGTCTGGAAGTATATTGAGTTGTGTTAAAAGAATGCCTGTTCAAGCTTCGCGCTATCCTTCTTTGAGGGTGCTTGGTCTGCTTCATAGTGAACTTGTAGAAATGCTGGGGCTGGGAATGCTTGCCAAATGGCCTCCTCTCATCAGGGCTTCTGATATCCAATTCATTTGTATTTGGCCCCCATGCATTAGAGCAAATTGCTAAAAATGCCATAAAAAGAGTTATTGTAGGGTTATTGAAGTTCTGATAGGTAATTGATGCCTTAATTAGGCCTGTTAATAGTCTTCATAGTGGTATGTAGTAATAACTAAACAGTCAGGTTGGGATTTAGGGTCACTATATTAGTTTGTTGAGTGCCACTAAACGAGCTTTTCTCTTCAGAACCAAATTATAATTTTATAGCTAACCCATAAACTTAACTCAGCTCAAATACTATTTAAAAGGCTCAGAGAGGTGCTTATTTACCAAGCTTTGAACCACTAAGTTCTAAGCTGTAAAATTTGTATTCCAGCTATCAGAATCTTAATCTTGACTTGATAATAACTCCTTTTTAAATAATGTTCTACATTTTATAAAAGCAAAAGGTAAATTCTATACTGGAGAGAAAGTTTTAAGTATACACAAAATCTAAAGTTGCATTCACTATTTCTGTCAACTTCAAGAGAAAAATTCATAAGTGCTCTCAGTGTTAAGTGTTCCTGTTGGATTAAGCCTAATTCTAATCAGTGAGAGGTACCAAAAAATACGTGGTTTCAAAGGCTCTATAAGAAAAATAAATTCCTTAATATTCAGAATTTAACATGGGAGAGTCTCTCACTTTTTAAACCTATACTTACTCTGTTATTGTATTTAATTATATATTACCTATAAAAACTTCAACATTTATCACATTATTAACAAAAGAAATGTTCTTTTCTGTGTGTTAAAAAAGATGAACTTGCTTAAATTCTCATCTATGAATAATGTACTTCAATATTCTGATTTTATTTTTTACTTTGCTCATGAAAGATATTTTCAATAAGACTTTACATAGGTTATATCACTTGAACCAAATAGTATCTGTGGACAGGTAGGACAGGCATCACTTGCTTCATTTGAGAGAGACAGACAAAAAAATGTCCATGCTTGTCTGAGCCAGCATGCAAATCAGTTGCAGAGTGCCTATTAAATCCAGATGCCTTCATTCCATGCACTAAACCTTTCTGAAGCTAATTCTCATAGCTTAAATCTTCTCATAATGACAGAGTAAGTGAGCTGAATAGGAAGATATAATTAAAAGTGAAGTTTTACAGATATGGTCCCTCTGCTATGCCAATGGAGGCAAGATAAAAACTAGTCACCCCTTCACCATCCTGGGCCCCCTGAGACCTCAGATAAGATTAACTGGAGTTCCTCATACCTGTGGAGAACGCAGTGTGCAAGAGGGTTAACATTTAATGCTATGATCCAGAGGCTGCGCTGGCTTCAAATGTAGATGTTGAATCCAAATCAAACAGTGATCTAGAGAAAAGTAGAGGTAGATAAATGAGGAGGTAGATAAAGTTAGGTTAAAATGAAGCAAAGCAAAACAAAGCAGGGAAAACTAAGAGAAGTTTCAGAGTAAGTGAGTGCTGGATGGGAAGGCTCATGAGACAGTACTCTTAAGTCTGCTACAGAATTTCACATGCTTGGAGCACATCCCTAAAGATATAATCATATGCTCTAGGAAGAATCCTCCATGATGATCCATGATCCTTATCACAGGATAGTATATACCCTCAGTGATAGTGTCGACCACGCTGGTATGTAAGAAAAATCAAAGTTGGTGGTTAGAATATTCATTTAGTCTGATGGTTTGACAAATATAGGCTCAGACTCCATTCACACTAATGTTTGCATATATTTAGCTCATTTTTTCCAGCATTTAATTTAAATCATCTGTGTGCTTAGATACTACGAAAATCTTGTGAGCACTTTGTTTTGGAGAATGACTACTTAGGAGTTGTTCATTTTTAAAATATGATGAATGAATGAATGAATTAGTTTCTTCATTCATTTACCAACAAATAATTACTGAGTACTTACCATGGGCCAAGCCAAGCAAAATAAACATGATAGCAAAATACAGGTTCACACAGCCTGTGATCCAGTCCTGAGTCCAGCTCTTGCTTTATGAGTTACCTTAGACAATTCTGAAACACTTGGTACCTTAGTTTCCTCATCTCTAAGATGGCAGCAATACTTTACAAGGTTGAACTGAATAGACATGAACTGCCTAGAACAGTCTAAATAACTTTAAAATCATTATTATAGGGAAAGAAGATATGTCATATTTCCTTTCCTTAAAGAAAATATAGTTTAATGGGAAACAAGGAAATTATATAGTAGAGTCACATAAACAATTTTTAGGGGTGGGATGTGCATGGGTAGTGACATAATGTTCTAACAGGGCATTCTCCCTCTCAAACAGTTATTTTCTGATCACAGGCAGTCGCCTTGACTTCTTTCAGAGCCCAAAGACCTGTACCAGTGCAAGCACGAAGAAGAACACATTAAAGAGGCAGTGGAATTTGACTACTAAAATTTGATTCTGATTCAGGTAGCAGGTGGTAGAATAAAAAAGACATGAACTCAGGTCTAGATTTCAGTTCTGGTTCTAAAAACGTATCACCTGGTCAAGTAAGCATAATTTGATAAACCTTTCCATACACCCTTGCCCATTTTTTTTTCTGGATATTTGTTATCCTGCACAGGGTTTAGTAATCTGCTATAGATTCTCAATAAATGGTGGTTGTTATTTTCATCATTATTTAATATGACAAAATAGGTGATATGTATGAAATCTGAACATGTCATTTCTTTGTCTTTCAATGCAAGTTCAGTGCCTTTAAGACAGACTTCCAATGTGTAAGCATGGTCCATAAACCCCTTCTAGACTTCATCCCTGCTTTCATCGTAAGCCTGTTCCATCACTCCTCCCCATCCCCAGATCCCCCACATGCTATTCTGTCGCCTCTCCGTGACTTTCCTCATGTGAGGTTTTTTTCTGATAGGAGGGTCCTCTTTTTTCAAACTTAAAAAGACTCATTCATAATTTATCTATCCCAAGAAACTTTTGCTCTTGTACCTTTGTACAAAATAAGGTGGGTGCCCTTCTCTGACTCAAACCACTCATGCTTAGCGTCCTCTTGACATGTTATTGCAATTATTTCTTGACTTTTCTATTTCCTTGCCTCAAATTGAGACAAAAGACTGTCTTTCATACCTGCCTCTTGGAAACTTAGTTCTAAACAGACCACATAGAGGTTACTCAATAAATGTTTATGGAATGAATGAATCAGTGAATCCTTGGGAAATGTAAGAATAAGTAGAAGCAGATTATGAACATAAAAGGTCCTTTAAGTCATTCCAGGGATTTCACAGGAGGACTCTCCATACTGAAGAATATTCCTATAGCTTTGACAAAGAAAAAGAATATTCTTATAGGTTTGGAAAATTTTGCATTCAGAAAGATATATCTAAAAATTCTAGTATAACATGAGTGCCTCTTTGGCTCTGGGGAATAGAGAGGGTTCTAAGGTAGAAAGTGCATATCTATCATCACCAATTAGTCCTTACTTAGATACTCTGAGCTTTGGGCTTTATAAATATTCTTACTCATTGCATACTTTTCTATTGTCAGGGAGATTTTTAACTTAACTACAAATGAGATCTTTTCTGAATGTAGAATCTACTGCACTGCACATCTAAGGACTCTGATTTCCAATGTTTTTATGAATGGCTCTCCCTCAGGGAAAATTAAACCTATATGTAGGCAACACTCTGGTTAATTAAACTTAGAAAAGTAGTTTTTCTCTCTTTTCCTCTCCTTACTTCTGACCCAAATAATTCAGCTGCTTTTTTTTTTAATATTTTATTTATTTGACAGAGAAATCACAACTAGGCAGAGAGACAGGCAGAGAGAAGGGAGGAAGCAGGCTCCCCACGGAGCAGAGAGCCCAATGCGGGGCTCGATCCCAGAACCCTGAGACCATGACCCCAGCCGAAGGCAGAGGCTTTAACCCACTGAGCCACCCAGGCGCCCCAATTTAGCTGCTTTTTGCTCGAATTTTCCACGCAATTGCTTCTCCATTCTATTTGATTGAGGAGACCTGATCAGCAGGAATTACCACCTTACCCATTTTCTCCTTGTGAAAAAAAAAATGAACTTTTTTTGGTTAAAGCTTTCTGGTTAAGAATAGCATGAACTCACTCAACCTGATGGTAGGATAAAAGGGAAATTTTTTGACTTGGAGCTTGGAAAACACCCAGGAAAAAAGCTGTGTCTCTCTGTCTTTTACAAATATATTCTCTTTCATTCCTGTTTCAACGTGGACATTTCATTAATCCTTTTCTCAGCCAAATGCTTTCTCCTGCTTCTCTATATAAATACCTTCTCATTTCAAGTATTAACAGAAACTGGCTACATGCCATGTTTCAATCCCAATTTTAAATGCCTGACACAAAGAAACTAATTATCCCAAATGGGTCAGCTGTCCACCTCAATCAGCTGTAATAATAGGATGACCATGGTCATGGATGACCCTTTACATGGAGGAGTTGATCCTGGTCCAGTCTGAAGGCACATTATGCATACTTCTTAGAGTAGACCAAACTGAGACACCTGCCTATCACACAGAACAGTACTCCCACTCAACAGAATTGGTAGTTAATCTGTAGCTTAACACTAAAAATGAGAGGAAAACAAATCCCCCCTTCCTTTTTTTAAAGCCAATGCTGTAGGCTATCCCATTATGTTCTACTGAATAACATAATTTGATAAACAGCAATAAAACAGTTAAAAATAAGGCACAGCACGTTTTGCATGGAGCACTGGGTGTTGTGCAAAAACAATGAATACTGTTACGCTGAAAAAATAAATTAAAAAAAATTTTTTTCACATCTTAAAAATGAAAGACATGCTGATTCTGTATGTTTTTAACACTCAGCAGAACCTAGGGTCTGACCCCATTATCAAACAATATTTCCGTGGTGAAACATATGAGTACCCATACTGCATGGGATAAATAGAGATTATAAATGTCCTCCTTATCAACTTAGGTCATGTTTTGATCCATGACTTTGTACCAAACTTCCAAATACAAACTGTCTCAAGAGCAAAAAAAAAAAAAAAATAAGGCACAATCTTAGTAATTCTTCAATACTTCATTTGTACATATAGTCTAGAACTCTCCTCAAGGGAGGCTCTTTTTTTTCTTCTTCTTAAACTAAAAATTATTTGAATATAGTTGTTGTATAATGTTACATTCTTTTCAGATGTGCAACATAGTGGTTCAACTTCTCTATACTTTATATTATGCTCACAAGTGTAGCTACTTTCTGTCACCATAAAACACTATGACAGTATCACTGACTATATTCCCTATTCTGTGCCTTTGATTCCCATGACTTCCTCATTCCATAACCGGAAGTCTATACCTCCCACTCTCCTATACCCATTTTGCCAATCCTTGCACCCCCACACTCTGGCAACCATCAGTTCTCTGTATTTATAGGTCTGCTTCTACTTTTTATTTCTTTGATAAACTAGTATTTATTGATATCTAGCAATATACCCAACACTGTTCTATTCCCTTTACTTGTAATCAACACATTTAATTCTCATATAAGTCTGGGTTAGTTATAATTTTATACCACTTATGGATGAGAAAAATCAAGGTACAGAAAGGTTAAGTAATTTACGCAAATCATACAGCTTGCCAGGGGAAGCCAGGATTCACATTGAGGCTGGCTTTGGGGCTCAAGCTAACATCACTACCTATCTTTCCATCTACCTTTATTAGTTAGCTTCAGTTTTCTAGCACCTTAGACATTACTGCTAATACTAATTCAGTAAGTAAAATGTGTATGATAGAATTCTAACTTAGCTTCTTTAACCATTCACCAAGTTAAATATACTTCCAATATCTTAGCAAAACAGAGTGATTGTCTGTATTTCTCCTTCCATTATTTGATATATTCCCTTTTATGTCTGTTTGAACTCACAATATAATTATATAATTTTTAAAAGTAAGATATAGACTGATTAAATAGGATGAAAATAGTTATTTCTATGAAAAGACAAGTGTTTTGTAAGAACTTAAGAAAGATGAGCTACCATAGTAAGAGTCTTTCTAAATAGGCTGAGAAAAAAATAACATAAAAAATAAGAAAAAATTAATTCCACCAAGTAATAGGCTGAGAATAATTGGCAAGATCCTTAAATTATTGTTGGATTGTGAAGATTTTAAAATAGTGAATACATACATGTATTATTGATATGATTATGCAAAAGAGATGTTAATTTAAATCAATAGATAAATGTTTAGGACCCACTTAAAATTGTGAAATAAATACAGATTTACATATTACACAATAAAATAAGATATTGGAAGCAGACATATGTCTGTTTTTAAATTCCATCCTCTCATTTATCTTTTTGTGGAAAACCACTTATATATACTTTACCTTATAAACATTACCTTTTTAAAAATTATTAAAATTTGTTTTGAAAGTGAACAACTTAATGAATATCACTGTCATTAGTCATCATGAGGTTCAGAGCATTTTTTAATACCTCTAAGAGAAATCTTATCCTCATCAGCAGTCACTCCTCTTTCCTACCTCACCTACTCCCTGACAACTATTAATCTACTTTTTTTCTCTAAAGATTTGTTTATTCTGGACATTTAATATAAATTATGTCACACAGCATGTGGGCTTTTGTGTTTGACTTCACTAAATTATCATAATATTTTCAAGGTTCGTCCATTTTGTTGTATGTATCAGCACTTACTTCATATGTTCATTATATGGATATACCACAAGAGTTGCTTCTACTTTTTTTTTTTTTTTTTTTTGCTATTCTGGATGAGTCTGCTATAAACATTTATATACAAGTTTGTGTGTAAATATACCTTCACTTATGTTGAGTGTATACATGGGAGAGGAATTCCCGAGTAGTATGGTGTAATGGTTAGTTTTCTATGTCAGCTTAACCATAGGATCTAATTATTCAATCTGACATTACTATAGGCTTGCTGTTGCACCTACATTTTATAGGATGTGCTTACTACCTAAAGTCAGTTGACTTAAAGGATATTCTTGATAATGTGAGTAGTCCTCCTTCAGTCAGTCCTTAAGAGAAACACTGAAATTTCTTTCAGAAGAAATTTTGTGTGAAGATAAAAGCATCAGGTCCTGCCTGAGAGTTTACAATCTGCCAAATTGGCCTACTGATTCAGATTTGACAGTCCCCACAAGCTTGAAGCCAGTTTCTTTCAGTAAATATACCCATATGTCCAAATGGTTGCATTTCTCCAGAGAAAACTGACTTATTCAGACTTCTGTATGGAAAATTGTTTTGAGGAACAGAATCTTAAGGATGAGTTTTCTGAATTGGTTCTGGGTTTTTTGGAATTATCTAATCTGATCAGATTTTAAGGTAGTAATGACTATTTCTAGTGGTAAAAAGAACAATATTTGATACTCCTAATGAAATACTTCTAAAAGGTAAGTTTCTGGATGACTATATATTTGATACCTTAAGGCATTTTTTTCAATCTAGTGAGTATAATGAGATTGAATAGTTGCTTCTAACTAATGGAGAAAGTAGGGGACAAAAAGGATAAGTTTGGGACTTAAAATTTCCAGCTTGAACTTTGCATAAATGACCCAAAAACTTCTATGTCTAACCTGAAAGAAACTCTTATCTCATGCATCTATCTGTAGGGCTCTTATTTCTGAAAAGCATATGCAGACTCTTACCTTATTAGTGACTGAATCAGAACACAAATGGAATTCTCAACCTCTCAGGATTCCAGTTAAAGTGATTGGAAGAAAAACGGGACCTTGAAAATTAAAATAGGAACATATAAAAAGGTTTCAATGAAGCTAGAGACATAAAACTCCTAAATTCTTCTGAGTCTTCTTTGACAGTAGTCTAGCACCCCTGTCTGAGGAGTTAATGCCCTCTCTGAGGAGTTTAACTCAGCTTTGCCTGAATAAACTACAGTGATCTCCCTGAGGGACTGCCTTACAAGATATTACCTCCTCCATCCCTCTTTCCTGCAAGACCTATAGCTAGACCCATGCGCCAGGAGGCAGTGCAGAAGGGTAAGGTCAGTGTGTGAGTGACAGATGGATGATACATGAAAATAGCTGTAAGAGTTTCCTAATGTATATGGACAGAAATTTGAAGAATATGTGTAGGAATTAATATTAAAGGTACAGGGTAACAGTAGAATGAAAAAAAAAATTGGATCAGGCCAAAGTAATTCATATGGGACCACTGAGCAGAGAATCTGGATTTAGTGTTGCAGCTCAAGGGGTTAGAAGGGGCTCTAACAATTTAATTGATGAGATGGGTAAAACATGGACCAGAAAGTGACTTATACTAACTGAGGCTGAAATGCCAAAACAGTCTTGGAATACTGTAGAAGAGATCGAATGGCTTAAGGAGATTGGAACACTAGAGTGGATTTATCATATAAATCCTGGTCACTCATTCTGGAAGGATCCACCAATTGTTGGTGAAGGGTGGAAGGGAAATGTTGGAAGGGTCCAACATTTCACTATTATTGTGAAAAGTAAATTTGTGAGGGGTGCCTGAGCTTCCTTGAAAACTGCTGTGGTTTCTGTCCTCTGTCAGTCAGAAATTACTGTGGGGAATGTTGCCCCTGCACTGGGATTATTAATTGCAGTGAGAGATTGTTAGATGCCAGTGGAAGAACTTAATTGCCAAAAGCATGTAAATGCCAAAGGCAGGCATGATGGCTTTAAAAGACAAAAAATCAAAGCAACAATCAAAAGTGACTTGGAGACCAAAAATGGTGTCCAGTTGATGATGATGTTTCTAGAAAAAAAAACAACAGATTTATAATCTACCAAAATCTTAACTTGATCTTTATAGACAGAAAACTTCTAGGTGAAGTGAACAGAAGTTTAACTTGAATCACCGAAATAGCCACAGACTCAGTTCCTACATTGGATCCAGTTTATAGACCCAACGCCACTTGAGTAAAGGCGGAGGCTGAGTTCACTTACGGAAGAATCTTACTTCCTTAAAATTGATATTGATAATTTGTTATTCTGATAATCTCTCTCAGCATTCCCCAAAGGGACCTACAATCATTAATTAGGTAGGATTACTGTTCATGAGGGAAGAAGAAATTGTCAGACTTTTTGGGATTACCGAACACTACCTCTGAATTGACACTAATTTCAGGAGACCCAAAGCATACGTGTGATCAACCAATCAGTGTAGATGTTTAAAGAGGTCAGGTGATTGATGGAGTTTTAGCTCATATCTATATCATGGTGGGTACAGTGGGTCAGTGAACCCATTCTTTGGTTAACCCCACAGTCACCATATGCATAATAGACATAGATGTTCTTAGCAACTGGCAGAATCCCTGCAATTGTTCATAGTAGCCTCTTATGATCCTGTGTATTTCTGTGATATCAGCTGTAATGTCTTTTCTTTCTGATGTTATTTATTTGAGCCATCTCTTTTTTGTTAGTTGAGCTAAAACTTTGTCAGTTTTATTTATCTTTTTTTTTAAGATTTTATTTAGTTATTTGACACAGAGAGATCACCAAGTAGACAGAGAAGCAGGCAGAGAGAGAGAGAGAGGGAAGCAGGCTCCCTGCTGAGCAGAGAGCCCAATGCAGGACTCGATCTCAGAACCCTGAGATCATGACCTTAGCCGAAGGCAGTGGCTTAACCCACTGGGCCACCCAGGCACCCCAGTTTTCTTTATCTTTAAAACAATGTTGGTTTTGGGGGCGCCTGGGTCATTAAGAGGCTGCCTTCGGCTCAGGTCTTGGTCCCGGGGTCCTGGGATTGAGCCCCGCATCAGGCTCTGCTCATCGGGAAGCCTGCTTCTCCCTCTCGCACTCTCCCTGCTTCTGTTCCCTCTCTTGCTGTGTCGCTCTGTCAAGGAAATAAATTAGAAAAAAAAAAAAAATGTTGGTTTTGAATTTTTGTTTGTTTGTTTCTATTGTGTTTATTTCTGCTCTGATCTTTGTTATTTCTTTCCTTTTGCCAACTTTGGGTTAATGTATTACTTTTCTGTTTCTGTGACATTGTTTGAGATCTTTCTTTTTCCTTAATGTTGCTGTTATTGCTATAAACATCTCTTTTAGAACAACTTTTGCTGCATCATCTAAGTTTTTGTATATTGTATTTCCATCTTTATTTGTCCCAAAATATTTTGGGGGGTTTTCTTTTTATTTGTTCTTTGATCCATTGGTTATTCAGGAGTCTTTTTGTTTGTTTCTTTGTTTTTAATTTTCATGTATTGTGAGTTTTCCTCCTGTTACTGATTTCTAGTTTCATGTTATTTGATTAAAAAAAAAAAACTTTGTTTTCAATTTATTTTATTTTTTAAAATTTTTATTTAAATTTCAGTAAACATACAGTATAATATTGGTTTCAGGTGTACAATATAGTGATGAAAAAAGATATTTGATATGGTTTCAGTCTTCTTAAATTTGTTAAGATTTGTTTTGTGGCCTGCCAGATGACCTTTCTAGAGAATTTTCCTTTTTGCACTCTAGGATGTATATTCTGCTCCTGTGGTAGAAAATGGTTTCAGTGTCTCGTAGGTCCATCTGATCTAAAGCATAGTTCAACTCCAGTGTTTTCCTATTGATATTTTTTCTGGATAATCTATCTATTGTTGAAAGTAGGTTGGGGAGTCTTCTATTATTCTTGCATTGCTGTCTCTTTCTCCTTTTAATTTTTGACATATTATTTAGGTGTCCTGATTAGATACATATATATTTATAATTATAAATAAAGATATATCTACATTTATCTTTACAATATGACTTTTCTTATCTTTTTGTAGATTTTGAGTTAATGTCTAATTTGTCTGATATCAAGGTAGTTACCCTTGCTCTCTTTTGTTTTCTCCTTACATAGTTTTCATCGTTCTCCATTCCTTCACTTTGAGTTACTGTGTGTCCCTAATGCTAAAGTGAGTTTCTCATAGGCAGCATGTATATGTAGCATATAGTTGGGTTTTGTTTTTGTTTAATCTAACTGACCACTCTGTGTGTTTCAACTGTAGAACTTAACCATTTACATGTAAAACAATTATTGGTAGATAAGAAAATACTATTGCCATTTTTAAAAATTCATTTGCTGTTCTTTTGTACCTTTTTTCCTCTCTTGCTGTCTTTCTTTTGATTTGATAATTTTTGGCATGATATGCTTTGATTCTTTTCTTCTCTTTTGTATATCTACTATAGGTTTTTTGTTTGTGGTTATGAAGCTTACAAAAAACATCTTAATATTCTAATAGTCTGTTTTATACTGTTTACAACTTAGTTTTAATAGTATATAAAACCACATTTTTGTCCTCACATATTCTGTTTTCGATGTCTCAATTTATAGATTTATGTATTGTGTAAACAATAACTATAGCTATAGTTATTTTATTTTATTCTTATTAATTTTTTTATTTTTTAATAAACATATAAAGTATTTTTATCCCCAGGGGTACAGGTCTGTGAATCGCCAGGTTTACACACTTCACAGCACTCACCATAGCACATACACTCCCCAATGTCCATAACACCCTCCCCCCTCTCCCAGCCCCGCTCCCCCCAGCAACCCTCAGTTTGTTTTGTGAGATTAAGAGTCACTTATGGTTTGTCTCCCTCCCAATCCCATCTTGTTTCAATTATTCTTTTCCTATCCCCCAAACCCCCCACATTGCATTTCCACTTCCTCATATCAGGGCAATCAATCATAGTTGTCCTTCTCCTATTGACTTATTTGCTAAGCATAATACCCTCTAGTTCCATCCACGTCGTCGCAAATGGCAAGATTTCATTTCTTTTGATGGCTGCATAGTATTCCACTGTGTATATATACCACATCTTCTTTATCCATTCATCTGTTGATGGACATCTAGGTTCTTTCCATAGTTTGACTATTGTGGACATTGGTGCTATAAACATTCAGGTGCACGTGCCCTTTTGGATCACTACTTTTGTATCTTTAGGGTAAATACCCAGTAGTGCAAGTGCTGGGTAATAGGGTAGCTCTATTTTCAACTTTTTGAGGAACCTCCATCCTGTTTTCCAGAGTGGTTGTACCAGCTTGCATTCCCACCAACAGTGTAGGAGGGTTCCCCTTTCTCCGCATCCTCGCCAGCATCTGTCATTTCCTGAATCATTAATTTTAGCCATTCTGACTGGTGTGAGGTGGTATCTCACTGAGGTTTTGATTTGTATTTCCCTCATGCCTCGTGATGTTGAGCACTTTCTCATGTGTCTGTTGGCCATTTGGATGTCTTCTTTGCAGTATTGTCTGTTCATGTCCTCTGCCCATTTCTTGATTGGATTATTTGTTCTTTGGGTGTTGAGTTTGCTAAGCTCTTTATAGACTTTCGATACTACCCTTTATCTGATATGTCATTTGCAAATATCTTCTCCCATTCTGTCAGTTGTCTTTTGGTTTTGTTAACTGTTTCCTTTGCTGTGCAAAAGCTTTTGATCTTGATGAAATCCCAATAGTTCATTTTTGTCCTTGCTTCTCTTGCCTTTGCCGATGTTCCCAGGAAGAAGTTCTGCGTCTGAGGTCAAAGAGGTTGTTGCCTGTGTTCTCCTCAAGGATTCTGATGAATTCCTTTCTCACATTGAGGTCCTTTCATGTGTGGTGTAAGGAAATGGTCCAATTTCTTTTTTTTGCATGTGGCTGTCCAATTTTCCCAACACCATTTGTTGAACAGACTGCCTTTTTTCCATCAGACATTCTTTCCTGCTTTGTTGAAGATTAGCTGACCATAGAGTTGAGGGTCTATTTCTGGGCTCTCTATTCTGTTCCACTGATCTATGTGTCTGTTTTTGTGCCAGTACCATGCTGCCTTGATGATGACAGCTTTGTAATAGAGCTTGAAGTCCAGAATTGTGATGCCACCAACTTTGGCTTTCTTTTTCAATATTCCTTTGGCTATTCAAGGTCTTTTCTGGTTCCCTATAAATTTTAGGATGATTTGTTCCATTTCTTTGAAAAAAATGGGTGGGATTTTGATAGGGATTGCATTAAATGTGTAGATTGCTTTAGGTGGCATAGACATTTTCACAATATTTATTCTTCCAATCCAGGAAAATGGAACATTTTTCCATTTCCTTGTGTCTTCCTTAGTTTCTTTCATGAGTACTTTATAGTTTTCTGAGTATAGATTCTTTGCCTCTTTGGTTAGGTTTATTCCTAGGTATCTTATGGTTTTGGGTGCAACTGTAAATGGGATTGACTCCTTAATTTCTCTTTCTTCTGACTTGTTGGCGTACAGAAATACAACTGATTTCTGTGCATTGATTTTATATCCTGACACTTTACTGAATTCCTGTACAAGTTCTAGCAGTTTTGGAGTGGAGTCTTTTGGGTTTTCCACATATAGTATCATATCATCTGCGAAGAGTGATAGTTTCACTTCTTCTTTGCTGATTTGGATGCCTTTAATTTCTTTTTGTTGTCTGATTGCTGAGGCTAGGACTTCTAGTACTATGTTGAATAGCAGTGGTGATAATGGACATCCCTGCTGTGCTCCTGACCTTAGCGGAAAAGCTTTCAGTTTTTCTCCAATGAAAATGATATTTGGTAGGTTTTTCATAGATGGCTTTGATAATATTGAGGTATGTGCCCTCTGTCCCTACAGTTTGAAGAGTTTTGATCAGGAAGCGATGCTGTACTTTGTCAAATCCTTTATCAGCATCTATTGAGAGTATCATATGATTCTTGTTCTTTCTTTTATTAATGTATTGTATCACACTGATTGATTTGTGGATGTTGAACCAACCTTGCAGCCCTGGAATAAATCCCACTTGGTTGTGGTGAACAATCTTTTTAATGTACTGTTGGATCCTATTGGTTAGTATTTTGGTGAGAATTTTTGCATCTGTGTTCATCAAGGATATTGGTCTGTAATTCTCTTTTTTGATGAGATCCTTGTCTGGTTTTGGGATCAAGGTGATGCTGGCCTCATAAAATGAGTTTGGAAGTTTTCCTTCCATTTCTATTTTTTGGAACAGTTTTAAGAGAATAGGTATTAATTCTTCTTTAAATGTTTGGTAGAATTCCCCTGGGACGCCGTCTGGCCCTGGGCTTTTGTTTGTTTGGAGATTTTTGATGACTGTTTCAATCTCCTTACTGGTTATCGGTCTGTTCAGGTTTTCAATTTCTTACTGGTTCAGTTGTGGTAGTTTATATGTCTCTAGGAATGCATCCATTTCTTCCAGATTGTCAAATTTGTTGCCATAGAATTTTTCATAATATGTTCTTACAATTGTTTGTATTTCTTTGGTGTTGGTTTTGATCTGTCCTCTTTTATTCATGATTTTATTTATTTGGGTTCTTTCTCTTTTCTTTTTGATAAGTCTAGCCAGGGTGCTTTAAATCTTATTAATTCTTTCAAACAACCAGCTCCTAGTTTTGTTGATTTGTTCTATTTTGTTGTTTTTTTTGTTGTTGTTTGTTTTGTTTTGTTTTGTTTTTGGTTTCCATTTCATTGACTTCTGCTCTGATCTTTCTCCTGATAGGTTTAGGCTTTCTTTGTTGTTCTTTCTCCAGCTCCTTTAGGTATAGGGTTAGGTTGTGTATTTGAGACCTTTATTGTTTCTTGAGAATGACTTGTACCACTATATATCTTCCTCTCAGGACTGCCTTTGCTTTGTCTTCGTTATCATTTGTTTCCATGAATTTTTTTCAATTCTTAATTTCTTGGTTGACCCATTCATTCTTTAGAAGGATGCTGTTTAGTCCCCATGTATTTGGGTTCTTTCCAAATTTCCTCTTGTGATTGAGTTCTAGCTTCAGAGCATTGTGGTCTGAAAATATGCAGGGAATGATCCCAATCTTTTGATACCAGTTGAGACCTGATTTGTGACCCAGGATGTGATCTATTCTGGAGAATGTTCCATGTGCACTAGAGAAGAATGTGTATTTTGTTGCTTTGGCATGAAATGTTCTGACTATATCTGTGATGTCTATCTGGTCCAGTGTGCCATTTAAGGCCTTTATTTCCTTGTTGATCTTTTGCTTGGATGATCTGTCTATTTCAGTGAGGGGAGTGTTAACGTCCCCTACTATTATTGTATTATTGTCGATGTGTTTCTTTGATTTTGTTACTAATTGGTTTATATAGTTGACTATTCCCATGTTAGGGGCATAGATATTTAAGATTGTTAGATCTTCTTGTTGGACAGACCCTTTGAGTATGATATAGTTTCCTTCCTCATCTCTTGTTATAGTCTTTGGCTTAAAGTCTAATTGATCTGATATAAGGATTGCCACCCCAGCCGTCTTCTGATGTCCATTAGCCTGGTAAATTATTTTCTACCCCTTCACTTTAAATCTGGAGGTCTTTGGGTCTAAAATGAGTTTCTTGTAGACAACATATTTATGGGTTTTGTTTTTTTTATCCATTCTAATACCCTGTATCTTCTGATTGGGGCATTTAGCCCATTTACATTCAGGGTAACTATTGAGAGTTTAGTGCCATTGTATTGCTTGTAAGGTGACTGTACTGGATACTATAATACTATACTGGATATAGTATTCTTGGCTGCATGTTTTTCTTGTTTAGTGCTCTGAATATATCATGCCAGTTCTGTCTTGCCTGCCAGGACTCTGTGGGTAAGTCTGCTGCCAATCTAATATTTTTACTTGTATGTTACAGACTTCTTTTCCCGGGCTGCTTTCAGGATTTTCTCTTTGTCGCTAAGACTTATAAATTTTACTATTAGGTGATGCGGTGTGGACCTATTCTTATTGATTTTGAGGGGGTTTCTCTGCACCTCCTGGATTTTGATGCTTGTTCCCTTTGTCATATTAGGGAATTTCTCTACAATAATTCTCTCCAATATACCTTCTTCTCCCCTCTCTCTTTCTTCTTCTTCTGGAATCCCAATTATTCTAATGATGTTTTGTCTTATGGTGTCACTTATCTCTCGAATTCTCCCTTCATGGTCCAGTATTTGTTTGTCTCTCTTCTGGTCAGCTTCTTTATTCTCTGTCATTTGGTCTTCTATGTCACTAATTCTTTCTTCTGCCTCATTTATCCTAGCAGTAAGAGCCTCCATTTTTTATTGTACCTCATTAATAGCTTTTTTGATTTCAACTTGGTTAGATTTTAGTTTTTTAATTTCTCCAGAAAGGTCTTTTATATCTCCAGAGAGGGTTTCTCTAATATCTTCCATGCCTTTTCCAAGCCCGGCTAGAACCTTGAGAATCGTCATTCTGAACTCTAGATCTGACATATTACCAATGTGCATATTGATTAGGTCCCTAGCCTTTGGTATTGCCTCTTGTTCTTTTTTTTGTGGTGAGTTTTTCCGCCTTGTCATTTTGTCCAGATAAGAATATAGGAAGGAGCAAATAAAATACTAAAAGGGTGGCAAGGACCCAAGGAAAATGTGCTTTAGCCAAATCAGAAGAGACCTCAAATAATGGCGGGGATAAAGGGGATAAAAAGAAGTTCAGAAAAAAGAAATTTAAAAAAAAAGGAAACAAATTTTAAAAATATAAAAAAGAAAAAAAAATATATATTAGACTGGTGACTAGAACAGGGTCACCCACTTAATTTTGGGAGTATTTTGATCTCTTAGAAGAAACTGCCTCCCAAAATTTTAAAGAATGAAAAACATATATAAGGGTAAACACAATGAAGGGATGGAATATGCCTATAAAGATGAAAAAAAATTTTTTTTTAATTTCTAAAAAAAGAATTGATAAAGTAAGTTGGTTGGGAGAATAAAGTAAAAGAAAGTGGAGAGATTTTGCTTGGGCTGGAGACTAGAACAAGCCCAGAGCTAGATTTTGGGAATATTTTGATCTATTAGAAGAAGTTGTACCCTAAATTTTTTAGAGGAAATAACCCTATGTGTATACAAAAAATAAAGTTAGATACAATGAAGGATTAAATATGACTATAATAATGAAGTTTCAAAAAAGATTATTATTATTATTTTTTTAATGAAAAGTATTGTTAAGATAAACTAGTTAAAAAATGTTAAAAGAGGAAGGGGTAAAAGTTAAAAAAAATTTAGAAGAAGAAAAAAAATAAAGTTAAAATAAATTAACTACAAGACAAGGTTTCTCCTCCTCTGGAATTCTGCTGTTCTCCTTGGTACATGAACTTGGTCTTGGCTAGATTTCTTGTTGATCTTCTGGGCGAGGGGCCTGTTATAGTAATTCTCAAATGTCTTTGCCCCAGGCGGAATTGCACCGCCCTTACCAGAGGTCGGGCTCAGTAATCTGCTCGGGTTCGCTTTCGGGAACTTTTGTTCCCTGAACATTTTCCGTAGAGTTTCAGAGAACGGGAATGAAAATGGCAGCCTCCCAATCTCTGGCCCAGAGGAGCCGAGAGCTCGGGGCCCCACTCAGTGCGCCCTCAGAGAACAGCACCCAATCACTTCCGTATCCCCATCCTCTAGCCGCTCTCCGAGCTCACCCAGTCTGTGACCAGTTCAAGGTAACCCCAAGCTGAGAGCTCACTCCCTGGCTCTGTCTCTGTAGCCGGCCTCCCCGCTCTGATACCTGTGAGCTCTGAGACACTCAGACACCCCCGATCTTTCTGTGACCCCACGGGACCTGGGGCCACACTGACCCCACGTGTGCCTCACCCCAGTTTAGCCTCTGGAGTGATTTCCCTCAATGGAGCAGACTTTTAAAAGTCCTGATTTTGTGCTCCATTGCTCCTCTGCTTGCCGGGAGCTGGCCCCTCCCCCTGCGGTCTATCTTCCCGTGGCTTTGGATTCACTTCTCCGCTGGTCCTACCTTTCAGCAAGTGATCGATTTTCTGTTTCTAGAATTGTTGCTGTTCTTCTCTTTGGTCTCTTGTTGGATTTGTAGGTGTTCGCAATGGATTGATAAGTTATCCAGCTGATCTGGTACCTGATATTGTCTCAGCCTGCTACTTCTCTGCCATCTTGACTCCTCCTCTAGCTATAGTTATTTTAAATCATTTTGTCTTTTTTAGTCTTTCTACTAGAGTTAAAAGTAATTTATATGATACCATTACAATATTAGAGTATTTTGAATTTAGATATATATCTACTTGTACCATTGAATAATATACTTTCATAAGTTTTCATGTTACTAACTACCATGCAATTGTAGGCTTCTTACAGATATTCTTTATCAGGGTGAGGGCTTTCCCTTTAATTCCTTTTTCTGAGAATTTTTATTCTCATAAATGGGTATTGGATTTTTAAATTGTTTTTATCTGTTAATTAACATAATCATAAGACTTTTTTTTAGCTTTTTTGATATGGTAGATTATATTATGTGATTTTGAAGTGTTTAACCAACCTTGAAATATAAAATTATCTTACTTGATCATAATTTTTTGTGAACATTTTGGATCTTCTGTGCCAATATTCTGTTAGGTATTTTGCATCTAGATTCATGAGAATTATTGGTCTTTAGACTGTGTGCTCAGGATCACAGAGGAGAATTGTCTTTGTTTACATTTGGTACCAGGGTAATAATAGGCAAATAAAATGACTTGGGTAATGTTCCTTCGTTTTCTGTTTTCTGGAAGTGATTGTATAGATTTAGTTTTTTTTTTTTTTTCTTTAAATGTTTTGTAGGATTCCCTGGTGAAAACATGTGCTTGGAGATTTATATTTTGGGAAATTTTTTTATTATGAATTTAATTTTCTGATGGATGTAAGTCCTATTTAGTTTATTTCATTTTGTTTGAGTCTTGGTAGTTTGTGGTTTTTAAGGAATTGATCCATTTCTTCTAACTTGTCAAATTTATGGGTGCAAAGTTGTGTCAAATCTTCCCCTGTTACCTTTTTAATGGCTCCAGGATCTCTAGTGATTGTCTCCACTTTATCCTTGTAGTTGCAAATTTTGTCTTTTCTCTTTTTAGATCTGTCAGTCTTGTTAGAAATTTATCAATCTTACTGATTTATTTCAAAGGACCATCTTTTTGTTTTATTGATTTTCCTCTGTTGTTGCACTATTTTGAATTTTGTTGACTTCTGTTCTTTATTAATTCCTTCCTTCTGCTGGTCTTGAGTTTATTTTTCTTTTTCTAGAGTCTTGTTGTAGAGAATAAGATTATTCATTTGATGACTTTCCTTGTTTCTAATGTAAACATTTATTTCTATAAATTTATTTCTCAGGGCGCCTGGGTGGCTCAGCGGGTTAAAGCCTCTGCCTTTGGCTCGGGTCATGATCCCAGGGTCCTGGGATCGAGCCCCGCATCGGGCTCTCTGCTTGGCTGGGAGCCTGCTTCCTCCTCTCTCTCTCTCTCTGCCTGCCTCTCTGCCTACTTGTAATCTCTATCTGTCAAATAAATAAATCTTAAAAAAAAATTTATTTCTCATTACTCCTTTAGATACATAGATACAAGTTTTGCTATGCCTCTTTTTTCTTTCCTATTCAGTTTTTGTATTTCTCAATTTCCTTTGAGACCCATGGATTATTTAGAAATATGTTTTTATATAAGAAATTCCTACATTCTTATATTTTCCTGTTCTCATTCTATTATTGATTTATAGCTTGATTCCAGTGTAGCCAGAGAACAGTCTATGTGAGACTTAAATTCTTTTGAATCTGTAAAAAGTCTTTTTATGACCTAGGATATAGTCTATCTTGGTGAATATTCCATGGGTGCTTGAAAAAATGTAATTTGCTGTTATCGGTTAGTATGTTTTTATACATGTCAATTAGTCTGTTTGTTGACTGTGTTGTTCAGATCTATATTCTTGCCAATTTTCTAATAGTTATATCACTTGTTAAGAGGTGAATGTTGAAGTCCCTGACTATAATCATGCCTATTTTTCATTGTAGCATTATCAGTCATCACTTTATACATCCTGAGTCTCCGTTGTTGGGTATATATACATTTAGAATTGTTAGCTTTTCTTGGTGGGTTGGATCAATCTATTTATCTCATATAATGTATCTTTTTGTCTCTAGCAATGCCCTCCACCCTAGAAATTACTTTATCTGTATTGATATGGCTCCCCCTGCCTTTTTTGATTAATGTTTGCATGTATATCTCTTTCCCTTCTTTTACATTCAATCTACCTATGTTTTTTTTTTTTTTTTGAGATTTTTTATTTATTTATTTGACAGACAGAGATCACAAGTAGGCAGAGAGAGGAGGAAGCAGGCTCCCTGCTGAGCAGAGAGCCCAATGTGGGGCTCAATCCCAGGACCCTGGGATCATGACCTGAGCCAAAGGCAGAGGCTTTAACCCACTGAGCCGCCAGGCGCCCCAATCTACCTATGTTTTTGAATTTGAAGTGACTTACTTGTAAGTCACACTGAATGTGAGATTTGTCCTTTTCCCCTCGGTTTATTGGCATGATATCTAGAGACTTCTGATAGAGACAAAAAGATCTGCTTTCCCTGACGCTCTCTGCCAACTACAACTGAAAACCCTAATAAGACTAGACTAGTAAGGATGTTATGTTTTATTTATCAACCCTGCCAGTTTTAGTCTTTTAATTGATGTATTTAGAAAAGTTCCTTTTAGGGTAAATTGATATAGTACAGCATAAGTCTGCTACTTGATTATTTGTTTCTTCTGGCACTTCTTCTTCTGTTTTTTTTTTTTTTTTTTTTTTTTTTCTTTTCTGGGCTACTTATATTGTCTAAATCTTGTTTTTGGGTGTATATCTTTGTATAATTTTTGTGATGGCTCCCGTGTATATTAAAACATACATATATAACTTATGATAGTCCTCTGGTAGCAACACTTTGAGGGAAGTATGGAAATGGCATTTTCCATTAGGTCCTTTTACCTTCTTACCTTTTAAATATTATCTTGGATATCAAATATTTTGTTTCAATCATCAAATATGATTTCTAAAATCATAAGTGATAGGATAGTCTATTGTATGCACTCATATCTCTGTTCCTCTGTTTTTCCTTCTTCCTTCCTGATATCTTAAGATTTCTTTCATTTATCATTTTCTTTCTTTTTGAAGAACTTCCATTAGCCAGTTTGTTTTTTTTAAGATGTTTAATTTTATTTATTTGACGGAGCGAGAGAGAGACAGATCACAAGTAGGCAGAGAGGCAGGCAGAGGGGGAGGGGGAAGCAGGCTCCCTGCTGAGCAGAAAGCCCGATGTGGGGCTCAATCCCAGGACCCTGAGATCACGACCTGAGGCAAAGGCAGAGGCTTAACCCACTGAGCCACCCAGGCGCCCCCATTAGCCAGTTTTTAAGGACAAGTTCACAATGACAAAACTCTTTTTTTTGTTTTCATTCTTTGGAGAATGCTGTTTTTCTTCTTCCTTCATTACTGAAATATAGTTTTACCAGTTATAGGATTTGTGACAGTTTTTTTCTTTCAGCACTTAAAAAAATATCAGTTTACTTTCTCCTTGCTTCCATGATTTTATATGAGAAATCCATTGTCATTTAAATTTGTATTCTTCTGTCGACAATGTGTTGCTTGTCTATGGTTGCTTTCAAGATTTTTCTTTACGTTTTCAAAAGTTTAGGTATCACATATCTTTTTTTTTTTTTTAAAGATTTTATTTATTTACTTGGCAGACAGAGATCACAGGTAGGCAGAAAGGCAGCCAGAGAGAGAGAGGAGGGGAAGCACGCTCGCTGCTGAGCAGAGAGCCCGATGCGGGGCTCGATCCCAGGACCCTGAGATCATGACCTGGGCCGAAGGCAGAGGCTTTAACCCACTGAGCCACCTAGGTGCCCCTAGGTATCACATATCTTGACAAAGATTTCTTTCAGTTTATCTTGATTAATGTTTACTGAGATCCTAGGATTTATAGGTTATGTCTTTCACCAGATTTGGAGATTTTTCTATTATTTCCTCAAATCAGTCAGCCCCAGTCTCTCTTATGTATCATGAAAATATGAATGTCGGTCCTTTTGTTTTATCCCACAAGTCCTTGAGGCTTTATTATTTTTTCCAGTTTTTATTTTTCCAAATTTTATTAAATTTGATATTTAGATTGGGTGAATCCTGTTGTTTTCATTCTCAAGCTAATAGAATCTGTCTTTTGTTACCTCTATTATTGAGGCCATCCAGTGAGTTTCTAGTAGAATCTGTCTTTTGTTACCTCTATTATTGAGGCCATCCAGTGAGTTTCTTTCTATACTGTATTTTTCAGTTCTAAAATTGCTATTTGTTTTTTAATTTTTCTTAAATTTTTTTTTAAAGATTTTATTTATTTATTTGACACAGAGAGAGATCACAAGTAGTCAGAGAGGCAGGCAGAGAGAGAGAGAAAGAGGAGGAAGCAGGCTCTCTGCCGAGCAGAGAGCCCGATGCGGGACTCGATCCCAGGACTCTGAGATCATGACCTGAGCCAAAGGCAGAGGCTTAACACACTGAGCCACCCAGGCGCCCCCAATTTTTGTTTCTTTTTAAAAAAAATAACTTAACCTCATTGCAGAAATTTCATATTTTTTATTTGTTTAAAAAGAATTGTAGTTGTTGAAACATTTTTGTTATGGATATTTTAAAAAATCTTGTTTGATAATCCCAATATTGATTCACGTTAGTGTTAATATCATTCAATTGTCTTTTCTTATTGAAATTGTAATTTTCTTAGTTCTTGGCATAACAGATTGTTTTTTACTTTTTTTTTTTTGGTCATGTTTTGTTTTTGTTGTTGTTTTAATTTACCCTGGGCATTTTATCTACTATGTTAGGAGACTGGATATTATTATGAGTCTTTTATTTTAGCAGTATTCACCTATTTAGATTTAACATGTGGGTGTTGGTCAATTTTGTGGACTGTGTTTCTAATGTCAGTTTAATTTTCAGAGCCTTGGTAGTATTATTTTTGTCTGTTTGGTTTATCTACTGCCACTGGGGTTCCCAGTAGTTCCTGCTGGCTTCCCTAGTTCTGACAGCACTATGTCTCTCAGTGAAGGAGCGAGTGTGGTAGGATTCATCCACTGTCCTCCCCTCTTCTCACCTCTACTCTTCTGATGTTTCTGGAAGGGGAAGGAGAGTCTCTGACCCACAGAGACAAAGGTGATTTCCAACCCAGGTCACTCTCTCCAGCTAATTCTCTCCTACCTGCTCTATTTGTCCTCTTTTTACATCAGTATCTCTTAGAGGAAAAGAAGTCTCATGCCTAGCAAGGGAGAGTGCCTTCACTGGTAGCTACTTCTGGCAGAAATCTCAAATAACTCTCCTTGTTGGCGGTGCTGTCCAGCTCATTGCTGTTGTCAGAAGGACTTCCTCCTCTCTGGGAGAAGAATGAGCTGCTTTTTGTTGCTACATCAAACAATCAAACATGAGTAAATGATATATCTGGGTGGACTTCCCATGTTGGGTGGGAAAGGTGCAAAGTGCCTGTCACCATGATGTTCCTCTCATTCTGGGATCCCAAACCAGATCGCATTTTTCTTACCACCTCTGAGAATTTTCATTCGTTGTTTCTTTTTTTTTTAAAGATTTTATTTATTTATTTGACAGAGAGAGATCACAAGTAGGCAGAGAGAGAGGAGGAAGCAGGCTCCCCACGGAGCAGAGAGCCTGATGTGGGGCTCGATCCCAGGACCCTGAGATCATGACCTGAGCCGAAGGCAGCGGCTTAATCCACTGAGCCACCCAGGCGCCCCTCATTCGTTGTTTCTTGAGTGATTTACAGGGTTTTCAGTTGTGCTTAGGAGAATGGGGCAAGAAAAGCAGATCTATACCCTTTTACCCTATCAGAATTCTCTGGATATCATTCTAATAAACTGAGGGAAACAGGGCAAATCTCACATTCAGTGTGAGTGAATGTAATATCAAGTTTTGTGTGCCAGGAGAAAATTTTTATATTTTGTGTATCATAGAATATTATTCCTGAGATACATTTATTAAATTTTCCACTTATTGAAAGCCTATACAGTTTTAAAATTACTCTGATTTCAAGGTGTTTAGACCCTCACATAGAAGAGAAATTCGTGGTGTTATTCTGCCCAAGGAATGTTGTCACCTTCATGTCAGAACTTAAGGACTTTCATTGAATAATGAAATTGGAATAAAAGAAAAATGATGGGGTGACTTTTAATTAATAATTGCACAATTGGTAAGGTATTAGAGAAGGAGGATGAAGACATACCCACACTCCTAACTTGGAGGTGGAAACCAGCCAAAGGACCAGCCAAAGGACAGGCAAACAGAAGAAGGAAATGCGTGTGATAAGGGAGCTGCTGGATACAGTGGTAGCAAGGTTTTCAGTCAGAGTACCAAACACAGTTTTTCATGTGGTAGATTTTTATCAGGGAATGTACTGAAAAATATCTCCACAACTGTTAGCATGGTTAGGGCCACAATAAACAAGCTTGACTTAAGAAGAACTCTTTGGGTTCATGGAAAGTTAAGTCAAGACAAAGTCCTTACCCTGAAAAATCAGAACTTTTGCTTATCTAAAATAGTTTCTCTACAAAACCAAGAAAATAATTAGGCTCTTTCTGATTTGTATACTCACACATACAACTAAGCACATGGAAAATTGATTGTGTAGTCATGAAGAAGCAATAAAATGAGATTTCTAGAAAAGAATAAAGCTTACTAATATGATTGTTAAGCAAATGAAGAACAGTTTGGATACTGCAGAAAATCAAATAATGGCTTATAGATTCTGGATTCTGAAGGCCTAAGATGCATTTATTTGCATGTTGATTGGCAAGGAAGGAAGAAAGACAGGTAGAGGTGAACGGAGAGATGAAGGGGATGAAAGGGGGAGGCAAAGAGACAGAGACAGATGTAATTATGGTATGGATCTTAACAGGCTGAGACAAGTTTTGTTTTGTTTGTTATGTTCTTTTCTTTTGTTCTGTCAGTGTGCTGTCACTTTATCCCTACAAAACGGGATAACCCTAACAGTTTGTCGGATTAGGTTACTGAAATTACTTGAAAGTGCAAGAGTGGGAAGAGGACATGCCAGGATAAGTAACTATAGGAGGGGGTCCAGAAGGAAGACTACAGGGAAGAGAGATTATTTACTAAAATAATAAGGGAGAAGGATTTTTTTTTTAAAGATTTTATTTATTTATTTGTCAGAGAGAGAGAAAGTGAGCACAGGCAGACAGAGTGGCAGGCAGAGACAGAGAGAGAAGCAGGCTCCCCGCCGTGCACGGAGCCCGATGTGGGACTCGATCCCAGGATGCTGGGATCATGACCTGAGCCGAATGCAGCTGCTTAACCAACTTAGCCACCCAGGCATCCCAGGGAGAAGGATTTTTTGTCAGTCAGGGTCTAATCAGGAAAAGATCCACTTTACAAGCCTGCCTGGCAGGAGGTGGAGCAACTGAGGAGGGGCCACCACTGAAAAAGAAAATGCCTAAATCCAAATAGTATCTTGGAGCAAAGAATGGCAACACAGACTGTGTTTAGCATTGGCTAAGCGATGGGAGGATTCAAGGATGCTAGTGAAGGTGCTGTTAAAAAATTGTTGTCATCGGGGCACCTGGGTGGCTCAGTGGGTTAAAGCCTCTGCCTTCGGCCCAGGTCATGGTCCCAGGGTCCTGGGATCGAGCCCCACATAGGGCTCTCTGCTCAGCAGGGAGCCTGCTTCCCCTCCTCTCTCTCTGGCTGCCTCTCTGCCTACTTGTGATCTCTGTCTGTCAAATAAATAAATAAAATCTTTAAAAAAAATTGTTGTCATTTATGCAGACTGCATAGAGAGTCGGCTGACTTAAAAAAATGAAAAAAAAGTAAAAAGGAAAAGAAAGGTAAAGAGAAATACAATGTGTCACATCAAATGTGACTTTGGGTATAGTTCACGAGAGTGGCTTAGATAGGAATCAGATTATTAGAGGTTCAGGTAGATACAGCTTGCAGTGTATAGGCTGCAGGTGACCACCAGTTGATCCATAAATTAGAAATGAATGCAAGAAGAGAATAAGAGAGTAATTGGGACTAGTTATAAAAAAATGAGTAATTTTTTTTTCAGTATAGTAAAAGTTATGCCTATATTCAGAAAATTGAAGGAAATGACAAATTTCCACTGACAGGTAAGTAAGGGAACCATTTATAATTTTGTTTAAAAGGTAGTTTCAGTCACCTATCTACATACCCTCTATTTTTTGGAAGGTTTTATGTGTTTATTTGAGAAATAGCTAGTGAAAGAGAGCCTGAGCAGGCAGTTTGGGGAGTGGGAGAAGTGGGCTTCCCGCTTAGCAGGGAGCCTGATGCAGGACCCATTCCCAGGCCCCTGGATCATGACCAGAGCTGAAGGCAGACACCCAACCTACTGAGCCACCCAGGCACACCAGCCATCTATTTTGATTCAGCTCATTTTAAATGTTAACATAAAATGAGTAGTACTAAAATCAAGATATTTATAAGACCTTATAGAAATTTTACAGGTATAACCTTGGCAGCTGTGTCTCCAAACATCCTAGCATGCTACTCCCTGGGAACGTTTCCAAGCACGGTTTTACAATAGCAGTTGTGGAAGCTGGGAAACAAGATCCCATACTCACAATGAGGGCAATGTGTTGTTAGAGAGAATAAAAGCAAATGATGTACAGGTGACTTTAGCATAGACAGCCATGTGCTCATATCTGGGAAACAGTCCAAAGGACAGGTCCTGAAGAGACACATCGCACTGGCAATGGACTGGGCAGATAATCCTGCAAGCTCAGTGAGTCTATACCACTTAAATTTAGAGCAACTCAAGGGAGAAAACTCTAACAAGGAAACCACTGTAATAATTGAGCCATAATTATTAGCACTTTAAAGAGAGCATTAAAATTAAACCCAGTGTACTATATCTGTTCTCTTTTTAAAATGGGACACCCTGTGGAGACAAAGAACTCTGAGTAAAAAGTCATCTCGATTATAATGAAAACAAAGTAATATTGGAAATCTGGAGGTCAGGTGAGGTGTGGTAAGGTCATCTTACTTCAAGATCTTGACATAATTTAGAAGATTTCGCTATTTCTTGTCTAGAAACTCACAGCATTTGGAAAGAGTGAGTCATATTTAAATTTCTGGGGATGCATTCTGTATTATTTGACTTGGGCTGCCATAACAGAATGCCATAACCTAGTTGGCTTAAATGCCAAACGTTTCTTTCTTTCTTTTTATTTATTTATTTATTTATTATTTATTTATTTTCAGCATAACAGTATTCATTGTTTTTGCACCACACCCAGTGCTCCATGCAATACATGCCCTCCCTATTACCCACCACCTGGTTCCCCAACCTCCCACCCCCCTCCCCTTCAAAACCCTCAGGTTGTTTTTCAGAGTCCATAGTCTCTCATGGTTCATCTCCAAACGTTTATTTCTTATACTTCTGGAGGCTGGAAGTCCAAGATCAAGATGCCAGTCAGTCTGGTTTCTGGTGAGATCTTTCTTCCTGATTCACTGATAGAGACTTCTTACTGTGTCCTCACATGTCAGAGACAGAGACAGAGACAGGTAGACAGAGAGAGAGAGAGGGAGATCTTCTTGTAAGGTCATGAGTCCTATCAGATTAGGAGTCCACCCTTATGATTCTACTTAACTAATTATAACCTAAAAGCCCTATCTTCAGATTGGATCTTAGAGCCTCAATATAACAATTTTGGGGTGACACAATTAATCCCATGGCACATTCTAATAGTTTATCTGAGTCAAAGTCTTTAGCATCGCCTTTGAAGCCCATTATATGTGGCCTGGTCCTGGGTCTATTCTCTATCCCACATTTCTATCCACTCTCTTTAAGCATCCTAAGCATTTGTTATTTCTTGAAATACTAAATATAGTCTCTTACTGGGGCCTTTATATTCTGTTCTTCCTCTGACGGCTTACATACTACTTCCGTGCTTGGCTTCTACTCTTCAGTCAGATCTCTGTTCAAATGTTGTCTCCTTCAGTTTTTTAGGTACTTATTGTATACTTTCATCAATGGATTGTAAATTCAGTTAGGAGATACACTGTTTTGTTACTGTTTATTCTATAGTAAGTACTCAATTAATGTTTGCTGAGTGAATGAATGAATCTTGAATCAAGTCAAGAATTTAAAAAGCTTGGGAACCACCCCTGTTTTAATTGTGTGCCAAGGAGGAAAAGAATGCTTAACCTTCTCATTTGTTTATAAGTAAAAATCTCTTGGACCTAAGAGCCACTCATGAAAAAGGGTATGCCCCCTCCCCCCCCCACACACACTCTGGCTCTTCCAGTTCAGCACACATTCATGAATACACATTTCTGACTCCTTTTTAGATATCCAGTGTAATCAATGAGCCATGGGAGTACACACTGTTACTCACATCTCCAGTTTGGAGTATGCTTTCCTGAAAGCATTATGGGATGGCATTATAAAAGGATACTCTCAAAGGGGGTCAACATTCTCAACAGTCTCATGTCAGGAAGTCCCAAATTCATTATACCAAACAGTTAAAAAACAGAACAAAACAAAGCATTAAAAACAGCTCAATAATCTTGGTTGTAAAAAGTATAGTTTGGCCGTAGCCTAGTTTCGGTAAAAAAACAATTTACCAGAAACCTCTTAGCAAACTTGAATCTACTGATGATCCCACCTGTAATCTTTGGGTAGTATCAACGTTCTTGATGACAGCAGGGAGCAGTAAGATCAATCAAGGTAGCAGGTTGACACATTTATAGAAGCCCCAGACAGTTTACAGCAGCCACTGTTCTAGAGGGATGTCTCAGTCTTCTCTCAGTCCCAGCATTCCTTTCCTATGCTGCAGTGGCCACCAGGTAGAATATGAGGCCATATACACAGGTGATGCTACGATATATAAAATATCAAAATGCAGTAACTATTCTTTTTTCTTTTTATGGCAAGAGAAAAAGCACGAGCCTGGGTTAGAAGGTGGGTGGGCAGAGGGAGAAGCAGAGCAACTCCTCACTGAACAGAAAGTCCAATGCAGGGCCCGATTCCAGGACTCTGAGATCTTGACCTGAACCAAAGGCAGATGGAGCCACTTAGCTGACTAAGCCACTCAGGTGCCCCTGAATGCAGGAACCATTCTTAACTTATAAACTCAGCATACTTACTCTTATTTACAATCCAAAGCTCATCCTCCTCTCATTTCTTCCTTTTCCTCTCTCAAGACAACAAGCAAGCAACCTTTCACAATTTCTTAGACCTCTACAATCATGACATATAGGTAGCTCAACCCAAACGTACTGTTTATTTCAGTTGCATATGACATTTCTTTTTACAATATATTTGACATGAGAGGGCAGTTATAAAAATACACACTTGGAGTATCTTTTTCAATTTAACCAAGTTTGAATCCCATTTGGATAGCATTGAGACATCTTATTTATCTTACATCTGTCAGCCAGCTATGTAAACTCATTTCTTTTCCCATTAAGCAAAGTAATTTCAATAGAACATTTTGAATCAACCAAGTAGTTATGTCCATGTGCTCACCTCACATAAGGTTGCCAGTTTTTAAATAAATGATATTAACTTATTAACTTACAAGATGACATATGTTTCACTAAGAGTCGCCTTTCATTTTTTATATAAAAAGTTTTCTTATGTGCGTTATCTGATTTTATGAAGGGTCTTACAGCATGCATGGGAAGCAGAGAGACCAACTTGGAAATGCTGGGAACCTAAAATGTCCCAGAAGGTGATAAAAGGAAGAAACAGCATGGCCAGGTAGTCACTGCTTTGGTGACTTATTTACCAATTTCCCAATTTTTTTTTTAAGCAATAGAACTTTTTTCCATTC
This sequence comes from Meles meles, assembly GCF_922984935.1. Lineage (NCBI taxonomy): Eukaryota > Metazoa > Chordata > Mammalia > Carnivora > Mustelidae > Meles > Meles meles. The sequence continues at coordinate 101,480,609 of NC_060074.1, forward strand.
ACAAAAATATCCCATTTTGAATGTTAAATTATATAATTACTCTTGTAATGACATTAAGACATATAAAGCTATTGAACTATTCATTCACTCAGTAAATTCTATAAAATGAAAGAACCTGTATGTGGGTGGAGAGCACAGGCCATAGCTGTGAGATGCTTCATAACATCTAAGTGATGTGTTAAAATAAGTGTGAGTATAACTTATGAATTTGCTTGTTCTTTCTTGTGTATTTTCTTTGGGGGGAAATACACAGAGAATAGGAACCATTGGTAATGGAAGTTTGAAGTCTGCCTGAGACTCACTGGGGAGAAATGCATGCCCAGTTACATCTCCTACAGTATGATGATAAAGTGTGTGAATGGAGGAAAACCAAGGAAAAAATTTAATATAGAAAATCCCATGAAGCCTATAAATGCCCCAGAACACTGAATGAATAAGAGATTTATAACTGGCCTCTCGAGTGATCAAAATCTTCATCTAAAGAAAGTGTTTTTTTTAGTATGGACATAAAATTCTTTCCATTGATGAAGTGATCCCCAATATTAGACCAAACCAGGGAAAAATTTTCTGTTATGCTCCCACACAAATACAAGGAGAGGTAACAGAAATCTGACCACGTGCTGCTTCATCCTCTCAGTTTAGCTTCAGAATGAGAACCGCTTCTTCAAATCTGAGCCAGGAGACTTCAGTTATTATTTTTTGTTTCACTGTTTTGTCATCATTCTGAAAGAAATGGTCATTTTAGTTCTGGAGATCTTTGAGAAAGAAATATCCATGTGGATTGCCTGGGTTCACTATGAACAACTCTCTAGGCAAAAGTGAGATAAAGCTGAAACAAATTAGTTCAACAACAGGAAAATATGTACACTGGAAAGGATAATTATTTCTTTTTCTCTTTCTAGTATTTCCTTAGTTAAGATTGTTATCTTTTGTGTGAAATTTCAGCTTTTGTACCAAGGCAAGAGAATATTCTGCAGAGAATAGAAAAAAAAAGTGGAGCTAGAATTAGACCTTTCTTAATGTTTTTAATAAGCTGGTTTTCTTTAGTAAATTAAATCTGAATCATTCTTCTAACACTTTATCTGAAATGCTGTGTGTGATTGCCTTAATATTGGCAAACAAAACTTATTTATACTAATATGTACAATTTTTTGAAGTATTTTTTAAAGTATGAAATCATACAGGTGTGCAAATTGTGGCAGCTTAGTGTGTAAAAATATGTCTTTATTATTGAAGTATTATCATCATACAGTGTTCTGTTAGTTTCAGGCATATGATATTATGATTTATTGATTCTATACGTTTCTCCATGCTCATCAAGATAAGTGTACTCTTAATCCCCTTCATCTGTTTCCCCCACCTACCTCCCCTCTGGCAACCCAACCTATCTGTTCTCTGTATTTAGAAATCTGGTTTTTTGTTTCTCTCTCCTTTTTTTAAGGATGTTATTCCATAAGTGTGTGATTTTTTTCAGGGGTCAGGAGCAGTCATGAAACTATTATACCATAAAGCTAGCAACAATTTCAGAACAATCGGACCAGAAGAAAATGAGGGAATAAGAGAGACAGAGAAAGAGACAGAGACAGATAAAGACTGAGAAGGAAAAGACAAACCACTGAAGTCAAGGATTTTGAAAAGTTAATACTAGCAGAAGCAGAAGGAAAGTGGAAGGATGGAATTAATAACGAAAAAAAGGAACACATTTCAAACAAATGTAGTGATAATACATAAATCCAAACGTGATTTATTTCAAAAACAGTAAAATCTAACCAAGTCAGGAAAAGATAAGTAAGAAAGCATAGACACAAAAGATTAGACAGAAAATGGAAAAGAACCAAAGTTACAGAGGAAATTAAATGAATTAAACAATTTATCACTTCTTCAAATCAATTTGAAAGCTGAATATAGTAAATGAGATTCTGGGAAAATGAAAATTGCTAGAATCGAGAGAGAGAGGGAGTTAAAGTGACAGGAACTATAAACAGACCAATTTCATGAGGGAAACTAAACATGCTCCAAAAGAAAATAGCCTCCTCCTGACCACTGCATCTCTAATATCCTGCAAAAGGCCAAGAACCAGAGGTTATTACAGGTGAATTTTATCGATACTCCAAGAAATTGATCATGCTGATGCTATTTAAACTTGTCGAGAGCACTGAGAGCAAAGGAAAAGTTCAAAACTATTTCTAAAAGTCAGACCTAGCCTTGATATCAAAACCAGAGAAATCAGTTCAAAGAAATAAAACTCATTTAAAAATATTGATATTTAAGTCCCTAATAAAAATTCTAGCAAATAGCTAAATTAAGAAATGACACAGAAAGCTAGAGTTTGTTTCCAGAAAAAAAAATAACTTAATGTTAGGAAATATATGTATAGAATGTAATATGAAATGTATACTGGTATAAAAACATATGCAACATAGAATAGAATGAGTATAAAAACATATACAAAAGTTGGACTGAAGGCCAGAAGATATATGATAAAAATTTTAAATGTATTTTCCATTAGAATCACTTAGCTTTCAAGAAAATAGTAAGTGATGGATACTTTCAGTGTAATGTTTAAAGTGAAACACTGAAAAATAAATTGCATTCAGAAAACGTAACATATGCATATCACTGTTACCACTATTAGTTAACATTATTCCAGAAATACTAGTCAACATAAGTACATAAAAATGTGCATAAAATATGCATAAAAAGTCTTTGTTAAGGAAGATGTAAAGTTATCCTTATTTAAAGATGATGAGATCATATAGCTGGTTATTCAAAATATTTAAACTTACTCTACTAGAAATTCTAAATAAATTCATCAGTGTAGGTACAAAATTAATATACCCACAGGCTTTTGGAAATTATAGATTCCATTTATAATAGTAAATAGATGCAAATTATAAAAAATAAGAAAGATCCAGACCTAGAGGAAAAAACCATCAGTTGTTCACTACTATGTAATTGATCACCTCAAAATTTAATCACTTAAAACACAATAGTATAGTTACTCATGTTTCTGTTGGTCAGAAGTTTGGACTGTACTCAGCTGGAATGAATCTGCCTTGGTCGATGTGGTGGTGTCGGCCTTACCTGTGTCTCCATGTGTCCTCTCTTCCTTAAGGAGGATAGCTTGCGTTTACTCACACATGGCAATAGCCTTCCATGTGAGAGGATAAGCCACAGGGTTATTTTAGTCTTGAACTTAGAACTTGTAGGGATTCACTCAGAAATTGAGAGTTGATGTAAAGATTATTTTAAGCTGAAGACATTTGAGATTTAACAGATACAGAAAGAAGAAGATCAGAGCTGCTCTGATCTTACTAAAAGCAGATACCTCTGGGAAGTGAGGACTACCATAAATTTCCTTTTTAGGGCACCATCTACTGCCAGAAGTCAAAAGTAAACCTACTAAAAATCTCCTCTTTGGGAATTTTACAGCCCTGAAGAAGCCCACTCATATCTGGATAGATAAACATTATCACAAGCTTTCTTATCTCCCATTTGTCTTTCTTTTTTTTTTTTTTTTTAAGATTTTATTTATTTATTTGACAGACAGAGATCTCAAGTGGGCAGAGAGAGGGGAGGAAGTAGGCTCCCTGCTGAGCAGAGAGCCCTATGCAGGGCTCAGGGCTTGATCCCAGGACTCTGGGATCATGACCTGAGCCTAAGGCAGAGGCTTTAACCCACTGAGCCACCCAGGCGCCTCCTATCTGTCTTTCCTTATGGGACCTATTTGTACTTCTCTCAGAAGGCATTTTTTTCCTTTTCCCTACTAATTAAGGTATGTAAACCTTTACCTTTAAGTATCTAACAAGCTAGCTACATGTTTTGTTGTCTCCTATGTGCCTATGAATAAACATGTTTCCTCTGTTCATGTGGGTTTTGTCAGTTTAATTTGCAGGTGTCAGGTACCAAATCTAAGAGAGTAGTGGAAAAATTTTTTCTTCCCTGACAGACTCAAGTTAGAAGGCCAGCCTGTGTTCGAGGCCAATCTGGGAAAAGGGATTCCACTCTTAATGGGAAGAACTACAAAGATTTTGTGACCACTTTTAATTACTGTATTTACAAAGGGAGAGAAGATGAGACACCTAAATACCTTGTTTTTAATCAATAAGGATAAATGTTATAAACATTTCAGTTCCTTCAGTATGCATCTATAAAGTTAAAGGGATTAATAAAATATTGGCTACTTTGTTTCTTTGATCCTTAACTTGATGCTAACCTCATATGTGAAAACATGAAGAGTTAGCATAGTGATAATAATAATTATGATAAGTCATGATAAAAACATAAGTTTAATTAGTTGTAATCTGTCTACAGATATTAAAACATATTACAAAAGCACAGTAATAAAAACCTTTGATGTCACAGAAGTCAACAGGTAGATAAATGGATTGAAGATTTCATAAATATATTAAGCATATAATAAAGCCATCATTTAAAAACAATGAGAAAGCTCTGAATTAGTCAATATACAGTTAATAAATAATTGATAAACCAAGTAAAAATAAAATACTAGATCTGTATAACACTTTTACACTATGCACTTCTCACAAAGGATTAAGCTAGAGGACAATAGAGAGGAATTTCTTTTATGATCGTGGAGAGGGAAAGATTTTCCTAAATAAAAAAAGAATCCAGAATTTATAAGATAATTTTTATTATGTGAAATTTTAAATGCACATGTGGTGGGCCACCTGGCTGGCTCTGTCAGTGAAATGTGCAACTCTTGATCTAAGGATCATGAGTACAAGCCCCACACTAGGTATAGAGATTACTTAAAAATAAAATCTTAAAAAAAAAATGTATGGAAAACGAATACCAGAAAACAAAATACTAAAAGCAAACTGATAAATATATAGAGAATAATTAAGATTCAACAAGAAATCTACCACAAACCCCAGAGGAAATAGAATAGGTCAGGATATGAGTAGGGGTACAGTGGTTAATTCCATGTGTCAACTTGACTGGCCTATCTGATGTTCAGACAGCTGGTAGGACATTATTGGGTATGTCTGTGAAGATGTTTCTAGAAGAGCTTAGCATTTGGTTTTGTTGGCTGAATAAAGCAACCTGCCCTTACCAGTGTGGATGAGCATCATCCAATATGCTAGGTTTAAAATGGAACCAAAGGCCAAGGAAGGGTGAACTTTCTCTCTCTTTTTGAGCTGGGGCTTCATTTTCTCTTGCCTTTGGAATTCAGAGCTCCTGGTTCTCCAGCTTTTGGACTCCAGGAGTTAACTGGTTGGAAATACATGAACAATTATTACAGTAAAACAAAATAACTCTATAAAGTTATTTTAATTTAGTGCCAAAATTGAAACCAACATACTTTCTGTTTCTGTGTTAAACCTTTACAAAATGGAGCATATTCTTCCCATAAACCAACTAAACATTTAACACAATGGTTTCCCCATTAAGGCTCATTTTCTAGACCCTTGTTTCACTTTATTGTGTCCATTAATCCAAAATTATGGTGTCAGACACTTTCCCTGCCTCATCTCAACCAGTTCTTCATTTTGTAAGACTTACGTCAAAAATCACCAGCAAAGGCTAGATCCCAATTTTCCCATTTTGAGACACTATTCATAACTGGTTAAGAGGGTTATTCTTTACTGCTCAGCTCTAAGATATTTTAGTGGGGATCTTTTGGGGGATTTGACTGTTGACTATATCAGTAATCATAAAAGGTGGGTCATTTAACCAAATGTTAAAAAGAAGTGTTCCTAGGTTGGCTATTAACCTTCTTTTGGCTGCTACTCATCTCATCAAATTTACCTAAATGATAAACCTTTTTAGAGCCATAGTCATCCACTGTGTACTTTTCTATATGTGAGTACAGAAACTGACATTTAAGAGTATTAATTAAATAGTCAACATTAATGCATGGAATTAAAGACACAGGGCTAGAATCCCTATTTCTGAACTTACAAACTTAAATGTTTTGCTAAAATAATGCCTATCACTGAGGAACTTAACATTCTTTAAAAATAAAATATAAGCCTCAAAATTATTCTATTAAATTTGAAATGTAGTTCATTTATTTTAGGGGTATATGTGGAATTTTGAAGTAGAGTTTCTCAAACTTATCTGACAATAAGAATTGCTTAAAATTCTTGTTAAAATTATGTATGTTTGGACCTTCCTTGATCTATTGAACATTTTTTAAATATTTTATTTATTTGACAGAGAGAAATCACAACTAGGCAGAGAAGCAGGCAGAGAGGGAGGAGGAAGCAGGCTCCCTGCGGAGCAGAGAGCCCGATGTGGGGCTCTATCCCAGGACCCTGGGATCATGACCTGAGCTGAAGGCAGAGACTTTAACCCACTGAGCCACCCAGGTGCCCCATCTATTGAACATTTTTATAGGAGGTGTCTGAAAATTTGCGCTTTTATGAAGTTGTCAGATATTTCTTGACCTAAGGCAAGTATGGGAAATGATGCATTCTAGGCCAGTGGCTCACAACCCTGTCTGTGCTTTTGAGTAACCTGGGAAACATTTTTTTTTTTTTTTTTTTTTTTGGAAAGACAGAGATCACAAGTAGGCAGAGAGGCAGCAGAGAGAAAGGAAGGGAAGCAGGTTCTCTGCTGAGCAGAGAGCCCGATGCGGGGCTCAATCCCAGAACCCTGGGATCATGACCTGAGCCAAAGGCAGAGGCTTTAACCCACTGAGCCACCCAGGCGCCCCCTGGGAAACATTTTTAAAAACACTCAGTTACTTATACCCTAGATCAATTAAATTAAAATTTTTGGAGGAGAGACCCAACATGTATGTTTTCATATATTCCCAGGTTATGCTAATGTGTATCAAACCATAACTTCTCATTTATGTGCATACAAATCCTAAAAAAATGCAAATTATGATTCAGTGGATGTGGGGTGGGGTCTGAGATTTTGCAGTTCTAGTAAGTTTCCAAGGGAGGCTAATGTTGCTGTTCAGCAGACCACACAATGAGTAGCAAGAAATTAGAACAGTGATTCTCTAAGCCTGATTCCCAGACCAGCAGCATCGGCTTCATCTGGGAGCTTGTAAGAATACAAATTCTTGGGCTCCACCTCATGCCTACTTAGTCAGAAACCTTACAGCTGGATCTTGCCTTTACAATGAACCACCATAACTTCACAAAAAAATAGCAGATTCACAGTCATTTATTATATTGAGTTCCAGCAATAATTTTACTCAAGAGCAATAATTAATAAATAAAAATAGTTATGTAGGTAGATAACTAAAAGTCCCACATTTATAGGAAAATGCCGGATATAGAATTACACAACCAAATTTAAAATTGTAGTTCAATTTTCTCTTAGTTATGGCAGCTTGGTGAGTCATATAACCCTGAACCTTCAATTTCTTAACTTAAAAAAACACTAAAATGAATACTGATACCTTACTTATCTACTTTACAGGTTAGCTGTAAGGAACGAAGTTATTATAAATGGTCGAAATCTGTACTTGGTAATGACAAGTGTGGCGCATAAAGAAATATATAATTAAACTTTTAAACTTGGTTCCAGCTGCACGAACTTCTTAATCTATTCAGAAACAAAGTGTAGCCAACACGAAAGAAAGCAAAGTTGCTAGAAAGAACAAAAGAAAGTATAAATAACATTTACTGAAGACGCACTTGGTGCTTTAAATATGGTAATTCATTTTTCCAACATCCTCATAAATTACAAGTGAGGAAATTGGGACTGCAAAGAAATTGAGCAAATTGCCTTTGGAACTACATTAATGGGCTTTTGTATCAGGAGAGCTAATTTTGAGTAATACCTGTCAGTAGCTATGTGACTGTTGACTAAAATTCTCTGTCTCAATATGTCTTTAATGATATGGATATAATATCTGCCCTACCATATACTAGTACCCATAAATTTAAAAAATATGTGAAATTGCTATAATAATCTCATGGATTTTTAGCTATATGAGGCATTGTTATGTAAAAGCATGTAGAAAGGCTTATGATAAAACTTTAATATTTCTAAGTTTTTCTAAATTTACTTCAATTTCTCTGACTTATACATATATCATAGGCAGTGTTGAGTTGTAGAATATACATCTATCTTCAGTCTAAATTTCCATACATTTTAATTTCGTGTTATTTTTTATAAATATTATTTCCTAATCAGGAGAAAATTCTGAATATAGTCATGTTGAAGATTTTGTCTGATTGTTGTGTCATTTTCATTCTACCAGGAGGGAATTCATCTACTATTGTTGGTTTTATTGGTAATTTCTGTGGTTCCATTGTACTTTATATGTTTAGGGTTTTGTTGTGACAGTGTGTAGGGACAGGCTTTCTCTTTCCATCAGATCCTCGCTCTCTTGTGGTTTTACAGTTGCTTTCATACAGCCTCCCAGAGCTCCCAGCTGAGAACTGAGCATCCTGTGTGTGGCTCAGTTCCTACTCCATGGTGGCTGCTGGTGTTGCTTCTGATTCAATGGCTGAGCTGGCAGGGGTATCTCTATCCTGTTGCTTTTGAAGGAAGCAGATGTATGTGAGCCATGTTTCCATGCAGGGGTTGGCAGGAACATTTTTCAACTTCCTTATTTTTACAAGCAAAGGTCCTTTATCATACCCTACATTTTTTTTAAAGATTTTATTTATTTATTTATTTGACAGAGAGAGAACACAAGTAGACAGAGAGGCAGGCAGAGAGAGAGAGAGGGAAGCAGGCTCGCCGCTGAGCAGAGAGCCCGATGCAGGACTCGATCCCAGGACCCTGAGATCATGACCTGAGCCGAAGGCAGCGGCTTAACCCACTGAGCCACCCAGGTGCCCTCATATCCTACTTTTAACACAGTGATCCTGACCCTGCTCTATTTCCTCACCCTACGAATGTTTATTCCTTATACCCCTACAGGAGTCAAATTCTCAGCTACTTCTGCTTGCTTCTGGGCCTAGAGCCTGGAGTGGTCATGGGTATAGCTCTGCTTTGTGCCCTGTTTTCTGATATTTAGAGACATTAATTTTATAGCATGGCCATATCTTTTGTTTTTAATTTACTATCAATTGTTATTATTATTATTATTATTATTATTATATTTAAAGATGAGGAAGGGCCTTGGAATATAACTTTCCATGCCAGCTTAATAGGAAACAGTGTCAATTTTATGAAATGAGTGTTAGAGATACGAGGATTAGAAGAGTGGAGAAGGCATCATAGAAAAGAGTCCAATAGTGTTCACAGGCAGAATCAGATCATTACAATAATTTCTGTGTGTTGTTCCATGGGTCCTGAAGCAGTATCTTCCTACACTCAGTGCTGTGGAGGCTGAGCCAATCCTTTGTTCATCTTTTATTGTTTGTCACTTCCTTGCTTTTTTTCATGTGTTCACCCCTGGAGGAAGTGAGCTTGTTTGGTCTTTACACCACCTATAAATTGGCCCGGTTTCAGTTGAACTTCCCCCTGTGACTAAATCAGATCAACCTTTTGCAACTTCATGGATTGTCCTATCCTTTATCATCAAGAAGGCTGAAAAAAAGTAACAGGAAAATTGTCATTTTGTACGCTTTTCCTAAGGTCACATTCACTTGTCCCATGCCTTGCTTGCAAACTCACCTATGGAGCACTAAATTATAAAATATATTTAAAAAAAATCAATTAGAAACCCTGAACAGAGTTTTTTGTCACTTTTTCAGTTGAATCGGTTATATTAACTAACCATAGTTGGGTAAAATTATGTTGTCATATTGGCTTGCAGTTTTGTCTTAAGAGACATACAAAACTCCTTCTCATTGAGAACTTAAAGTAATATCTCAAGGTGCCTCTATGTGAAAAATCACAGTAAATATATTTCAAAATTTAAGTGGTTTATTCTCAGAATCATTACTGAGCTCCTGGATTTATCTTTGTGAGAGTGGGAAATGTGTGTAGATTTAGATTTTTTACTGTATTAAAAATTAAAAAGTGCATGTAGAAATCATTGCAATATGGTTTAAACATAAATAGAATATGTATAGAAAATAAATACAGTAATTGTACTTTTTTTCCATTAAAGTGTACTTTTTCTTTTAACTAGCAATCTGGAAAAACAATTATCAATTGTTTGATACACATTTGATCAAATGTGAGTGGTGGTTCAATCAGTGTGTAGATTAACAGTGATTAATAATATTAATGTGTGAAGACAAAAAAGGAAGAGAATATTAAATTGAACTTTATTTACTTAAAAATATTAACAGAGGGTAGACCATCAATGAAGGAGAGGCCAAAGAATTGTTAAGCAAGTTTTGGAACTCTTATTTTATTCTGCTCTTGGTTAGGTTCCAGCAATGAGAAATTCTTTGGGGAATGCAGTCAGTATGCAGTGTGTTGCCAGGAAGGACACGGTTTAGCTGGTTCATTCCTAGCCCATTAAATTTGGTCTTCAATATATGAATGCAGAAACTTGCATACAGCTCATTTCTGAAATAGTTCTGACTGCAGAGTGGGATAAATGGCCAAAGTTGAACCAATCTGTCTTTCTACCAAGAAATGAGCTAACATCCTGTTTCCCATTGTTCAGGCATCAACCCTATGAAAGGATCCCATTTTGGAATGGCCTTCACTCAAGAGAATTATGTGAGGAGTGGGGTGCCCTCCAATAGAGTTCCGTGAACCTTCCAGATGTGTTTATAAGAATGTTTAGCAACATGAGAGCTGGTTGGGAGCAAGGACTAAAAAGATAGATAAACCTTAAATTCTGTGGTTTAATGACAAGAACATAAAACCTGAGGTCTCAAGTTCAAGTTTCTTCCCTACCACTTTCTCTTTTGTATTCTTGGGCAAGTTAGGCTTTCATCCCTTAATGGGTAAAATGATTACAAGTACGTAAGCCTTCTTATATTGTAGCTAGTGATTATCACTTTCAGGGGACTTTACAGGAATTAGTAAAGAATATGAGGATGGGAGATGAGAAAGGGAAGTTGTCCCTCCCCTCTTCAATTGAAGTTGGGGAATTGAATTCAACTGCAGTTGAAGTTGAAACTGAATTGATAAAGCATCTGGATTTATCAGCTGTGTGGGTAAGATGTACCAGTGAGCTTTAATTTGAAGATGGGTTGACTAAGAAAATGAAAACCAGGGATGATGAATGTAAAATATAAAGGATGGAATGATGGGTTTTTTTCATCTTAGGTTTTCAGTTCAGAAAATTTAGAATCATGAGGTCATAACAGGGAGAGACACGTCTTGGAATATGGAGTTATCATGATGGAAATCTGAACAAAACTGCATGGCTCTCCAGAAGACGGGGAGAAATGAGAGTGGAAGCCAGGTTAGGGCAATGCTGAAAGGACATGCACAGAGTTAGTGTGCTATTTCTTTTTTTTTTTTTTTTTAAGATTTTATTTATTTATTAGACAGATATCACAACTAGGCAGAGAGGCAGGCAGAGAGAGAGAGGAGGGGAGCTGGCTCCCTGCTGAGCAGAGAGCCCAGTACGGGGCTCTATCCCAGGACACTGAGATCATGACCTGAGCCGAAGGCAGAGGCTTTAACCCACTGAGCCACCCAGGTGCCCCTAGTGTGCTATTTCTAAAGAGAGTGGAATTTGGAGTCAGAAGATGTGTTTGAGAAAAGGCTTGGGTGGCTTTTGGCAAATCATTTCATCATGTTGGGCTCAGAATTCTCATTGAGGAACAACCTCTGAGGTCCAGCCCTTCTCTTTCATCTTCTCCCTCAGATTCTCTCTTGCATCCATACTTTACTCTTTGCCATTTCTTTGAGCACAGAAAGCTCACCTGTGTCTGCTGTCTTTGTGCTCATTGCTTTATCTTTCTGAGGTGTTCCCAAGGGGATCGGAGTTCCAGGACAGCAAGGCCTAAATCTTCCTTTCTTATATCTCCAGAATTTAGCATGGTCACACATAGAATAGCATAAGCACTCAAGAGTGTTTTTTAATGCATGAAAGGATAAAGGAAGAAAGTGGGAAGGAAAGAATGAAATAAAATGGTTTAGTATTGATTTGTTCATACACAAAGACCTGTTCAGCCCTATAATTAGGGTCACACATGTACAAGACAAATTCCACAGGTAAAATCGAATCTGTCGCTAAGGAGCCTAGTGGTGAGTTGGGGGGTGTGGCAAGGCCATAATAAACTAAATTGACGATGTGTCTCATTAACTCAGATTTTCAAATCAATGAGCTAATAAACTCGCAGCCTGAGCTTTTCATTTCTGCTGAAATAGTATTCAGCCAGCGAGTTGACTTTTTGGACTCTTTGGCCTGCCATCTGGATACAAAACTTGCTGCAGTCACTAGCTCACAGCTGTCGAAGTGCTAGAGATAATCCAGGAAATGTTCCCTTTTGCTATCACTTGTCAAAGCTATGATCTTGCACCTAATACAGAACTGTCCCTCTGATTTAACTCTGCATGTAAAAAATCTTAATTGGGGCTTTCATAGATTTTCCCATTGTAAATGTCACCACTCCCTCAAGCTACTCCTCACTATCCAGAGCTCTATACAAACTCTATTTGCTATTATCCTTCAACTTGGACTTAAATAAGCAGCATTTGGACTTTTAGCAAAGGAACCATTTGTTGGTGTTGTAGTTCTTAATGCAAAATTTAATGTGGGCCATCAATGCGATAGAATAGCTCTAGCAGAATGAGTTAAGATGGAATGGATTTGAGTTCCATTTTGAGGCCGTTCTTATGCCAGTTCCACGTTAGCCCACTGGGAAAAGAAAACAGTGGAGAGTGGTCAGAAAATTGGGTTCCAATTTTAGCATGAAAAAGCTGTGTGAACTTCAACGCAGCTCACCTATCTCATGTGACTTTTCTAATATACAAAACAAGGTGATGGAACAAGATGATTTCTGCAATGCCTTTCAGTCATAAAATTATTCAGAGTGAAATAATTCATTTTACTTGCAGTTTTAATCTTGCTACATTAAAAATGGTTTTCTACATCAAAGATTGAGAGAAAAATATCAACAAGAAATTTGTTAAGGAGCATGGGTTCATGTAGCTTAATATTGCAAAAAGAGGCTGTGCTATTCATTAGGGAATTATTAGTTATTGACTTGATGTAAGAGAAGAAAGATCTATAATAAATGAAGAAATAATGTCAAAGCTGCATCCTTAAATTAAAAGTGCAACCAGATTCCCGTGTGCATATATCACTTCTCTACTTTATTTAACACAATGTGAACAAAACATTTCATTGTTATGCCCCAGACTACTCTGCTCCTTCAAATAAATATTGGATTTCCTAGATTTTTCACCTTTCAAAGGGACTTTGCAAGGTTCCAGTGACCTGCTCCTTAGGCAAACAAAATGTCTTTTTCTGCACATAATTTTGACTTAAGAGAAGGTAAATTGAAATGACATTTTAAAATTTAAAATTAGTTTTAGTAAATCCAATATTGGCAGTATACAACTTGAGGGCACCTGACACTTGAAAGTTCAGAGATCAGTCCTTCCTCAGAGAAATCCTGCTTTTCTATATCAAGAATATTTATTTATTTATTTATTTTGGAAACTTTAAATGTAAAACTGAGAATCAGAAATAGCAAATTGATAAAAATAATACCAGGCTTATTTTATTTATTTATTATTTTACTTTTTCAGATACTTCCATATGACTAAATTTTTTAAAAAAATTTAAATTTTTTATTTTTTATAAACATATAATGTATTACTAGCCCCAGGGGTACAGGTACCCTCCCCAATGTCCATAATCCCACCACCCTCTCCCTACCCCCCTCCCCCCGGCAACCCTCAGTTTGTTTTGTGAGATTAAGAGTCTCTTATGGTTTGTCTCCCTCCCTTTCTACCCCCCAAACCCCCCACATTGCATCTCCACTTCCTCATATCAGGGAGATCATATGATAGTTGTCTTTCTCTGATTGACTTATTTCACTAAGCATAATACCTCTAGTTCTCTCCATGCATATGACTAAATTTAATTATCATAATTTTTGTAGTTTTAGGGGGGTTTTGGTGTGTTTTTTTTGTTTTTGTTTTTGTTTTTTTGTTTCTTTGTTTTTGAGAGCGCACACACAAGCAGCAGGAAAGGGACAGAGGAAGAGGGAGAGAAGAATCTTAGTAGGCTCCAATCCCAGTGCAGAGCTTGAGGCAGGGCTTGATACCATCATCCTGAAATCATAACCTGAGCCAAAATCAAGTCAGACCTTTAACCAGCTGAGCTGGTTATGGCACTCAGGTGCCCCGTAGTTTTTGTATATTTTAAAAGTGAAATATAATACAAAATTAAATGTATAAATCTTGTGTGAGAATTTTTTTTCAAATGTATAAACATCTGTAAGTATCACCCAGATAAAGGACAGTATTAGCACATCAGGAACTTTCCTTGTTTCTTCTCACATTTAATTCCCACCCCATAGTTGTAACTTCTGTGACATTTGTAACATAAATTATGTCTGTTTCTGAACTTCACATAAAAAATTATACAGTATATAATACTTTTTTCATATCACTTCTTTATCTCAGTTATTTCTATCAGATTTATCTGTGCTATGTTTACCAGCATTTATTTTTTTCAGAATCTTTTATTCTGAAAATCTTATTTATTAATATACCACAATTTATTTATTTCAACTTTGATAAACAGATTATTGTTATTTTATTATGAGTAAGTGTTACTCATAATTTTGGAAACTATAGTTTCCAAATTTTGGAAAATATAGCTTCTGTATATGGGGTAAAATCTTATGTATGTAGCTTAATAGTTATTACTAAAGTTTTCCAGAGTAGTGGTTGAAATACTAATTTACATGCCGACTAACAGTGCCAACACTCATTTCTATTAACATGTTACCGGTGTTTTTGAAATTAATGTTTTCAGTTTGAATATCAGCATAGTGATATCACATTTTGTTCTTCATTTTAATTTCTCTAATATAAAAGTTCTATGAATATCCTTTTGTATTGTCATTCTATTAAATGTATCTCTTGAATTCTTAAGTTCTGTTAATGCATTTTCAGTTGTAAAATTCCAGAATGTATTTTCAGTTTCCTGCTGAAAATCTGCCTTTTTCTGTATTTTCTGAACATATTAAATATAGTTATTTTACAGTTCTTTCCTGATAATTCCAGTACCTGGATCACTCTTAGGTATTTTTCTGTTATTTGTTTTTGCACTTGATTTTTTGATCATTTGATTCTATTTTTTGAGATGCCTCTAATTTTGAAATGCTTTCTAATTTTTCACTAAAAAATGGGATATTCTCTGTCTTGGTTGATGCTCTTTCTAGAGAGGGTTTGATTCAGGCAGTTGAATAGAATACAGGTAAATGACGTTATTCCAGTGGATCCTTTGTTTCCACTTTAAACAAGCTGCTGTATTTTAGGTTGCTTTTATCCTAGTGTGTGATTTCCCGCTCATGCAATGTAGCTCTCTTAGTGTCTCACCTGAAACTGCTCTTCCCTCCCTCCCACCCTTACTTTATTTCTTTCTCTCTTTCTTTTCTACTTCTCTTTCTTTTCTACTTCTACTTCTTTGTAGCAAAGCTGCCAAACTATTTTCTCAGCTCTCTAGTTCATCAGATACTGCTCTCCACTTGTTTTTTAGAAGTCACAGCTTACAAACACGAAATATAAGGAATTGGACAGTGCCCAAAGGGGCAATGACCTATAAATCCCAGCCTCACTCTTTTTGGTTTCTTGCTTCTGGTCTTTTGTCTCTTAAGTTTTTTCACCCTAGGAACCGCAAACTCCTGACTGTGTCCCTTTCCCAGTTTCACTGCTCAAGTCTTTAGGCTACCATGGCTTTCACTTCCCTAAAATGTGATTGGCAAGTTTTCTGAGGCAATAACAGAAGTGAAACATTGCTTACCTGGGTGTGCTTCCCTTCTCCATCCTGCCTTTCTCCCTGTGCTTTCTTGTATCTTCAAACAGTTGTTTGTGCATCTTATCCACCTTGTACAGTTTCTCGTAGTGGTACGATTAATTTCTTACATGTCCCATTTTCATGGTTGCAAGCCAGAACATTTTGTAAAAATAGTGCAATAAGCATGGTAGTGCTGATTTAAAAGATGAAAGAAATAAAAAGTGAAGAAGCAAGCATTTCCTGTGATCATAGAGCAAGGCTATTGTGGACTGGGAATTACGATTTCAGTCTCAGGAGCTAGTGATCCAAGTTGTTTGTTGGTTGTTTTTTACTTTACATACTTCAGATTCCCCATAAATTGAACTTCCATGGTTCAGTTTTAATCAGATTATATTGAGAAAGAAAATTAACAAGTCAACAATCCCAGTTTATAACAGAATAAAGTCTTTTTTTTTTTTAAGATTTTATTTATTATGTATTTGACAGACAGAGATCAGAAGTAGGCAGAGAGGCAGGCAGAGCGAGAGGAAGGGAAGCAGGCTCACTGCCAAGCAGAAAGCCCAATGCGGGGCTCGATCCCAGGACCCTGGGATCACGACCCGAGCCGAAGGCAGAGGCTTTAACCCACTGAGCCACCCAGGCGCCCCTATTACAGAATAAAGTCTTGAGTGTGTTCTTGTGAATACTAACTTAATTAAATATGACATTCAGAGACTAGGGATAATTTTTCTTGAATTAACAGCTGCAGATGAAGTGCACAATTAGAAAGAGTATATAGAATACTGTAGAAATAAAAATAACTTCTAATTTCACTTTCCTTGAAATCTAATGCCATAATCTTGTCCACAAGCCATATGACACTGACATTGTTCATAAACCAATGTATTTATAGTATCTAAACCAGTGGCTGACAAGTGGACCCTTTAAATGGAAAATGACATTCATTTTATGACATCATACAATGCTTATAGTGATTTTACTTACTATCTCATAAGTATCTTATGGTGAACTCCATATGTTGTAAAGATGAAAGAAAGCGGATGCACAGATACAGTCACAGGAATTGACCTGGGGCAGTGAGGAATTTATGATGCTCAGAAATGAAACTCAGGCAATTTTTCTCAACCTCAGCCTCAGTCTCCTTTTGCTATATTGGAAACCTGAATGTATTATGGATACAGCCCAAGAGCTCTGCTTTAACCTACATCTCTTGAGCTACCCTCAGGCAGTTGAAAATACAAAATAAACTCCATGAGGAAAGGTTTTGGAGGTTTACAATAAAAATGTTGTGGAAAGCACCTACTATTTAAAGTCTCACTGGAATGTGTCTATTTTGCTCCCTGTATCCTTTCATAGGAATTCCAGTGTGCAGATCCTCTCTTGCTTCAGGAACTTAGGGGATTCTGAATGAGAATTTCGCATGAGCATCAGGGATAACATTTACATAGATCTCAACATGAAGGGTGCATTCGTGATTTGTTAACTTTAGGATCAGTTGTCCTTCTGTGGTTCTCTACCATGGTCTACCAGTGAAGTTTCAGGTGTTCCCTATCCCCATAGTTGTCCCTGCTTTGCCAGATATGACAGAGCCTGAAAGTGATTTACAACTGTTTATGAGGTTTTCACTCAGTAATTATGAGCTGATGGATGCCCCCAATTAGAATTTCAAATTTTTACAAAAATCAGGAGAGATTGAGTCCTTTCCTTGTGTATCACATTCTACAGAGAAACTCCAAGGAAGGCATTCTTGATACTGAATGTTAGACAAAGTTTAATGGGGAAAAAAAAAAAAAAAAGCCCTGTCCTCCCAGTGGATATTAATTTTCTGATGCCTATGTTAGGAAATTAATACTATTGACAAAAATGATGATGTACTCTCCATTTCTTTTTTTTTTTTTTGTTCTTCAGATTACATTATTCTAGCTATAATTTTTTTTCAGTATTTAAATTTATTTATTTTTTCAGCGTAACAGTATTGTTTTTGCACAACACCCAGTGCTCCATGCAATACGTGCCCTCCCTATTACCCACCACCTGGTTCCCCCAACCTCCCACCCCCGACCCTTCAAAACCCTCTGGTTGTTTTTCAGAGTCCATAGTCTCTTATGGTTCGCCTCCCCTTCCAATTTCATTTCCCTCTCATGAACACGCCATCTTTAGGTATAAAACTGCTCAATTGATTTTCCAGTATTATTTCAAGAAATTACTATCAGAGGAGCTTAATAATCTTAAAAGAAGCTCAGAAATATCTGAATATCTCAGAATACAATTGAAACATCCCACTACAGAAATTATAACTGATTCCATTTATGGATGGAAGAGACTGGCTAGAAAGCAACTGTAAAAAATTAAAAAAATAAAATGCTATGTCAGACCCATATAGTAGATCATTAGTAATCATAGAAAGAAATATTCATGGGTGGCATAGCCCTTCTTGTAACTGGACTATAATGATCCTCATATTCTAATAACTTATTTATCTAGAGATAGCATTGCATTTTATAGATTTGAGTCATTAGTATTTGAATGGTCACAGTAATTTCTAATTTTTATGGAACCTAGTTATATACTATATAGAACTTGGTGAAAACTGAGCTCTCTCTTTTAATGAAAGCTTTCTTTCTGATTTTCATTATGGAAAAATGGATTAAATTTGTACTAGAAAGAACTTTTGCAATGGTGGGCTATGAAAAAACTATTTAACGCTTTTCTTGAATCATTTAAGTGTCCAAAGATTACCATTTCATAGGTTTGCTAATTTTCCAAAAAAGAATGATTCAGGTAATTGCTCTGATTTCTTTCCTTAGGTACTATCACTTCTAGTATGCTATTATTCTGTCACAGAATAAAAGGTTAAAAAAGGCTTTGGTAATTTCCTGAAATGAGCCTTCTTATTTTGTGTAAGAATTCAGAAAAGATCAGAATTTAATAAAATGGATTTTGTTCAGAAACAAAAATACTTAAAGGAGTGGGTGGGGGAGGGGAAGAGATTCAATTGTACTTAAGTTTTTACCAGCAAACGCTCAATTCTGGTTGAGTAAATATAGTTATGTTTTGAGAAATAGATGCACACATGAGTTTGTGCTTCAATGCCAGCTGCTTTAAATCTAATTGTTAACATAACTTGTGAGACCTGAGTCTGTAGATTTTCTTTTGTTTTTAGGCCAAAAAAAAAAATGCTGTTTGAAAAACTTACAACTGTGGCATGTTGGACTCAAAATAACAAATTATATCATCCCAGTTACCATGCTTTACATTTTTACATTGGCAGTTAATCATAAATAGATCATTTTGTATGTCTAACAGGAGATAATTTGATCTTTAGTGAAATAGACATTAGATACTATTTCTTTTTAAATAAAAACTAGTTCATCTAATACTGTAACCAGAGAGTTTAGCATTGCCCTTGGATACCCAGCATTTTCAGTGAAAAAAAATGATAACAGTCAAGGGAATTATGAGTTTTCTTGCAACATTCAGATGTAAATTGGGGTTCCTTTGAGAATTGTTGGCATGTTTTCAGACATGAAGCCAAGTATTTCTTAAAATGCAGGAAGTATTGTTTAAGTATTTGACGACAAGGCTGTGGAAATAGTTAATTTGACCCTAGCTTCAGATATAGCTCAACTTAGTAAGATGAAGATAGCCATAAGATGATGAATGGTCATTTTTTAAAAATATTTATGTATTTATTTTAAAGAGAGAGCACACAGTGGGAGGGGGCAGAGGGAGAGGGAAAGAGACTCTTAAGCAGCCTTCCAGCTGAGCAAGGGGCTAAGATCACAACCTGAGCCAAAACCAAGAGTCAGATGCTTTTTTTATTCTTAAGATTTTTTTTATTTGCTAGAGAGAGTGAGACTATAAACAAGGGAGCAGAAGGCAGAGGGAGAAGCAGGCTCCCCACTGAGCAAGAAGCCTGATGTGGGACTCCATCCCAGGACCCAGGAATAATGACCTGAGCTGCTTAACTGGCTAAGCCACCCAGGCATCCCCAAGAGTCAGATGCTTAACTAACTGCATCACTCAGGTGCCCCAATGAATGGTCCTCTTTAAGTACATGACAACTTTTCTTCATATTTCCTATATAGAGATCCGGTAGTCTCTGTCTTAAGTGCATAAACTTTTTTTGTTTACTATGAAATAACTGCCATGCCAATTACTGGCTAACTGTTAGAGTATACTCACAACCACAAACTCTGTGTTTATGTTTCTGTATGCCATCTAGCCCTTCAGGGTTTTGTTTTGTTTTGTTTTGTTTTTAATAATGTATCCCCTATAGCTCAATTTCTACTTTACTGACGTCTTAATATTTTTGTATTTTACTTCAATAAATAAATAAAGAAATATTTGCTTGTGTATGAATATTCTAGCTGGAGGGTTCTTAGCCCTCTATGTTGTCAGTGAGTCCCTTGGAGGAATATTATTTCCTCATGGTTCATCGGGTTAAAAATGAGTGTTCAAGGTTGGAAATAAAGTCTTGTTTTCTGTCCTTGGCATTAAGCTGGAAATTTGTTCACAATCTTTCTTTAAGACAATATGCATCATCACCTCCACATAGAAACTAGTTGCAGTGACTTTTATCATCTTCCCGTTTCTCTTTGGAACCCAGTGAGGGAACTGTGTATTTTTATTTAATATCACAATAAGCCAATGTGAGAATAAAAATGGAGATATAAAATATCGTCAGCCTCTCTGACCCATCGCCCAATACTGCTTCCATAGTACATAATTCTATTTATATTTTTTCCATAGACAGCACTGATTTGAAATCACTATCACATTGTCTCATCTAAGAATTTTTCCTGTTTAGAGTTCTGAACTATCTGAAATGTGAGCTTA
The DNA here is from genome assembly GCF_922984935.1 of Meles meles. Classification (NCBI taxonomy): domain Eukaryota; kingdom Metazoa; phylum Chordata; class Mammalia; order Carnivora; family Mustelidae; genus Meles; species Meles meles. Next base: position 101,501,220 of record NC_060074.1, read on the forward strand.
TCAAGATCATCTTAATTTGGATATTGTGGCCAAGTTTTGTTGATTTTGGTTGTCCCGTTGTGCAAATGTCAGAATTGGGATATCCTCTTATCTTTGTACTAATGCCTACAGTGAGATATTCATTTGTTTTCCTTTTTCTTTTTCTTTATCCACTTTGCTCCTTGTTTCCTTTCCTTTCTCCCACCAGTTGTTTTTCAAAGGTTTATTGTACTGAGGTTAGATGATCCAAAGATGTCCTAACATAAAAATAGGACTGAAGTTTTCCAGAAGCTTGGAAGGCAGCGAGTGAAGCAACCCAAGTCCACTCAGTAAGGCTGTGAAAGGATGTCTCTGGTGGAGTGGTTTAGAGAAAGTTTTGCTACTTAATTTACTATGGAAGTGGGAGAGGATTCCATTGAAAGGATGGCACTCAAAATAAGTCTTGAAAGATGAGTAAGTTTACAAAGAATAGAAGAATGCATTGTCTGCTAGGCCACAGAGTCATGAAAGAACACTGAGTGTTTAGAAATTGTCTGTCGGTGGGCTCATAAGCAAGTGTGATGTCTTTGTTCCTTTACCACAGTAAGGGAGTAGAAGAGAGGATGTAATTGTGCTCTGAAACTGCTTGGTTGAAAATTATTTTTCCTACAAGTTGTTCTAGGAATATAAAAAATATATTCATATTACCAAGCAAATAATTTTAAGACTAAGAATAACACAAGAACAAAATATACTTTTATAAGTGACATGCCATTCTTCTTGTTGGAAAAATCCTTTAAAATCAATTATTTAAAACGAATCACTTAAAAAGTTAGAATATGGTTCATGAGGCCCTTTAATTGAGGAATGATGGTTCTCTTCTCAGTCTACCCATTGGGCAGAATCAGTTAATCATATTTATGTTGTCCTGGTGAACATTTTTTTAAATTGATACCCTTTCCCTTAGGTGTGTTTTTCTTTACTGTCAGTGGCTGTTCCTAGTCCTTTGAACACTAAGAGGTCCACAGTAGTGCTCACTGAGATCAGAGCCTTATGGTGCCCCAAATTCCCGTTGCCACAATGAATGGAACAGAATCTGAGGCGTCACATTGTATGCATGTATGCTTCTGTAACTTGGAGAAGATTTAGATCAGTGTTTCTCACTATTAAGTAGTACACTTACATTTTCTAAAGAGAGAAAACCTGTGTGTGTGCTTGTGTATATATTTATGCATGCACATGTGTTTATAAGATTAATGCTTGAGAATAAGTAGGTAAAACCCAGGATGAGAAACACTTCAGCAAAAGGTAAATGATGACTTCCATTTCTGGCCACAATAAATAACAGACACTGGATTTATTATGCCCAAATAACTAAAAACTAGACAACATACATAAAATAATGGTTTTCAGACATTAAACACTGGGCACTGTAGAATAATGATATTTGGGATGGAGGAGAAAAATGAGGTGAGCCCAAGATTGTTCAGGTTTACATCTAGTGAGATTGCAAGCTGAAGCAAAGGTACTAGGAAATCAGGTGGAGGTCAGAAGTATTTATGATTTAAAGAGACAGTTCTGAGTCCGGGGAGCTGAAGGCAGGTAGAGTTTACAATAGTACAAGGGAAGAAATATCTGCAGAGGATCACCTTCCAGTCTTCACCTGAGTACTGATTAGTGCATGCATAAAAATATTGTTATTGAGGTGAAATTCATATAACATAAAAATAAACATTTTAGCGTGAACAGTTCAGTACCATTTAGTACATTCACAGTACTGTGCAATCACCATGTCCAGCTACTTTCATCACCACAAAAGGAAACCAGTTACTTCCTATTCTTCCCTGGCAATCAGCAGTGTGTTTCCTGTTACTATGGATTTTCCTATTCTGGATATTTCATATAAATATACAACATGTGACCTTTTGCGTCTGACGTCTTTCAGTTACAGTAATGTTTTTAAGGTTGATAAATGTTCAGCTTGTAATTAGTACTTCATTTCTATTTATGATATATATGTGTATATATTCCTATTTTTGTGGTATATATATTATGTATATACTACAATTTATTGATACATTTATCTGTGGATAAATTTAGACTGTTCACCTTCTGGCTGTTGTGACTAGTGCTGCAATTATATGTGTATTCATGTATTTGTTTAAGAACCTATTTTTAATTATTTTGTGGATGTGCATATGAAGTAGTGACTCTTACAGTTTTGATTTGCATTGTCCTAATGATTAATAATGTTGAGCATCTTTTCATGTACTTGCTAGCAATATATTTGTATTCCCTTTTTAGAGAAAAGTTTATTCATTTTTTACCTGTTTTTAATTGGGCATTTTGTTTTTGAATTGTAAGAATTCTTTATATATTTTGGTTATTAGACCCCTATAAGATAATACAGTTTGCAAATATTTTCTCCCATTCTGTAGTTATCTTTTCACTTTCTTGATAATGTCCTTTGATGTACAAAAGATTTTAATTTTGATGAAGTGTAACTTATCTAATTTTCTTTTTGTTATCATGATTTTAGTGTCCTATGTAAAAACCTATGCCAAATCCAAGGTCATGAACATTTACCCTATGTTTTCCTCTAACAGTTTTATGGTTTTAGCTCTTATATTTACATCTTTGATTGATTTTTAGTTAATTTTTTTCCTTGGGAACAAATTCTTAGAGCTCACAGAGGGCAAGGACTTGTTTGTTTCCAATGTCTAGAGTGGAAGACTTTATAATTCATGGGGTATGGAGTAGACTGCTTGGACTTATTATTCAGTAGGGTAAAACTAGCCCTAGACAAAACTGGCCCTATAGTGCTTAAGAGAAATTACAAGAATTCTTGAAAAAGAAGGTTTAAAAGAATTATTATTTCCAAGTAAATAAACTGCATCTTATAACAGTGCACAGATATATTTATAGGAAAAAAATATTGAAGTTCAACAAAGTGAAATTCCCAAAGACTAGCATGCAGTGAAGCAGGAAAATAAGACCCATAATGAAGAAAAAATCAAACAGTATAGAGAGATTAAAGTGTTGCTATGCTAATGTATTCTTATTAATTGTATCCCATATTTTCAAGAAGTAGAAGAATGAAAACAGTAGACACATGAAAATTATTATTTTTTAAAGATTTTATTTATTTATCTGACAGAGATCACAAGTAGATAGAGAGGCAGGCAGTGAGAGAGAGAGAGGGAAGCAGGCTCCCCGCTGAGCAGAGAGCCCGATGCGGGACTCGATCCCAGGACTCTGAGATCATTACCCGAGCCGAAGGCAGTGGCCCAACCCACTGAGCCACCCAGGCGCCCATGAAAATTATTTTTAAAAAAAAAGACTAAAATCAAACTATTGGAATTGAAAAACTTCTCTAAGATGAAGATACCGGGTGGAATTGACACAGATTAGGCAATGTAGAAGAAAAGCTTAGTGGACTTAGACATATAGCAATTGAAACTACTCAAAATGAAACACTGTGAAATGCCCTTAAGGAAATGAACATCATCCTTCACAATTTTTTTTCCTTTTTAGTCCATTTGAGACTTGATTATATATCCTTCATACAAGTCCTTTATTAGATAAGCAATTTACAGATATTTTCTCCAGGGACACCTGGTTGGCTTAATTGATAGAACATGTGACTCAATCTCAGGGTTGTTTGAGCCCCATGTTGGGTGTAGAGATTACTTACAAATAAAAAATCTAAAAAAATAGAAATATTTTCTCCAGTTCATGGCTTTTTTAAAATTCTCTTAAGAGCTACTCTTGAAATACAGTGATTCTTGATTTTGAATAATTGATTTTTGTTGTTTTTGTTCTATTTTTTAAACTATGGGTCATGCTTTTGCTCTTCTACCTAAGAAGTCATTATTTAGGCAACAGCAACTTTTCTCCTATGTTTAGTTCTTAATGTGTTATAATTTTAAGTTTTACATGTAGGTCTATAATTAATTTTGAATTAATATGTATGGTGTAAAGTAGGAACGAAGTTTTGATTTATTTTGTGTCTCTTCTCTTTTTTCTTTTTGTCTAAAGTGCTATTTGTTAAAGAAAATATACTTTTTCCTTCAACTGTGTTAACAATGAGTTGATTGCTTATATTTTGGTCTGTTTCTAGACTCAATTTTGGTATATGGATATATATGCAATTTTATAACAAAGCTACACATAAAACTATATGGTAAGATGGTACGGGTCTCTGGTTAATACAGATTTTCCTGATTTTCTTTTTCCAAGCTTCAACTATTCTAATATTTTTTGTTTGTTTCTTCATATAAGGATTAAAATTGGCTTGTTGATTTTTACAGAAAATCTTGCTGTAGTTTTTTTTTTTTTTTAATTGAAATTGCATACTCAGTTTTGGAAAAAAATTTATCTTGACAACATTGAGTCTCCTAAACCATGAACATAATACATCTCACCATTTATGTATATACTTTTAAACTTTCTTTAATTAGTGTTTGTATAGTTTCATGTATAGGTCTTGCACAGGTGTTCTAAGATGTCCACCTAAGTATTTCATCATTTTTGTGAAATAATAAGTTGATCTTTTCAAATTACAACTTCTGGTTTCTTAATTGCTAGGATATAGAAATAAAATTTATTTGTGAATATTGAGTTTGTATCCTGTGGCTAAAATCACTGAATAGTTCTTGTAATTTTGGTAGATTCTTTTCTTGTCAAGCATCTTGTTGTTTGGAAATGAAAACAATTTTACTTCTTCTTTTCCAAAGTGCATAACCATTAATTCTTTTCCTTGCCCGATTATCCTGGCCTGATGCTTTAGTACAAGGATGCATAGTTTAGTGGAAGAAATTACCCCATCCTTATTACCCATCATTAGGGGAGATCATTCAGTGTTTTATTTTAAAATATGATTATAGCTATGTAGCTTTTTTTTTTTTGAATCAGGTGGAGGAATTCTTTCTTTTGCTAATTTTTGAAGTTTGTCACCATTACAGTTTGAATTATATAAAATGCTTATTCTTCCCATTTTAAGATGATCATACAGTTTTTCTTTAGCTTGTTGACATGGTGAATTGCAATGGCTGATTTTTGAATGTTGACTGAATCTTGCATTCCTGGGATAAACTCCATATAATTATTTTAGATTGCCCTGAAAAGATTTTAAAAAGTCACATATAATTCCTAGACTATAAAAAGCATATCTGTAAAGTTCTACTTTAGAAAATTTTTTCCGTCTTTTTAAGATTTTTATTTATTTATTTAAGAGAGAAAGAATACTAGTGGTTGAAAGAGCAGAGAGTGAGGGACAAGCATACTCCATGCTGAGAGCAGAGCCCAATGTGGAGCTCAATCCCACCATCATGACCCTGAGATCATGACCTGAGCCAAACTAAGGGTAAGATGTTCAACTGACCAAGCCACCCAGGTGCCCCCATTCTATACTTTTTTTCTATTTTATTGTATGTTAGATTCTAAAGTATTCACCTATATGTTTAACTGGTATTAAATTATCCAATTAGTAAGTGTTATTTTTAGTTTTCATACAAGACTGAGGGAGATCTTTGTTCCAGGCATCACTGGAAATTTAAAATAATATGGGTCAATAAACAACGAGGTGGAATTTAATCTTTATTAAATGCAATGATAACAATGGCAGTAACGTAATTGTATTAGAATGTGAGTATAGAAAGATATCACTGATGGATATAATTGATGGCTGGGGGCTATATGACGACAACACAGGAGATAGAGCAATTATCTCATCTTCCTTTACATGATTGAAAGGGCATATGTGGCAGATGATCTCAGTGGTGCTTACCAGAAAATTTCTGACTGGCTGGTCAAGACTCTATTCCTGGGGAAGTTGGAAACTGTAATTATGTTAGGTATTAAGCTCTAATTTGGTGATGTAAACCTAGCAGAAGTGACTTCATTGAACACCTATGGCTTTTGTTCTTTTTTATTTCTTTTTTGTTTGTTTGTTTCTCATGGCAATTTTTTTTTTGTACCTGTTGATATTAAAAGTTAAGTAATGTTCTGTGTCACACAACTAATATAATGGATAGAACTCAAACTTGATTAATTTGTACTTCATAGCACATGATACTGATCACCATGCTAGACTTTGAGCATGGACAAGGAAGGTGAGGCACATTGCTTGAGATCATACCAGAAACCCTTCGGAACCTAAGTAACAGCTACCTATCTATAGGGATTTGAGCTTGATGGTCTTATGTGTGAAACAATGAGACAGAAAAAACAAACAAACAAACAAAAAAAACAAACTTTGGAGTTTATGTAAATGTCACAGAAACACAGAAATAGAGGTTCTACAATGTTCTAAAAGGAAAAAAAAATTTCAAGTGAGGCCAACACATTAGGATATTTGGCTCTAAATTAATTTCTACTCTTCTTCTCTCAAAGGTATGATATATTGCCTTGCGTTCTTCCTAAAATAAAATTGGGAAATGTTGTAGATTTATAGTAGATTAACATGGGTATTATTTAAAGAACAACTTTCTTGGATTGGTGAAGATAAGTTTGTTTGCCTATATCCATAGTCCTCAAATTTAAGATGTGCTTAAGAATCAGCAGGAGGCTTGTTAAAACAGATCACCAGGCCTCTTCCTCAGAGTGTATGATTCAGTAGAACTGTAGTGGGTCCTAGAGATAAGCATTTCTATAAGGTTTCAGGTGATGCTGATGCCTCTGGTCCTGAGATCAACCTTGACAACCACTGGCCTACCCTATATCATTTCAGCTATAATCTTCTCTCCAGAGCTAGGAATCAGTACACCTAATTTCTAGTCACAGTTCCCTACCTACCTTTGTGACCATGGGAGAGTTGCTTAATTTCCCTAGGATTTATTGTCTTTATATCAGAACTGTGAGTATAAACTAACATTCCCTACAGCTTTATAGTTGATTTTTTTCATTTTGTTTTTATTTTTTTTAATAATTTTTATTTCAGTTTTCTTTTTTTTTCTTCATTTTATTTCATAAGTCTTAGTCTTTCCTGTGGTTCCTTACTACTTTACTGTGATTCTTTACTTACCTGATTTGAGAGCAATTCATTTATTCATTAATTTGTAAAATACCAAGGCCTACTTCATGCTAGGCATTAAATTATAAGATGGATGAATGAATTATTCTTGTTTTCCAGAAACTATATCAAATTTTACAGATCTCCAACTTCACCATACATCAGAATCACTGAGAATTAAAGACAACAAGGCCTTTCCCAGGGAGATTCTTATTCATTAGGTCTAGGGCAGACCCTTGGTAATTAATTAGTCTCAGAAATGATTAGTCTAAGTAGACAGTATTAGGAGTTACTGATTTAGTGGAGGAGATAGGCACAGGAAAGAGGTGATCATAGTGCAATATGACCAGCACCAAGAAAAAAGCCTTCATAAGGTGAGGAAGCTAAGAGAAACAGCTTCGTTAGTTCCTTTCTTTCTCTTAGCAATTCAGTTATCCTCTCTTGACTGTAGAATCTTGAAGAAGCTATATTCTCAGTCCGATGACAATAATCACACTGAAAGTATATACATTGGAAATTGGGAAGCTTTATGGGGCCACTACTCTGCAGTTATTCTCCCTAGATTCTGGGCAAATTGTTCCACCTTTGAGGCTCAGTTCCTCCATGCCTGACATGAGAGCATGGGAACGGGCATCATCTGAGATGCCTTTCTGTTCTCACAGCCTGGAAGTTTAGGTCTGAGCATATAGACATTGCATATGGTTTCTAATGGTCTTCTCTGAGACAAGTTTCTAAAGTGGGCTTCTTTTTTTTTTTTTTTAAGATTTTATTTATTTATTTTTTTTATTTTTTTAAAGATTTATTTATTTGACAGAGAGAAATCACAAGAGAGGCAGGCAGAGAGAGAGGAAGGGAAGCAGGCTCTCCACTGAGCAGAGAGCCCGATGTGGGACTCGATCCCAGGACCCCGAGATCATGACCTGAGCTGAAGGCAGAGGCCTTAACCCACTGAGCCACCCAGGCGCCCCTTAAGATTTTATTTATTTATTAATTTGTCAGAGAGAGAGATCACAAGTAGGGAGGGGGGAAGTAGGCTCCCCACTGAGCAGAGAGCCCAATGCTGCGGGGTGCGATCCCAGGACCCTGAGACCAGTACCTGAGCCTAAAGTGGGCTTCTTTCCCAACAATTTTCTTACTTCTCCCATAAGTAGATTCAGAGGACAAGGAGGAGAGCTGATCCAGTGGCTTGCAATCTGGTTCCTTAGAGTCCACCCATCAGTGCTTCTATTCTTTGAGAAGATGATTGTGTATAGCTCTTCTCTGTGGTTCAGTACAGTACGCTTTCATGATGTAGACTTCCCTTTATAGCAGTCAGAAATAATTAAATAATCACTTTCAATGCCATGCTTCCAGAGGATGCTCTTGACTAGTAAGTAAATTAAAAACAAGAGAATCCAGTTAAGGAGCCACTTCCTTGTGAGAGCTGAAGCTCAGGATAAAGTCAATTGAGATGCAAATGTTTCAGCTTAAACAGGCGGACAGTTGGCTCCCTCATTTTCTCAAAAACAAAAAACAAAACAAAACAAAAAACGAAGAAGAAGAAGAAAAAAGAAATCTAGTCTAGTCCAACAGAGCTCTCTGAGATATGCATTTCTCAGAGTGATTAATATCTCTGGCAGACCATTCAGCAAACAATAAGCAAGGAGCCAAGAGGCTTCAGAGAGTAATGCGTTTCTGTTCAGCATGATTTTTCTCTTATAAAAATGAAGTTAATGTTATGCCATCCTGTTAAGTCTTTGCGTTTTTTAATGCAAAGTTTTAATGTTACCCTTGTCTTTAAAAAGCCAGCCCATGTGTCTAGCTTGTAAAATGCTAATGGTGGTAATTTCAAATGGGGGTTGGTGCTGGCATTGGTTATGAAAAATAGGGGGTAAAAAAAGGTTTACTATATGGTTAGAATGTCCAATGGAATTTTAGTTTGATATATTAAGAGGTATGTGGATAAATTACTGTATTGTTAAAAACAATATTTGTTATTATTAATATTATTTTCACCATTGCAAATAAGGCCATGCAAGCACATATTACATTAGAGACCAGTATAATAGTCATGCTATTTAACCATCCTAACAACCAAGTGAAAAGGAAATCACTGTATTTAGCTTAAAGATGAAGAAAATGAATCACAGATACTTTAAATTCTTCATTCAAGGTCATAAAGGTTATAAGTGGGATTCAAATTTAATTCTCTTATCTGCAACCTAATAGTCTATGTTCTCCTCTGCTCATTTCCTGGGAAGTCTCCATCTTAGCAACAGAGCTAGGAAAAGATTAAAGTGTCCAGACCAGAGATGAATCTCGTTTTACTGGGTGGTAAACTATAACAAATAAGAGCATGAATGCTTCTGCTCGTGCATTGATGCCAGCTTTTACTGTAGCTGTAATACATACCTGCCATTAAGGGAGAACTAGCCTTGGCCTTGTTGACAAAGAGAAGTTGGCTGGTGGCTTTTCTAAGATCCTTGTGTGAATTGAGAGTTATATGAAGAGCTAATCCACACCTCGAACCTCATAAAGGCAATTAATATCTGAAGCTGTACATGTAAACCATGTTCAAATGCATTGTCAAAATTATCTTAACACGTCAAATGTTTTCAGGTGTTACCTTTCCTATTTTTGAGCATGACTTTTATTTCTTACAAACAGAAAAATTTTCAAGGCTGGAAACAACCCAGGGAAGTCCTCTTGGTTTTTCTGATGCCCTCTCTCTTGGAATATTTGTAGGCTCCTCAGACTGGGGAAGAACTTCTTTGCATACTGGTAGTTCTTCTGCTTGCTTCACTTCTACATCCATGCTGCCCAAACTACATTACCACTTGCACCATATGTTAATATATGTGAGAGCTTGCTGATTTCTATGAGCATACATATTAAATGCAATATATTCACTATGGCACTCCTATTCTATTTTTGTGCCAGGCTAATATAGAATTCTTTCTAGCATCAGCGCCACTGCTGCTCACATGCCCTCCTTGCTGGCTCGCTGCTGGACTCCATGATGAGCTTACTCAGATACAACTTGATTCTTCATCCTATTCTAATGAGTTTCCTAAAGATCCTGAAAAGATAACATTAACACAACACTATAGCATGCTGATTGAGGTAATATTTGGGAGGCACCCCATCACCTTTTATAGTTATTCAAATGATGAAATATGTCAATCATGTCATGTCAATTTTCCATTCAGTGGCTGCCCATCTCCTAGTAAAAGTCACGATCCCAGAATTAGCTCATAAGCTCTATGTGAATCCTGATAGTGTTCTCCCCTTAGACTCCTCCTCTTCCTGTGTTCACTTGCTTTCCACCATACTACCCTCCTTCCTGCTCTTCAGAGGTCTTTTCTGCAGTCTTCACGTCTGGACTGTTTGTCTCATAAATCTACAGCAGCTAGTTCTTTCCTTTCCTTTGCGTCTACTTGTATGATGTTTGTGCAGTGAGGAATTGCTTAATAGTCCTATCTAAACAGCAACACATGCATAGACACTTCACAGTCCTTTACCCTCTCATCTACTACATTTTTTAATGTGTCACTTAATTCATTCTTTTCCTCTTTGTCTCCTCTCATTCAAATAGGGATCCTCTGGATATAGATGTAAATGGAGATGTCTGTGTAGACACAGACACAGAGATAGATATGTGTATCTGTATCTCTATTATTTGTTTGTTTGCTGCTGTGTTAATTTGTTGCTGTTCACTGCTGAGTTCCCAGGGTCTCAATCAAGTACCTTAGCACACGATTGTCTCAATATATAATTATTACATAAATGAACATGGGTAGGGAGTTCCCTAAATCGACTTGACCCAGCCATTTTTCTTTGTCAGGAATGAGGAACAGATGAGCAGGAGTTTCCAACAATCTGGATTAGGAAGAAATTTTAATGTGAAGTTTCACTGACTCTCATGTGATATAAACAGATTATATTAATTGAGAAAATGCATAGGAACAACAAAGCTGTTTTTAGTTTAGCAATTTAAATCAATCTTCATTTTATTAATCACAAAACATGACATATAATTTATTCTGTTTGGGTTGCACAAGAGATTCTTCAGAACCTTTCTGACTCAGATGTATAGCTGTGAGGCCAGCAGTCCTCAGTGTCTTGGAAACAGTTTTCTTCTTGGGCAGACATGACTGAATTTTGGTTCTAACACCATCACCTCTCTAAGCCTACCCATAATGTGAAACCAGTAATTCTCATCTCTAGGGATTTGGGAAGGATAAGACATGATGGAATTTTATTCCTTTTTTTTTATTTCTTATTTTTTTCTTAATGTATAATGTATATTTATCCCCAGGGATACAGGTCTGTGAATCGCCAGGTTTACACACTTCACAGCACTCACCATAGCACATACCCTCCCCAATGTCCATAACCCCCTCCCCCTCTCCCAACCCCACCTCCCCCAAGCAACCCCCAGTTTGTTTTGTGAGATTGTCACATATAGTTTGTCTCCCTCCCAATCCCGTCTTGTTTCATTTATTCTTTTCCTATCCCCCTAACCCCCATGTTGCATCTCCACGTCCTCATATCAGGGAGATCATATGATAGTTGTCTTTCTCCGATTGACTTATTTCACTAAGCATGATACCCTCTAGTTCCATCCACATTGTCGCAAATGGCAAGATTTCATTTCTTTTGATGGCTGCATAGTATTCCGTTGTGTATATATACCACTTCTTCTTTATCCAGTCATCTGTTGATGGACATCTAGGTTCTTTCCATAGTTTGGCTATTGTAGACATTGCTGCTATAAACATTCGGGGGCACGTGCCCCTTCGGATCACTACGTTTGTATCTTTAGGGTAAATACCCAGTAGTGCAATTGCTGGGTCATAGGGTAGTTCTATTTTCAACATTTTGAGGAACCTCCATGCTGTTTTCCAGAGTGGTTGCACCAGCTTGCATTCCCACCAACAGTGTAGGAGGGTTCCCCTTTCTCCGTGACCTCGCCAGCATCTGTCATTTCCTGACTTGTTAATTTTAGCCATTCTGACTGGTGTGAGGTGATATGTCATTGTGGTTTTGATTTGTATTTCCCTGATGCCGAGTGATGAGGAGCAATTTTTCATGTGTCTGTTGGCCATCTGGATGTCTTCTTTGCAGAAATGTCTGTTCATGTCCTCTGCCCATTTCTTGATTGGATTGTTTGTTCTTTGGGTGTTGAGTTTGCTAAGTTCCTTATAGATTTTGGACACTAGCCCTTTATCTGATATGTCGTTTGCAAATATCTTCTTTCATTCTGTCAGTTGTCTTTTGGTTTTGTTAACTGTTTCCTTTGCTGTGCAAAAGCTTTTGATCTTGATGAAATCCCAATAGTTCATTTTTGCTCTTGCTTCCCTTGCCTTTGGCGATGTTCCTAGGAAGATGTTGCTGCGGCTGAGATCGAAGAGGTTGCTGCCTGTGTTCTCCTCAAGGATTTTGATGGATTCCTTTCTCACATTGAGGTCCTTCATCCATTTTGAGTCTATTTTCGTGTGTGGTGTAAGGAAGCGGTCCAATTTCATTTTTCTGCATGTGGCTGTCCAATTTTCCCAGCACCATTTATTAAAGAGGCTGTCTTTTTTCCATTGGACATTCTTTCCTTCTGTGTCGAAGAGTAGTTGACCATAGAGTTGGTCTAGAGGTTCTATTTCTGGGCTCTCTATTCTGTTCCATTGATCTATGTGTCTGTTTTTGTGCCAGTACCATGCTGTCTTGATGATGACAGCTTTGTAATAGAGCTTGAAGTCCAGAATTGTGATGCCACCAACTTTGGCTTTCTTTTTCAATATTCCTTTGACTATTCGAGGTCTTTTCTGGTTCCCTATAAATTTTAGGATTATTTGTTCCATTTCTTTGAAAAAAATGGATGGTATTTTGATAGGGATTGCATTAAATGTGTAGATTGCTTTAGGTAGCATAGACATTTTTACAATATTTATTCTTCCAATCCAGGAGCATGGAACATTTTTCCATTTCTTTGTGTCTTCCTCAATTTCTTTCATGAGTACTTTATAGTTTTCTGCATATAGATTCTTAGCCTCTTTGGTTAGGTTTATTCCTAGGTATCTTACAGTTTTGGGTGCAATTGTAAATGGGATTGACTCCTTAATTTCTTTCTTCTGTCTTGTTGTTGGTGTCCAGAAATGCCACTGATTTCTGTGCATTGATTTTCTATCCTGACACTTTACTGAATTCCTATACAAGTTCTAGCAGTTTTGGAGTGGAGTCTTTTGGGTTTTCCACATATAGTATCATATCATCTGCGAAGAGTGATAGTTTGACTTCTTCTTTACCAATTTGGATGCCTTTAATTTCTTTTTGTTGTCTGATTGCTGTGGCTAGGACTTTTAGTCCTATGTTGAATAGCAGTGGTGATAATGGACATCCCTGCCGTGTTCCTGACCTTAACGGAAAAGATTTCAGATTTTCTCCATTGTGAATGATATTTGCGGTGGGTTTTTCATAGATGGCTTTGATAATATTGAGGTATGTGTCCTCTATCCCTACACTTTGAAGAGTTTTGATCAGGAAGGGATGCTGTACTTTGTCAAATGCTTTTTCGGCATCTATTGAGAGTATCATATGGTTCTTGTTCTTTCTTTTATTAATGTGTTCTATCACATTGATTGATTTGCGGATGTTAAACCAACCTTGCAGCCCTGGAATAAATCCCACTTGGTTGTGGTGAATAATCCTTTTAATGTACTGTTGAATCCTAATGGCTAGTATTTTGGTGAGAATTTTGCATCTGTGTTCATCAAGGATATTGGTCTGTAGTTCTCTTTTTTGGTGGGATCCTTGTCTGGTTTTGGGATCAAGGTGATGCTGGCCTCATAAAATGAGTTTTGAAGTTTTCCTTCCATTCGTGATGGCATTTTAAATGATGGTAATCAATAGTGGCCTGCCTGGACCTGTACCTCATAAATGGGAATTCTATTAAGAAATAATGGCAGGGGTGAAGGTCAACAGAATAGTGGGAGAAAGTGGGTTCTACCTCAATACAGATGTTGGTTGAGCTGTTCTAAGCAGTAGAAATGCACCAGTGTTCCCAGATTGTACTTTGTACTGTATACATTTAAGGCCAGTCTTCACTTAAAAGTGCTTAAGAAAACAAAACAAACATGTCAGTTTTTAATCCTGTATGTGTCCGTAACTACTGAATTAAATATCATTTTCCCTAATGAAGTGTTCAGCTCAGTGTTTTATTTCTTAAACAATGAACAAGTATTATACTTATTACTTAATATGTGCCTAGCATCTGTTTAGTTAGTGACAAGAACATAGTGAAGCACCTAGGGCACAGGCATTGGGATCACTTAGACCTGGGAGTGAGCCTGGCTTATGGTTTCCAGCTACACTGAACTCCTGAGGTTACTTATGTACAACTTTGTTTTCTCATTTTTGGTAGTAGCATAATTATTCATAGGTTATTTGTAAGGGTTAAAAATTGATTAAAATAAGGCAAATTGTGAAAATTGTAATGAAATAATTGCTATATTAAATGAAAAGCAGCTAGCAATGGAGCTCAATAAAATCCAAAACAATTTTGTATAATTAATTGTAGAAAAATTACAAAAAAATTTTAAGCCAGAATTGTAAAAGGTACTATACATAACTATACAAGTCTAAGAAAAACATCATTAATACTATGTTTTAATATTTGAAACAATGTTTTAATTATCTGAAACCACAGGAAAAGTTTAAAAAGCAAGAATGTTACTGTGTATCTCATGCAACTTTTTCCCCACCAATATCATTTTAGATTTCAAAAAATAATTCTTAAGAGTGCATGACCTCTATCTTTTAAAGACGAGATATAATGAATCAATCTAGTCTCTATTATTAAATCCCTAGCCTGCTTTCAAAAGTTTTCATTGTTACAAGCTAATATTTTAATAAACTAATGACTTGGTTATTTTTTTTGCTTATTGCTTTTACGTTAATATTCATAGATGACTTTTCATTTTATCTCCTATACTTGACTAATATTGATCTCCTGATTGTTACAGGCTTATAGGATTGTTTGGGATTTGGTCCATGCTTTTGTGCTGTAAAAATATTCATTATTAGAATAATAAACTTTTTATTGAAGATATGTAGAAATTTTTCCAGTCAATGTTGTCAATGCTGTATATATTTGACTGGCTTTCTAGTTACTCTAGTGGTTTTTAGATTATTTGAGTTTTCATTTTTTCCTGTCATTTAAGTTATATTTTCTTAGAAATGTGTCCTTTTGTCCAATTTTTAAAAATTTGTTACCAAAGAGTTATACAGGTTACCAAGTATTTTATAAACATTGTCTCTTTAAAAATGTAGAGCATGTAACTCTTGATCTCAGGGTTCTGAATTCAGGCTGCATGTCTTGCATGGTGTCTCCTTAAAAAAAAAGGTGTGCTCTTTCTCAAATTATGCTCACTTGTACCATCTCTCTTTTAATTTCTTTTTTGGGGGGTACACATTATATTGACTTCTACAAGTTTATCTTTTATTGAAGATGGATTTTGAGCAAAAGGACACTCATTATGATAATTCTGACATTAGTCTTGCCTACTTTCCCCTTCGTAAAAACTCAGCTGTAGACCTACTTTCAATTACTTAAGCTGAAAACAACTTCACCTTTCTCATCCCAGTTTCGTTCTTTCCCTGATGATAGTGATATGGAGCATCTTTTCATGGGTCCATTGGCCATCAGGATGTCTTCTATAGAAAAATGTTTGTTCATATCTTCTGCCTATTTTTTGATTGGATAACTTAGGTTTTCTTTGGTGTTGTGTTGTATAAGTTCTTTATATATTTTAGATACTAACCATTTATTAGATATGTCATTTGAGAAGATCTTCTCCAGTTCAGTAGACTGTATTTTTGTTTTGTTGATGGTTTCCTTCACTGTGAAGAAACTTTTTTTTTTTTTTGAGGTAGTCCCAGGTTTATTTTTGCTTTTGCTGCCCTAGATAGGAGACCTATCTAGAAAGAAGGTGCTATGGAGATGTCAAAGAAGTTACTACCTGTGCATTCTTCTAGGATTTCTATGGTTTCAGGTCTTACATTGAGGTCTTTAACCCATTTTGAGTTTATTTTTGTGTATGGTGTAGAAAAGTGGTCCATTTTCATTCTTTTGGATATAGCTGCCCAGTTTTACCAACTTCATTTGTTGAAGAGACTGTCATTTCTCCATTTCATATTCTTGTCTCCTTTGTCAAAGATTAGAGAGAGAGATTGCTGATAATTGCTCTGTTATTTTAGAGAAAGAGAGAGAGCAAGCAAGCGTGAGAGTGAGGGGAGGGGTAGAGAGAAAGCAAACTCTGATCTGAGCACGGAGCCCAACAGGGATCAGTCTCACAACCCTGAGATATAACATGAGCCTAAATCAAGAGTAAGACACTTAACCAACTGAGCCACCCAGGTACCTCACTCTATCCAAATATTCTGTTTCTTCTTGCTTTTGTTTTGAGAGGTTATATATTCCTAGGAATTTATTTATTTCTTCTATTGTCCAATTTGTTAGCATATCATTTTTCATAATATTCTCTCATAATTTGTATTTCTGTTGTTTTTTTTCCCCCTCTTTCATTTCTTACTGTGTTGTCATCTCTCTCTCTCTCTTTGGTTTCTATTTCATTTATTTCTGCTGTAATCTTTATTATTTCTTTTCTTTTGCTCGTTTTTGGTTTTGTTTGTTCTTCTTTTTGTAGTTCCCTAAGGTGTAAGGTTGGGTTGCTAATTTGAGATTTTGCTTACCCTTCAGGTAGGCCTGTGTTGCTATAAACTACCCACTTAGAACAGCTTTTGCTGCATCCTGAAGATTTTGAACTTTTCATTTTCATATATGTTCATTATATATTCATTTGCATTGTCTGCATGTATTTTTTAATGTTCTCTTTGATTTCTTGTTTGACTGATTCATTATTTAGAATATGTTATTTAACCTCCATTATTTATGTTCTTTCCAGATTTTTTCTTGTGTTTGATTTCCAGTTTTGTAGAGCTGTGGTCGAAAAGATGCATGGTATGACTTTAATTTGTAATTTGTTGAGACTTGTTTTGTGGCCTAACATGTGATCTATTCTGATAATGTTTCATGTGCACTTGAAAAGAATGTGTATTCTGCTGATTTTGAATGGAATGTTTTGAATAGAACTTTTAGTTCTATCTAGTCCAGTGTGTCATATAGAACAACCATTTCCTTGTTGTTTTCAATTGGATGACCCATCTGTTTATTTAAGTGGGGTGTTAAGTTTCCCTACTATTATTGTATTAATATCAGTTTCTTTCTTTATGTCTGTTAATAGTTACTTTATGTATTCAGGTGCATAAATATTTATAATGTTGCATCTTCTTGTTGGATTGTTCCTTTTATCATTTTTTACTGTCATTTTTTAAAAAAATATTTTATTTATTTATTTGACAGAGACACACAGCGAGAGAGGTAACACAAACAGGAGGAGTGAGAGAGTGAGAAGTAGGCTCCCTGCTGAACAGGGAGCCAGATGGAGAGCTTGATCCCAGGACCCTGGGATCATGAACTGAGCTAAACGCAGAGGCTTTTTTTTTTTTTTTTATTCGACAAAGAGAAATCACAACTAGGCAGAGAGGCAGGCAGAGAGAGAGGAAGAAGCAGGCTCTCCACAGAGCAGAGAGCCCGACGTGGGGCTCGATCCCAGGACCCTGGGATCATGACCTGAGCGGAAAGCAGAGGCTTTAACCCACTGAGCTACCCAGGTGCCCCAAGGCAGAGGCTTAATGACCGAGTCACCCAGGCACACCCTTTAGTGTCCTTCTTTTTCTCTTTGTACAGTCTTTGTTTTAAAATCCATTTGTCAAATATAACTATTACTAACTCATTTTTCTTTTCACTTCCATTTGCATGATAAATGTTTTTCTGTCCCTCCACTTTTCATCCTCATGTGTCTTTATAGCTGAAATGAGTCTCATGTAGGCAGCATATAGCTGTATTGATGGGTCTTGTTTTTTTATCCATTCTAACACTCTATGGCTTTTATTCAGAGTGTTTAGTACATTTACATTCAAAGTAATTATTGATAGGTATGTATTTATTGCCACTTGGTTATTTTATGGTTGTTTTTATAGTTCTTCTCCGTTCTTTTCTTCTATTTTTCTTTCTTATAAGTTGCTGCCTTTCTTTAATGATATACTCTGATTCCTTTCTCTTTATTTTTTGCATATCTATTACTGGTTTTTGATTTATGGTTACCATTAGGTTTTTACACAACATCTTAATGCACATAGCAGTCTATGTCAGGTTGATGATCACTTAAGATTGAATTCATTCTTCATTCCTTTCTCTCCCATGTTCTAGGTATATGGTATCATAATTTACATCCTTTTATTTTGTGAATTCTTTGATGATTTTTAGAGATATACTTAATTTTAATATTTCTTTGCGTCCTACTTCTTTCTTTCTTACTCAGATTCCTCTTTAATATTTCTTATAGGGATGGTTTAAATGTGTATGAATTCCTTTAACTTTGGTTTGTCTGGGAAACTCTTCATCTTTTATTCTATTCTGAATGGTAGCTTTACTGGATAGAGTAACCTTGGTTGCAGATTTTTTTTTTTCCCTTCAGCACTTAGAAGATAGCATGCTACTCTTCTGGACTGCAAAGTTTCTGCTGAAAAATCAGCTGATAGCCCTATAAGAATTCCCATATAAGCACCCTTTTTTCCTTCTTTTCTCTTGCTACTTTAAAAATTCTCTCTTCATCCCTACTTTTCCCCTCATTTTAATTACTGTTTGTTTTTGTATGGATCTCTTTAGTTTGATTTTGTTTGGGGCTCTCAGTGCTCCTGGACTGGATTTCTGTCCTTCCCCAGATTTGGGAAGTTTTCAGCTATTATTTCACAAATACATTCTCTGCCCCTCTCTCTCTTCTCCAGAGGTCCCTGTCATGTCCATGTTATTATGCTTGATGGTGTTGCTATGTTTCCTTAATCTAGTTTCATTTATTATTATTTATTTTCTTCTCTGCTATTTTGTTTCATTGACATCTATTACTCTGTCCTCCAGGTCACTGATCGAATTTTTAGTTTCTTCTAGTCTACTACCCATTACATCTAGTGTATTTTTAATTTCAGTTGCTGAATTCTTTATCTTTGGTTGGTACTTTTTGTGTTTCATCTCTTTGTTGAGGATCTCACTGAGGTCCTCCACTCTTTCCTCCAGTCCAGTGAATATCTTTATGACCATTACTTTAAATTCTCTATCAGACATATACTTATCTCTATTTTGTTTACTCCTCTTGCTGTGATTTTCTCCCATTTTTTCCCATTGGGGATATATTCCTCTGTTTCCTCATTTTGTTTAACTCTCTGTCATTTTGTCTAACTCTCAGTGTCTGTTTCTGTGTGTTAGGAAAGTCAACTATGTCTACTGCTCTTGAAAGTAGTGGTCTTATGAAGAAGAGGTCCTATAATCTCATGGAGTGCAACGTCGCCTGTTCACCCTAACCCAGCAATTCAGGGGTGTTCTGTGTGTGTTGTATGCACCCTGCTTTTGTGTCTGAGTCACTTTTCTCCTCATGCCAGTGGATTGAAATGACTCTCTTTGCCTATTGTAGGCAGAGTTTCATCCATGTGGTGTTAGTGTACCAGCCTGGGGTCACCTTGTGCTTAACATGAGTCAGATCAGAGTTGCCAGAGATGTAGCAACACTGAGCTACAGGATGGTTTCCCTGTGTTATTTTTCCCTGAGTATCTTTCATCAGTGTGCAGAGACTGCCATTAGACCAGATGTCTGTCTCCAGCCCATTGCTAGGCTGCAGTTGGACTGATATGTGTAGTTATCTTTCTCTTTCCCTAGGTCAGGAGTCACTTAAGAGCAGTAGTGGTTCCTTTGGGAGCTGCTTGCACACTGCCAGGATTGTGGCACTGCTTTGGATGTGCTCCAGCCAAGAGTGTACTGGAAGGGACAGAACCACAGGAGAACATGTATAATGAGTGCCCATTGTTAGCAGTGTTTGTATAGTCTGTTATAGGAGGGAACCTGGAGTCACATCGGGCTCCCTGCTCATCAGGGAGCTTGCTTCTCTCTCTGCTCCCCCTTCCCCACTCATTCTCTCTCTCTTTCTCTCTCTCTCTCTCTTTCACAAAAATAGATACATAAAAATATGTTAAAGAAAACTTCAACACTAGAATCTCTGTGTGTGTATGAAATGTCTTATCAGTATCTGATGATATGAAATTTCTCACTCTTTCTATATTTAGATAACAGATGAACGGATATCTTCACATGAAAACTCCCTTGTATTTCTGGAATAAATCTACATTAGTTGTGGTACATTATAGTTGTTGTTGGTGATGCCTTATTGGATTGCATTCGCTAATATTTACATAGATTTTTTTTTTGTATCTGTATTTTAAGTGTTCTGAACACCTCCTATTCAATCTATTAGTGAATAAAGAAACTCCTGCCCTGAATAATATGAGATGGCTTAATACACAGAACCTGACACTAGACAGATAAGCATGGTAGCAGTTTATCAGTCACATATACTCCCTGGTGGAAGAGGACACTGTACGCTTCAAAGGACCACACAGGGGTTGCACTCAGAAGAAAAGTGACTGAGCAGAGACCAACAGAGATGGCTTTATAGTAACCAGAGGGGGAAGAGACCCCAGATTCCATTGGGAATATGTGCTTGGCTTTTTTGAGAAGTTTCATGGACTGGGAAGGAAATAAAACCCATTAGATAGAGGATTAGTAGGAGGCAGTTGGTATGGCTGATAGGCAAACTGAGGTAGGGATCATTTCTCACTGGACTGGGGCACATGTGGAGAGAATAGGGGAACTCAGACTTTTGGAGAGTCCTGTGATACTCTAAGATGTAAAGGCATCATTTGAAATTTTAGGTTTTACAGTAAGTGAGATTGGCCTATTCTTTATTTTTTATAATACTTTTAGCAGAATTTGGTAATGAATGTATGCAAGCCTTATAAAATAAATTGGAGAGATTTCTGGAATATTTTTCCTAGGATATTCTTTGAATATTATTTTAATGTTAGAATTTTTATTATTATGGAGTATACATTGTTTAGCTTATTTTAAATAATGGACTCATCAATTCTTTACTAGAACTCAAACTATCTTATTCTAACTTTTTGAATGGCAGGATTACTTCTGTGATCACTTTTTTGGGGGGGGTTCTTATCTATCTATTTATTTATTTTTAATTTATTTTTAATTTTTTAAATAAACATTTAATGTGTTATTAGCCCCAGGGGTACAGGTCTGTGAATCACCAGGTTTACACACTTCACAGCACTGTTGTTTTTTCGTGATCACTTTTACGGGGGAATATTCTAGTTATTCTTAGGTTATTAGGAAATTAAAATTTTACTTCAAAATAAGTACTCTAGGTTTTATTTTTTTTTACTCTAGATTTTATTTTTTTGTCATAGACTTGCATGTGGTATTTCTTATTTTTATTTCTCTTATGTATTATCAGGTGTAAAACTAATATAAAATATTTACTCATTCCTACTCATTTTTAAAAATTCTTAATCAAGGTAATGAAGGCTATTCTATTAATCTCTTCTAAAAGTGAGTTTCAGTTTATCTTCAAATATTTATTCCTTTTTATTTCATTAATTTTATTACTTATTTTTAGTTCTAATAATCTTTATCATTGTGATTATATTAATTTTCTAATATTTTAAGAAAATATTCTAAATTTATTTGTTTTTAATCTGTGAACTTAGATGCTGAATCCGAGATAGAAATTCTTGTGGAAGTGATTTTTTGAGGGAGAAACCCTGCGGAAGAGTCTTTAATACTTTACCATTAAGTGTGATGTTAATTTAGGATTTGGGTAGATCTCCTCTATCAGATTAAGAAAGCCCCCTTCTATTCCTTTGTATTGTGATGATCACATGTTTTATCCTACATTCTGTTCAAATGGTGAATTATAATGATTGATTTTTGAATGTTAAATCAACCTTCAAAATTCTGATGTAACTACTTTCTCATTGTATATTTATTTTATTCATATTGTGGAATTTACATTGTGTTCTATGCTCTAACCAAAAGCAGAGTCTGATGAATATCCTTTTAAGTGGTTGTAGTTCTTGTTATTATGGATATTGCAGTTATTTCTTGAGGCTTCAGTGACAGATTTTAAACTTCTTCAGGGTAAAGTGTTTTTGTTTGTTTGTTTTGTGTTTTTGTTTTGTTTTGTTTTTAAAGATTTATTTATTTATTTGACAGAGAGAGATCATGAGTAAGCAGAGAGGCAGGCAGAGAGAGAGGAGGAAGCCGGCTCCCTGCTGAGCAGAGAGCCTGATGCATTGATGCCTTGTGGGGCTTGATCCCAGGACCCTGAGACCATGAACTGAGCGGAAGGCAGAGGCATAACCCACTGAGCCACCCAGGCGCCCCAAGATTTTTTTTTTTTAAGATTTTATTTATTTATTTGACAGATTACAAGTAGGCAGAGAGGCAGACAGAGAGAGAGGGAAGCAGGCTCCCTGCTGAGCAGAGAGCCTGATGCAGGGCTCGATCCCAGGACCCTGGGATTATGACTTGAGCCAAAGGCAGAGACTTAATCCACTGAGCCACCCAGGCGCCCCTCCCAAGCTTGTTTTTAACAGAATTTATTTGGTATTTTATCTTAGTGTTGGAGAAAAAGAAGTACAATCAATACCAGTAGTTTCGCTAACAAGTTTTTGTTTTAGTTTTTATTTTTGTCTGTTTGTTTTTTGGTAGCCAGGGCTAGGGAAGAGAGGAAAATGAGAAAGCGTTGCTGAATGGATATAAAATTTCAGTTATGCAAGATGTTTCCATTTTAATTTAATCTTTTCAAGTTGCTATGAAAAATTTTGTGTTTATTAGATACTTTTTCTTCTTATCCCACAGCTTTTGTACTTTCAAAAAAATAAACTTAGCAATTTGAAATATCTTATGTAAAGAAGATAAAAGTCAAAAGATTGATAATGTCTGGCATTTGAAGTTAGAGACAGTGTTTGTTAGGAATATTTTTTGTTTCATCAAAGTTAATTAGTAGCAACGTGTATTTATCGCAGGCAAAGCAAATACTCTTGCTTATTTCTTAAGGGTATTAATAAGTCCTAAGGAGTTTTCCTAGAGCCTTTTCTACCCTAGATCATGGTTTTCATATACAGAAACACACAATTAAAAGGATTGATACTGTACTTTATTCTCTGTGTTTTATTTACTTTCCTAATAAATATTTAATAAAATTTTATACACTAGATTGAAAAAATATATATGGACATATATACATCCATATATGTATTTTTACTTACTTACTTTTTAAAAGATAGCATATTCTGGCTACCAGAACAAAGGTTAGAGTTTGCCAGGATCCTTTAGTCTATAATATACACCTTCCTGCAGTCCAGAAAGGATGCATTTATTTTATTCAGTGGCTTCAATATTTCACTTTGCTTTTTTTTTTCTTTTTAGTCTTGATGGTACTCAGATATCAGCACTCATTTTATAACTCTTTTGTTGTAAAATCCAGATTGTGCCAAAGGTGTATGATTTTGGTTAAGTGAAACTTGGCATTTGGATATATCATAAAACTGCCAAGAATGTGCTAATATAACATTTGATTTAGTAATAGAAAATAGCTACCACTAAGAATTCTTTTATAAATAAAACATGACCATGTATTTCTACATAATATTTACATATAAAAAGAGTATAGATCTCCTATATTGCATCATAGGTCACTTGAACGTCAGATTACACAATCCTTGTGTAATTATTGGTTGTAGTAGACTTTGGGAAATGTGTGGGTTTTTTGTTTTTTGTTTTTTTGTTTTTGTTTGGTGTGTTTGTTGTTGTTGTTGGGTGGGTTGGTTTTTTGTTTGTTTGTTTGTTTGTTTTTTGCAGAATCTGCCTGAGAATATAGTGAACTGGAATGACTATACCAGGGCTTTTGCCTTCCAAGACCCTGAACTCAGTAGATAAGGAGAGTCTCAGAGCCCCAGCTAAAGGGAAAAGAAGTAGGAACAACTCATTCTAAAATTTTCCCACCATTTCTGTCCCTTAAGTATACCAGAAAAAAGACAAGTTTTATGAAATTATTAAGACCCAGTTACATGTTAAAAGAGATTCTGAACTTAATTGAGGGAGGATGTTAACCTGGTGCCCTTTCTCATTGCTCTTGACGCAGTAGGTGCTAAGAAACACAGTTGATTGACAATGACTATCAATCTTCCTCATTGTTCACATTTATCCAACGTCTGCACTGGCTCTAGGAACTCCTATTTGAATTAGTCTCCCTACCATTTTTCAGGAGTCACCATTTAACACTATTGCCGTTTTCTCGGAGCAAGACCAAAATAGAATGAATGATCCTTCTTTCACAGAAGGGATGGATGAGAACATGGAGTGAGAACTCCTTAGGACAGATTATAGCTGGCCCAAAGACAAAATGATACAGATTTCTGTCATCAAAGAGAATTCTTGATGGGTGTCTTGACAGGTCCAGTGAAAGTATCCATCTTTTATCTTTCTACTCATAGGTCAGGAAGCATCTTTCTAAACTCTTTTGTCAGGATACTGTGCTTTTTATTGTTTCCTTCAAGATTTTTATCTTTACTTCCATCTGCCCTTCTTCATTTTTTCTGGCTAATGTGCAAAATGGCCAATTAATATTTAATCCAACATTTCAAGTCCTGTTTAATTTTTTAAGAGTCTGTTCTTCTAGGTTTCTTACATAAGGACAATCCTTTTCAGAAGCTATTAGTGAGCAGTAATTAGCCAGAAAGTAGCACAGTGAGTATGAATATTTTATGATAATTAAGTCCCTCATTCTCTTAAGACATAAATGTATAAGCATTTATGAATGTATGAGTTGGATTATGAAATATGTGGACCCACACTAACCAAAGACAGATGGAGAAGAGAGAATGAGAAAGGTGTGCAAAGAAGATTCCCTGATTCTGAGCAGTGCTCAGGAGCTTTAGGAGGAGACTTATGGAGTTAAAAGAGAAAGAGTGAATGACTGTAACAGTTGGTGTCATGAATGTGACAAGCATGTAGAAAGTACTTGAGATTTAAAAGGTAAATAATTTCTCCAAAGGACAACATGATACCATGAAAGAATACATTTGATTGATACTTTCTGTAACAGAAGTTCTTCAGCTGAGATAAATAGGCAACAGGAAATGATTGACAACTGTAAGTTATTTCCACCACTTCAGAAACCAGAGCAAATCATATATTTAGCAATGCCAAATATGTAGACATTAATTAAAGTCCTAGATGTTTTTGCTTTTTTGGAATTATATTATTATGATCTGGTAAGGTGTCTTATATATTACTAATCAGAGGATCATTTTAGCAGATGAGTGACGGTAGGAAGTAATTCAAGTGATGTTTTTTTTTTTTTTAAGATTTTATTTATTTATTTGACAGATAGAGATCACAAGCAGGGAGAGAGGCAGGAATAGAGAGAGAGAGGAGGAAGCAGGCTCCCTGCCAAGCAGAGAGCCCAATGCGGGGCTCGATCCCAGGACCCTAGGATCATGACCTGAGCGAAAGGCAGAGGCTTTAACCCACTGAGCCACCCAGGCGCCCCGTGATTATGTTTTTTATAAATAGTTCCCCCTCCCCTTGCCACGTTCATGGGAGGCTTACATTTCCTAGTTCTTTGATTTTAGATTTATCTTATGATCTGTTTAAGAAAGGATGTCAGGTGGTGAAGGTAGGAACTTAAAAATGGGTCTGTACAATTTGATATTCTCTAATACATTTTATCCTTATCATGAGTTTAATGTCCTCACTGGCCTCTTGTTGGAAAAAGAAATTTGGGGAGTAGACCTGGCTTCAAATAGCTGCTAAAAGCCACCTAACTGTGTCCACCATAAATCAAACAACATCAGTCAGTCCACAAATACTTGAGGGAAAAACAATCATTATTGTTGTAATGCCACTGAAGTTTTGTTTCATTTTTTGTTGTGCACTAAATGACAAATTCAGCCAATGAATGCTAAGAGATCTGACTTGAAAAATAGATGAAGGAGCTTATTTGCTATATTAATATGTTTAGCGTTCATTTCTGAATAATGAGTATTGTTTTGTAGGTTTCTAAGAAGAGCAATTTAGAATTCCCTTTTGGGTTGATCATTTAGTTGTAGCAGGAGAAAATAGATTTTAAATCTGGGTGGCAGTGAAAGCTTAAAGAATGACAATGATAGAAGAAAGGATATTAATATACAAGGTTAGGGGTGCCTGGGTAGCTCAGTGGGTTAAATCCTCTGCCTCCTGCTCAGGTTATGATCTCAGGGTCCTGGAATCGAGCCCCACATCGGGATCTCTGCTCCTCGGAGAGCCTGCTTCCTCCTCTCTCTATGCCTGCCTCTCTGCCTACTTGTGATCTTGTCTGCCAAATAAATGAATAAAATCTAAAAAAAAAAAAAATTCTTTCCCTTTCAAAAAAAAATATACAAGGTAAAGATATACTTGAAACAATGTACATTTGACAGTTATTTGCACTGATGTATGTATTGCCTCACAGCACCAAGTTCACCCTTTATTATCTGCTCTGCAATAATAAGAGTTGGATCTTATAAACAGTTTTCCTTTATAGCTCTTTTATAGCTTTTAACATTCTGTTAAGATGTTAAGCATAGGAAGTAGAGGGCATAGGAAGGAAGCTGAGAAAGGAGGGTATTTCTCTTCTCTTTCTGGTTTTGGTTTGCTTCTCTTGGCTTCTTTCTCCCATCATGCAGCTGCCCACTCACAGCATATAGTCCCTTGGTAAGTTTACAATTCCATTTTTGGCCTGGTGACTACTTTACCACAGTCTTCCCAAGAGGGACACTGTGCTCCCCAGACCTGGTGCTACCCATCTTTTGAGTATACTCCTGAGGCTTTGACTCTCCCTATATGTCCATCTATGTGTCTTCATCAACATGAATCCCATAGATATGTCAAGAAACACCTAATACAGATTCCATGTACCTCAGTTCTCACACCATCCAGCCATTAAGCAGCAACTAAATCCATGACCCCTGTGGTGGATGTTCTGATGAGGATGCTCACCTGCCCCACCCCCCAGGTTTCCTGCTTGAAAACCTCAGCCATGATTCTTACCGCCTGGACAAGGTGTTTCCTGTTTTCTTGGAAACTGCAAACCGACTCTGTGCCCAAAATTTAAGCACGGAATTTTTCAACCATCTGGTAAGCTGCCACCCTACCTGTTCCAACAGGGTCTTAAACACAGTCTTGAGGGGAAAAAAAAAAAAAAGCAAAAAACTCTGTTTCTAAGTTTGCTGTTTTCTTGGACATTCTCCCTCAGCCCTGGAGAATTTTTTTTTTTTTTAGAGTTATCTTTGCCTTTTATTCTTCTGATATAGTTGATAATTCTTTACAATAAGATTTCCCATTTCAAATTACTGTGTCGTTTATGTCACCTGATGGATTTGAACTGATAAAGAACACTGATGAATCAATTGTGAGAGGGAGGTTGAGAGTGGTCAAGGGTGATTCTGAGATGAGAACTGATTGATGGTGGCACTCTTGACTGATGTATGAAGTAGGAGCCAGCACGGGAAGAAAATCAATTCCATTTTGAATGTGGACAATGTGAAGTACTTATTGGGCATTCGACGTAATTGACCATCAGGCAGTGAGATAGCATAACTGAAGCTTGGTGGAGAGAAGACAGATAGGAGGTATGGATCTATGAATCATCAGCATTCAAGAGCAAGGTGAAATTATGAGAGTAGAAGTGATCACCTAAACTACTGAAGTATGATGGATGATAAAAGCAGAGACGCAAACACAGAAATCCACAGAAACTAATGTGTGATAATTCTCAAGAGTAACTTAGAAGCAATCGTGAGAGGAAAGTAGACATTTTCTCAAGCATGGAGTGATTAATGATGCCAAATATAACAGCAAATTTTATTAATATAAGGATGGAAAAATACTAGATTTGGCAATTCAATTCTGTTAAGAAAAATTTCAGTTCTTTTCTAAGAATTGAAATTAAACTTCTCATAACTTGAGAAGTTAAATGTCAGATGAGATGACAAAGGATAGTTTTCTTTTTTTTTCCTTTGTGATGTTTAAGTGGAAAGAGAAGAAGATAAAACAATAACTTGCAGACCACAGAGCATAGAAGGCAAAGGAAGATTTAGTTTTTTGGGTGAGAGTTTTAATCATGATTAACAGAAGAAATGTGTTCAAGGGAGAAATTAAAGATAAAAAGGTGCAATAATCAATAGAACTTAATCTCTCTGGGAGACAGAAAGTGTCAGGATTAAGAACACGTGGAGGGACTGGGTTTGAATGAAGGTGGTACTTGATCCTTTGTAACTGCAGGATGTGTTTAGATGTATGAAGTATGTAATATTGGACAGGGGAATTTAAAATTGTTATGCTTAATGACTTAAGTCATCTCAATGAAGTGAAAGAATCTGAGATTGATGTAGTGGAAAAAAATGTAAGGCTCTCTGAAGGAATTAAATGTACAGGGGCACCTGGGTGACTCAGTGGGTTAAAGCCTCTGCCTTTAACGATCATGATAACGACCTGGGATCAGGTCGTGATCCCAGGGTCTTGGGATCAAGCCCCGTATCGGGCTCTCTACTCCGCAGGGAACCTGCTTCCTCCTCTCTCTCTGCCTGCCTCTTTGCCTAGTTGTGATTTCTCTCTGTCAAATAAATAAAATATATATAAAAAAATAAATGTACAATATGTTGAAGCACTTAGGTTAGGAATTTGTGACTCATTAACATATAATAGTAACAATCAACAGTGGAGTATGTAGGTATGCCTTTGTGTTTGTGTGTGTGTATGAATGTAGCCAAAAAGTGATTATTTATTCATGTAGATGAGTGATACACTTGTGCTCTTGACAGATTGTTTCTGTAAATATTTTGTATTTTCCCCAACTGGGTTTTCATCTGCCAGCATATGAAAGAGACTGTCTCACTGTGTAAATAAACTTTAAGTAGAATTTCTCACAGTATTCAAAATCAATTGCAAATCTTTATTTTGGATAACTGTAGATGTAACATGGTATAGTGGAAAGAGCATAGACTTGGTCTAAGAAAATCCTGAATTCCATTACTGACTCTTCCTTTTAAGCTGTAGGATATTGTTTCCTTTGATCTTGACACAACCAGAGGCATAATAAATGTTAGTGTTATTCTTTTTTAAAGATTTTTTTTTATTTTTTATTTATTTGACAGAGAGAGAGATCACAAGTAGGCAGAGAGGCAGGCAGAGAGAGAGGAGGAAGCAGGCTCCCCGCGGAGCACAGAGCCCGATGCGGGGCTCGATCCCAGGACCCTGAGATCATGACCTGAGCCGAAGGCAGCGGCTTAATCCACTGAGCCACCCAGGCGCCCCAATTAGTGTTATTCTTAAATGTATAAATTCTTACATGTCTAGGAGGACGCTCTAAAACATTTTTTTTTTTTTTTTAGCTTTCCAAATCTGAATTTTCTCTTGTCTAAAATCAGGATAATACTTATTCTATTAGGTTGTGAATATAAAATGTACTAGTTAATATAAATATATTTTATGGCTCATGGCTCTACAGAGCTTAAGTCAGTGATTGAGACTTAACAGAAAATGTCAATTTCCCTATTTACCCACTGACTTTTTTTTCTTTAAACATCTAAAACAATCCATATACATATTAATTGTATTAACCACTTGATTTCTCTGATACTGGCTTTTATTCTCCAAAGCCACTCAAGTATTATGTAGTACATAAAGGATTTAATTAGCAATTAATTGGTTATAGCAGCAAGAATCACCTAAAAGCAAATGGAAGTCATTGAGGAGATATTTACTGAGAAGTGAGTTGATGATTTTCAAATTTGCAAATATAGATGAAGACTTCTATTTCTAGGAGTAGAGCAGATTAAATATTCCTTTTGCTACAAAAATAACTAGAAAACCTGCATAAAATGCAACAAATATTCTCATGAATGCATAGCTGAGATAACAAGAAAGTTATCAAGACCGTAAATGACAGAGGGAGGTGAAACCAACAAAGTAAACAGAAAATGAGGTAAAATGCTTTTCTTAAATTTGCTAACACTATACATTTAGTGTGCCTCTTCAGGGGACAGACACAAGTCACTGAGTTTATAACAGGAGAAAAGTTAAATGAGACCTCTTCACAAAGTTGGGGACCTCATCTGCATGAAAGGTTGTTCTAAAAAATATTTTGCTTTCACACAGTGCTTGAGGTTTGAATTCCAATGACAATGGGAAACATGTTAGAAATACAGACTCTCACCCTTTCCCAGGTCTGCTGTCATACTCTGTTTTTTTAAAAAGATCCTAAGGTGATTTATATGACATTGCCTTATTTTCCTATGGGTGCTATAACAAATTTAGAGCAAAG
Source organism: Meles meles (assembly GCF_922984935.1). Classification (NCBI taxonomy): domain Eukaryota; kingdom Metazoa; phylum Chordata; class Mammalia; order Carnivora; family Mustelidae; genus Meles; species Meles meles. The sequence continues at coordinate 101,531,529 of NC_060074.1, forward strand.
TGTTATAACCACAAAGTTAGTGAAAAACAGAACAAATGTATTATCTTACTAAAGATCAGAAGTTCTAATACCAAGGCCATGTTACTTCTGGAAGCTCTAAGGGAGAAAATGTCTCCTTGCCTTTTCAGGTTCCTAGAAGCTGCCTGCATTTTTTGGCTTGTAGCCCCTCCTTCATCATCAAAGCCAGCAATGTAATAATCCAGAATCTCTCTCTTTCTCTCCACTGTGTTTTATCATAACATCCCTTATCTTTTTACAACCTTCCTGCTCTCCTCTTATAAGAACATGTGTGATTACATTGAGCTTCCCTGCAAAATCTAATATTATTAACTTAACCCCATTTGCAAAGACACCCATCTAGTATATATGGTAACATATGCACGGGTTCTAGAAATTAAGATATAAACATCCCTCGGTGACCTTTTTTCTCTCTACCACATACATTAAAGCTTGAGAAGCACTGCCTTAGAGATCATGAAAGAAAACAAATGTAAATATCCTCTAAAGAAATTCAAGTTTACCCTACTTTGGGATTTTCTTCAAATATGATCAGCTGAATAGGAACTCAAAAAAAGAAATTATAAGTCAACTGACACAATGAGAGAATCAGCAGGAAGAGCAAACAAGAAAAAGAATAAAATGCAGAATTAGACTGCAGATGCTTATAAATATGTATTTAAAGAAATAATATTATGAATAAAAAGCATGAACATGACTTTCAAAAATAAGTTGGCATATTTGAAAACTAACCAATATATTACAAAGCAAATTAAGAACATTGTAGAAAAGAATTAGTGTCCTGGCAAATACATATGAATAAGTGATTCCAGAATTGTAGCACAAATAAACAAAAAGAAGCTACTAAGAAGATTTATACACATTGAGGATATAGTAAGAACATCTAATACACATCTAATTGGAATCCCAGAAAAGTATAATAGTGAGAAAGGGTAAGAGCACATTTTTATTTAAAAAGGATATCTGAAAATTTTCCACTTGATGAGAGATAGTAAAATTCAGGGAACATAATTAATTACAAGAAGAATAAATAAGAAGAAATAATGTATTAAAATATACCAGTGAAACTGTATAACACCAAGACAGCCAGAATGGGGGAAAAGACAGATTATATACAAAGATGATAGCTAATTCGTCTATCACAATGATGAATGCCAGACACAGAGAATATTTTTGCTGGATGAAAGATAGAATTTATCATTTGAAATTTTATAATTAGCTAAGTGCTAGCATTAGGTAATTCCTTTATAATAATAGTATAATAATTCCTTTATAATGCCATATATTATACTGATATATATATATATATACACATATATATATGTAATCAAAATATTAAAAATGTTGAGATAACAAATTCTAATTCAGTAGAATTGTTAGCTCAGAAAGGAATGGAGGTTTTGTGATTATGGAAATATGTAGAAGATCTTCATTTCTATTGGTATTGTTTTATTTATTAAGATAGTGGTTTGTATATATACAGTTATAATTGTCTTCATATGTTTTTTTCAAATGTCTTGGAATGCACAATAAAATCAATACAATATGTTTTTGACTTTGATTTTAATCCCCAATATGTCCAGGACAGAATTCTTTTCTTAAGTAAATCCTCTGTGTTGGGCATAGTTTAAAAGCTGCTCAAGTCCAAATTTACTTCAACATAGTGTTCTAATTTTGCTTCTTTCCCATTTCCACACTCCTTTCTGGTAGTAGTGTAGGATATGGAGGGAACACCCAGCAGGGAGTCAGGCAGCCCTAAAATTGAATCCTATCTTGGAAACTTGACATGTGGGTTATCATAAAACAACAACTATAAAAGATAACACTTTTCTTATGATGTTGAGCACAGAAATAATGTGAATATAGAGGACCTATATTATAAGTCACATAATAATGTGAAGAGGACCAGCTCATGAAAGGAACAAAATAAATAATAGTTGATAATTGTGAATCTGGAGAAAATATTTATGATACATTCACAGCCATTTGAATATTGCTGTGAACAGTAGAGATCAATTCAGTATGGGGAAATTATTCTTCAATGTTAAGATCCAGAGAAATAAAAATTGACCACATGAAACTATTATGTAAGTAGAGGTTTCAACATGGAAATGATGTTTAAATTAGTATTATGGGGAAACTTTCCACTTATGGAAGTTCTGTTATATTTTAAGACAAGTCAAAGTGTCTAATGTGTATTATTGCAAAGATTTTTTATTTGTTTATTTGAGAGAAAGGACAGAGATAGCACATAAGCAGTGGGAGAGGCAGAGGCAGGGGAGAAGCAGGCCCCGACTGAGTCAGGACCCAGAGACCATGACCTGAGCCGAAGGCAGACAGCAACTCAGTAAGGGAAAATTGAGCCACCCAGCATCCCTATATGCATTGTTTCAAATCTGCAAAAGAATCCCACACATAATTATCTCAACCTTCCTTATGTACCTGCTCAGGCTCAGAAGAGAGATTTTTTTTGTTGTTTTTTTCAGGACCACGTGGGTAGAGAATGGTGAACCTGGATCAGAACCCATCTCAAAGCCAGAAAAACAAAACAAAACAGAAAAAAACATTGCCTTAAGATGTATTATAAATTCTGGTTACCAATATGCTGTCTTGTTTACAGTGTATAGTTATGAATTCATTCTAAATAAAATAAGGATTTTATTTTATTTATTTATTTATTTTTAAAAATATTTTATTTATTTGACAGACAGAGATCACAAGTAGGCAGAGACACAGGCAGAGAGAGAGGAAAGCAGGCTCCTTGCTGAGCAGAGAGCCCGATGCGGGGCTCGATCCCAGGACCCTGGGACCATGACCTGGGCCAAAAGCAGAGGCTTTCACCCACTGAGCCACCCAGGTGCCTCTAAAATAAGGCTTTTAATGTATTTTACTGATAGAGGGAAATTACTCTCTATTTTCAAGGAATACTTGAACAGAAATTGTTTGGAGTTAATGATAAAGTCTTGTTGAAATAACTTTTTAGGCCCTAGAGGTAGCCAGCCACTCCTACCCAGTGTGCCAGGTCAGCAAACTGAATATTCCTGTTCCTGTAAATGCAGTATAGCCTCTCAGGCAATCCCCAAACACCAAGCCAGCTCTGGGCCTCTTACTTACTTAATTGCACCTTGATCTTTCTAAATAAGATCAGGTATGCATCCTCAGCCACTTGTGCCCTGTCTATTCATTGCTGCTATTAACCCTCTATCAAGCTCCCTTGCCCAAATCCCTCTAGAAGAGTGTGCCATTGTTTGTACCACTGTACTCCCCCAGTTCATGGATTGGCTTCCCTTGACTAAGGACATAGCTTGTAACTTAATTGTTTCATTTTTGCCATTTGAGAAATTGATGCTGTGTTTGATGAAGTTTATCAGGTTTATTAAAGAACAAATCTTATCCTTGGGGCGCCTGGGTGGCTCAATTGGTTAAGCTTCCAATTAGGTTTCAGCTCAGGTTGTGATCTCAGGATCCTGAGATCGAGCCCCAAATTGGGCTGCAAGCTCAGTATGGAATCTGCTTGAGATCCTTTCCCCTTCTCCCTATGCTCCCCCCCTCGATTGGCACACCCGTGTGTGCTCTGTCTCTCCTCTCTCTAAGATAAATAAAATCTTTAAAATCAATCGGTCTCATGCTTAGTAGGGTGATCTAACCCAGTGAGATAAGCAGTCATGTGCCAAAAGGAAGTTTCAGAAGAGTGAACAAATGATAGTTTTCCAAATCCCTTCATTCTAATATGGACATTTGAATTTATCCACATTTAAAATTAACATAGATGTGAGTTACATTTATTGCCCTACACTAAATCTCACCTGATGTTCTCTCTCTCCCTCATACAAATAAAGTCAAATTTCGAAGAGCTACGCAAGATTGTGTAGGACTTTAAGTGTGGCTGATGAATTGATGCTACTCAGTGAATTTTTTGTTAGAGTCATGACAAGATGATACAAAAATTAATATTGGTTTAAGAATGTTTATAGTAATTGAACATTTCTCCAGCAGTCAAAGCAAATGATCAGGGACTTATCTTACTAAACAGGAAACAGATCAATTTTGGTGTTGATGATCTTGCATGATAAATTGTATCTGATATGAACTAAGCAGTAGTCCTATGTTATTTTAAGGTTAATCTGTTAAATGAAACGCAGAAGTATTAAAAATATGAGAATGATTAAACTTTTAGTTATTTGTATAACTTGATTTAATAAACATCTTCTTTTATCAAGTCTTTTTAAAATTTATGGCTGTATCTTATTAGCTAAATTAAGAAAGCATAATTTGTATTGCTTTTTTTTCACCTAAATTTTTATATGGTAAAATAAATTCATTTTATTTTTGTCACAAATTAGCATGAATTTTTCTGCATGTAGCAGTAAGTCTAATGACAACTTTGCAAGTAATTCTAAACAAATGAAAACCAAAATAATTAATACTAATTTTTCTCAAAAGCATTATCCTTCAGATGTAGAGTTTATTTTGTAGACATGATTCATAGTGAAGTGCTAGAATAACTGTGTTATTTGTGAAGAATATTCTGGCCAGTGAAACTACAAACCTGTTACAATTTAAGTAACACTTATAAACAAAATGAAAAGCACATTCAACTGTAAGGAATTTTTGAAAGAAAATATATTGAATTAGGCACTCAAAGGAAGCTGATGTTCAATAATTCAAATACACACACTGGTTCTTCAAGGGCTTCTTTTAAAGTAGCACATCGGTTGAAGACTAAAGGACCATATAAAATTGCTGAGACATTAGTGAAAGACTGTATCAAAGGTGCACTCCTGCGAATAGTAGGTAAATTTAGTATTTAAAGAAGATAGGTTAAGTACCAGTTAACTGTTACAACATAACATGGAATATTGAGGAAATGGTTAATGATAAAGAATACCAACTCTTAGAACACATAAAATCAACAAAGTTTTTTTTTTTTTTTTTTTTTTTTTTTCTTTTTAGTTGCATCTGACTAAATGCCTAGGTATTGTTAAAGCAACAGTTCTTTGGGTGTGGTGACAATAATAGGTTTCTTTTTTTTTTTTATCTTCATTGCTAATAATCACAACTAGTTCTTAAAGGCATTAAATTGTAGTATTACATGGTTTTGGACTTCAGTTCCAGTGATCTTTTTTTCTTAGCAATTCATTTTTATTGTATTTTTTTTAAATGTTGGACCATGATTGAGATTTATTTTTTTAATCAAAGATGATTTGATAAATGCTGGTCTAATGGATTTTCTAGTAACTTAATTACGAATTTATTACAAATACTTCAGGTTGGGCCCCCAGAAAAATAGCAATGAATTCAGAGTTCAGTGTGAGAAAGTTGTGTGGGTTTGTTTCAGGGGAGGAAGGAAAGAAAAAGAAATTTAGATTACTGAGATGAAGGTTAGAAAACCTTGATTTTCTTTCTTTGACAACTGAGAGAAGAAAGAGAAAATGAGTAGGATTTAAAAGAACACCTTCAAGTTTTTCTCATTTTGGCCTAATCGCTTTGCCAATAATAGATTTTATCTGATTGCCTTGAAATATTTTTCCCTCCAAACCAAAGTTATTCAGGGATGATGTATAAAAATTGATTCTTCCATGTAATTCAGAGACAGGTATTTCTGTAGACATTTAAAACAGTGATACTTACATACTTGTGAATTTACTAAAAGAAATTTTAAAAATCCTCAAATTATCTATGAGAATAGTCATTAAGTTTTTTCTTTTGATGTTAATCTTATTTTTTATATACAAAGCTACAGTGAACCAAAAATTATTATCCATGTGAATAAGTATTACAATATTTTGAGTATTTTACATTTGTTAAACCTTATGTATTTTACATTTATTAAACCAACAGAGGTTTTGTGTTTTTTCTTATTTATTTATTTTTTAAACTATGTTATGTTAGTCACCATACAGTACATCATTTGTTTTTGATACAGTGTTCCATGATTCATTGTTTGCATATAACACCTAGCACTCCATGCAATCCATGTCCTCCTTAATACTCATCACCAGGCTCACTCATCCCCCAATCTCCCTCCCTTCTAAAACCCTCAGTTTGTTTCCTAGAGTCCATAGTCTCTCATGGTTCATCTCCCACTCCGATTCCCCACCCCCCTTCATTTTTCCCTTCTCCTAATGTTCTGATTGCTAATGGTATTTTTTTCTAATTTAAAAAAGAATTCCACAGAATAGGTAGTATATCACTTTGCACATGGAAAAATTGAGGCATAAGAAAGTTAAATAATATGCTTAATGCCAGGATGCCTGGGTGGCTCAGTTGGTTAGGCATCTGCCTGTGGCTCAGGTCATGATCCAGGGTGCTGGGATGGAGCCCTGTGTGTCAGCCTCCCTGCTCAGCATGATGCACACTCGCGCGCGTGCTCGCTCTCTCTCTCAAATAAATAAATAAATAAATAAATATTTAAAAATATATATGCTTAATGCCACTGAGGTGTAGACTGTGTTGGTGCTGAAAATTAGACCCAACTCACTCTGATCCCCTCTCTAGTATATTCTTTTTTGTCCTAACATTCATTCCCTCCATTATTTCATATGTAGTACTACATCAAAGCAAAATACCCATAAATTGAAAAAATACCTGTTAGGTAAAATTTACTAAATGAAGAGAAAGTCTTGATTTTAAACTTTATTGTCTCGAATTTTGTGTGTGTTTGTTTCATTGACACTGTTATCAGATGGGTTTTTCTTAATGCAGTTTTATACCTAAGACCAGATCAAAATACACTACTACTTAGATAATTTGTATTTTGATCCACAACCTTGAAACAAAATAGCATTCAAGTGGACAATGTTTTCCAAGAGTAATAATTCATGTGAATGAAAATTATCTTCGATAAAAGTTACAGAGTTATGTGATCATTCTGTGATTAAATGTTTACAGAATGATTTCCCAAATGACTCATGAAATAATTCTGCTTTCCATGTATCTTCTGTTTATATGAGTTTTCCACCCATGAGGTGAAGTAATTTCTTGTGTAATATCTAATATATTCTACTTTATCTTGTGAACAATTTGACATTTTGCTCCTGATTTTCCCTTTCTTTTCCCATGATATTTACTGTAAGTCAACAAGAAAGGGTGTTGATTCTTCCTTCCCATTCACCCATGATCTCCAGAAAGTTATCAAGACCCACCAGTTTCACCTAGTGCCTCACAATTACCTCATTGTGGCTACAATTTATCTGCTAGAGCTTTTTCTTCTGAAATATTAGACTAAGCTTTAAGTTCTGACTGTCCAATATAAGTAAGCCATTAGCCATATGACTGTTGAACTTGAAATCTGGCTGGTACATGTAGCCACTAACTGAAAGCATAAATCACATCCTGGAGATAGAGATCATATTTTTAAAAAAGGATATAGACCATTTCATTAATAATTTTATAGGCTTTAATGTTGAAAAAACAGTATTTTTAATATGAGATAAATTGTATTCTTAAAATTAATTTCACTTCTTTCATTTTACTTTTCTACATGGCTAGTAGCATATTTAAAATGACCTATGTGGTTCTATTAAATTTCCATTTGACAGTGCTGCTCTGCTTGATCTCTCTGGCTTCTGACTAGTCAATCTTAAATTTATTCGAGCTGCCAAAGTGGTCTGTCTAAAACACATTTCTAGCCACCAAACAGACACGTCCAGATGGTTTGTGAAGCAGCTTCATGGAGAAATTGTGACTGGAGTGGAATAGCAAGACTTGAGTTGAGAGACAGTTCTGTGAGTGACATGGTTGCCCTTTAAAGAGTCAACTATGTCTTCACCAGGGTGCACATCACACAGCATGTTGGTGCTCAGGAGCTGAGAAAGTGGAATGTCCTTGTATGAAGTACCGTCTTCCTCTCCTCACCAGCCTACACTCACATATATGCCCCAAATCCTCCAGTGTTTACAAGTAAGAAATTTTAGCTGCAATAAAAAGGAAATTAAGACCATTAAAAAAAAAACCTTTCTGTGTATATTAATATAGTTTTCCCATTCCCTATTTCTTCATAATCCCTCTTCACAAAATAAAAATATCCACTAACTAAATCACAAATTGAAATGTACTAATATCATATGATATCAACATTTTTTAGCTGTACAAAGACATGAGCTTGCAACTGCTTTGTTTTCTAATACATTTTGAGAAGAAATGAAATGCCATTTTAAGTCATGTTTATATTATTACTGGAATGTGTATATGCAAGTAGGTGCAGGTTTAATAATTTTTTCCCTTAAATAAAATGAATCACCATAATGCCATATTTCCTTTAATTTTTATGTTACCTTAGTGAGGAAAAATATAACCTGGCATTTTTTTGGATAGTAGTTGGTTGGGGTTAGTGATGTGGACTGATGCAGTATTGAACTAAGTGTAGCAGGTCTATATAAGGATTGAATGGATAATCAGGTTTCATTATTAGTTCAGCGATTCAAGCTACTCAGCTAATTGGGTACAAACAAAATGGAAATAATTAGAGAGTGACTTTTAGAGGTAGTGGGAGTAAGTAAACATTTCTTTCTTTTGTGGATATCTGAACTTTTCTAATGAGATTGTGATCAAAAAGGTTAGCCATTTATTTTCATTTTGAAACTATGTCACAGGGTTCTCCATACCAGTTCACATGAAAACAGTGACTTCAGATCTGAAATATCAAGGAAGGCTCAAAAGATTAGAAATAAAACTGACTTTCAGCAAATGTATCATAGACGCTAAAATCCTGCAGAACAGGTCATGACAGCGAGCAGTAGCTGTTCTCTGTGTACGTAGCAGGTGAACTAAAACATTGTTTTAGGTGTGACTATGACTTCCAAAGTACCCATATGTTTTATTCCTTTGCGAACATACAGAAAATGTAGGAAATAAGTAATATTTGAAACCTCAGTTTCAACATTCTCTCCTTTTTTCATAATACAAGTACAGATAAAATTAGTAAAGAACTTGGTCTTTGAAAGTAGACAAATGCTGTCTGATTGCATTGATATTTCTTTTTTACTATTGAAATATATATAGCTTCTATGAAAGCATAGATAAATCTATCTATGTATTATATAGATGTGTATTTTTTTTGCTAATACAACTATATCTCATTTGCAATTAGAGTTGTCTAGATTTAAAAATGTACTCTCAATCCATTTGGAACCTTTTTGTTTTGTTTAGTGACACTGATTTTGCATGCATTATCTGTGATTTATACAAGAATATAATTGAGTAAGTATGATAACTTCATTTTCCAGATGAGAAAAATGAGTCAGATAAAAGTTAATGATTTACCAAAAGTCACACAACTTGACTCTGATGGTGCTGGAAATTGCACCCAACTCTGATCCCAAAGCCCCTTATCCTTCTACTATACTGTTCATATCTCACATATGAATACAATTTTTGTGTAAGAAGTATATTTTATGGATGTAAAATGTTCATAAATTGGAAAAACTCCATTATGTTGAAATTTTCCTAGTTAAGGAAATTTTCCAATTCAGCTCTCAGTCATTTGATATCTTGTTTCTCTGTTGCACTGCCATTATTATGGGATCAATCTGATATTTGGGAAATTTCAAATATAAAATAAAATTAGATTGGGGGACCTGGGTGGCTCAGTCAGTTAACTGTTTGACTCTTGGTTTTGACTCAGGTGATGATCTCATGGTCATGTGGTAGATCTATCTCTACCTGGGTTCTATGCTTAGCAGGAGTCTGCCTGAAAATTCTCTTCCTCTGTTCTTCCCCCCCATTCATGTGCATGCTCTCTCTCTCCACTTAAGAAATACATAAATAAAAATCTTTAAAAAATAAAATAAAATTAGATCAATATATTCTATTAATTGGAAACTTAGACTTCTGTTTACTATACATATGACAATTAATGAAGTTTCCTCTGGGGACATACTTTCAGGAAGTTGTAACTTATATGAATAAGGTATGATTTATGGGTTGAAATTACAGAAATAAGCAGTTATTCTTGATGACTTAACCATTTACAGAAGCTCTAGTAATGTGCTTCTGCCTCCCCTATATGCTTAGCTCTATGGGTGAGTTATTTATTTTGTTGTATAAATAAACTTATAAAGGACTTTAAAATGTACTTAATTTTTAAATTTACTTGTTTTGTGGAATATGTAATATATTTTATTTACTTCAGGGAGCCACATAATATCCCTCTAGCTAATTCTCCATTTCTTACTCAATAACATTTATTCTAATATTTTCATGTTAACTTTTCAAAGTAGTCTATCTAAACACAGCTTGACCTGTGATTCTCTCTTTATTATTATTCTCCAGTGGTCACTTTGTCACCTAAATGATAGCATCCAAGTCCTTAATTTATCCCATTCAGCCTTTCATAATATGTTTGCTTAGTTTTCTAACCTGATTCCACACCATCCCCTCCCTTGCTTTTATTCTCCAACAGCACTGAGCTCTTAGCCAGGGTGTTTCTGACATTTGGCCATTTGCTTAAGTTATTCATTTTCATTCATTAAACATGTGTATTGGATATCTACTCTGAGCAAGATACTGTGCTTGGTGTTTGGAAATTTTAAAAATGAAAATATTTTTTGTATTCTTTAAAAAAAAAAAAAGACAGCTCATCAGTTAGTAAAGAAAATCCTCCCAAAGAATATATAGTAGGAATAAAACCTACTATAATAAAACCCAACAGGTTCTTGGAACCAAAGAAAACATATTACACTGCTTCAATATCTCGACTCTCTTACCTTTCTTGCCTTTTTTTTTTCTTTTTAACCTCCAAGTAAAGAAATCAGGTCACCATCTCTTTTTAAGCATCTGCCATGCCATGAATCCTGTTAGCAACTAATGGGAGCACAGGATAAATAGAAGATGGGGGGAGTTTCTTCTAATAAGTATTTGGTATATTTGAAGAGACTTAAATGAACCAACTAGAGATTGATTTAGTTATGTCATCAAAATTTTTCTACAAAGGGCTATATTGTAAATATTTTGGCTTTGGGACCATAGTCATTGAGGCAACTGCTCAAATCTATTTTTGCAGGAGAGAAGCAGCCACAGATAAAATGATAGGCATGGTTTGCTTCAAGAAAATTATATTTATAAAAACAGCAAGCCAAATTTGGCCCAGAGGCTATAGTTTGTCCCCTTATTTAATGGGTAGGAAATCAAAAGCATGGCATAAAATAATAGTCATGTAAACATTCAGAGAAAGAAAATGCACTGAGAGTTAGGCCGAGTCAGGAAAGATTATCTGGGTGCAATAATTATTAAACAGGTATTTCCAGAAAATTTGGCTTCCTATAGAGTGGAATATCAAGTAGAGTATCAATATCTTAGAGCCAGTTTTGTAATCAGCCAAATCAAGGCAAACAAGTACTACCAGAATTAGATTGCAGAGTGTATTAGACAGATTTCTCCAGAGAAACAGAACCAATAGAAATTTGATTGTTTATGGTTGATATATACGTGATTTGATATATAAGATAAATCCTTAAATATATTTAATACATGTAGTTGATATATAATTGATTTGATATAAAATATTTAAATATATACTTATAAAATATAAATATTAAATATATAACTCTATATTTCGGGATGCCTGGGTGGCTCAGTTGGTTAAGCAGCTGCCCCATCTCCCATTCGTGCTCCCTCTTTCTCATTCTCTCAAATAAATAAAATCTTTTTAAAAATAAGTAAATACATAACTTTATATTTAAATATAATAAATATGTTACTATTATATCAATATTATACATACCATACAAGTAATTTACTTGCAAAATCACAATTCCATGTAATGACATATTGTACCATCTCTTTTATACAGAGTGTGTTGCCCTGTTGCTTCTATCTTTGTCTAAAGCCATGTGTGGAAAGATGGCATATGTCAGTTTAATTTTTTTAGCATTTTATTAATGCAGTATGTCATAAGAAACTACCATAGAAGGCAGTAGATATATGCTTAACTGTTTTTTTTTTCTTAATAAGTAACATGCCACTATCGTGATCTATTTTCTTTTAATCCTCTTACCATAGCAAAAGAAAAAAATTTGTTCTTTTATTTATACCATCTACTCAAGTAACAAGTTGTGAATACTCCATTGCTTAAGCAGAGATTAATGCTGGTTAGGAATTACTGTCTGGTATTGCCAAACATCCCTTTTCATATCTTTGCATCTCTGCCCCTAACCACCAGCACCCACTTTCACTCATAAAGTAAACGTGTTGCTTATTAGCGCATGGAACCAATGTGGAACCATCACTCTGATATAGGAATGTTTTAGAGTAGCACACATCTCTGAAACTGAATTTCTCACATAACTTTGGAAATTGATGAAATTCTGTACAGCCTGGAAATTCCTTTGAGTCTTTGATTTGTAGATTGGTGTTTATAAAAGTGACTGACATCTATCTTCTGCAATTCTTTTTTCAACAAACAAGATATAGTTGAGGCTTGACAAAGCAGCATTTCTTTGTAGGATTTTTAATAAAACAAGGACTTTATAGATTGAAGTATATCTGAGTTATCAATTTCTGACCCAGTTATAACTATGTCAAATGGCATTCTTCTGAGTAAATAGTGAATATCCTTTCTTTTTTTTTCTTCTCTTTCTTCAAATCCTGTGAAGTTGTCTTTAGAACAAAGTAAAGTTTAAAGAAAAAAATATGATTTGTAATTGAGATTTTCTGTTAACCTTCAGTCTATATTGGTTTTGTTCAATGCTTTTATTTTTCTTCTAGAAATAGCAGTAAATTAGTGTGTGGGTGACATTTCAGAAATCCCATCTCAGAGTACGCCTTATTCTCTATATTGCATTATAAATACTGACTTGGTTTTAATCCCCATGTGTGTCTCTTGTGTAGAAGCCAACTAGACAGTGAAGCCATTATTCAATTTAATTTGCAACATTTATTACCCTTGCTGGATATGCATGTGTTAGTTATATTCACAAAAAATGGCCTCTGAGTTTTGAGGTATGTATTATGTTCTTTAAAAAATTATTTACATATTATGCATTTTATATATCTTTTTCTTTCTTCTTTGGGCTTAATGTTGTGTTATAGAGAAAAATGTCTATGTGATTAGGAATTAGGATACCACATTTGTTTTTAGCATGTGAATAGGTATCTTATGTCTTACAGGTTGCTCTTCTGTTTTGGTCAACACTATAAATTTTAGTAGAAAATGGATTTTTTCCCTCTAAATTCATTATTGATCGTATCTTAACTTCCCCATCCCATCCCTTTGGTTTGAAATCTTACTCATGTATGTTTCAAATCTTCCTTTGTCATTTTTTCCGTGCCTCTTCTATTCATTTTTGTCAATGTTTATTCATTAGTGTCAAGAATAACACAGCTTTTCTCCTTTCTGATAAATAATTCAGTGCCCTGTTAAGGCATCCAAGTTGTTTAGTATAAAATAAAGAGATGAATATAAAATTTCAACTTGTCCAAGGCATAAGCTCAACAGTAGCTACTTCTGTGACTACTGAAAGTGTAACTGGTGGGTTGGGCTCTGCTTAAACATTTGTTTTGTATCATTTTACTGAGAAGATAAATATGGAACAATTTTTTTTTTGATTTAAGCATATGGTGCTCTCCTAATAAATCTATCCATTTTTCCTTTTTGTCCCCATAGATTAGTTTCCTTTAGCTGCCTGAACAAATTTCTAGAAGCTGGTGGCTTAAAACAACAGGGATATATTCTCCCACAATTCTGAGGGTCAGAAGTCTGAAATTGAGGTGTCAATAAGGTTGTTACCTTCTAGAGCCTCTGAGGGAGGATCTGATCTTTGCCTGTCTCTGCTGACAACCTTGGGTATTCCTGGGATTATAGCTATATAACATTAAACTCTCCCTTCACCTCCATGTTACCTTCATCTCTGTGTCTTTGTATTCTGCTGTGTTGTAAGCGTACTTGTTTTGAATTTAGGGACTGAGGTAAACCCAGGATAATCTTATCTTGAGATTCTTAGCTTAGTTATGTCCACAAAGACCCTTTTTTCAAATAAGGTTACAACTTTCAGGTGAAAGTATATTTTGGGGGTCCACAATTCAATTCAATGATTGGCCCTTTGGCCTCTAAAAATTCGTATCTGTTCTATAGGTAAAATATATTCACCTCATTCTAATACCTTTGAAAGCCTCAACCCATCATAGCATGAACTCCAAGTCCAATATTTCAGCTAAATATAAAGTCAAGAGTTCTCAGATGTCATTATCTAAATCATCTAAACCAGGTATGAGTAAAACTCTGGCTATGGTCCATCCTGGTGCAAAATTCTTCTGTATCTGTGGACCCATGAAACTGGAAAATAAGTTATCTACTTTTAAAATACAGTAGTGGAACGAGTATAGAATAGATATTCCCCTTCCACAAGGGAGAAAATGGAAAGAATCAAGGGGCCATTCAAACCCTAGCAAGTTCAGAGCCCATCAGGGAAAATTTCATAATGTTTCAAGGCCTAAGAATAATCCTCCATGGCTTGAAGCTTTGTCTTCTGTGCTCTTGGTGGCCCACCAGTGTCTGGGATACCCTCAGAGTCATTCTTCCTTTGCCTAGTAGGGCACTATGTATTTGCAAACTAGTAGCTCTGTGATTCCATTCCTGACTATAGAATTGTAGAAGTCTGAGAGTCTGTTGTCATTTTGTTTTGTTTCTGTCCCTTTCAGTCTAAAACAGCAGTATTTCTGCTGATATAATATTCTCAAAAACCATATTGGTGTCCTGTGTGTGTCTCAGGGTCCATGCATTAGATGAGGCTTCAACAGATCTTTCCTGCATAGTCTCATCTCTATTCCTGGCTTCTTCTGAGATACTTAACTTGAATCATAGGTCACATCCCTGGTCTCTTCAGCAAAGTTGAGCCACGCCTTTGGTCTTCCCCTTCAGAACACAATTTCTAAACAGTGAATCTTCCAATGTATTCTGATATCAATTCTCTGATACCAACTGGGTGTTCTACAACTCAGATTCATTGTTGACACTGACGACACAGAATCTATATAGATCCCACAAGTTAAGTGCCGAATATTTGAATTCGAACACTAAACACCTAGAGTCAGTGTCAGATCTCAAATGATAAAGAGCAAAGTCTTCAACAAGACTGTCCTTCCTTCAAATGCAGTAGGGGTCCACAGGCTGCATTTCTGAGTTGGTTACAAACGTGGGGAGTCCTACAACCCCCCTTCAGGTTCCTGGGCTTGAAGCTGTAGATCTTTAATCTCTGCTTCCATCTTCACATGGCCTCCTCTGTCTTTGTGTTTTCTCCTGTGCTATAAGAATGCTTGCCTCTGTATTTAGGATCTGCCCCACTTCCGGGAAATGTGATTATATCCACAGAGACCCTTTCCAAATAAGATTGTGTTCATAGGCTCCACCTCCATTCATCTTGTAGAGGGCCACCATCCAATTCTCTGTGCTCTTCCACCTTTCTCTCTTCTCGTTCTTGTTTTCTTCCTCACAATTACTTTTTTCTTTTATAGAGTTTTGATATAATGAAATAATATCTTTCTTAAGGCTATGATTATTCATGCCAAACTTTACTTATAATGGGTAGAACCATGCTAATTTTTTCAGGGTTCATTTACCACTTCTCCTATAGTTCAAACATGGATAATTTGAATTTTACCCCTTAGGTCACCTCCTTAAGACATTAAAACATTTGCTGCTCTGGTTGTTGCGTTTATTAATATCCAATTTAAACTGATCACCATTTTATTATAGCTTATTTCCACTGTACCTTAAATTAACCTTGTTCATAATGCTTTAACCTATCTGTGTGTTCATATAGATAAAAATAGCTTCCATTATATAACACTATTAAATCTCAATGGCAATCAAATTCAGTAATTGTTTATAGAACTCCTAATGTGTGCAAGGCCAAGTTGCACTGCTTGTCAAGCTATTACCCAGAGATCGGCTGATTTAAAAGTCACCGGGGTATATGCAACTGATGAATCACTAAATTCTAACTCTGAAACTAACAATACACTATGTGTTAATTAAACTTAAATTAAATAGAATTTAAGAAAGTATTCTTACCCAAAACAAACAAAAGGTTATGAGGAAATTTATTGAAGGTGATGGGTACATTTATTATCTTAATTGTGGTGGTGGTTTCACAAGTATATTGCATTCGTCCAAACTCATCAAATTACATTCATTAAATATATGCAGGGTATTTCTGTGTATCATTTATACCTCAATAGAGCTGTTAAAAAAAAAAAAAAAGGTGAACGAGAGGAACTTGTTAAACCAGCAGTTTATAGGTGCAGTCTCAGACCTGTGCTGTGGCAAATACTCAAATAATCAAAGACAAAACATAGGGGCTTTCTACTCTGTATTTCTAGTGCATTGTGTATACAAGTTTTATCATACAAATAAGCAATACAATACAGTGTATCATGTTTTGCTTAGAAGAGTACTCCTGAGGGACGCCTAGTGACTCAGCTCCTTAAGCCTCCCACTCCAGGTTTTGGCTCAGGGTTGTGAGATGGAGCCCACATCGGGTTCCATCTGCTTGAGACTCTCTCCATCTTCCTCTATCCCTCTCCCCGGTTCCTGTGCACACACACGTGCGCGCACTCTCTCTCTCTCAAATAAATAAATAAATCTTTGAAAAAAGCAGTGTTGGTGACAGGGACTTTGTCATATTCATTTTATGTGCACATAACATATAGCTGGATCTGTATCATTCATATCATTCATCTTTGTATGATCATCTTTGTAGACTTCGTGGCATATGAATCTATAGTTCAAAGTGGGACTAATTTTGTAGTGGAATATGTATGAAGAGTTGTAAGATGGTAAGTGTAATTGTCAAGATACTCTGGAGATCTGGTTTCATCATATACTTTATACTGAATTGGACAAATATGTCCTCATTAGTTAAAGATAAATTATAAAGTATCTCTCTCTGAAGACTATTATGAGGAATACATACATAATCTATATAAAGTAAAGGTCTTTATTAAATTTTGAATGAGTCTGTAAAAATATATGTAACTGGTCATAAAGAATCATGCACCTTGGTTACATCACTGACTTACTATTTCTGGCTTTTCTTATATCATGAGTCTCATTAAAGTGACATTTTCCAGTAATTACAGTAATGATAATAACAGTAACACCAATGGTTACCATCATTTGTTATCCACTAGCTAGGTACCAGGAACTGTACCAGATGTTGCACCCATTATTTCTGAGCCTCACAGGATCTCCATGAAAACAGTTTGAGAATTTAAAATTGCTTAAGTCACAGATAGTTAAATGAGGATGTGGGCAGAACTGCATTTCTCCAAAGCCAGTGTCTGTCTTTAGCATCCATATAGAAGAGATTTTAAGACCCTTTATTCCTATTTGGCAACCCTTATAGCACACTTGCCTATGAATCGCTTTTCACAATATCAGATAAATTAAGTTTATAATAGTTTTCCAGAAAGAAAGACTGTGGATATAAAAAGCAAAAATGTAGCAAGTGTCATTACAATAAGAACAACATATTCCTGGGGTTCCAGATTAAAAATGTCCACCTTTGGGGGCACCTGGGTGGCTCAGATGTTAAGTATCTGCCTTTAACTCCAGTCATGACCCAAGAGTCCTGGGATCGAGCCCCACATCAGGCTCCCTGAATGGCACAAATCCTGTTCTCCCTCTCACACTTCCCCTGCTTACGTTCCCTCTCTCACTGGGTCTCTGCCGAAAGTAAAATCTTAAAAAAAAAAAAAAAAATCCACCTTTGATTGGGGCATCCCGGAAGGCTTAAAGAAGAGGAGGAATCTCAAGTCTGTGTTGAATAATGCCTGACATTTTTGATGGCAGACACGTTATATGATCTTCTAGTCCTGTGGAGTGAATTTGATGGGCTTATTATGACCACTTTAGAGATGATGAAACTGAGTGTTTGGAGGTTTATGATTTTTTCCTAAGCCACTGACAAGACTGTCTTTTTAAGTAAACTTTAATCAAGTTCTTCTAAGCCCTACAGGTATTGACCTTCAGTGTCTGTAATACTGCCTGTATCACTGAGTTTTAGCAAGAATCATGTTCAGTCAGAAAGAGCCCTCACCCTCAATATCTGATCAAATTCTTCATCCCTTACCACTCCACCTCCCAGCTAACTACTTGATTATCCTGGTCAGCCTTCAGCAGAATTCTGTCAAGTCAGTTTAGCCAGAAATCCCCCTTTACTCCTGATATTTCTGCTTAGTAATTTTCTGTCCACTCCTTGACTATAAATCCCTACTTATTTGCAGTATTTGGAATTACCCCAACCCTATACTGAGATCTCTCTTCCCCTATAGAATCATTCCTGAGTAATGTTTTACCTCATTAGCTACTGTTCAGCTCAGATTTGTCTTTGACACTACTAAGCTAATGGGAGGTACAACAAGACAGCTCGAACTTTGCTCTTCGGATTTCTAAATTATCAGTCTTACTTCTGCCACATATAACATATCATATTCTTCCTCTAGGCTCCAGCCAATTTAATAGTGGTTTTGCCAAAATTGAGTACATAAAATTAAGCCATTATAGTGCTTCTGTTCAAAGTTTATAATAGAATTTATAATGAAGTTGTGAAGGAGGTAGACAGGGTTAATTTTTGTTAATTATTCAGAGAATAGGTATACTCTATCACCATAGAATATTTTCATTCATTTTTTCAAAAATATTTATTAAGCATCTTCTTTACCTCAGGCAACACTGTACAAAAGCAGATATGTATCTGGCCTTCAGTAAGTTTAGAACTTACTAGAGTAGACATGCTTTAATCAAATAATCACAGAGTTAAGTGAAAAAAAAAACACATAATTATGAAACATAACAAAGACTGAGAAGAAGAGTTACATAATACCCTTAGAACAAGTATTAGAGGGTAGGAGGGATATATCCTTGTTAGTAAGGTCAAGAAAGGTTTCTTCCAGGAGAGGAAGCAAAGTCAAGAATCTCCTTCCAGGCAGAGGCCACATAAGAAACTGAGATTTTCCACAAGCCACATGTCAGTACTAGAGACTATAAGCAAGCTAGTGTGGCTGATTTGCATCATACGCTGGGACCATTATACCAAATAACGAGAGAGACAGGAAACGTGTCTTTGTCAGGCCTTCTAGTATATGCCATGGTCACCCATGTTACACAGCTTTGTCTTCACCTGCAGAGAAAAGAGAAGGTCATAGAGAAAATTAAACATCGAATGATAACAGATTTGAGTGGTGGGAAAATCACTGTTCTGTTCTGGAGAGGTCAGGTTAGAAGAAGCAATTGTTGACCTTGGAAGACAGGTCTGAAAGAAGGCAATCACTGGAGGGGAAGAAGTGAGAACCATTTAGAGGGAAAATCTACAAGCAATAGGCACAGATTATACATGGGGAATAAAATAAGGGAAGGACTGAAGATGAGGCTATAGTTTCCGGCCCACTTTAATCAATTAAATCAGTGGTGACTTTCACTGGTATCATAAGAACAGGAACAGAGTTCAGGTGAAGACCATAAAGCTAACTTAGGTCTGTTGAGTAAAAATGTTAGTTTAAACGTCCAGTTGAAAATACCTAGTTGCAAGTTACACTTTTTGGTCTCACTCAGCTTGATTTTATGTTCTTTTCATTTCTTCTTAGAATTGGTAGATGACGACCATGGTCCTCCTAAACACTTGATGATATTTTTCTTTACAATATTATAGAAGGGAGAGCCATGTAAACTCCTTCCTATGAGAAACAATATGTTATTGCTCTTTTTTTTTCCCAATCCACAATGGCCTGGTTTTGATTATGGCAAGTAACTAAAAACCCAACTCTAACTCAAACAAAAAAGGAATTTGTTAGTGTATGGGTTCATGCAAATGAAAAGGTTCAGAGGTAGGGCAGGCTCCAAGTGTAATTTGCTCAGTGTTCCAGCTGTATTTTCCTGTCATTTTCTTAAATCCTTTTTTCTTGTCCTTCAGCCTCAGGCTTAGACTGGTATTCCTCATGAAAGTAAAAGGGCTGAAACAGTTTCAAACTTAAAATTCTACACACCATGTCATCCAAAGCAGGAAGAGTACATCTCTATTATAACATAAGAAGAATCCTAAGATTCATTGTCTTAATGGCCTTAGAACATGTGTCACTCTAGGTACTGACGATGGAATCAGCTGGCTCAAAGCTGCAGGGATTTCCCCTATACCTTGGGAGTCAGTAAGAAGGATGAATGGATGTTAGAAAGTCAACCAGTAACTGTTCCCAAAAATCTATTCGGCCAATGAACATTTATGTCATCTTTTTTAACACATGCCTTTTCCGGTATGATCTTATCAACCTGAACTTTATTCACTTTCTCTCCAATCAAAATTAACAAAAGTCATAGCCAGTTACATGATTTATCTCTGATTTTTAGGTTCACTGCATGATGTGCAGTATTTTTTAATCAGGCACAGATATAACTCCTCATTGTCTAGTACCTATGGTTAAATGAAAATTTATGTGCTCTGATGTATAGACTTTAATTACAAAATTCCTACTTGGAGAAGGGATATTTGGAAACAAGAAACAGTGGCCACTTATTCATAACACATAGAATGTCCTCTGAAAAATAGTAGCAAAGTCTCCCTGCATTGTTGGAGAAGTGAATCCTTCAGTCTTTGGCTGAATCCCTGTTGTGTTCTTCAGGATAAATGGGTCCTGCACATTTATCTCTTTCCCATGGTCATATGTATCACGTTTAGTAGATGTTGTCTTTCAAAGTAGGAAACTTTAAAAAGCAGCGCATTTCCATGTAGTGTGAATTCAGATGCCAGGATATTGGCCCATAGCTAGAGCAGTCATAAGCCATTGGGAGGTAGGTTTGATGTTTCATTGGCAATGCATCTTCCTTAAATATTCACTAGACTTCTGATCTGTTTTGGTCATCCTACAAAGGCAGGAAAGACCCCCCCCCCACCCACCCAAAGTTTGGCTTACATGTTGACACAGAGATGCCATACACATACCTAGAAGGTATGAAATAATTCATTTCTTACATCATATAGCTTTTCTGGGAAGAACAGGGCGGACATCCCAAGCTGGTCCAGAAATGGCTTGAACTGGCTTGGGGTGCTCATTGTGGCTAGGGGTTGCAGCTTTAGGGAGGGTTCCCATAGTGGGAAGACAGTTTATGCAACCTTAATCTCTACTCATTTCATAGGAAGGAGCACCAGATGTCACCTTGCTTAGATGTAGGGGAAGAAAGAGGGAAAAGACTTAAAAAATGGGTATAGTTCAACATCAAAAAACAGAGTCAGACTTTTTATTTGCAAAGTCTGTATCTTTTTAGAATACAGGTCATGTATTGGAAGTCAGTGTTTGTGGCTAGTAATGAGCTTAAACATTTCTGTCTACTTTTAAGTATTTCTGTGTCCTTACCCCTTACCTCAAAATATCCTTAGGTGAATTGACCCAAGTGGACCTGGCAACCAAGGTGAAGGTAAATTGTCTTTATTGCAGGCTGCATCCCATTTCTTTCCTACATTGAAGAGATTGTCCCCTTTGACAGAGATTGTTCTATTGAGGTTGTTTGGAGTGGCTTTGGGAATCAGGCTTTACCTGTCTCCTAATCTTAAAACCTTCCAAGATTTTATCTTTACCATCTCTGCCAGAACTGATGTTATAGTTTGGGGTAGAAAATCTTACCCCAAGGTTGTTCCTTGGGGAATAATCTGTGCTAGGAAGGGCCCCACTGTGGAGCTGTCCTGAGGTGGCTCCCAGGGGCCATAGGAATTTCCTCTGTCCTTATCAGTAAAAACAACCTATCTGTTTAGAGATCGTAAGACTTGGGCAAGGAAATTGAATGGATAACTTTAAGGTCTTTCCTGTCCATTCAGGGGCATGGAAGTTGCCATACATATCATCCATTTATATATGAAAAATTGTCCTATGTAGTTTCCCATGTGAACTTTTTATATTCAGTCATAACATTTGAAATCAAGCTGCTTTTACCAAATTGACTCTTCTAAGGAATCGTGCAAAGCTGTCAATTTTGTAAGGTTGGGCATTCAAGAAAGCTTCTTAAATAAAAATAGGAATGAATTCCTTTGAAAGTTTATGCTAAAGTTGTGTCCTTCTGAAATGGACTTTTCCGTCTCCTTAGTGATTCGTTCAGTGCTGACATTGGAATAATTACTTTGGTTAATTTTTACACTTCTGAATTAGAGCCAACTGAATAAAGCATATATTCTTTTCTTTTTGAAAGCAAAGCTTACTGATATGTAGCTTTTTTCCTGCTTCTTCATTTTTTTTAAAGATTTTATTTATTTATTTGACAGAGAGAGAGAGATCACAAGTAGGCAGAGAGGCAGGCAGAGAGAGAGGAGGAAGCAGGCTCACCGCTGAGCAGAGAGCCCGATGCGGGACTCGATCCCAGGACCCTGAGATCACGACCTGAGCCGAAGGCAGCGGCTTAATCCACTGAGCCACCCAGGCGCCCCGCTGCTTCTTCATTTTGAAGTAATTTCTTTTCCACCATATCCAAGAAAACAAGTGACTTTTTTGCTACTCCATCCTCTTGGCTCAAGCCACTATCAGCTGTGCCCCACTTAAGTATGTACCATAGGAAGTATTATATTTCTCCACTTCAAAAATATTTCTGTCCTATGTTATTTTCCTTCTGGCCTTGCTATTGGTAGGCATTATCTGAAGAATTGATTCAAACAAAGATATTCAAGGTTGAATCCTGCATAAGGGGGCCACCAAGAAGGCCACTTGAAGAGGCTTCTTTTCCTCATTAACACAAAGGGACCATCTGCTCACCAAGCTGTGCATTCATAGATTTGCTTCTGACCAGAATGAAACATCTCTTTCTGTTTGCAGAAATGTCCTTTTTCCTGGAGTTTCAGGTCTGATTGTACAATCTATTAGAGTTCCATGTAAGTTAGGGATTTTTTAGCAAGCAATAAAAATTTATTCTGGTTAACAGAAAAGGAATGTGTTGTAAAGATATTGTGGTAGCTTATAGAACATTAGGACTTTCAGAAGGACAGGCACCAGGGCACAATATAATTTATTCAACAAGAAAAAAAAATGGACAACAGAATTAGCCAGGAGCTAATATTTCCCCTCTCTAGGGAGAGTACGATTGACTGAGTTTCATCACATATTTGTTGATAGTCAAGGATCAGAGGAGCAGGTTATCTTCATCAAAAGGCTTACCAGATCTGCCTAAAAGGGTTCTTCATTAAAGGGAAGAGAGACCCGGTTACCAAAAGAACAAGGAAGGAATGTCAAGTCTGTTAGAATAATATATGTCCACTTGCAATGGACTTGAAGATGCATGCCTCTTTCAATACAGGGCTCACTGCCTAGCTCTGAGGAGTGTTGGTGGTATTCAGCATTCAGCTACTATCATCTCTAGGTCTACTTCAGCGTTTGAGTTGTAGTCACTCAGAAATGACCATGACTGATAGTGGCAGGAGAAAATCTTTCCAAAGGGAAGAGCTTTAAGGTGCTGTAGCTGGGTGTCTACTTTATGTGGAAGAAGAAGGGGCACGGGATTAGAATATATACAGACCCATGGAAAGTCGCAGATCGACTGGTCAGCTGTCAGGGACCTGGAACAGAGACTGGAAGACCAGGGACAAAGGAGTCTGGGCCAGAGACATTCAGATGGACCTTTGGCAGTAGGTATACACTGGAAAGATTTTGATTTCACATATTAAAACCCAGCAGAGAGCATCTACCAGAGGGCCACTACCAACATCAGATGGCTGCTCCTGATCAGTCCCACTTCGTAGCAAAGAGGGAACAGGAGTGAGCCATGAGCTTGGGATCCTCTGATTGTTTCAAATATACCAACTGGAAGCAGCTACCTAATATAACATCATAATGGCATATTGAAGGCCCTCCTTAAGTACCAGTTGGGAGACAATATTCTTGGAACTTGGGGTACCATCTTCCAGGAATTAGAGGCATCTCTATGGCATCATTTCTCTAATAGTAAGAGTGCCTTATTTCACTAAGCATGATACGCTCTAGTTCCATCCACGTCGTCGCAAATGGCAAGATTTCATTTCTTTTGATGGCTGCATAGTATTCCATTGTGTATATATACCACATCTTCTTTATCCATTCATCTGTTGATGGACATCTAGGTTCTTTCCATAGTCTGGCTATTGTAGACATTGCTGCTGGGAATCAAGGGATAGAAGCAGGAGTGGTTCCAACTGTTATTCCCAATTCTAAGGAGACAACCCCCCCCTCCCACGCCCCCACTGGCCACAATGTGCTTCTCATTCCTTCAGCTCTCAACTTTGCAGGATTACAGATCCTGATCCACAGAGAGAGTACTCTCTGGCCAGTAGATACAATAAATGTCCTGTTGAATTAAAAGCTATGACCACCACTTGGCACTTTGGACTTCTGTATCCAGGGACCAGAAGGCCCAAAAAGTCACTGTCTGAGCAGACCAACGAACCTCATCAGCAAGAGGCAATAGAACAGTTGTTATTTAACATGGGCAGTAAGGAATATGTATGAAATATGGATTTCTAGTTGGGTTCCTCTGGTACTTTCTTGCCCAATTGTAACTGTGAATGAGTAAGTGCAGGACAGTAGCCTTAGAAGAGTATGGTGGCCAGAAACTCAGATCCCTCAAGAAAGAGAGTTTGGGATACAACAAAAGGTAAGCCACTCACTGAGACCAGCAGAGGTGTTAGTTGAGGAAAATGGTGATTTGAAAGGATGAAGGAAGAAAGGGATGGATGAGTACCACTTGTGGACTTGGGAGGAGAGTCAGGGAGGGAGATACAATTCCAGCTTCTACTTTCCTTTTTTAATTCTACCCCCACAAGCTGACGTTTTCCAGCTACACGTGGAACAGTGAGTCCACAGTGTATAAGGTATGGGTTGTGATGGATACAAAAAGATGTAACTCTCAAACCCCCCCTTGAAGGAAGGACTCGTTGCCCAACTGGCAGCTTCCTGCAGGTAACTTTTTCGGTGTGCCTCAGCTTTGAGTTAGATTCATGCTCTCCTTGGGGTGGCCTCAGCCAGTGACAGGACAAGACTGTATACAAAGATACTAGTGATTTCTACTCATTGTAGGATGACTCTAATATTCTTCCTTAGCCCCCATTGGGCTTGCAGAGATTTTGTTACATTTATACCAAAGTCTCTTGACAGGCCCTGCACAATCTTTCCTCCCTTTTGCTTTCCTAGACATTACTCCTCTGCAAGCCTGTTACTCTCCTAACTGCATTTCGGTGGCAGCTTCTGTAGGACCCAATTGACGTAACACTAAAACCTCTTTTTTTTTTTCTTTTTAAAAATTTTCATAGGCAGTGTATGAGCTAGTTTAAAATAAACCTGACTCCCAGAAATTTCAGTTCCTGTTCAAGTGCTACACATTCTGATACTGTCCCTTGGTTTAACTTACAAGCAATTTTACATTACTGAAAAATATTCCCTACAACTGCTGCAGTTTGGGGTGACTCACGCTGCATCTGCGTAGAAGCCTCCTGCCAATTTTGATTGTCCAGTGTATGTTTACATACTCTGCCCACCCTCCAGCGACAACAAAGGGTCACCTTTGTCAGCCAATATGGGCAGTACTGGCAGTGCTCAAATACAATTTTCTCATTTTTTTCTGATCTTTTGAAAGTACTTCTTGAGAACATTTAAGATAAATTTTCACTCCCAAGCATGACTCATGGCTGATTCTGTTACCTCAGAGGCTCTAATAGCTTTGTTGTAGTGGAACGAACCCTAGTGTTTTATCAGATTATCTAGGTTGAACTTTGGATTTTGTCTACCTAGCATGTGATTTTAGGAGAGTTACTTCATCTCTTTATTCCTTAATTTTCTTCTGGATAAAATGGAATAATTATAATACCTATCTCAAGTTTTTCTTCTGAGGATGAGTAATGTATATACTGCAATCAGGATATATGGAACATTGTACTCAAACAAAAAATAATCTTTTGCAGAAGTTAGGGTAGATAAGTAGGAGCCATAATCTGAAAAGGAAAGAGATCATAGTCTATTTGGCACTTAGCAAGAGTCTTGGCCTCAGTTATTTATGTTGTATACATGCTCTCATTTTTTTTTCATCCACATGATAACTTCGTGAGCTAACTATATACAACTTTATTTTATATAGGAAAATATGGGTCTCTGAAGGGTGAAACAACTCGCCCAATGTGAAACGGTTCCTAAGTAGCAAGGTGGGAAAGTTACAGAATTAGCCACAAAGTCCCTGATAAGAATTAAGTACCAGAGATGAATGATAACAGGAGAGCTAGGTTGAAATGTGCTTTCTTATCTCTTCTGCAGCAGGCTGCTTAGGATGAACCAGTGTTCTCACAGTGTGTGTTTTCCATGAGAAGTAGACTGAGCTCTTAAAGGGTAACTTGCTTTTGGGTTTGAAGCTAATTAATGGAGTGATTGATTAGAAAATATGGTTGCTTTTACATACATGCAAAAGGTCAGTATAACGTGAAAATATTAATATACTGGAGATCTTGCCGCATCCACTTTAATGATCGTGTCTAACTTTTTTTCCATTAGCAACGGCCTGTTAAGAGAAGCTGATGAGTGGATACCGCTTGCACACTGAAGTACTTGCAGTTCCCAGATTGTGCCAGGCTCAGTCAGGTCTCCCCCTCTGCATATGGCTCACATCTGCGACTTCTCCTTGGAAAGACCTTTCTCACTTATTTGCTTAACTAAGTCTTATTCCTACTTCAACACCAGCGTAAGCTCTTCTTAGAAGTGCTCCGTGGAACACTATCCCATCCCTACTCCCCAGACCACCTCCTAATCATATGAATTGGGCTTGATACGTTTCTCAGAGGATATCTGTTTATGATAGAAATTGATTAATGATGTGCAATTTAATAGATTGTGCTGTTTGAGGACAGGGGACGTAGGAGCTCAATAAATGTTTAGTAAAATATGTTTGGGTAGGGTAGGTGGATGACCTATTACTGCTGAAAGTAGCTAAGACTGTTTTAGTTTTGAACCTCCAGTGATCTTGAACTACATTCTGTAGTGGACACTGTGTTCCACCCAGATCTCTTCAGATCTATTTTCCCTTTCTGTGCGACCTGCCCCCACTTTACTGTTTTTGTGTTTCTAAAGGCCTACACCTGGCCCTCTCATGTGACTAACTAAGGTCTACTTCACCTGCATTACCAGAGACAAAATGACCAGAAGGCTGGGTTCCTCTCATCTGCCACTGCCTACACAGCCCATTGCAGAGGTGGACTGGAAGCTGGAGTGGAGTGGAAACACCCAGCTCCCTTGCCTGTCGTCAGGACCAGACCTTCGGGGTCAGTCTGAGACTGAGTCTTCATCCCTATCTTACCAGGAGACCAAGAGGGTCTCATTATTTTTGTTTTTGTTTTTGTTTTTTGTTTTTTGTTTTGTTTGTTTGTTTTTAATTCACGGTTCTGTGTTGATCTGCAACTTTTAGCAGGGATTTAAACTGCCATCCCTCCAGCTGCTTAAAATGTTCAAGATTGCCATTCATTGAATTTCTTCAAGAGAAATCCACCCCTGACTCTTTCTTCTGCCCCATTATAGGCTTTCTGTCCGGCTATAAAAATCATAAGATTTACTTTTCTTGTTCTCTTGAGTCTTTGTCTTCCTTTTAATTAGATCCATCTCTTATCTTACTAGAATATGTCCTCGAGCAATTTCCTACATGTGAATAAAGGTAATTCTTTGAGTCTTTTCATGATGAAAATTTCTTTAGTCTGTCTTCTCACTTTATTGTAGTCTGCCAAAGTATTCTAAGTTGAACAATCTTTTTCTTTCATAATTCTAATGATATTTTTTCATTGTCTTCCTCCTGTTGCTAAGAAAAAAAAAGGCTGAGACCACTCTATATTTTATACCTTTGAACTGACCTATTTGTTTTTCATCGATTTTGACACTTTTAGGGCCTTCATTTTCTCTTTGGCAATCTGCAATTTACAATTGATACATCCAAATTTCAGATTTTATTTTCATACAACTTACTTGGCACTCTTTCTGTACTTTTCACTTGAATGCCTTATATCCTTCCAGATGCGGAAAATTTTCTAATTTTCCTTCTTTACTGATTTTCTTCCCCATTATTTTTTTCTATTTTTTCTTTCTGTAACTTTTACAGGTTTCTCATCTGGTTTTCTTGTTTTTCAAATATCTTCTCTCATTTCCCATATAATCTTTCTGTTCTTTCCTCTGGGATATTTCTGGACTTTCGTCTTCTACCTTATTTATTGTTTGCTTTATGTTAGCAATGCTACTTTTAGTATCTAGTTCTGTGATTTTTCTGTTTCATCAGGTTCTGTTTTTGTCTGTGTATGAGATGTATACATTTTCCTGAAGCTACTTTCTTAAGCTCCTTTTTGTTCATTTTGTTCCATTATCAGACCCTTTCATTCTATCAAATTACTTGAAAGGTCTGTGGACCCTTTATTTTGGACTTTTATGTGTGTGTGGACAGAAGCAAGGCCAGGTTGGTCACTGTTCATAGATAGGCTGTTGACAGGCAGGCTGTGGTCCTGGGAGGGCTCTCAAGGCCAGGTTAAGTAGAGCTCTGCTGAGGGTTCTTTGTTTGCCCCAGACCTTAAATAACTGGTCTGTACAGAAGGACATTCTGTCTAGACATAAATACCACACTGCAGGGTGGATTCTGTGTGCTCATATGGAAGGAACTGTTCCCACCTACTTGTGTTCTATTAGACCCTGTCTAATAGAGCCTGTATGATCATTCCGGTCCACAGTTTAGGGTGATTTCTAAATATAGAGTCTGTGGAAGCTTGCAACAGCAGGGCAACCACTTTGGCTATAGCCCAGTGCACATGGCCAAGTTTGAGGCTGCATCTCTAGATCCTTCTTCATGTCCTTTCCATGTTCCAGTAATTGTTGAAATTTCCTGCCCATGGATCACTCTTTTCTAATTCTCCTTGTTACAGGTTTATGCCTTTCTGTAAATTCTTTTTTTTTTTTTTTTTTTAAGTAGAATACTGACAGGAAAAAAGAGATGATGTGGAGTTGCTTTTATCTGCCGTCTTTTACTCTTAGAAATTTACAGCTTCTCCCATCACCATTATTACTGTTATTGATTCTGATTTTGGTACTAGTATTAGCATGTAATTGGATTGAATAGTAGTTAAAGCACGTGGGTATGAGTTTTGCATATCCTATGACTTCATTAATTCTCACCTCATCTTTACAGGTATTGCTATCTCTGTTAAATAGTCAAGGAAATACAGATTCAGAAAGATATCTTTCAGAAAGCTTAAATTTGCGATTCAGTCTGTGTGACTACAGAGGCCATAGTCATGCTATTTTGTTAGGTCATAGCTACTCTGTGCCTGCCAACAGGTAGTGTTTATAGGTTGGTTGGTTGGTTTGCAAATATGTGGCACACTAAAGGACATCATTTATAAAATAATGGAGAGCATCTTTTTTTTAAAGATTTTATTTATTTATTCGACAGATAGAAATCACAAGTAGGCAGAGAGACAGGCAGAGAGAGAGGGAGGAAGCAGGCTCACCACTGAGCAGAGAGCCCGATGCGGGGCTCGATCCCAGGACCCTGAGATCCCGACCTGAGCCGAAGGCAAAGGCTTTATAACCCACTGAGCCACCCAGGCGCCCCTGGAGAGCATATTTTGATTCAAGGTTTTTCCTGATATTATTATAGTTTTCTATGGTGACATCACCTTTCCATATTTGACTCGGACTACATTTATATCAAATATCAACAAACTGGGAATATATTCTCTGTGGGAGTCTTGCACACCTGAAATGTAAGATAAAATGCAAGGTGAAACTACATTTAACTCACATGAATATTCCAATTACTGACAAACAGAACTCTGTAAGGTGTCAGACACAAAGTATTAAGATAACTTACGGGTTTTTGTTTTGTTTTGTTTTTCCTTATGCTATAAATCTTACCAGAACACTGGCTAAAAAAGTATCTTGGTAGATTTATCCTGAAAGTGTTATATGAATTTGTTTCCTAAAAACATTAGTTTGTAGAGGTGCCAGGGTGGCTCAGTGGTTTGGGCATCGGACTCTTGGTTTAGGCTCAGGTCATGATTTCATGGATTGTGATCCCATGGTCATGGGACGGAGCCCCTCAAGAAGTCAGGCTCTGTGCTCAGCGGAGTCTGCTTGCCGATTCTCTTCCTCTGCTCCTCCCCACACGGGCATACCTATGTGCAGGTGTATGTGTTCTCTCTCTTAAACAAACAAGTCTTAATAAACAAACACGTTTTAGCTTGTGTAATATCTAAATAGCTAATTATATCAATTGTTTTTGTTGTCTTCTTAGGCCCATTTTGGACTTGTACACACATGTGTCATTGTACTTATGATATAATATTGAGCTGCAAAGCAAGAAGACAATTTCTGTCCTTCTGATGGTCTGGATTTATGAGAAGGAGAAATAAAAGAGAAGCCTAATGGGGGCGATGTGAACTGATTTTTATTACTGTGAAAGTTAAATTTAATTCCTTCCAAATTTTCTTTTCAAATACTTAGCTGTGACCCTGTGAAATGCCTTAATCTTTATAAATGTTCGTATTTCTCATTTTTAAAATGAGAGAAATTGGAATAGACCAATAGTTAAACATTTTTTTTTCAAAACGTTTTGATAAAATAGGTATTATACAGAAGTCCAGCTTTAAAAAGAAAAAAAAAAATTAAACAAAAGCCCAGCTCCTCTGCTGGAAGCCCTGTGAGGTGGAGCTGGGAGAAGACTGGGGCTCAGCTTCCCTCAGCTGCTCTGCTCAGCTCCAAAGGGCAGCTTCTGCGTGCCTTTCCTGGGCCTGGAAAACTGCTGGTACATATATTGCCTAAGTACTTTTCCATCTTGAAATTTATATAATACTGTGACACAGAATAATATGTTTTGGGGGAAAAACTTAACCACCAGTGGAAATAGAAAAGTATGAAAGTGAATGCTTATGCCTCACTTCTGTTTGTTTATTTGTTTCTTTCTTTCTTTTTGTTTTGGAGCTCCTTGTGACTAAATCTACCTGTGCTTTCATTATTGCATATAGCCATTTATACAAGGTTTTCTAGAGCCAAGAGATTTATTACATTTTTTTCATAATGACATGAATAACAGTTTTTATATTTTTATAAGCTATTTCAGAGAAAATAGCTCAAAGATCAGAAACTCAAAGATCAGAATGCTTGGTCCCCCAAGAAGTCTATATATTTGGTTCTGAAATCGCAGTCAAGGTGAACTTCAACCCCACACCTATTTAGCAGTAGACTTTTCTAATCCTTAGAAGGCTTCTCACCTCTGATTTTCTTTTGCAATTATTAATTGAGTCTACCTTAAATATACATTGCCTTATAAGGTAAGGTGTTGTTTTAAACTTCTTGGTGTCATGTATTATGACTTTCTTATTTGAATTTTATTCAGTATTTAGAGTAATGCCTTATACATAAAATGATCTCAATCAGTATCTTTCAGTGTTGGAAGAAAAGGTGAGAGCATGTCATGATTGAGAATATAGCTTCAAGTATGGGATTTCTAACCTTTTGGCTTATACCTAGATCTATCTTTAGCATAGCAGTATGATCTGCATCATGAAAAAATATTAGATAAATGAATCCCAGAAGTCTGATAAGGACTCATTGATTAATAAAATAGTGAGGAAAAATGGATTATAATATTTAAAATTTGAACCCATCTATTTTTCTGGTGATGTGGTCTGAGCTATGATCACAGGTTAAGATAAGAATGGTAGAATTGTAAACACTGTAAAAAACATGAAGCGATAATGTTTAAAATGTAGAAATTATTTTTAAGTTTCTTTTGTATGAAAATCTTTTAAGTTCACATGAGACATTTTGTCAAACAGTGTTTAGTGTTTAAAAGTTGCATTTCATTGAGCATGAAAATACACATGTTACAGTATGATACGGTAGTGTGTCGGGCTGAGTCTTTTGGGATCAAAGATCAAAGGAGGCACAAATCTGTTAAATGAAAAATGCAATAAAGCCTCAGTATAAATCTGAATCTATCTCGATACACTTCATAAGATCTGAGTCTTTTTGGGATGTAAGAATTTTTCCAGTCTTTCAAAAATTCATGTTGCAGAAGGCAATTTTATCCAAATCATAAATCCCTACATCAACATTTTAGAGTTCCCAATTATCCAAATATTCATTCCTCCAGAGATAATATCGTGCAGTTGGTAAATGTTCAAAAGAATCCAATTTTAAAAGTTGCATCTTGGAAGGTGACAAAATACTAGGTATAACATCTAATATCAATCATATCTTGATGCCAAAACAATGATGATTCAGAGCATTATGCACACTCAAGGATGAGCATCTCAAATTATATACCATAAAATGTATCATTAAGGTTTGTATTTTTCATGAGAATGTCAGCCATTCTCTAGGTCTATATTGTCATAATATGCTTGCCAGGGAGCTGCAAACTGAAACAGAAAATCCAGGGGAAGAAATAAGATTTTCTATGATTGTATTTTGTTATAAATTGAACACTAAAAATGAGACGTTATTTTTTTTTCTCTTCTTAGTCCCTAGAGTGTTTTCAGAAAATGCAAATAAAATGTCAGGCTTTCTGCTCTCACCTAGTATTTTATACCACCATTCTCCACTGCTGGAAGATGATAAAGCTTGCTTCTGTTGTTTTCACTTCCACAAGTAGGATGTTAGAATGATCATACGAAGCCCAAGCTGGGTTGCTCCTAAGAGAGAACAACACAGGAGGAATGCCTACCTCATCCTTCCTGTCTACACCCCCCATTCCTGAGTAGGAGGAAATGGGGATGATCTCTTAGTGAGACTTTCTCTCTGTTTCACTGTGGGTCTCAATAGTTCTTGAAAAAATAAAATTGTTTCCTATAAAAATACTAAGGAGCCCGGCATAGTTCCTAGGAATCATGAAAAACACTGTGTTAACATTTTGCTGCCTTAGGCATTTCTATCAATTCAGTCTGTATTACGGTTTATCTATTATGTCTTGCAATTTTTGTTCTACATCTTTCCACCAGAGTCACTGTTTTGTTCTGTCATTAACGTGAACAGGCTTCTCTCTGTCTTCCTTTATTAAGTGTTGTGAGCATTCAGAAGAGGGGAAAGATTGCTTCCAAAGGGAAGAAACTTCATCTTTTCAGAAGGCAGTACTTAATCTCCTAGTGTATGTTAGACAGCAAGGGTACAAATAAGAACAAGACACAGATTTTCCTCCAGAAGCAATTAGTCTAGATGGACTCAAGGAAGACTTAAGTATGAGAGAGCATTTTAGCTGAATCTAGGAAGATGGTATATGTTTCCTAGGGCTGCTATTAAAAAAAAAAAAAATATATATATATATATATATATATATATATATCATAAACCCAGAGGCTAAAAATGACTGAAATGTATTCCCTCACAATTTCAGGCTAGAAGTCCAAAAGTAAGGTGTTGGATAGGTTGGTTCCTTCTTGGGGTCTCAGAGAGAGAATCTAGGGCATGCCGCTCTCCTGCCTTTCAGTGATTGCTGGCATT
This sequence comes from Meles meles, assembly GCF_922984935.1. Lineage (NCBI taxonomy): Eukaryota > Metazoa > Chordata > Mammalia > Carnivora > Mustelidae > Meles > Meles meles. Next base: position 101,564,994 of record NC_060074.1, read on the forward strand.
CGTTGGTGTTCCTTGGCTTTTAGCAGCATGACTTCAATTTCCATCCCAACCTGTGTCTTATCTCTTTCTCTTCTCTTCTTTTACGGATATCAGTCAGATTAGATGAAGGGCCCATCCTACTCCAGTGTGACCTTATCTTAACAAATTATATCTGCCATGACACTATTTCCAAATAAGATTACATCCTGAGGTTCTGGGAAAGACATCAATCCTGGAGGGAAAATATTCAACCCAATATTGATAATTAAGATTTTATAGCTAGAAATAAAAGACTTTTTATTTAACTATCTTTTTCAACAAGTATTTAAGTGCCCCTCTTGGTCCAGGTATAATGATAAAGTATGAGAATAAAGAGAATAGATATGGCCACCATAGTCAATGAAGAAGGAAAGGTATACATTTTCCCTAGATATCTGGGATGGATGATTTTTCAACAATGCTCTCCTACACCTGGGGGGAAAGCCTTCACCCTACAAAGTAAGACAGAGTGTAGAAGAGGTTTTAGCCTCTGGACTGCACTTACCTGAAATTTAGCCTCTGTAACACAAAGCTGGGTGATGAAAAAGGCTGCCATTGGCCCGTCAGTGGAGGGCTGTAACCCTTAACTGGGAGTAGGAGAGAGAATATTAGTCTTCTTGGCCACACCCTCCCAGAGTGGGCTCTCATGCTGAGTTGGAGATTAGGAGGAGAGAGAGAGAGAGCAGGTTATTATGTGAGTACCACAGACTCCCTGGCAGCTCTTACTGAGATTTAGATTTTTCTCAAATAATTGTTTTTTCATTTGCTGTATGCTCTAAGGGCAGTTTCCAGAGACTTTAAAAGTTGATGTTTTGTTTTGCTTAATAATATTCATTAGTTATAGTTGTTTCACTGGCAAGCATGTCTGCTGAGCTCCTTAGGTAAGATGTCATTCCCAAGTGGAGTCTTCAGATAATTGCATATGCCTTTGCGTGTCTCTGCCTTGATCTTACCTGGGAGTGACTATAGTAACAAGAAACCATAATGACAAAACAGAGTACATAATGTGACAGGCAGATGCTTGGCACTCTTGGGGTGTGAAAGAAAGGTATCCCCTACGAATTACTGAAAAAACAATGATCTAAACTGGGATTTTATTTTTTTTATATCATGTGTCACTGTGTTATCTGATTTATTCAGTATTTTTTCATATTATTACTTCCAATATAATTTAAGCTTGTTGAATGTTGGGACTCTCTCATACCAGCCAGTGCAAATGTATCTGGCACATTGTGGAAACACGATAAAGTATTATTGACTTATGACTAGCGTGGATGTAATTAAAATGGGGGGAAAGTGAGCAGGTTTGAGATCCAGCTCAAACATAAATTTGAAAGAACTTTCTGATATATGTTATGTGAAGTGTAAAGAGAGCTGTCAAGGAAGAAGTTAAGTGGTTGTATTCACAGAAATGGGGGACACAGGCAGTCCTTCAGCCTTGTCCTGGGAGACACAGGAACCTGAGTTCAAATACGTGGATTTATGTTTTTGTGGTGTACTTTCCACATCCAAAGGTATAATGACAGGTGACATCATCTGTAAGATTTCTTCAAATGTTGGGGCGCCTGGGTGGCTCAGTGGGTTGGAGCCTCTGCCTTCGGCTAGGGTCATGATCCCAGGGTCCTGGGATTGAGTCCCGCATCGGGCTCTCTGCTCAGCGGGGAGCCTGCCTCCCTCTTTCTCTGCCTGCTTCTCTGCCTACTTGTGATCTCTGTCAAAAAAAAAAAAAAAAAAAATTTCTTCAAATGTTGAGATTCTGTTACTCAGTTAGTGCTTAATTGTTTAAAGGAAAATGGGTTCTTTGTCATTTGCTTTCTTAGATTAAAATATTTTAACAGTAGAGACAGTAGAGGCACTCAGTTTCAGGTCACACCTAACTTTATTTAAATAGTGAGGAAATCAAAGAGCGATAGCCTCAGGGTCTAAATATCCTTGCCTACAAAGTCTTTATTTTGTTTGAGTGGGGGGCAAATTAAGCCTGTATAACTGGAATCTTTAGTTGTCATCCCCCTTAGAAAATCTCAAGCCCCTTTTCATGATAATTGTTCTAAACACTTGTTGTTGTTGTTATTTGCTATTTCTTTGCCATCAATTTAATAGACCTTTGGGAAGAAAAAAAGATCTGCCATCTGGAACCAGAAGCCTGTGTGCATTTTATGAATACCTCAGCTTGTCACCCATTTGAAATTTTCCATGTGCAAGTTTTGTTGGAACCATGTGACGAGGAACTTTGGAGAAACTAAATTCTTATTGGTCTTATTTCAAGAATTTAAATAGCAACATTGTGATTTTTTAAAAACAATGTGAGATTTTTATTGTTTTTTCATTTTTTTTAATTTAAAAATAGTCGATACACAGTGTTACCTTAGTTTCAGGTGTATCTTCACATGATTTCTATATACTGAACATTGCAGATATTAACTTTCAAATGGTTATCAATAATATTTTCCCATCAACTATCAGTAATGGCTATTGAAAACATTGAAGGCTAAGCAAACTGGTGAGCATTAAGGAGGCCAGGACGAGGAAATGGCAGTTATGTGTTGTACTATCTGCTCTCTCAATTTCTTATTATGCAACACTGAGGAATTCGCTTCTCTCTGGTCCTAAGTTTTCTTACCTATAAATAGAATTGAACTAGGTGATTTCAGACCTTTTTCAGATGTTTTGATTTCATGGTTCTAAGATACTAGTAAAATCCTAGAGCTCTCCACAGAAAGAGGATGTTAGCATCTTCTCTCTTCAAACTAATTGTACTCTGTTATAACTCTTTTAAAATAGATATCCTTTGGGGTGCTTTAGTGGCTCAGTGGGTTAAGCCGCTGCCTTCAGCTCAGGTCATGATCACAGGGTCCTGGGATCGAGCCCCGCATTGGGCTCTCTGCTCCGCAGGGAGCCTGCTTCCCTCTCTCTCTCTCTGCCTGCCTCTCTGCCTTCTTGTGATCTCTGTCTGTCAAATAAATAAATAAAATCTTAAAAAAAATAAAAAATAAAATAGATATCCCTTGCACAGTTTATTACATAAATTTTAAAGACCATGTAGATGTATTTTTTAAAGATTTATTTATTTTAGAGAGAGAGAGTGCATGTAAGCAGGGGTGGGGAGAGGAAGAGGCAGAGGAAGAGGGAGAGAAAGAGACTGCCTGCTGAGCAGTAAGCCTGTCATGGGGTTCAGTCTCAGCATCCTGAGATAATAACATGAGCTGAAATCAAGAGTTGGTCATTCAACCTACTGAGCCGCCCAGGCTCCCCAAAGTCTACATAGATACAGACTAACAATTTAAATCCACTCTTTATTTTTTTTTACCATGCCATTATTCACAAAATCCAGATGCTTTAACATTGGATACAGAATTCTTTTTGATCACTCAGACCATATTTGTCCCTATTGATTTCCTCCTTTATCATTTCATCCTGCCCGTGCTGAAGTCACACTGAAATGCTTGAAATTCTCCACATTGTCTGCGCTCTCAAAGGTGTCCCTTAGCACACCCTGCTTACTGTTAGCAGTGCACTTTTCCACCTTCTTAATCAGACTATTCCTTATGTAAGTTTCAAGACATTGTCTTTAGGAAATTTTCCTCCCTATAACTCAAATCTACCACTAGCTGGACAGGTGTCTTTCTTTTGTGTTCTGTAGTATACTATATTACTTCTATAAAAGAGCTCCATAATAACCTATATAAAAGAGTTTCATAAGAACCTGAATTGTATCTGAATTGTATCTGTACATCTTTCATCCCCAGTATCTAGTATGAAGCCTGAATCTAATACTGGATCATTAGTATATTTTCATTGCATGGATGAAAGTTAAGATTTCTAGTTACCCTTCCTACTCCTTTGCCCATCGTCCTCAGAGTATGACACGATGTCTAAAATAAGCAGGTACCCAATTAAAGGTAAATAGCCTTTTTCTTCCTCTTTTCTCCCCCATTTCTATGTTTCCATACTATCGTTGCTTCTACTAATAATAATCATAACATGTTAATTGAATGTTTATACTTACTAGAATTGGTCCTTGTGCCACATTAGCACATTCTGGCTCCAAGAAGCTTCCTTTAACTTATTCATATCAGTCTGGTTGAGACTCTGTATTGCCCTTCAAGGACCAGTTTCTCATTCTTTCTATAAGAAAACAGACTTCATTTTTTAAGACTGTGATTAAGGTGTAACTGAAATGCAATGAGTTGCAAATATTTAAGATTTATAATTTGATAAATTTTGGTGTATATATGTGAAACGATGGCACAATTAAGGTAATGAACATATCCATCACCCCCCAAAGTTAAAAAAATATACATATATATGTATGGAAAATAAATATATAGTGTATTATACACATATGGGATATGATGGTGACAAATATTTACATTTTAAAATATTATTAAAGAGAATGAAGTTAGGTCATCTATTTAGGCATCAACTGTGATGGCACTAGTCCCTGGTGATACTCACTAGCAGTGTGACATAGTCCAATGACTTAATCTCTGGCAATCTGTTGACTCAAATATAAAATCTGTACAATATTTGTACTTACCTTAAGTCTATAATGAGGATTAAATGAGATGTTGCCCGTAGAGTCTTCACTATCATGGAAAGTATTGAGCACTATTCAAGGCATTTAATGATTACCCCCAAACATGCTGAGTAGTAGGATAAAGGAAAAAAAATGGAACAGGCATTTAGTAGAAAAAAAAAAATCTCCCCCAAACAAAAAGCTACTCCAGAAAAACCTGTCTGATTCCATTCAGGTGCTATAGCAAAGTGTCTGCCCCCCACCCCTGCTTTTTTTAATGATTTATTTATTTATTTTAAAGAGGAGGGGGGGGGCAGAGGGAGTGAGAAATTCAAGCAGACTCCAGGCCTCCTTTAGAGCACAGAGCCTGATGTGGGGCTCAATGTGGGGCTTGATCTCATGATCCAAGATTACAACCTGAGCTGAAATCAAGAGTCAGACACTTAACAGACTGTACCATCCAAGTGCCCCAAAGTTCTCTTTTTTAGCTGAGTTATTTTTTATTAACCAAAGATGAAAACTTAAGTGAAACATGATTATTTTTTTGTTTGTTTTTTAAATTTACTCTGATCATGGCTGGAACACATTGGACTTGCCTTGCCCAAAATTAAAACCTGTGTTGCTTTTGACACTATATTCAATTTCCTTATTGAAAGAATTATAAGTAATATAAAATTTTAAATCTCTTTGCTTCAGAATTAAGTCCTTGAGTGAAATTTTTGCTGCCACTAATGTAATACAGTAGAATGCGTGACTTTGTATTGAATTATATACAGGAGACTTCCTCTCTTTATTTCAATGTCCATTATCTCTAGAGAGCTGTCTATAGCCTTGATGTTTATATACCAGACGGCTAAGTGGTTTCCCTGAGTTGTTTGTACCATTTTATTCCTTGAACATTTTTGTGGGCAGTTTTCAATGGACTGCATTTAATGGTACATAAAGCTCTGAGGGAGGAGAAAGTAGTTTGATAAATAAAAAGCAATTGATGCTGTCTTTTCTCAACCCTGCTATTCACTGTCCTTCAATGTAGATGTGGTGAACACAATTGTAAAATGACCTAAAAGACACTCTGACTTAGGATGACAGGTGAGAGAGGGTGTTATGAAAAGGAAAAGAAAGAATAATCTTTGAAGGAGTGGAAATTCAGGCAGGGCCGTTGGAGGGTGAATGGAATTCAGGGAGAGTTATGAATTGAATGTTGCCTGCAGCAATTTCTTGTATTAAATACAATTAAATAGGGGCACCTGGGTGACTCAGTCATTGAGTGTCTGCGTTAGGCTCAGATCATAATCCCAGAGTCCTGGGATCAAACCCCTGCTTGATGGGAAGCCTGCTTCTCCCTCTCCCACTCCCCCTGCTTGTTGTTCCCTCTCTTGCTGTGTCTCTTTCTGTCAAATACATAAATCCTTAAAAATATATATATATAATTAAACACATTAAATATACTAGAGTGATGCCAAATTATTAAACAAAAGCATGTATAAGTGATAAAATTATGGGTGATTTTTTTTCTTTCTTGGAAATTATATTTTCAAAATTTTCCAAAATAAGTATATATTACTTGTGAAATCATAAAAAGTAAAAATAACAGGTAACCTTTTTCCTTAAAAAAACTTTAGAACCAATTTCACATCCAGTTTAAATTTAAAGTAAATCAATCCTTAATTCTACAGAAAAAAAATTAAATAAAAGAGTTCTAAAAGAAGCCCTTTCCTATTTTGTCAATTGCAAGGACTTATTTGTTTCTTTTTTTTTTTCAGCATAACAGTATTCATTGTTTGTTGCACAACACCCAGTGCTCCATGCAAAACGTGCCCTCCCTATTACCCACCACCTGTTCCCCCAACCTCCCACCGCTGACCCTTCAAACCCTCAGGTTGTTTTTCAGAGTCCATAGTCTCTTATGGTTCGCCTCCCCTTCCAGTTTTTTTTTTTTTTATAAACATATAATGTATTTTTATCCCCAGGGGTACAGGTCTGTGAATCGCCAGGTTTACACACTTCACAGCACTCACCATAGCACATACCCTCCCCAATGTCCATAACCCCCTCCCCCTCTCCCAACCCCACCTCCCCCAAGCAACCCCCAGTTTGTTTTGTGAGACTAAGAGTCATTTATGGTTTGTCTCCCTCCCAATCCCATCTTGTTTCATTTATTCTTCTCCTATCCCCCTAACCCCCCATGTTGCTTCTCCATGTCCTCATATCAGGGAGATCATATGATAGTTGTCTTTCTCCGATTGACTTATTTCACTAAGCATGATACGCTCTAGTTCCATCCACGTCGTCGCAAATGGCAAGATTTCATTTCTTTTGATGGCTGCATAGTATTCCATTGTGTATATATGCCACCTCTTCTTTATCCATTCATCTGTTGATGGACATCTAGGTTCTTTCCATAGTTTGGCTATTGTAGACATTGCTGCTATAAACATTCGGGTACACGTGCCCCTTCGGATCACTATGTTTGTATCTTTAGGGTAAATACCCAGTAGTGCAATTGCTGGGTCATAGGGTAGTTCTATTTTCAACATTTTGAGGAACCTCCATGCTGTTTTCCAGAGTGGTTGCACCAGCTTGCATTCCCACCAACAGTGGAGGAGGGTTCCCCTTTCTCCACATCCTCGCCAGCATCTGTCATTTCCCGACTTGTTAATTTTAGCCATTCTGACTGGTGTGAGGTGATATCTCATTGTGGTTTTGATTTGTATTTCCCTGATGCCGAGTGACGTGGAGCACTTTTTCATGTGTCTGTTGGCCATCTGGATGTCTTCTTTGCAGAAATGTCTGTTCATGTCCTCTGCCCATTTCTTGATTGGATTGTTTGTTCTTTGGGTGTTGAGTTTGCTAAGTTCCTTATAGATTTTGGACACTAGCCCTTTATCTGATATGTCGTTTGCAAATATCTTCTCCCATTCTGTCAGTTGTCTTTTGGTTTTGTTAACTGTTTCCTTTGCTGTGCAAAAGCTTTTGATCTTGATGAAATCCCAATAGTTCATTTTTGCCCTTGCTTCCCTTGCCTTTGCCGTTGTTCCTAGGAAGATGTTGCTGCAGCTGAGGTCGAAGAGGTTGCTCCCTGCGTTCTCCTCAAGGATTTTGATGGATTCCTTTCTCACATTGAGGTCCTTCATCCATTTTGAGTCTATTTTCTTGTGTGGTGTAAGAAAGTGGTCCAATTTCATTTTTCTGCATGTGGCTGTCCAATTTTCCCAGCACCATTTATTGAAGAGGCTGTCTTTTTTCCATTGGACATTCTTTCCTGCTTTGTCGAAGAGTAGTTGACCATAGAGTTGAGGGTCTGTTTCTGGGCTCTCTATTCTGTTCCATTGATCTATGTGTCTGTTTTTGTGCCAGTACCATCCTGTCTTGATGACGACAGCTTTGTAATAGAGCTTGAAGTCCGGAATTGTGATGCCACCAGCTTTGGCTTTCTTTTTCAATTTTCCTTTGGCTATTCGAGGTCTTTTCTGGTTCCATATAAATTTGAGGATTATTTGTTCCATTTCTTTCAAAAAAATGGATGGTATTTTGATAGGGATTGCATTAAATGTGTAGATTGCTTTAAGTAGCATGGACATTTTCACAATATTCTTCCAATCCAGGAGCATGGAACATTTTTCCATTTCTTTGTGTCTTCCTCAATTTCTTTCATGAGTACTTTATAGTTTTCTGCGTATAGATTCTTAGCCTCCTTGGTTAGGTTTATTCCTAGGTATCTTATAGTTTTGGGTGCAATTGTAAATGGGATTGACTCCTTAATTTCTCTTTCTTCTGTCTTGTTGTTGGTGTACAGAAATGCAACCGATTTCTGTGCATTGATTTTCTATCCTGGCACTTTACTGAATTCCTGTACAAGTTCTAGCAGTTTTGGAGTGGAGTCTTTTGGGTTCTCCACATATAGTATCATATCATCTGCTAAGAGTGATAGTTTGACTTCTTCTTTGCCAATTTGGATGCCTTTAATTTCTTTTTGTTGTCTGATTGCTGAGGCTAGGACTTCTAGTACTATGTTGAATAGCAGTGGTGATAATGGACATCCCTGCCATGTTCCTGACCTTAGCGGAAAAGCTTTCAGTTTTTCTCCATTGAGAATGATATTTGCAGTGGGTTTTTCATAGATGGCTTTGATAATATTGAGGTATGTGTCCTCTATCCCTACACTTTGAAGAGTTTTGATCAGGAATGGATGCTGCACTTTGTCAAATGCTTTTTTAGCATCTATTGAGAGTATCATATGGTTCTTGTTCTTTCTTTTATTAATGTGTTGTATCACATTGATTGATTTGCAGATGTTGAACCAACCCTGCAGCCCTGGAATAAATCCCACTTGATCGTGGTGAATAATCCTTTTAATGTACTGTTGAATCCTATTGGCTAGTATTTTGGTGAGAATTTTTGCATCTGTGTTCATCAAGGATATTGGTCTGTAGTTCTCTTTTTTGGTGGGATCCTTGTCTTGTTTTGGGATCAAGGTGATGCTGGCCTCATAAAATGAGTTTGGAAGTTTTCCTTCCATTTCTATTTTTTGGAACAGTTTCAGGAGAATAGGAATGAGTTCTTCTTTAAATGTTTGGTAGAATTCCCCTGGGAAGCCGTCTGGCCCTGGGCTTTTGTTTGTTTGGAGATTTTTGATGACTGTTTCAATCTCCTTACTGGTAATGGGCCTGTTCAGGTTTTCCATTTCTTCCTGGTTCAGTTGTGGTAGTTTATATGTCTCTAGGAATGCATCCATTCCTTCCAGATTGTCAAATTTGTTGACGTAGAGTTGTTCATAGTATGTTCTTATAATTGTCTGTATTTCTTTGGTGTTAGTTGTGATCTCTCCTCTTTCATTCATGATTTTATTTATTTGGGTCCTTTCTCTTTTCTTTTTGATGAGTCTGGCCAGGGGTTTATCAATCTTATTGATTCTTTCAAAGAACCAGCTCCTAGTTTCATTGATTTTTTCTATTGTTTTTTTGGTTTCTATTTCATTGATTTCTGCTCTGATCTTTATGATTTCTCTTCTCCTGCTGGGTTTAGGGTTTCTTTCTTGTTCTTTCTCCAGCTCCTTTACGTGTAGTGTTAGGTTGTGTACTTGAGACCTTTCTTGTTTCTTGAGAAAGGCTTGTACCGCTATATATTTTCCTCTCAGGACTGCCTTTGCTGTGTCCCACAGATTTTGAAACGTTCTGTTTTCATTATCATTTGTTTCCATGAATTTTTTCAATTCTTCTTTAATTTCCTGGTTGACCCATTCATTCTTTAGAAGGATGCTGTTTAGTCCCCATGTATTTGGGTTCTTTCCAGCTTTCCTCTTGTGATTGAGTTCTAGCTTCAGAGCATTGTGGTCTGAAAATATGCAGGGAATGATCCTAATCTTTTGATACCGGTTGAGACCTGATTTGTGACCCAGGATGTGATCTATTCTGGAGAAGGTTCCATGTGCACTAGAGAAGAATATGTATTCTGTTGCTCTGGGATGAAATGTTCTGAATATATCTGTGATGTCCATCTGGTCCAGTGTGTAATTTAAGGCCTTTATTTCCTTGTTGATCTTTTGCTTGGATGATCTGTCCATTTCAGTAAGGGGAGTGTTCAAGTCCCCTACTATTATTGTATTATTATTGATGTGTTTCTTTGATTTTGTTATTAATTGGTTGATATAGTTGTCTGCTCCCACGTTAGGGGCATAGATATTTAAAATTGTTAGATCTTCTTGTTGGACAGACCCTTTGAGTAGGATATAGTGTCCTGCAAGGACTTATTTGAATGCATTATTGGATAATTTCTAGTCTACACAGGACAGTGAGAGGTCATCTCCTCCATTTCCTTATCATCACACAAGATACCTCTTAAATTATCTAAGGAAGATTAGAATCCATCCTATTTTAGACCTTTTGAGAAGTTGCCATGTCTTCCCTTGCCTTTTAGCACTTAATAATGTTTTGCTGACAGACTATTTTAAATGTTATATTTAGTGGTGGCCTAATGAAAAGTTATGAAAGAATGATTGCTATGTAATGCCAGAGAATACTCATCGTTTACATGTGATCTCATAATTGTTTTTATCCTTCTCCAAAATCAACTGAAATTACTAAAGACACTAAATCATTTCTGTCTCCTTAAAAAATAGTCTTTCTTCCATGACTATAGTTTCATCTAATCTGGGGGCCTTTGCTTCCATAGGATTAACATCCTCCCTGGGAACAGGAGGGGAACCCATGTGATGAGAACATTAGTATGCACCAAGAGCATGCCAGCCTCTATGCAGGGCTCTTTTGGTATGATCTTATTTAGCACTCCAATCATTATGTATGTTTTAAACCCCACTGTATTAACTAAATACTCAGACAATACCAGTGTGATCATAGATTTCTTTTGTATGAGATGCTTCCATAGTTCCTTATGGTCAAAGGAAAAAGAGAAAGGTGTTAATTCATCAGCCTAATGTGTGAGGTCCTTTCTCAGACTTATCTCCATGCTCAAAATACTTCTTACCTATTAGGAACTTTTCAGTTGCTACTTCTGCCCACAGTGTTCTTCCTTATCTTAAACTTTCAAAATGTATGCTTCTTTCAACTCTCAGTTAAATGCCATTTCTTCTGTGGAGCCTTCACTGAATATTCCCCACCACCCTGAAAATTCCTTCATTTGGGCCACTTCATCAACAAATAATTCTAATTTATAGTCTGTAACTTTAAAACTCAGCTAGAGCACTGTGCCTATCAAATGTATACTAATAATTTTAATGACATATGCATATTAGATGTTTAAGAGATGTTTGTTGAATAAATGGACATGGAAAAAGAAAAGAAAAAGAAAACATTCCTGAGAGTTTGGGGCAGCCTAGAATTTAGAGCAAAGGCTTGGTGTTTTTCCTTGGACATAATCCCACAGAACACCCATACCAGACAAGGCCACTCAGTGATTCTGTTGAATCAAGACAAAAACATGGTGTTGCTTGGCTGGTGATTCCGGAAGAAACAAGAGTAGGACGTGAACATGGGGAAGCAAAAGGAAGTATGCGACTATGAAGCGAATGCTTAGCCTCTGAGATCAGAGGCTTAAAGAAAAGGATAGATTAAAACCTAAAAAAAAAAAGAAAAGAAAGATCCCAGTGCACTCAAGGAAAGAGAAGTCCCCCAACATCCTTCCTGCTTATTCTTCCAATATAACACACAGCTGGGCCCATCTTACCACATCCTGGTTGATACCAACTTTATCAGCTTTTCCATTAAAGCCAAACTTGACTTAGTACAGTCAATGATGGACTGTCTTTATGCCAAGTGTATCCCTTGTATAACTGACTATGTAATGGCTGAAACTGAGAAACTGGGGCAAAAGTATTGAGTGGCTCTAAGGATTGCCAAGGATCCAAGATTTGAACGATTACCATGCACACACAAAGGAACCTATGCAGATGACTGCTTAGTGCAGAGAGTAACTCAGCACAAGTGTTACACTGTGGCCACAGTTGACCGAGACCTTAAACGAAGGATCCGGAAGATCCCTGGAGTTCCTATCATGTATATTTCTAACCATAGGTACAACATTGAGTGAATGCCAGATGATTATGGAGCCCCTCGGTTCTGATTCTTAAAAAATAGAGTTCCTCTGCCTTCCTTTACCAACTTTTTCTGTTGCTGGTTCATACTAGCAACATGCTATAGCATGAATTATTCTTCTTACCCTTTTCCTGTTATGAGCTGAGTATGGTTAAATACACTCACTTTTTGGTATGGTTTTGAAACTGATATTTTGTATCATTTTAAATATTGCATTTTTTAATAAATCAGATGATTGCTCATTAAAAAAAAAAAAACACGGTGTTGCTCAAACCACAAAAATGGACCATTACCCCTATATCTGACCTAAAATGATGCACTGATGTTTCTATTTAATTCATTGCTTTAGCCTCTCTTTGTTCTTCTTGCTCTCTAGATAAGAATTATTAAGATACCCATATGGACATTGGGGAGGGGAGGCGAACCATAAGAGACTATGGACTCTGAAAAACAACCTGAGGGTTTTGAAGGGTCAGGGGTGGGAGGTTGGGGGAACAGGTGGTGGGTAATGGGGAGGGCACGTTTTGCATGGAGCACTGGGTGTTGTGCAAAAAGAATGAATACTGTTACGCTGAAAAAATAAATAAAATGGAAAAAAAAAAAAGAATTATTAAGATACCCAACATAGAATAACCCCATTTCCTGTCAGCATTCCTATAGACCTGCTTCTTTGAACCCTTGTCAAAACCATTAACACAAGCCCAATTGCTATTCTAAGTACTCTCCAAAACCCTCTAATGAGATGCCCCATAATTTTTCATTATTCAGTTACCTCTATATTCCTGTAAGTCTTTGGTTGAAGACTTAAGAGAATTAATGAATGAACAAATGAATGAATGAACGAACAAATGAGTGACAACTCTTATTTACATTAGACTAAAAGTTCGGTGTATTCAGGGATGCATCTTCTCTCTCCATCTCAAATGTCTAGATTTAAATAGTCACAAAACAAATATGGAATGAATGAAATAGCCTTGACTCTCTTGCTGCCTTTGTTACTCTCCCCCACTTCTCCGCTGGATCACTTGGTGGGAGATTCAGCATCTGCCATCACCACTACCGATTCCCTCTTACCCAGCACTGAGAATCCACACCAGAAATTTCTGTCTTTATGCCAGTCTTCTCAAGTCTGCATTATAAATCTTGAAAGCTTTATTATTTTGCTTTTATTTGACCAATATCCAAGGAAGTACCTTGGCCTCAGAGTTTGTTGGTCAAGGTACACCTAAGTATAGTTTGAAGAGTCTCAGTTCTTATCTTTATGGCTACAGGAGAAAAAGATCCCCTTTCTTACCAGCTGCTTCACTTAGTACTTCACATTCTTCACAATATTGACAAATCCTGAGTATTATCAGGTATAGACTAAGCACCTTATTTGCTACTCACTTGGAAGAGCTGGTATCTAAGTCATTTTGGGGTAAAATTCTTGGGATAAACTCTTTGGGAAAATTGTTTCAAGCATACATAAAGTTCTCAGTGGTTCCCTATTACCAATATTTTATCAGAGCGTAAAAAGCCCTTTGTGAATTAGCCCTTCTATTAGTAATATAGTTATGAGATATACAGTCAACAAAATAAAAGTTGAATGGTTTAGTCCAATTACTGTTTTTAGAACAAAAAGATTTAAGTTATAAAAAAACTGGCTTGAAAGGAAAGGAAAAAGAGAATATCCAATAGTATAGGTATAATGCAGCAACTATTTAGCAACCATTAATGCCTGTTAGCACAAGTCTGTTTTCTATTTTTGTTTTTCTTTTTGATCATTTAGATCTCAGCAGTTTGATATGCTTTGCATGTACTTGGGGGAAAAAATCAAAAACAAAACAAAACTAAGATACCTAACCACATCCTGTAGGATGATGGCAGGATGATACCAAGAAGTGGATATACAGATTTACAAATATGAAATTATGAATATTAAACACTTTCTAACCTATAGCATTGACCTCTGGAATTCCATATAATTCAACCTAATATGAGCCTACTTTGACATTGTTGTAGGCAGGAAGGGGAGCTTCCATCTTAGTCACTGAGTGAAAACCTGAGTGTTACTGAAAGGTGACAAAAGGAAGGAGGCACTTTTTGCATGAGTCTAGGCATTTTTATTTGACAACAACACAGTTTACAATAGGTCCCTATTCCTAGTGACCTATGTTTTGGCCAGCAGAGTGAGTAAATCACTAGCAACACTGCCTTATCTACTCTACCTGTTACTGAGAACCAAGTGGGGAACTCCTGAGAGTTAGGCTGCACTGTTAATAACTACTTCAGGAAAATGGTCGCAGACCTGGACTCTCTGAAGCAAGTTCTCTAGGGTCACCCTGCTTTCCACAGGTATCACTGCAGTGACTGATCAAGAGACTCTCACATGAGGCCTAGGATCTACTTCCTTGCCCATCTTAGTGAGTTTAATTGGGATGCACAGAGTATGATAGCATATTACTGTAATTTCATGAAAGTTGAAACATAAAAGTCCTCGAAGCTGGTCAGGGCTTTGATGTATAATATTTTATAAAGTGCATTATAGAAGTATAAAATGTGTCAGTATACTGTATGGAAGTTAACATTTATGTAGTATCAGTATAGCTCAAACATTTATTCAGTTCCGAGGAAAATGTCAGGGAAACTAGTTTGTTTAGAATCCCTTCAGAGGAAAAGAAAATATGTATAAGCGACTAAACATTTTGATTACTATTGTGTACCAAAGGCACTGTGTCTGTAGTCTGTTGTTATTGAATTTTTTCGGCCATACTTCAAATATCATATTGTAAGTATGAAATTTTTGCTTCAGGTGGAAACCAACTTTTAGCAGTGGAGTTATGGGGTCAAATTTAAAAACTTAGTAGTAGATATTGAGAAAGTGCTCAGAAAATGTTGCACAAATTTATATTCCTAATTATCTGATCCAGCTCACTTGGGCTATGTGACTCAGCTACCTTATACTCCTAATTTTAAAAGGCCACGTCTGTTAACTTAGAATTTAAATGTGTATAAAATATATTAAGTCACTTTATCTTATTTATATTTTTTGTAAGGCCATAAAGATAAAAATATATAAGAAAATACATGTAAAAATATAATAAAAAATAATATAGGCATATTTACACTTATTTTACTTACTACTGAATACATTTAAAATACACTGAAGGAAAAACTACTAATTTCAATCTATGTTTTAATTCAGGACAGTGATTTTTCTTTCAACCCACTAAGAATGACAAACTGGGTATTTTGTGTTCAACAAATCAAAGGAAAAAAGTGTGAGTTTCTGCAGACTGCACCGCCTTTCCTTTATAGAAACTCTCATTGCCTTCCCTTGAGCACTGATTCTATAATGACCTTAAGTGATAATCCCCGTTGGTAATCATCTTTAATTTTAGATCCCATAGCCTGGCTCTTGTGATATGTGTCAATAAAAACACATGATTACTCTCCCATGGGATTCATTAATAAAGCAATATCATCTCGTTGGTCTAAATTTTCAGACGGACCTGTTGTTTCCTAGGTGAGGTTATCTCTGACTCTCTCTGTTTGCTTTCTTGTGAAATGAACGAAGGATAGTGATAACTATAAAACTCAGGTTTATCATCCAGCATTTGACAAATGTGAGGAGCATGTCACAATTGGAAAACAGAGGTGCCTGAATGACAAGAACAATTTTAAGTGGCTAGTTCCATGGAGATATGGAAATAATATGAAGAAATATCCCTCAAGACACTTACTTGGAAAACATGAGTTTCCTTGTTTGGACACTTATTTGTAAAGCATTGATGGCTGACAGAGGCCATTCATATCAGTGCTCTTAATCTCCTCTTCATAACCCTAAGAGATGCTAGTTTCTCTGCAGTTATACCAAGGAAGAATTTATTACATGTGTTCTCTTAGAGAGAAACAAAAGATTTATAGAAAGGTTTCAATGGGACTGTTAAAAGAAACCCTTAAAGACTCAGTAGACTGCTTCTTTCCTAAAATAACAAAACACCATCTGTCAGACAGAATTTGTGTGGAGAGAGAATAATAACTTCATTTACTACATACACCAGGAGAACTGATAAATCTTCTTGAGGTCATGGATGTTTTTTGGAATAGTTTCAATTTAAATTTTATTTGCGAAGATGGCTGTCAGGAGGCATGTTGGAGGCAGTAAATGGTGTGTCATCATGATGCTGGCTATTCACAGCACAATGTGATAAGAGATGTGTAAGACTGGTGACAGTCAATGTGTAAGACTGGAAAACTAGAGCAGAAGGCAAAGGCCAGAAAGGGTGGAATCTTGAGCCAATTTTCTTAGGAGCCAAATGTTAGGGATATTTCATGGAAAAGAATAGGGGAAAGAAGTGAGGAGTGGTAGATAGGTTGGGTTCAATTTATCTCACTCTGAGTTGTCCTCTAAACTAATGGTACTAGCAACATTGGCAAGTATAAATTGCTGATAATTTGTCTTCAGGGAACTCGCTTTAACAGGAGAGATATTGAACACATATTCTGAGCAAGGCAGTGGGCTAAGTAATGGTGATACTCAGATAAATTTGATATAATCACTATCCTTGAGGTACTTCCTCATAGAATAGTGTAGAAGCCAGGCAACCCAAGCAGGCAATTCCAAGGACATTTATGATTTTAATCCATAGAATCGTATGTACTATGAGAACATTATACTACACTCAGCCAAGAACTTTGGGGAATGTGTTCCAGAAGAGATGATACCTGAACTCAATATAAAGGGCAAATATAATTAGGTAGGGGTATTAGGGTTCTTCAGAGAAACAGAACCAATAGGCTATAAATATATACACATATTTATTTTAGGAATTAGCTCAGTGGAGACCAAGAGGAGCTATGATCTGTCATCTGCAAGCTGGAAAACCAGGAAAGGTAGTGATGGAATTCAGTCTGAGTCTGATACCCGGGAAGCAAGGATATTTGAGTTTGAAAGCCACAGAACCAGGAGCACCAACGCTGAAAGGCAGGAGAAGATTAGATATCATAGCTCAAGCAGAGAAAGAATTCATACTTCCTCCACCTCCTCCTATTCGGGCTCTTGAAGGATTAAATTATGCTACTTAAATTGAGAAGGGTCATCTGCTTACTCAATTCACCAATTCAAGTGCTAATCTCTTTCTTTATAGACACACTCTGAAATAATGTTGTACCAGCTATCTAGGCATCCCTTGGCCAAATAGAGTTGACATAAAAAATTGTCACAGAGTTGAATGAAGGTAGACAGGTATCGTAGACAGAGACAGTGCCACAAGCAGGAGCTCCACCTCCTCCTTCTTATCATCATTGTCACCATCACAGAAGTAATAATAATGCTAATAATAATAATAGTTTGTATTTAGCACTTCTTAGGTACTTTATAAATATTATTTAATTTTCCATTGACATTTGGGGAATTAGTATTCCCAATGAAATATACTGAACTTAAAGATATTAACTGGTTGGGTTTAGATTTATTTATATCTACACAGTCTGACTCCAGAATATGAATTCAAAATCACTGTACTATACTGCTTCCTATATGTATCATCTGTATGTGTGGGGACAGGATAGGCATAGAGGAGGGTGGTTATCAATTTGCTATAAGGTGAGGTGTGGTGGGAGATAGGAGTGGAGAAGTAGATAGATAGGTCATATTGAACTTGTGGAGGGTGGGCAAACAAGCCCAAATTGAGCCTTTTGCTTCCAGACCAGCAAATGAAGACCTAACTGAAGTTTCAGCCTCTTCCAGAAATGTGCCCTTTAAACAGTAAATCTGGAGTTTCCTGAGTAGTACTGGTGATATAATCTGCATAGTATGACCCCTCCCATCCCCTTCTCCCAAAAGATGTTGACCTGACCTGAAACAATCCTTTCTTTTATTTTGCTAAGAACTTCCTTGCCACACCTTCCTTCTGTCTGTAAAAACCTTCCATTTTGTACAAGTCTTTAGAGCACTTTACTAGAAGGAATATGGCCCAATTCATGAATCATGGAATAAAGCCAATTAGATCTTCAAATTTACTCAGTCGAATTTTTGTTTTTTTTAATAGACTTGGCGGCAACAATGAGATAAAAATGAACTTCTGTCAACATTTGGGGACAATGAGAAACACAGGTATGGCACCTTGAGAACACTTTTGAGTTCGTGGTCTTTCCCACCATTTCCTAAGTCTGTTGGCAAGTTCCTCTCGGTTTGAGCTCTGGTTGGTTAAGCTTCTGGTGTAAATGGCTTTCCAGTCCAGGGCTTAGTGGGTCAGCTTGAGCTGGCAGATGGTTCCGTCAAGAATCCAAGTTCCTAGCCTTTTGTTCAGTATGGAATTCCCCAGTGTTTAGAGTCCAGTCCATAGTCTGCAGTCTCCATTTATTCATACATGTTGACAATCGTTGGTGGTTATGGCCTGAGGCGGATTGGGTCTAATTTAAGACCTAGTTTGGATCTGGTTTAGGCTGGATAGTGTCCAGTAGAAGCCTCAAGTGAATGAACTTTGTTTAAATGGGATCCTTTATAGCCAAAGTGTTGAGCACCCCACCTTTAAACTAAAATAATTCACATACCAAAGAGACACATTTTGGGGTGGCATATTTTGCTCTCCTATTGTCCAAGAAGTTTCATAGTCCAGAAATTAGATTAGTAGATTGTTTCATCGTATTGAACTAGTCTCTTAGTCCTGACAATAGATCAGTTAAACTCATTTCAGAAGGTGGTGATACAAATGGGTTCTCAAAGTTAGGCCTATGGTTCAAGTATTCATGTATTAAATAAGAGGCTTTTCCATGGAAATAAAAGAAAAACAATGGTTAATGATTGGAGGAAATTATAAATCAGTTTGAGTTCTCAGGGTAGCCAGTCAAGAAGATTTTTAGATGTCAAGGTCAGAGTTTTGTTTTGTTTTTGTTTTTGTTTTTTTGTAGTTTGAATGTCTGTGATGAAGTCAAGAGGTGTTAGGTAAACTTTCTGAGCAGCCCCATATCAACTGGCACAAAGATTATCCATGCATGACTGTTGTGATTTCTCTAAAGTTTATATCAAGTTGTTCATATTCAATTTGCAGACCTTCAGGGAAAAGACAGTTTTAGTTCTCAGTGACTCTAAGTCAGAAGGATAGAAAAAGAATTGAAAATGTTAGTAGTTTGGAGAGTTGTATCCAGACACTGGGGCGACTAGAAGAATTCAGGATCTAGTTGAGTTTATAATGGAAAATATCGACAAAGATATGCTATTAAAATATATTTTTTCTCTTTATAGTCACCCTCATTTCTACCACATATAGCCAAATTAAGACTACATTTGTTTGCAGAATAAGTCTAGTTTCAGTTTCAGTAAACTTGGCCTGATTATTTATGTAACTGTAGCAAGAATATTGATTGATCATATAGAGGCCCTTTAAATCTACTTGGCTGGAACTTTTTATTAGAAATCTCAAGATTGAACTCCTGTCTCCTCTTCAGGCTGAGACCCAAGCTAAAGATGTGCTAGTGTTGTCTTCAGTACTGATAGATTTGGTTTAATTCCTCTCTTCTCATATTCCTGCAGTTGCCAGGAAGTGAACTTCTTTATTCACCTGGTAAGGCTGCTGGGAATCCTATAAGCATGGTATCAGACCAGTATATCCAAGGAGCTTTCTTGGTCCCATAAAGCCAACCTTAGTTCTTTAAAGCTGCCTGGTCACGCTTGAATATATACACATCTCTCTCAAATATGACATTCTAGTCAAAGCCTTGGTAATATTATCACTGTTTCCAATTGGATCCTCTTTCAAGGAGAACTGATTCTCATTGAACTTATGCAAATAAGCATATTGCCATAAAAATGAGAGTATTCACTGACAATTTCTGAATGCTGAAGTGATCAGGTAGGGAGAGAGATAATTTTTCCCATTCTGCTTACAATGATATAATTTACCAAATTGTAAGTCATAGTTGACTTAAGAGAAAAATTTCCTTATATATGGAAAACAAAACATTAAAAAGCATCAGCAGTGTTTCAAGAAAAAAAATTACAACTTTTAAAAAACTTAATTTCTAGAGGCACCTGGGTGGCTCAGTGTGTTAAAGCCTCTGCCTTCAGCTCAGGTCATGGTCCCAGGGTCCTGGGATCGAACCCCGCATCGGGCTCTCTGCTCAGCGAGCCTGCTTCCTCCTCTCTCTCTCTGCCTGCCTCTCTGCCTACTTGTGATCTCTCTGTCTGCCAAATAAATAAATAAAATCTAAATAAATAAATAAATAAATAAATAAAATTAAAACCTTAATTTCTATTAAAAACTAAGAAGTAAGCAATTGTGAAGTATGTGTTACATCATCATTCTTTAGATTGGCAAATTTATAAGTACATTCCATAATTTCCAGAAATGTGATCTTCATAATGCAGTCTTTCAGTCAAACATAAAACATGTTTATGAACAAACCCAAATTTATCTTTAGTTTCTTTGAAATAAGGAAAGCAAAAGTCGCTAAACCTTTGGTGAGGAATTAATGATTCATTATTTTACCCTTTTTGGAAATGGCCCAAGATATTCCACAAATTTTCATTATTTAATTTAACAAAATTCTAAAGTCTCAGGTTACCAAAAGGATTTTTGAAACTATTTTAAAGTGTACATACCATAAAACATATATTTTGCAAAAAAGTTCACCTAAAAATTCCAATCACAGTTGCATCTATTTTGGTCATTTATTCCCAACAATTATGTTTAGGTTACTCACAAAATCTTCATAAGTTATTAGATAAAATCAACCATCATTCTAAGTTATTATTAATTTTTTGCTGATAAATTTTGCAGCAGAGATAACATGAATTTGTTTGAGAGATAAATCCAGGTGGAATAAAAATTAAGACATGTTTATTTTAAATTGGGTTTGAAACTGAATAATTTCCTAGATCATATGAACCTGAAATTCTTTTGAACAAAGTTTCTACTTTATTTTTGAGAATTTTTATGAATACTAAATTTATATAAGTGCTTAATTTCCCTAAGCCACTTAAATAGAACTATTTATATAAATTGATTTCAGTAATACCATCCCAAGGTAGAAAAATATAGTATCTACAATGTAGATGTACATATAGACAAACACAGCTTAGAGCTTCAGTTATACAACAATACAAAACTCACTAATTCATAAATAAAATTTGGAATAAGCAAATTCACTCAGATGGCTAAAGTTTTTTTGTTTGTTTACTTGGTTTTTTTTTGTTTTTTTTTTGTTTTGTTTTTTTTTTACTATTTGTGGAGAGGACTTTTACGATTTGTATTTATTTGTTCCTGGAAGTAATCTTACGGAGGCTATAATCCAGAGTTTGGACAAGTGAGCCCTTTTTGTGGCTTATGTTTTTTAAAACTTATCTTTTTTTTTTTTTAATTCCTTTAGTCTTAGGTGAGTATGGGCGTTGTTTTAGATACCTTCTGGGATATTTATATTTCAATGAAATGGTAAGATTTTATCTTCAAGAGGCAGAGAAAGAATGCAAGTTCCTCCAAGAAGGACTTTGGTTTCCTAATACTTTAAAAACCTTTTGAAGCGGGTTAAAGCCTCTGCCTTCGGCTCAGGTCATGATCCCAGGGTCCTGGGATCGAGCCCCATGTCGGGCTCTCTGCTTGGCTGGGAGCCTGCTTCCTCCTCTCTCTCTCTCTGCCTACTTGTAATCTCTATCTGTCAAATAAATAAATCTTTAAAAAAAAAAACAAAAAACCTTTTGAGATAAATAAGGGAGGTTTTAGGATTGGTAAGAAGGAGTAGTTGGACTTTTGATTGCTTCTAGAGTTGTGTTTTTAAGTTTTGCAGATACCTGTAAGGTAAGAGAAGTTGCTATCATTTTTTTTCTTCTTTTCTTCTTAAGTGCAGGATAGCTATACTTCAGTGCCCATGATTTTTTTTTTTTTTTTTTTTTACAATATCTGCAAATGTCTCAAGGCAAATAGGAAAGAGTCTGAATGGACTCTGATTTTTGTTCTAAGTCTAATTTCTATTCTTCTGCTTTATTAAGGGACTCCTTAAAACTAATTGTTAAACCAATAAGACACTGTTCAAGATGAGAATGTTCTAATTTTTTTTCCCCAAATATAGCCAATTTATAGATCCATCCTCTGGCCATTGACAGGTAGGATCTTCTTAATCTCACTAGCAACCCAAACCAGTAAGATTCTATGACTTAACCATGGACTCAGGAGGCATCCCCAAAGGAGAGTGCAAATAATGGAATCCTTACAAGATCCAGAAATTCACTTCCAAAGTTAGCCTAAGGAAGCAAAAGGCCTTCATTGTTGAAAGTGTGGGATGCCTCCAGTCATAGACCCACTAACGTGGGACACTGGACAGGTACTATTGGAATGGGACTTCCCTAGCAATAATAAAACAATGAAGGTTGAGATGGCATAGGTCCTTTATGGACCAGAACTCTTTATGACAACCTGACCTAATAGTTGGAAGTGTTTTATCAAGGGATGCTGGTAAAAGTCCAGATTGTTACCTATACTTCTGACAAACCCATTTATTGAATCCACAGTCTATTTAGCTGTCTACCCGCTGCAAGCTAGTACATACACCTTCGAACTGGTAAAGACTAGAGAAAACATTCTCACTGCTTATAAAGCCAAACTTTCAAGACATAGGACAAGATGAAAGGGAAACCTCAGCCATCTTTCTTTCTTTCTTTCTTTCTTTTAAAGGGAGAGAGAGAATTTTTTTTTATTTTTTTTTAAGGTTTTATTTATTTGACAGAGAGAAAGAGAGATCACAAGTAGGGAGAGAGGCAGGCAGAGAGAGAGGGGGAAGCAGGCTCCCTGCCAAGCAGAGAGCCCGATGTGGGGCTCGATCCCAGGACCCTGAGATCATGACCTGAGCTGAAGGCAGAGGCTTAATTCACTGAGCCACCCAGGCACCCCCCCATCTTTCTTTATATTGACATTAACAACTTAGCTAAGCCTTAGGTCTGTCAGAGCCAAAAATGATGCCTACGAAGATGGCCATGGTTAAGGTGTTGGGGATTATGCAGTGTTTTACAGAGTACCTTTTTACATGGAAATTTTCTTGACATGGACTGGTGATCTGGTATCAATCGAACCCATTCTGTGACCAACTGATCCTAATATGGGAGTCTTTGGTTAGGTGGCAAATGCTCTAACAGCTCTTAAGTGCTTCATCCATGCCTTCAAATTGTGTGGCTTTGGCTTCTAAGATGCCTCTTAGCAATAGCCTTTATCGCATGTGCACATTAAACCACAGAATAGTTTGTTTAAGCAGACACCAGTCCGGTGAGAACTGTGAACCTACTACTCCGTGAGGCTGGCTCAAACAGCAGGCCTGTTAGGCCTTATGCCTGTGTTCTGTCCTATGGGTTTCCCTCCTCATGACAACACAAAAAACAAAGGGAAAACAGTGACCGTCTCTAGAAGGGAATGAATTAGTTAAATCAAGAGTACTCTACCAAATTTACCAGAATTGCTAAGCCAGGGAACAAATTCCGCGGATATTTTCTCCTGCTAATCTAAATTTAGAAAGAAAAAGAAAAAAGCATTGTCACCACTCTCATTTTCATTGGACCCCACAGATAAAGATCAGGAGGCTGACATGGTAAGAAATATTACCTTGCGCTAGCTTTTATCAGCTATTCCAGTATCTCTCAGGTGCAGCAGCCTCAAAGTGAGCAATGTCTAGCCAGGAAAATTTATCTGCCGACTATACTGACTGTTGGGGAGGAAAAATGTTCCTCTGTTATTTGTGATTCTTCTGGCTGGTTTAAGAATTATATTGACATGAAACAGATTATAAGAGAAAACCAGATTTAATTACATATGTATAGGAAATCCACATTAACATGAGAGATTCCAAAGACAAGCAAAATGAGCTGTATCTGTCATTCTGAATTAAGGAGAAGTGGGTAGGGTTCTGGGGTTTCAAAGGAAAGGAAGGCAATGCACAGGAAGAATAGAAAAACTAAATATTTGGTAAATAAATGTTTGCTGGACTATACCGAAACAAGGGAACTGGGAGAGAAATTAATAAACAGGCATTTCTAGGTTCTTTCCCTTACTACACCTAATTTGTATTATAATGTAGTTATCTATAAGGATTTTTCACTTCCTAGAACAGGTCCTCTAAAATTCTTTAGGCAGTTTAGGGAGAGGCAAAAAGAAAAACATCTTAAGTCTTCCATTTTTTATTTTTTCTTATTTTTTTAAAATATTTTATTTATTTATTTGACAGAGAGAGATCACAAGTAGATAGAGAGGCAGGCAGAGAGAGAGAGAGAGGGAAGCAGGCTCCCTGCTGAGCAGAAAGCCCCATGCGGGACTCAATCCCAGGACCCTGAGATCATGACCTGAGCCGAAGGCAGCGGCTTAACCCACTGAGCCACCCAGGCGCTCCAAGTATTCCATTTTTTAAAACAGCTACCATAAAATAGCCACATGCCAAAGAAACATATTTTGGGATGGCAGGTTTTGTTCCTTACAATAACTTTTTCAAATCCTGTGTGCGCCCCTTCGTGGAGTCTTCTCCAGCTGTTCAGATTTTCTGTTGCTCTTACAATTTAATCCTGAATGATCCTTTCATGTATAAGTTTTTATAAAATGCAGTCATGCACACAGGTTTCAAATGTATGCAGGTTTCAAATCTTGTACAATTCCAGATTTTTTTATGAATAGAATATATTATCAACAACCCCTTTAGTAAGTTGTGATCCTGGTCCTCAAACAGTGCAGGGGTTAAGGGTGCCAACACCCTGTGCATTGGAAAATCTGCTTATAACTTTTGACTCTCCCAAACCTTAACTAATAATAGCCTACTGTTAACTGGAAACCTTATTAATAACATAAATACATTAACACATATTTTGTATGTTA
The DNA here is from genome assembly GCF_922984935.1 of Meles meles. Taxonomy (NCBI): domain Eukaryota; kingdom Metazoa; phylum Chordata; class Mammalia; order Carnivora; family Mustelidae; genus Meles; species Meles meles. The sequence goes on from NC_060074.1 coordinate 101,589,902, forward strand.
TATGCATTATATACTGTCTTCTTATAATAAAGTAAGCTAGAGTAAAGAAAGTGTTAGTAAGAACATTATAAGGCTCCATGCAATGAGCACTTGGTGTCATAAGCAAACAATGAATCATGGAACACTACATCAAAAAATTATGATGTACGGTATGGTAACTAACATAACATAATAAAATTTTAAAAATTTTAAGAATCTAAAAAAAAAAAGAAAATTTTAAGGAAGAGATAATACATTTATAGTACTGTATGTGTATTTATTGGAAAAAAATAATGCTAGTACAGGTGGGCCAAGCCCCCCTGGGACAGGAGCATACAGAGGGCCTGGCTCCAGATGACAATGTTCTGCAGCATGGTGACCTTGGTTCAGCAACAGCAGCTGTGAGGTGGGCCTGCAGGTGGCAATAGCAGCTGGGAGCTGCCTTACCGCTGTCTTGTCTTCCTGGTGGTAAACCACCAGACTGTGGCCTCTGGCAGCAGCTGCCACATGTGAGTGTGTTGGCCTCTGGGAGGCTGCAGGGCTGGAGTGCCCCGGTGAGGATGAATGTGTGACTGTCTCAGAGAGGCGCAAAGACGGAGGCTTTCCTGGTATAGCCCTCAAGCCCAGTGTACAAAGGATGTGGGGAGCAGGAACACTGGGGATACAAAGAGTTCCTGCACAGTTCCTTTCCTGCCCTCTGGGCGCATTCCTTTGCTTCAGCTCACCCTCTTTCCCACCAGCCATGGGAGCTTAACTTGACCAACCTATGGGCATGCAGGGTGACCTGTAGCCTGTCCCATCTAGGGCCCCCAGGAACTGTTGAAAGCCCTGACAGAACTCCCCAGATATTCCAAAGGCACTGGGTGTACCCTCTGTTTCAATTGCCTTTGATTCAGTCTGGTGGAGACCGAGGTGGGCAGTTGTCAATAAATGTATTTTGTCTTTAGGGTGCCTGGGTGGCTCAGTGGGTTAAAGCCTCTGCCTTCGGCTCAGGTCATGATCCCAGGGTCCTGGGATAGAGCCCCACATCGGGCTCTCTACTCCGCAGGGAGCCTGCTTCCTCCTCTCTCTCTGCCTGCCTCTCTGCCTATTTGTGATTTCTCTCTGTCAAATAAATAAAATATTTTAAAAAAATGTATGTTGTCTTTTGCTATCAACTCTTAAACAAACAAACTACATATAAATGGACCCACATAGTTCAAACCCATGTTGTCCAAGGGTCTAACAGTACTTCACAGTGTTTTTTCCTTAGAAACTTCCTAGAGGATATTAATAAGCTTTGCATAGCAATGAAAGAAAAACAATTCTAAAAATGAAAGCTTTTTCATGACAGGATTGCTTAGGTTTAATATGCTTCTGTACCTTATGAATATGCCAGATAGGATCAGTCTGTCTAGCTTAGCTAACTAGCTATCAATCGATATTATCTACCTAGCTAGTCAAGTTCATAACTTTTTTAGCTACAAAATGCTTACTTTTTTATCCCCCCGGAACATTTGGAGAGTTTTCCTTGGAGTACGTCTGATGTATGCTGAGGACTCTTTGAGGACAGTGAGCACATTTGCTATTGTTTCAGTCATTGCACTTAGGTACCCAATTAAGTTCCAAGTGATTAGGGAAGTAAGGGGACTGAGATAACATCTATTGAGTCCTAAATAGGTACAATGTTCTAAGCTAAGGATTTTGTGGGTCTAGTTAATTTGTGAAACATTCCTATATTATCTTTAGTATTTACCACATTACATGCTTGAGGGCACGAAATTCAAACAGTAATTTGCCCAATGTTGCACAACTGAGAGTTGTCAAGTTTGGATATAATTACAGTTTATGAAATATTTACTACACCTGCTACTTACTTCATTTCTATTATTATTTATATTCCATAAACATCCAAGCAGGATTGTAGGTGGTTGATTTTTCATGATTTGTGTATATTTTATGAGTAGGATAACAAAGGTTAGGTTATTAACCCACTTAAGTAAGTTAACATGGGCAAACCTCCATGGGAATTTAGTAATTGCTGTTATAACTATCAATTTTGGTATAAAAAGAACTCATATGACTGCATTATTTCCCCTTTCAATATTTAGAGGCAATAACAAGCACAAAACATTTCCTGGGGATTAATGGCCATCTGAAGTTAACTATCCTCAACTCTGTCTTAGGCCATCTACTCCCCCCATTTGTCATTAATTCCTTAAAAATACCGTGCATTTGAATTGCTGTTTTTGAACAATAACACTTGAACTCTGTTGGGTGGACACAGTACAAAGGTCATTATTGTATCTTTTTTTTTTTTTGGTCCTTATATTTATTTGGACTTCAGAGATGCCAAATCCTAGGTTTATTTAGTGCTAATGACTATAAATATTTGAAAAACATATTATTGTTTATACTTAAAGTGTACGACATCCTAAACTTTTTAATATAAACCTTTGTACTGCACGAAAAAAAATATAAAAAATATTTCAGTGATCCTCTGGAATGGTCGGATGACATTAATTTCCTTCTTATAAACCATACAACTCTCCCCCCATATAGATATAGTAAAAAGACTTATCCTCCAAATAATAGTACATCTTGGAATATTTGTCATAGTAAATGTTAGTATAAATTTATGTTCACAAATGCAAAATCTTTTCCAGCAAAAGACAGATGCCCTTTGTGACCTGGTTGGCTTTCTATGGTGAGCCATATCTGATTTGTGGTTCTTTATCTTTCTGCAAATTAGCTGAATGTGTCAGAGAGGTTTTATTGTACTCTATATTTTCAGGCAGATAGGGGGACAAGAAAAATATCAAGCCAGCTCATTCCTGGAAGCTGTTGACCTAGAGCTAAATATACTAATCTGCTAAAAATTATAGTTTGATGAACATGTTCCTGCTTATCTTGTAGAAAATCACTAAATAAAGAGATGTGTTAAGTAGATGCCTTACTTGACCTTGACAGTTTTATCTTTCTAATCGAGTTTATCCAGATCATCTTTTTTCATTCTAAATTGTTGACTTACTTTTTTTTGTCACTACAAATATCACAAATATAAACTATGTTTACTTCTCTGATTTCCCATGGGTGAGATGTCTTTTATTGAAAAATAGCTTAAAGTTAAAATAACCCTGTTCATTGATGTCTGTTGAGAAACACCTAAGTGATGATATCTTGCTTTTGCTTTCCATTTCATTATTTATATAACCTTTAACATTTAATATGAGAAGGCTGGTGCCTCACAGAAGAGAGAGAAAAGACATCTATTCTGTCTTTAATTCCATTTTGAAATCTGCCATTTATTGCTCCTTTGATATTGTTCTTTCTTATGTGAAGTATATTCTATGTTATCTAAATAATAGGACTGTCACTCAGTGTACCTTGCCTTCTTGTTTGTAGTTTGCCTGGGACAAATGGGGTGATTTTGAGGTATTTAATTAGCGTGAATGCTGACTTCAGTATAAAGATGAAAAAGTGAAAGAAAAATAAAAAGAATGCTGACAACACCCGTGAGAAGGGAACATTTGCTCAACACATGCTGTGTAATTAATATATTTGAAACTAATATGCAGTTATTTGAGAATTATAATGTCCTATGAAGGGTGTGATAAGCAGCCTGTTATGTAGAATGTCTTAGTATCAAGTGTTCTAGTCCTTTGCTTGAATTGAGATAGTAAAGATTTCAGGAAATGGAAATTGTCATGGTTGCTTCAAACCAACCTGCCCAAGGCATGGCCACGCTCACAATTTTAACTAGATTTGGAATAATAAAGAAACTTGGGACATAAAACTGGCATGAAATAGGGAGACAAACTCCACTGCCATTTAGAGCATAGGTTCATTGTGCCAAAGAGTAGAAGTGATACACTAGGAAACTTAGACCAAATCTTAATGACTGGGACCTCATGGAAGGGAAAGAGTTTTTAGTGATCACCCCAGATAGCAGGACTAAATCTACTAATTAGAGAAGCAGAAGTCTGAAAAACACTCTCCTCTTATTATGCTTACCTAATTAAAATCTACCAATGATCTTATTTACTTAATCAAATGAGAGATCTACTCCTCTTAATGGTGTTATTGTGGGCAAGCATATTTAACTTTTCTGGGTCTCCATTATTTAAATTAGCAAATTGGGAATGATAGTAGTAAACTTTATAAGGTTATTGTGAAATCGATTTCAGTAAAATAAACCTTCAGAGTGCCTGGGAAATAGTAAATCCTTTGTATTTGCCGTCATCATCATTACATCATTCTGTGTGGGGCTGGGTCTTGCTAGAAGAAGATGGCAAGGCAAAGACTTGGCATTGCATAATTTGGACAATGAAAAGTAAAATGAATTAACAAATGAGTTTTGTCTTGGTGTGAAAGAAGCTTTTTTGTTTTTATGCATGTAAAATAAGTAGATTTGTTACCGAATTGAGTCATCACTTCATTTCTTCATTCTCTCTCATGCTCAAGCTTCTACCAGATCGGACCGCTTCAGAACAACTGATGGCAGTCCTCCTCCTGACTCCAAGTCTTCCAGGATCTGGGCTGATAATCAGTCTTGGAGCATGACTTGTTAAATTTTCCTGACCTCTGCTTGTCTCCAGTGACCTACATCTCAACTCTACATTAATACTGTACTTTAATATCCACTCCTGTAGCCATATCTTTGCTCTTGTGACCATGGGCTCCTCCGAAACTGAAATCATAAATGAAAATACTTCAGACTATGACAGCAGCCTCATATTATACAAATATTTCTCTGCTTTTCCCAATTCAATTTGTCTTTGACTTCACTGACACCTGTTCTTTCCTCCATTCTGTGAGATGACTTCTGACTCCACCTCCTTATTTGCCCTCATACAGCTGTCACTTGTACCTGAAACACTCAGACAAGAGTTAGTTCTCATTTTCTACCTTTTTTGCAGGAGCTCCGTAGCAAAACTGAAGAAACTCTTTTAACCACTCAGCTTTGTGATCTTACAGATTCCTGCTTCCCATTCCTACTGGAAACTCAATACTGTCTAGTAATTTTCTGACTATTTTATGTTTTCTCTTGTCTTTGCTAGTTTCTGTCCCATATTCTCTTAAATGCCTATTATACACCTACATGTAAACAACATAATTCTGAAGAGAAAATCTCATTTACCTCCTATATAAAAATATATAGATATATTCTATACTCAGAACCATGGAGGGTATACAGTAAATACCATATAAATATTGAATGTTTTTATTATCATTGTACTCATCAGTAGCTGAAAGTCCTTCAGTATTTTATACGTCCTCCTCCATCTGTACAATCTTCATTTTCTTTGCCCATTGGCACAAAGGAAAATATAGAACAAACTTTTCTAACGTCATGTTTCTTCTTGATATCTTCTTTCAATAAAGTAATTGATCAGTTTTTTACTCTATTCTCAATTTTCTTTCTCTAAAAGTTCTTTCCCATCACCTTTTTTTTTTTTTTTAAGATTTTATTTATTTATTTGAAAGAGAGAGAGATCACAAGTAGGCAGAGAGGCAGGCAGAGAGAGAGGAGGAAGCAGGCTCCCCACGGAGCAGAGAGCCCGATGCGGGGCTCGATCCCAGGACCCTGGGATCATGACCTGAGCCAAAGGCAGAGGCTTAATCCACTGAGCCACCCAGGTGCCCCTCCCATCACCATTTAAACATACTTTGATCTCCCCTATTCCTCTCTCCAACCATGAGCCTTTGATCCTATGATATCCTTTCTTCCCTTTAGAGGCCTATTAAAGGAAGAAAATAAATTGTGGGAGATGAGCTTTATTAAAACCTTTTTGTTATTTTATGTTCCTGTTTTCTCCTTTCCCATAGAGTTCTCAACCCACTGCAGTCTAGTTTTTTTGTTTGTTTGTTTTGTTTTGTTTTTTTCAGGAAATTTTAATTTATTTATTTTTTCAGCGTAAGAGTATTCATTGTTTTTGCACAACACCCAGTGCTCTAGTTTTTGCTTCACAAAACTGCTGTGGCGAAGGTCATCTATGTTCATTTTCTTTCAAAATTCTATGGATAATTATCACTTTTATAATTTTTGACAATTTCATCTTTCTGAAAGTGTTTTTGGGAGAGTGGGTTGTTTAATCCAATTCCCCACTAACACATTTATAATCTTATTTATTGGTTCTTTTTCCTTTGTCCCAAATGTTGGTGCCCCCTCTCCCAATTGTCATCTCCATGTGTGTGATTCCATTCACATCCATTATTGCAAGAACTTTGTATTTTTTTCTTCCATCAATATTTCTTTTCCTGAATCAGTTCTAGATTGGTATAGCCAACTACTTACTACGTAAGTATCAAACTTAAAATATGAACTGAGAACTAATCATGTATTACCCTCCCACCCAAAATGGATCTTATTTCTATAATCACTATACTAGTTAGTAGTTTGATCAACTTTTTTTTTTAAGATTTTATTTATTTATTTGACAGAGATCGCAAGTAGTCAGAGAGGCAGGCAGGGAGAGAGAAGAGGAAGCAGGCTCCCTGCTGAGCAAAGAGCCCGACGTGGGGCTCTATTCCATGACCCTGGGATTATGACCGGAGTCTAAGGCAGAGGCTTTAACCCACTGAGCCATCCAGGCACCCCATTGATCAACTTTTAAGTAAAAAATTTCCTAGTTCATGTTTACTCTGCCTTTTATCCTTGCCCCCAGATCTAATCATTCCAGTCAATGATTTTTTTTAAAATTATACTTCCAAAATCTCTATCAGGTTTATTTATCCTTCATTAGTACTGCCAATACAGTCTTTGTTTGGTTCGAACCGTTCTCCACATGAAGAACATAATTGTTTTGAAATACAGCCATGACAATAGCAAAAGCTTATTTATGTTCTCTGCCTGAGGTACTTGCACATAGTAAGCATTCAGGTAACTTATTTGAACAGCATTTAAGTATACTAACATTTTTTTCTACTTTCCTTTTAAATCTTCAAAGTTGCTGGTGAAAATAAAAGAGCAAAGTATACAAAGTAACTGAATTGTCATAAAAGCAACATCACTCATCAAAATTACACTTTTTGAATTTGAATGGACTTAAAATGGTGTATATTCCCCAAAGCTAAAACTATATAATCTCATTTATTGATCATATATCACATCCTTGTACTATTAGACAATGTTATATATTAGATGGTAAAATTAATAATGAGTTTATAATGTTGAAAGGAAAATTTTATTTATCTGATCAAGAAATTTTCTGTTATCCTTAAAATCTATGTATTAGGGGTACCTGGGAGTTCAGTCAGTTAAGGCTCTGACTCTTGGTTTCAGCACAGGTCATGATCTCAGGGTCCTGAGATCGAGCCCTGTGTAATGCTCCCAGCTCAACAGGGAGTCTGCTTGAGATTCTCTCTCTCTTCTCCCTCTGCACATTTTCCCCCACCCCCCACACTATCTGTCTCTTTAGAATAAATAAATAAATCATTTTTTAAAATCTGTGTATTAAAAGTATTATTAAAATTTGTAGAGCTGATACATTAAAATTTGACAGTTTAATAATACCTTTTGTAAGTTAACTGAAAAAGGTGAAGGTCTGGTTATGCTGAAGCTAGCCTCTTCCAAGATAAAGAATTGTCTCTTATCAAAGCAGTATTTCTATTCTTTAGTTGGGAGTTTTAGCTAACCAATATATACTATTTAATAAATGATAACTGAATGAATGTCTGGTTCCCAGAACTTTTCTCTAGGTTGTACTACAAAAAAAGTTCTTTTGAGAATAGCTGTTTAAATCTGCCTGAGTTATTTCTTGCCTACTACTACCATACTTTTATTTATAATCATTCCTTGTCATTAATCCATGCTTGCAATTTAATATTTATTTGTTCATATTGCACTAAAAAGTTTCCTTCAGAAAGATTGCAACATTTCAACATTATGTTCTAATAAATGCCCTTATACAAACATCAGTGTTTATGGGTCATAAATTAGAAAACAATGTTTTGTTTAGCACTATTTTAGTTTTTTGCTTTGCCTTTTTCAGTCATAAAATATGTTGCCTAAGAATTTGATTTCAGAATTATCAAAGACCATATCTGAACATTTTTATACCATCTTAAGTGAATTGAGGTTTCTTTAGTATAATTATTAAGACCAATTTACATAAAGCTGACTAATGTAAATTAAATCTTGGGATACTTAAATTTTGACAGCCCAGTATTGGCAACCCAGTACTTTATACAGACAGCTCAAATTTATTTAACTTCAATTAATTATTCCTTTATTCAAATAATTATTTAAAATTTATAACCAATAGAAAAGCTACATTATGACTACCATGAAACCTAGGCCCTTTTGCCTGCAGGGACACCTTCCTCTATAAAAGTCCTAAAAATTATATTTTATAATTGTATTTGTATGAAGATAAATGTAGTCCAGAATCAAATTACTATTATATTTTCATTAGTATTCCACTATTAATTTTTTCTTTTTATTTTATTTTATTTTATTTTTTTAAGATTTTATCTATTTATTTGACAGAGATCACAAGTAGGCAGAGAGGCAGGCAGAGAGAGGCAGGCAGAGAGAGAAGGAAGCAGGCTTCCCGCTGAGCAGAGAGCCCGATGCGGGGTTCGATCCGAGGACCCCGAGATCATGACCTGAGCCGAAGGCAGAGGCTTTAACACACTGAGCCACCCAGGCGCCCCTCAAGTGATAACTTTTAAAGATTTTGAGCTCATTTATTCAGTGAAGGCAAGGAGAAATTCATACTAACTCTTTTTTTTTCAAAAAATAAGACTTTATTTATTTATTTGAGAGAGAGAGAGCAAGCATGAGCAGAGAGGAGGGCAGAAGGAGAAGAAGCTGACTCCCCACTGAGCAGGGAGGGAGCCTGATGAGGGGCTCGAACCCAGTAACCTGAGATCATGACCTAAGCTAAAGACACACACTTAACTGACCTCGACACCCAAGCATCCAAATTCATACTAATTCTGGGTTTTGAAATAAAGTAATAGGCAAACAGTATAGAAAACACATATTTCAATTAACATTTTGGTTCTTAATTAACAGAAACTTCCTTTGTGAATGGGTGAAGGAGTTACTTCTTATTCAAAGAATATCCTGATCTGTTCTTTATAATCAAAATCTGGAATAAAACCACTTAAGTGCGATCAGTTGATTTGGTATTATAATAAGAACAATCATAATGTGTTATTGAAATTCTTTTTTTTTTAAAGATTTTATTTATTTATTTGACAGAGATCACAAGTAGGCAGGGAGGCAGACAGAGAGAGTGAGAGGGAAGCAGGCTCCCTGCCGAGCAGAGAGCCCAATGCAGGACTCAATCCCAGGACCCTGAGATCATGACCTGAACTAAAGGCAGCGGCTTAAACCACTGAGCCACCCAGGCACCCCTGTGTTACTAAAATTCTAATTGAAAGGAATTAAAGAAGTTAGCACTATAAGATGGTTTGGCCCCAAATATGTAACTTAAAGGCCTGTTCTTTTCTAACTTATCTGCTGACATCGGCAATCTTTGGATAACACAAAAAATATAAAATATACCAGAAAAATATATATTGATCTTTCTCTGCTTCAGATGCTTCCTGTCAGATAATTTGTAACTGAACAGTAAAATGACTGTCAATTCATCATTTTTTTCATTAATATAAAATGACAATTTTTAAAAGCATAAAATAGAGTTTGATTAAAATTTTCAATAGAGATATCAAGGTATATAAATGTGCACATGTTTATATGAATATTAAGAAACCACAAAAATAGTCTGTACTTTCTTCAGGAAAAAAAATCATTTTTCAGGAAATTTGCATTGATATAATTGCAAATGTACTATTGAATTCCACAGTGAAAATCAACAACTGACTGATTCATTCAGGTATGCATTTGCAACAGCTTTGAGATGAAAATTAGATGAATTTTAACAGTAAATTGTCAAGCTTAAAGTGTTTATAGCAGTCTTACAGCTATGTATCATCATATTTCAACTGATTTCATTTGTAGTACTCACTGAACCTGAGCAACATAAAATAGTTCAGTTCTTTCAGAAGACATTGCTGTTTATAATTGGTCTGTCTCATTGTGTCTCTGCTAAAAATATATAGTTTACATTGGACCATTCTTTCAATTTTACTGGCTAGAATGTTATATTTAAAAAAAGAAGCAATGTGGAGAGAGGATGGGTCTTCAGTTAAAACAACAGTAAACTTGCATGGTAGTTCAGCCAGTATTCAACTATAGGCAGGCTGTTTGCAGAATCTGTGCTCTCAGCCGTTATTCTGCACTGTGTCTTGAAAATTAACTGAATCTCCTGATCCCTCCAAAAGCAAAGCAAGTAGGAGAGAAACTTCTATTTGGTAATGTGTCAGGTTCTCTCTATTTGATTCAAAAGTCATAGGGTACACAGTAAATATTTATTACTCACTCATTTACACACACACACACACACACACACACACAGAGTACACAGAAAAAGGTTATCATTTTTGGCTAGAGGATGTCCATTCACAACACTGAAGAATGACTTAATCAAAGTTGAAATCATGAGCTTTTATATGTAATAAATAATTCCCAAATATCAGTGGATGGACACAATATTTTATTGCTCACTTACTTAAAAAAACAAACAAACAAACAAACAAGATATTTTTTCCTGGTTTCTTTTCGGCCTTTAAAAAGAGTCATGTCAAAAAAAAAAAAAAAAAAAAAAAATAAAAAGAGTCATGTCATTTTATCTTTAACCTCTCATAGCTCAAGTCATTGAAAGTTGTATTCTTCCTATAGCCAAAAGCAAAGCACGTCAAATTAGGAAATATATAAAGAGCTTCAGGCTTCCCATTCCAAAGGGTTTTAGAATAAATCATTTTACTTATAGGTTTATGATCTAGTGTTGACCAAAAATGAATTCTAGCCACCCACGGACCAAGGAGCAAATAAAGGGGCTGTGTAGTGAGAATTGTCAATAGGAATTGCTGGCCTCAGCATGAAAGAGTATTGAATTGCTGCACTCTCATGATAGAACTTCAGTGGATGAAGAGATGCTTCTTATGAATGAGCAAAGAAAGTGGTTTCTTGAGATGGAATTCTAGTGAAGATGTTGAAAGTGACAACAAAAGATTTGGAGTATTACATAACTTAGTTGACGAAGCAGCAGCAGGGTATGAAAGAATTGACTCCAAATTTTAAAGAAGTGCTGTGGATAAGATGCTATCAAACTGCATGGCATGCTGTAGAGATACTGTTCTTATAGGAGGAGTTGATCGATGTGGCAAAGTTCACTGTTGTCTTACTTGAAGAAATGGCTACAGCCACCCAATCTTCAGCAACCATCCCTCCGACCAGTCAGCAGCAATCACATCAAGGAAGACCCCCGCCCCAGCAAAAGTATTATACTCACTGAAAGCTCAGGTGATAGCATTTTTTAGGAATAAGGTATTTTTAAATTAAGTTATCTACACTTGGTTAGACATAAAGCTACTGCTCACTTAATAGACGATAGTATACGTTTAATATGCACTAGGAAACCAAAAAATTCATTTGACTTGCTTTATTATGATATTTTCTTTATTGTGATGGTCTGGAACTGAACCCACAAAATCTCTGAGTATGCCTGTAATTAGAAACTACATCCTGTGAGTTCTCTGAAGGCCTTTTTCATTAGGTTTTTATACTTTTCAAGGAACAAATTAGGGTAATGAAAATTTTTGAGAATTTTAACATGATCATTTCCAATGTGCCAGAAAAAATTTTATGTTGATATTATGTTCTACATATTATACATTATTAATATTTGCCTTCTTGAAAAACATGTTCTTGGATATAGGAAAGAAATGATCTGTATTGGTGAGGAACGTAGCTTTCTTAGAAAAATGAAATTTTTGGATAATCCAAAGATAAGATTTTCTCTAGTATTTTTTTTTAAAGATTTTATTTGAGCAAGACACAACACACATGTGGGTCTGTGCACATGAGTGGCGGGGGGGGGGCAGAGGAAGAGAAACCATCTCAAGCAGACTCTGCAATGAGTGTGGAACACAATGTGGGGCTCAGTTTCATAACCCTGAAATCATGACCTAAGCCAAAATCAAGAGTCAGCTACTTAACCAACTAAGTCTCCTGGGCACCCCTCCCCTATTTTAAATTTTATCTGTTACTTAACATTTCATTTAAGATTTTGGATTTTCCATTTATTTCTTGTGGAGACATAGAAATAGAAATTTTCAAAAGCCTGATCACTACAGGAAAACAGAAGCAAGCAGACTGCTTTGAATAATCCAAAGGTAAAATAAATTCTGATATGACTGATCAACTCTACTCCATTCAGTGATGATTTAAACCTTTTAGAAGAGGGGATTGGAAAAATAGTCTGGTACTGTTCAGATGACAATGAAATGACTGATCAACAGAGTGAAGAAATTGAAATAGACAGCAGATATTCAGTTTTGATTATCAGTCAGAACATTGAGAAATAAATAGAAGACCCTTATGCCTACAGGTTAAACAAATGCCATAAGAGAGCTTTGCTTGAATTACTTAAATTATAAACATCTTTAGTCTTTACTCATCCTTTTCTCTCAACCCGAAGCATCATCCAATTCTTTTGTTATTTTTAAAAATCAAAGTTCCTTTGTGTAGTAACATTATGAGCTGTCTGAAAATAAGAATTTTACCTAAATTCCCCTTGATTCTCAAGGGCCTTCATTTCTATCCAAATTTATTTTTTTTAAAGATTTTATTTATTTATTTGACAGAGAGAGATCACAAGTAGATAGAGAGGCAGGCAGAGAGAGAGAGAGGGAAGCAGGCTCCCTACTGAGCAGAGAGCCCGATGCGGGACTCGATCCCAGGACCCCGAGATCATGACCTGAGCCGAAGGCAGCGGCTTAACCCACTGAGCCACCCAGGCGCCCCAAACTTATTTTTCAATAATTCACAGTAGAGAGTCTGGCTGTACACATGGAACTTGGCTGGTCCATAACGCCATGGGAACTTAGAACCATATAGGAAACCCAGCAAGCCAAACCACAATGTCTGTAATCAGCCCATAATCACCATGGCTTGGTCAGTGATTTCCCTTCCCTATTTTTACCCTCTTCCCTATTTTTACCTGCACTTGCAGTTCAGTACTAACCAAGAAAGCAGAATATCTTTCCCAAATGAGTCATTAAAGGTATCTCACTTGCCATTAGCTCACCTTCAGTCTCCACATGTCAACAATCTCCAGGTCAGAACATACCTGAAGCCCCACCACCCTTAATTTATTGTGGTGTAAAATTTCCCATATCCTCCATAGCATAGCATTTATTTGTTTGTTTTTTAAAGATTTATTTCTTTATTTTAGAGAGTCAAGGAGCAGGACCAGGATGTGGGGTAGTGGGGAGCAGAGAGAGAGCGAGAGAGAAGCAGACTCCCTGCTGAGGGCAGAGCCTGAGCCTGAGCCTGATGTGGTGCTAGATCTTATGACCTTAGCAGGAATCAGGAGTAGGAAGCTTAACCAACTGAGCCACCCATGCACCCCAGCATAGCATTTCAATTTCTGCCAAACAAGTGATGGAGGCTGACTCCCTTCCTGTAGCAAGTTCTGAATAGTTAGCCCCCATCTGTTCTCATTTTGGTAGACTGTGTTTATTTCTGCATGCCACACACCTCTCTGTTTCGACCAGCTTGCCTTCTTCAGCACCCCGTAGATTTACCATGCCTGTGCAAGCTGGATTTTTGCTTATCCATAAGGGTAACCGTAATTTTAGGATTCATGGTTGTCTTTTTTTTTTTTTTTTTTTTTTTCATTATGCCCGCTTACTGCTGTCTAGCAGAGGGTCTATCTTTCTCAACTCTGAAGACATTCACTTTCTACAACGGTCTGTGATGATATGAATGAAAGGTTTTTTGAAACATTTTGAAAAGGTTTTCATTCCATAGATGGAATATGTATGTAAAGCTTTCAGATACAGAGCAAAGATTAGAAGGAAATCAGTGTTACAAACACACACACACAAAGTTCCTTTCATATATTCCATTTAGAAATTTTAATTAACAAAGGTATCTCCATTGTTTCATTCTCCTGGAGAAACAATTCCTTTTTGAGATTCTGCAGTTTACTGTTAAGAAGTCTGTCACTGAGTTGAGTGACTCTAAAGGTGTATAAATTGTATTTTTTCCCTCTTTTAGTCTAAAGGATGATAAGTTCGATGAACCCCAAGAAAGACAAGTTTAAATACCTTCAGACGTCATGGCAGGTGCCATTATTTTATAATCTGAAGATTACATAGCTTTTAAAATATAGTGTATAACTATAGGTTTAAGGATTTTCAGACATCATATATGTTAATTAACTAGACCATTACTATATTCATATTCAAATTATATCAATTTTATGTATCAGTAGAGGTTCCCATTGGACTGGCTTCTGTGTCTTTTTGCCATATTTGAATAGTCTTTGAAAGCTTTCTTAGCTTCTGTCATGACCAGGTGTATCATGCTCTCCTCTGTGTCCTTCTGCCTCAGAATCAAAATGAAGGAAATAAACAGTTCTCTAGAGAATGCTGTATTTTCTTTGTGGCAAATTTATAGAAAAATAGATACCAGAATCTGAGGGCTAAGGGATCATTGAATACCCATTTCAATGGGAAAACCTGGAAAAAACAGATTTTTCATTTCTATTTCAATTTTTGTAAAATTATATGATCTTTTTAAAAAGATTTTATTTATTTGTTTGACACAGAGAGAGAGAGATCACAAGCAGGCAGAGAGGCAGGCAGAGAGAGGGAGAGGGGTAAGCAGGCTCCCCGCTGAGCAGAGCCCCATGGGGGGGCTAAATCTCAGGACCCCGAGATCATGGCCTGAGCCAAAGGCAGAGGCTTAACCCACTGAGCCATCGACGTGCCCCAATGTATTGATCTTCTTATTTATAATACCAATAATACATATTTTTTAAAAATTTAAATACTTGATTATACAATTATACCTTTTTTTCTTATTTTGAAACCACTAATTAATGGTGCCTGGGTGGCTCAGTCCTTAAGCTTCTGCCTTCCCAGGGTCCCATGATCCCAGGGTCCTGGGGTCCAGCCCCACATCAGGCTCCCCTGCTGGGTGGGGAGACTGCTTCTCCCTCTTGCACTCCCCCTACTTGTGTTCCCTCCTCCGCTGTCTCTCTCTGTGTCAAAAAATAAATAAAATCTTTAAAAAAATAAAAGAAACTACTAATTGCTAATAAAATGTATAATTAAATGAAAAATATAATTATATATCTTTTCTAAGTAAAATGCCACAGTAGTTTCAAAACAATATATGAAAGGAAAGTTATTATTATTGAATAGAGTTCAAAACTTTCTATGTATTTCTTCATATTTTAATAAGGCATGGCACGTTCGAGTTTTATTCAAATTGTTTTTGTCTTTTTTTTTAAAGATTTTATTTATTCATTGACAGAGAAAGGACAAACAAGGGGAGTGGCAGGCAGAGTGAAAAACAGGCTCCCCACCGAGCAAGAAGCCTGATGTGGGACTTGT
Organism: Meles meles; assembly: GCF_922984935.1. Classification (NCBI taxonomy): domain Eukaryota; kingdom Metazoa; phylum Chordata; class Mammalia; order Carnivora; family Mustelidae; genus Meles; species Meles meles. The sequence continues at coordinate 101,605,340 of NC_060074.1, forward strand.
CCTAGGACCCTAGGATCATGACCTGAGCCAAAGGCAGAGGCTTAAAAACTGAGGCACCCAGGCACCCCTAAATTACTTTGGTCTTGATAAGCAAGTATCTAATGTAGAGTTGAGGTCACTTGATTCAGATTCCTTTTGCTTCTAGGACATTGACACTACAGATAATTCTTTATTTTACAAAGTAGTCTTTCAGTCCCTAGTCTTTTCTAGGGACATTCTTCCCAAGATGGGAAAAGAGCCAAACCCAAAGGATAAATATTATATAATTTCACTTATATGAAATATCTAGAATAGGCAATTTCTTGGAAAGTAAAACTAACCTTATTCAGAACTGGGGGAGGGAAAATGAGTTTTTATTTAACCGGTATGGAATTTACATTTGGCATGATGAAAAAACCTGGAAATGAATTGTCAGAGTTGTTTGTATATTCTGGTTATAAGTTCTTAGATATGTACTTATACATATATTTTTCCAATCTGCATCTTCTGTATTGATTTACTAGATACTCGCTTTGGATGTATACAAGGTATAAATGAGTTACTAGATATTCTCTTTGGATGTATACAAGGTATAAATGATAATGAAGTCCCAATTTATCATTTCGAAATTTTGTTCTTAGTGCTTTCTGCTCTTACCCACACCACCCCTCAAAAAAACTTTTGTTGACTCTAGGTTCCCAAATCCTTTCTGCAGTTTTATTCTACGTATTTGCACTTTCAATTTTTAGATTTATGGCTCTAGTGTAGTAAAGGATATATATATATATATATATATATATATATGTATATACATATATACATTTTACATATATGTATATATACATATATACATTTTGACAGCCTATGTCTATATATATATGTATATACATATATATATAGACATAGGCTGTCAAAATGATTTATATATATATATATATATAAGCAGTCAAAAATATATATAAATGTATTTTAGCACCATTTCTTTTTTTTAGGTTGATTATTACCTTTATTTGTTTTCTTCAGACAGAGCAGTCAAGCCAATAGGTTGACGTCTGCTCCTGTTCCTCAGTCTTAGCTTTTTTTTTATAATCTTTTTTTTTCTTTTCAGCGTAACAGTATTCATTGTTTTTGCACCACACCCAGTGCTCCATGCAGTACGTGCCCTCCCTAATACCCACCACCTTGTTCCCTCAACCTCCCACCCCACCCCACCCCCGTCCCTTCAAGACCCTCAGCTTGTTTTTCAGAGTCCATAGTCTCTCATGGTTCACCTCCCCTTCCAATTTGCAACTCCCTTCTCCTCTCCATCTCCCCATGTCCTCCATGTTATTTGTTATTTAGCACCATTTCTAAGATGACTTTCCTTTACTCATTAAATTGCATTAGCATTCTTTATTCATTCTATGTGGATGGATCTCGTTCTAGAATCTTGGTTCTTTCTCCATTCAACTATTTATCTGTCCTTTAACCAATACTATGCCATTTTAATTACTATAATCTATTAACATAAGCCTTCTATTTTTTTTCCATTTTATTTATTTTTTCAGCATAACACTATTCATTGTTTTTGCACAACACCCAGTGCTCCATGCAAAACGTGCCCTCCCCACTACCCACCACCTGTTCCCCCAAGCCTTCTATTTTTATACTTCTTTTCTGACTTTCTTTTATATATATCCTATATCATTTGCAATTTTGTATTTTTCCATTGTACTCATGCATTGCTACAAAATGTACCTGTCAGAATTTTGATGTAATGAAATTGAATATAGATCAATTTGGGGAACATTGGCATCTTAGCAATACTGTATCACCTGATTGATAGATATGATATCTCTATTTAATGGACCATCTTTAATTTTTCTAACATTTTCTTGTTTTTATTAAACATCTTTTGTTACATTTTCTCCTACGTATTTCATGTATATGTATCCTATTGTAAATGTTATTTGCCTGGAATATTGGTCTCATTTCTCAGGCTGACTCTAAGCCTTCAGCAGACTCTGTACACCTGCACTTTTTCACATCTCCTGTTTCTGTTCAGTCACTGCTGACTGCTTCCTCGTACTCAGAATAAGGCTCAGGATATACCTAGAGACTTGAAGTTCTTTTGCCCCTACCATCAGACTTTAAGAGTTCCTGTATGCTTGTACTGAAGGGAGAAAGGTCTTCCTCAGGGCCTCCCTTCAGCTTCAGATGACAGCAAATTCATGCTCCATGTAGCGCTCAGATGTCTGGGTTCTCAGCTCTTTCCTCAGCCTTCACCAGGCTTGCTGTTACTGTAGTTCAGATGAGGTCTCACAGCTTTTCTGCCGTGCCCTCTCTCTCTCTTGCGAGTACTAGGGAAGCCTCCTGCAGAGGGCTGGCAACGGAGTTTCTATGTTTGAGGCTTCTATGGACTCAGAACCACTGCACCAGCTCTTAAGATAGCTTTAAAAATGAGTCAAAATTTTACCTTCTTTCCTCTTAGCCACTGTGGTTCCTCCTCTTGCCATGTTCTGCTGAGAATGAAATCAGCCATTTATCTCCTCTTTCCTAAGAGAGGTTTGCCATTTACGTGTGTGTGTGTGTGTGTGTGTGTGTGTGTATAGTTGTCCCCGCCATCCCTCCCCTCAGCTGTGTTGGATGTTAAGAAACAAATTATAATTTATAGGTTTTCTGTCCTGTTCTTATTGTTAGAACTTGACCGATATTTCATTACAACTTTATTACAAGCCACAACTGGAGGCCCATGGCATTTTCATTTTAAACTGTGTCACCTCGGGCACCTGGGTGGCTCAGTGGGTTAAGCCTCTGCCTTCAGCTCAGGTCATGATCTCAGAGTCCTGGGATCAAGTCCCACATCCGGCTCTCTGCTCAGCCGGGAGCCTGCTTCCTCCTCTCTCTCTGCCTGCCTCTCTGCCTACTTGTGATCTCTCTCTGTCAAATAAATAAATAAAATCTTTAAAAGAAAAAAAAAATAAACTGTGTCACCTCTACTGTGCCTAGAATTCAATTTTAGAGGTTGTCAGGATAACCTCCTTTTTCTATCCAACAATTTTTGGTGTTCATGACAACTTTTTAGCATTTAATGCATGAAAATTTAAGTTAAATTGATAAAAAGTAGTTACTTACACATGAACACCTATGTAATGTACAGTTTATGGAATGTAATAGATTGAGTTTCTCAGAATAAAATGGAAAAAACACTGGACATAGAGAGAACTGGATTTAAATCTGGCTTGCATTAAGCTCTGAGACTTTGAGAGTATTTCTTTAATGTACTGTTTCTCAGATTTTCAAAATAGAAATTAAAACAGCCACCACAAAGAATTTATGAGAATTAAATGAGTTAACTAACATGTAGTATGGAGAAGTATACGGCCCACAGGTGACTATCTCTATTCCTTGAATCTGAATATAAACATAAATATCAAATATTATTCCAATACAGATATAGCAAATTATAATTCACCTAAAACTTAAAAAGTGACATACTTTGAATATCCCTACAGACTGAGTTATGGGTTTTTTGTTGTTGTTGTTGTTGTTGTCTACTGTAAAAAATAATGTGTTTATAGTAGACTTAAATTTAGAAAAAAATCTACTTAGTTTCTTATTTTAGTAGGTTTTCTTTTTCATGTATTGCTGATTTTTTTTTCTTTTCAAGGGATTTTTGAATTCTGACTCAGATCTACAAAGGCTAGTTTGATGGCATTAAATTTAGGTTTATGTAATATGTTACAGGTTTTCTCTGCTTTGTTGTTGTAACTTAGGTAGTTTTTTATAGCATTTTTTTTGTCTTTGTGTTTTCCCTTTGTTGTCGTTTTACTTATATATTACCTGCCATTATGTGTTTATTTTCATGTTTTGTATTTTCTTAGATCAATAATAATAGCTCTTTCAGCATAGGCAGCGTTGAGAGGTTTGGCCAATTTTGGGGTAAAGGATCTTCTTTTCTGTTGGAAAGCAGCTTCTTTAATTTTTGGTTCCTTATTGGTAGAGAGGGCTGATTTTGTGAATATTTTTGTTTGTTTATATAGAAAATTTAATTTTGACTGCCTATGTCCTTCTTTACCTTCACTACCAAGGCTCTGAGGAAAAAAGTTTTACCTTGTAATCACCTTCCTTCTCCCAGAAGTTGTTCCCCTTCTTATCACTTTCTTGTGGCCATTGATCTGATCAACTTAGCCTCCCCTTGAAATATATTTTTTTTTTTCCTTTGGAGTAGGACTTTCCTCTTCCTGAGAAATCTCCGTGAAATCCTGCTTCTGCATCGCTGATGCAGCTGACTGTGGAATGAAATGACATGTTCCTGTCATCACTCACATAATTTGGAGCTGGTCAGTCAGCTGTTCTCTTTTACTCATTCCAGGCAAATACTATGGGTGGTTTTCTTTGTTCTCTTTGTTGACCTGGATGGTTTGGGGCTGATGTGTGGAGACAGTCAGATTCAGGGAGCTCCCATTAGTTTTCAGGAAGTGGTATATCATAGGAGATGTCAATTTGTATGCAAGAAATGAATTTGTCTTTAAAGTTATAGCTCTTTGATATTTTTAATTTCATTCATAGAAAAAGACAAGTGGTGAGAAAAAGTCTACTTTTTAAAGTTTGACTTAAGTGTAAATCATCTCAAATAAATTATGTAAATCCAGTATAGGCAATATAATATGATCTATGTATTGACATATAGTCAGGCAGCTTCTCTTGGCATGAAGTAGTGCATATTGAGCCACATGGTAACATGAAATGCAAAAAACTGATGTGTGTTTCCATTAACCACTTACCATGCAAAATGAGGACTATATATATTCATACATATAAATATATATATATTCATGAAAACATATCTCCTGTTCTTTTTCTCTTGCGTTTCCAATTATTTGTTGCTAGTATATAGAAATGCAATTAATATTTGCATTTTGACTTCGTATCTTCCAATGTTTCCAGACACACGTACTAGTTATAATAGATTTTTTATAGATTCTTAGAATTTTTTACATAAATGATCATATCATCTATAAATAAAGACATTTAGTTATTGCTTTCCAATCTATGATTTTATTTATTTTCCCGACTTTTACCGTACTACTTAAACCTCCAATACAATTTTTAATAGGTAAGAACAAATATCTTCTCCTTATTTCTAGTTTAAAAGAAAAAAATTCAGTTTTCACTAAAAATGATTAAATATGTTTTCTCATATATACCTTTCAATAAGTTGAAAAAGTTTGTTTATATTATTAGTCCAGTAAGAGTTTTCACTGCGAATGGAGATTGAATTTTGTCAAATGCCTGTGCTGATCCTATGTATTTTCTTTGTTAATTTGGTGATAGGATAATATTTTTATTCTTTTTATTTATTTTTTTAAAGAGTTTATTTATTTATTTGACAGAGAGTGAGAGAGAGCAGAAGCTGGGGGAGTGGCAGTCAGAAGGAGGAGGAGAAGCAGGCTCCCTGCAGAGCAGGGGAAGCCTGATGTGGGACTCAAACCCAGGACTCTGGGATCATGACCTGAGCTAAAGGCAGTTGCTTGACCAACTGAACCACCCAGGTGCCCAGGATAATCTTTTAAAAAAATTAAATCATCCTTGCATTCTTGGGATAACCCCCACTTGATCGTGTTGTATTATTGTCTTTTTGAATATCATTGAATTTGATTTGCTAAAAATTTTTTTAGGGGATCTTTTATCTGTATTTATGAGGCTTGTTACTCTGTAGTTATCTCTTCTTATAATATCTTTATCTGGTTTGTATATCAGAGTATGCCAGTTTCATATAATGAGTGGAGGAGTATTTCTTGCTATTTTCTGAAGAAGTTATAGAACTGAAGTTATTTCTTCCTCAAATATTAGGTGGAATTTCAAATGAAGTCACATGAAATGGGAGTTTTGTGTGAAAGTTTTATCTACCATATCAGTTTCTTTCATAGACAAACAAAACTTAGGTTATATGTTATTGGTTGAATGAGATTTGTAGTTTGTGTCATTCAAGGTATTTGTCCATTTCATCTTAACTTTTGAATGCATTAACATACAGGTCTTCATACCATTCCTTTATCAACTTGTTGAAGACTTAGAAGATTCAGTGATGTCCCCTTGCTTTTTTTTGACATTGGTAACTTGTGTTTTTTCTCATGTTTTATGATCAACCTGACAGATTTGTCAATTTTATTGATCTTCTCAAAGAAAAATCTTTTTGTTGCATTGATATCTTCTATTTGTTTTCTGTTTCTATTTCATTGTTTTCTGCCTTTATATTTACTATTTCTTTTTTCTTTAATTTTAGTTTAATGTTCTCTCTTTCTCTCTCTCTCTCTCTTTTTTTTCCCCCTTTTTTTAGCTTCCAAATGTAGTTAGGTCATTAAATGAGTGCTCTCCCTCTATCCCTCTTTTTTTTAACGAATGTGTTCAATTCTACACTTTTTCCTCTAAGCATTTCTTTAGCTGGGACTTAGAAATTGATTTTTTTGGTTGATATATGAGACTTTCAAACAGCTTCTTGTTATTAACTACCAATTTAGTTCCAGTGTAAACAGATAATATATTTTACATATTTAAGTCCAGTGAAAATATTGGGACTTATTTTATGGCCCAGAATATGGCCTGTCTCATTACGAGTTTAGTGTATACTTGAAGAGTCTCTCTGCTGTTGTTTGGATAGCGTGTGTCTTAAAAATAACAGTGAGCTTATTTTAGTTTACTAATGGTTTTTAAATTATTTTTAATTCTGAAGTTTTACAGATGTAACCTCCCCTCAAATAGTAAGATTTGACTATATGTTCAGGTCTTAGATTTATATTAAGCTGGAATTCACAGAAAAAGAAATGCTTATTGTACTTCTGCCTTTGTGTTTAGTGTGTTATCTAAAAATGTTGGAAAAGCAACATTTTTTTCTCTGAAGTTGACATTTCTTTGAATAATACTACTACACATGAGGAAAAAATGTTGAATAAGGAGAAATACTCAAATTCTAGTCACATATTTTTGCTGTAAATCAACTTCAAACATCAATCAAATATGTAAGACCACAGATATAGAATAAGTTTCAAGATTATAAGATAAATTTAAAAAATGATATCGTGACAGACAAATACTGGTGAAATTTGGCAGATTTGGGTTCTATCCAAACTTTATTATTTTATTTGTTTACTTATTTATTTATTATATTTTATTGAAAAATTAGTAAATGATAGTTTAAAATTTTCAAATAGTTATGATAAAATAGATAATTTCATCTCAGATATCTCATTCATCATTTCTATTTAAGTGATTAAAAAAGTAATTTTGTATGTATCAGTCTACTCTGATCTGTTTTTTGTATATATTAGTATGCTGTGGTCTGTTTTACATGTTTCTTCTGAGTTTCTCCATCTTATAGTAGGAAGATAATTATCTCAATTTATTACTCAAAAATTTGTTACTCTCTGTCACTGAAAACTTAATCACTAGACTCATTCACATGTTATTATCTGAGTCATGGTTCTCCAAAGAAACAGAACCAGTTAGATGTAAGCACAGAAAGACTAAGAGGTTTATTACAAGGAGTTAGTTTTTTGACTATGGTGGCTATCATGTACCAAGATCTGTAGGGTGGATCAACAAGATGAAGACCCAGTTGATAGCCAATGGCTTAAGTTCCAGAATGAAAAAGGGTAGGCTTGAGACCCAGGAAAAGCTGAGCTGATGTGTCAGTTTGACTCAAGGCAGGAAAAAGCCAGTGTCCCAGATCAAAGACTATTAGGCAGGAAGCATTCTTTCTTGGGGAAGGGTCAGCCCTTTTGTTCTTTTTTTTTTTTTTTTCCATTTTATTTATTTTTTCAGCGTAACAGTATTCATTCTTTTTGCACAACACCCAGTGCTCCATGCAAAACGTGCCCTCCCCATTACCCACCACCTGTTCCCCCAACCTCCTACCCCGACCCTTCAAAACCCTCAGGTTGTTTTTCAGAGTCCATAGTCTCTTATGGTTCGCCTCCCCTTCCAAATTTTTTTTTTTTTTAATAAACATATAATGTATTTTTATCCCCAGGGGTACAGGTCTGTGAATCGCCAGGTTTACACACTTCACAGCACTCACGATAGCACTTACCCTCCCCAATGTCCATAGCCCCCTCCCCCTCTCCCAATCCCACCTCCCCCCAGCAACCCCCAGTCTGTTTTGTGAGATTAAGAGTCATTTATGGTTTGTCTCCCTCCCAATCCCATCTTGTTCTATTCAGCCTTCAACTACTTGGATTAGGCCTCTGTGGATTGTGAAGGTTAGTCTGCTTTCTCAGTCTATGATTTAAATGTTAATCTCATCGCAGACATCATCATAAAAGTACCCAGAATAATATTTGACCAAGTATCTGGGCACCCCATGATCCAGTCAAGCTGATATCCAGAATTATCCATCATACACACCATAGGGAAGTGACTGATCAAAGAATTATGTGGTATATACTCAAAGGACATTTGGCATCCAGTGCCCTTTTACAAATAAAAACACCACCAATTGAGAAAGTGTATATATCAAATCAAAGCTTACCAAGCAATTGTTCTAACTCTAACTGTAGGTAGTTATATGAAGTAATCTTTATAATGGCTATACTGCCCTAACATTTAAATTATAGTTGCAAGACAATAACGTGGTAACATTATAGTACATAGAAACAGAGGAAGATAGTTATAAAACTGGAATTTAGATATGTTATGTATGCATTTGTATAAAACCAAATTCTAGAATCACTGCGTGAACTATAGGCCAACAGAGGGGCATGAGTTTTATTAAAGATGTTTCTCTGACACCCTTTTGTGGGAAAAAAATGCCTCAAATGCCAATCACTGCCAAGACAGCCATAATTTCATACATCTGATTCGTAGTGGAAACAGTGAATATCATTTCCTGGTGCACAAATATCTGCTTCTTGTCAGATAGTTTCCTCACATTTCATCTCTTTGTCCTTGACAAGTTGAAATTAGAGTCCTCAGTTTCAAAGTGATTGATATAAAATGTAGTTATGATAAAAGCTGCTATGATACCACAAAAACATAAACCAGAAGCAAAACATAAGATAAAGAATCCATAACAACACAACTCTCAATGCAGAAATATTTCCAAAGCACACACTCACACACATACACATATTCAGTGTGACACACACATATCATTTTCAATGCATTAGAAAGATAGTATTTTTTCTTTCAATAACTTCTGGATATTCTCCCAAACTTACATTCCTTTTGAAATTTCATTAGCCAATTAAAATTTCTATCCCAAGTATTGTAGAGACTTGTGGAATATATTGGGGACCTCAATCTTCCTTCCACAAAATGGGCTGTCCATGGTAGGAACCCCACAACTGGAGCCAGTATCCCACTGTGAATAGGAGTCAGGCTTGTCTTGCACTTCTCTGATGCCACTTGGATGGATGTCTGCATTATCTTACCTTCTACCAGAATATCACTTTTATGTGGCTTGCTCTTATTCTGATGCAAATTAAATCCATAGTCGAATGAATTTAGAAAGGCTTCAGATTGGGAAGGGAACTTAATGGAATCAGTCCTCATAGCTCAAGAGAAGGTGATGAGAAGGATGTGGTTTTGAAAATCAATTCAAGTTAATGGCTTGTTGCCAGAAATGGGACTCCCATTTTACACATTCTAATTAGGTCAAATGTACTGTTTTGCATGGTTTTCTACTGTTAAATGAGTGTAAATGAGTAGTTTGTCAAAATCCTTGGAACATATATTGATAGGTAACTTTTTCCTTAAAAGTGATATGTACCTACTTAGTCTATACCATTTTGGTATAATTTATGAGATCAACATTAAAACTAATAATATAAGAATATATGTATATACATATATATATATACACACACATACACACACACATATATATGCATATATGTGTATATATGTATACATATATATAGTGAAAATAAATTATATATAGTATACATTTAATCTAATTTCTAGATTTGTTAGTGGTTTTAGATATCACCTGTAAAAGGAAAGCCTTAATATTTGATAAGTGAGAAGAATAAATGAAACAAGATGGGATTGGGAGGGAGACAAACCATAAATGACTCTTAATCTCACAAAACAAACTGGGGGTTGCTGGGGGGAGGTGGGATTGGGAGAGGGGGAGCGGGCTATGGACATTGGGGAGGGGAGGCGAACCATAAGAGACTATGGACTCTGAAAAACAACCTGAGGGTTTTGAAGGATCAGGGGTGGGAGGTTGGGGGAACAGGTGGTGGGTAATGGGGAGGGCACGTTTTGCATGGAGCACTGGGTGTTGTGCAAAAAGAATGAATACTGTTACGCTGAAAAAATAAATAAAATGGAAAAAAAAATATTTGATAAGTGATATTTTTATTTCATGAAATTTAATCTATAAATAGATTATATCCCCTCTAATCCTTTTGTTTTAAAATGTGGTTAATTAAAGAAGCACCACAAAAAGGGGATAAGAATTTATAATAATACAATTATGTTTAATGTACCTATCAGCCACTTGGACTACATCCTGATATGGGTGTAATTTTCATAGATCATATATATGTATAGGTTTTTTTTTTAAGATTTTATTTATTTACTTAACAGAGAGATACACAGTGAGGGAAGGAGCACAGGCAGGGGGAGCGGGAGAGGGAGGAGCAGGCTTCCCACTCAGCAGGGAGCCCGACATGGGGCTCCATCCCAGGACCCAGGGATCATGACCTGAGGTGAAAACAGATGCCAAATGACGGAGCCACCCAGACTGAGCCACCCAGGCTCTCTCTCTATATATATAGTTTTAATGCCTCTCTTCCTCCTCTGAGAAAATCACTACAAGAAATTTGGGTTTTATATCACATGCATACATTCCATTGTATGTGCATACTTATACACATTTTGTAATATTTGGCTTTTAATAGATAAGAGCTAATATATATATTTTTGTTCTGTTTTTACATTGTTTTAAAACTTACTCATATTATATATATCATATAGTTCATTCATTTTAAGTACTTTATATCATTATTCACAAATTATATATCCATTTTTTTAAAAGATTTTATTTTTTTATTTGACAGAGAGAAATCACAAGCAGGCAGAGAGGCAAGCAGAGAGAGAGGAAGGGAAGCAGGCTCCCCGCTGAGCAGAAAGCCCGATGTGGGGCTCAATCCCAGGACCCTGAGATCATGACCTGAGCCGAAGGCAGAGGCTTAACCCACTGAGCCACCCAGGCGCCCCTACATATCCATTTTATTTCTGAAGGTCATTTATGTTTCTAATTTCTTAAACTTTACTATAATAAACATTCCTATAATTATGTACTTTTGCATATAGATTATTTGGAATATACCTAAGGGTAGAATTTCTGATGCATTGCCCCGTTTTTCTCCAAATTAGATTTACCATTATCTATTCTCATCAACAGTTTGTAAATATTCTTATTTTTTGCATCCTTGACAATATTTATATTCACAGACTTTTAAAATTTAGTGTAAATATACTGAATACCCTGCTTTAGGTGGGACTAGGTATTTGGATACACTGATAAGGGGAGGTGAACGATCTCAACTCACATGAAAAACACCTTTTATGTACTGTCCTGTGGCTCTTGCTGCTAACCCTGACCAAATCAAGACAAGAGATCCATCTAATTGGCCGTATGCATTTCCTATTGGTTTGTTTATCTCATTTTTCTTTTTTCGTTTTTTAAGATTTTATTTGTTTATCTGAGAGAGAGCAAGGGAAAGCATGAGCTGGGAGAGAGGCAAATGGAGAGGTAGAGGCAGATTCCCCACTGAGCTGGGAGCCCAATGCAGAGCTCAGTCACAGGACCCTGGGGTCATGACCTAAGCCAGAAGTAGATGTTTAACTAACAGGGCCACCCAGGCACCTCTATCTCATTTTTCTAATTATGTTTCTTAATATTTTTCTTTTGATTTGTAGTTCTGTTAAAATCTCTTGACTGCTTCCTTTTTTTATCCCCAGGGGTGGTAATAGGGAGGGCAAGTATTGCATGGAGCACTGGGTGTTGTGCAAAAACAATGAATACTGTTACGCTGAAAAAATAAATAAATTAATTTAAAAAAATCTCTTGAATGCTAATCCTCTCTGTTATGTAATTGAAAAGATATTGAGTTTTATTTTCTTATTTTAGCTTATGTGAAAATATCAGTTGCAATATAGATAATATCCTCAATATTTAATTTTATATTTTCCTCTTTTTGAGTGCTTTTCAAGAAATAATTCTCTATCCCAAATATCAAATATTCATATGAAAGGCTTGAAATTATACTTTTAAATTTTGTGTCATTAATCTAATTGTCAGTTGATTCACATCTGTGGTATATTTTAGAGCATCTACCTGTCCACCTGCCTTTTTTTAACATGCTTAATAAGTTATCCTAATGTCATATTTTATACAGATTTAAGATAGTTTTCAAGAAGCCATGGTATCATTAACTGAAGTGATTTTTTAAAAGGCATAATTTGGTAAACATCAGCCTACTCTGATCTGTTTTATAAGGCGCCTTCCCAGAATTTGACAGTCTTCTACATGTACAAACATCAAAAGTATTACCAAGAGTTTTCAAAGGGTGCCTCACATGCACTTATTAATCAGGTTTTTTTAAAGCCACATATATCATTTCCATGCATGAAACATTGCTTTCCGGTCAGTCAGCATGGCATTTCATGTGGTATTGACCATGAAAGTTCTAACTAACATTTAGAGCAGGATGCTATGAATTTGACTCCCCAAACCAAAGTCCTTATGATTTCATAGTGGTTCTGTGCAAGAGTAGAGCAAGTGGCTATATATTTAGTTTTTTCTAAACATTAGAATTTGGACCTTAAACCCTCTTCTCTGTATACCAAATATCCACCGTATTTTTAAAATAGTGTTTTTGGGGTTCCTGGGTGGCTCAGAGGGTTAAGCCTCTGCCTTCGGCTCAGGTCATGATCTTAGGACCCTGGGATTGAGCCCCACATCAGGCTCTCTGCTCAGCAGGGAGCCTACTTCCCCCTTTCTCTGCCTGCCTCTCTGCCTACTTGTGCTCTCTGTCAAATAAATAAATAAAATCTTTAAAAATAAAATAAAATACTGTTTATGTTAAGATCTTTTACAGAATTTATGCTCAATGTCTTTAAACTGGATTATAAGTGGAGAATCCCAGAAATTAATGCCCTTTTAGTCAACCAGCAATTACAACAGGTCAATTTAGAACTCTATCAAAGATCATTTGTATTTCTATCTAACTGCTTATGAGTATAAGATTTCTTACACAAATCCTAAACTGTAAGTTTCTAGCACATAAGGTAGTAACTCTCTTTGTGTTTAAGAGTTCAGGGCATGTTGTGGTTTTAAGTAGATTCTCAGTGATTTACCAATTGATTGACTGTCACCAATAAAAAAATACTCTATAAATTGCATGGAGGTGGGATGCCTAGGTGGCTTAGTCAGTTAAACGTCTGCCCTCGGCTCAGGTCATGATCCCAGTGTCCTGGATGGAGTCCTGCATCAGTCTCCTTTCTTAGCAGGGAGAATTCTTCTTCCTCTACCTCTGCTGCTCCCCCTGTTTGTGCTCTCTCTCTCTGACAAATAAATATATTAAATCTTTAAAAAAATAAATTGCATGTTTATAGTTGTACAGATATATATTTAAATTGTACTCCAACACTTTATTATATAAAAAAGTATTCCATACAACATTTTCTCATCTGTAAAATGGGGACAGCAGTGCCTAAATTATAGTACATCTATATGAACTAAGTAGAATAAAAATACAAAAATTCCTTGCCAAATAAACATAAAAAGAAATTATCATAAATTCCCAAGCCCATAAGTACCTGTGCTTTCATTTTTAAGTAATTTTATTTTTAACTGCAGGATTGATATACTATGTTTTCAGAGAATTTTATATATATATATATATATATATATGGCCTGATTAGAATTTTATATATATATATATATATAGGCTGATTAGAACTAAATACATGATTTATTATATATACAATAAATTGTTTTATATGTATTATATGTTTAATAAATAAATTATATATAATATATAATAATATATATTATATAAAGTGCATTTTTTCCAGTCCAAAATATTTACAAATATAAATTGATTCCTACCTTTTTAAATGTGCTAATATGCTGACTAGTATTGATTAATTTTGTAACTGTTGAAACAACTTTATATATCTGGGAAAATCTAACCTGTTCATTTCTATTATCTTTTCATGTATTGTTAAATACTTTTGCTAACATTTTGCATCTATATTTATGAGTAAGATCAGCCTGTAATTAGTCATTTTCACACTTTCATTACCATCTTTCAACCTCGAAGTTCTATGATCCTCACTCATAAACTGAGCTGGGGAGTACTGTCTGGGAAGACTTTAGGTCTAGACGAAATTATGTGTTTCTGAACTATTCAGTGGAACTTGTTGATGAGGCCATCTGTACCTGATGTTTACTTTGTGAAAATATTTTTGACTACTGATTGTTTTTTTTACTATATTATGAGATTCAAATTTTCTATTTCTTTCTATATCAATTTGTAAGACTTATTTTTCTAACAATTAATGACATTGTCTAAATTTTCAAGTACATTGGTACAGCTTTGTATATACTATTGCCTTATCAGAATCCACTATAATGATGTGCCGGTTTTCATTCCTGATTCTGTCCATACCTTCCTTCTTTCTTCTTGAATACTATCACCAAATGTTGTTCAACTTTATTCTTTGAAAGAACCATGTTTTAGCATGTCTGTTGTATTTATTTATTTTTTTAGCCAATTATAATATTAATTTCAAACTCCTACAAGTTCAGTATGAGAAAGAGAAATTATGGGCAATCTTTTTTTTTTTCCATTGTGTTTATAATTTATTTATTTTTTTTCAGCATAACAGTATTCATTGTTTTTGCACAACACCCAGTGCTCCATGCAACACGTGCCCTCCCTATTACCCACCACCTGGTTCCCCCAACCTCCCACCCCCACCCCTTCAAAACCCCCAGGTTGTTTCTCAGAGTCCATAGTCTCTCATGGTTTGCCTCCCCTTCCAATTTCCCCAAACTTCCTTCTTCTCTTCATCTCCCGATGTCCTCCATGTCATTTGTTATGCTCCACAATTAAGTGAAACCATATGATACTTGACTCTCTCTGCTTGACTTATTTCACTCAGCACAATTACCGGGACTGGAGGTAATTATGGGCAATCTTATAAGTAGCACTGATATAAAAATTCAGGAGAAAAAAATTAACAAACAGAATTGAACATAAGGTAGAAAAGGTAATCTATTTTGGACAAGGTAGGTTTTTCCATAGATAAAGGTTTGTTGTTTCAATATTAGAAAACTCTACTAGTATATCATATTACTGGATTTAAGAGGAAATCTCATGCTCATCAAGGTAGTTGCTGAAATATCACTTAATAAAATATATTGATTTATGATAAATTTCATATGCAGTTAGAAATAAAAATTGAAATATTCTTACCCTCATAAGGGGTCTGTGTTTAAAATAAATATCAAATTAAATGTTGAAATACTAAAGCATTTCTTTTAAATGCAAAATAAGGCTAGGTACTACTAGACATTGAATTAGAGGCTAGTAACAGTTTCATAAAGATTGAAAGGGATGCAAAGAGTACCAAATTCTCCCATAATACTACTCTCTTGATGGAGGGGGAGAACAAATCTCTCTACAAAGAGAATTTTGCAATTACTAAAATTAACATATTTTCTAGTCATAAAATTTGAAAGTTTTATCCAGTTTCATATTGAAGAGGAGTAGTGAGACCTCCAGTACTGTCATGAGCAATATCCAAAAGTTAAAAGATATTTAAACTAAATATTGAATATATTTAGAACTATATATATAAATATAAACTTCTACAGAACTTTAGATAGATAGGTAGATGGATAGATAATCCATGATAGATAGAATGAACATATTTGGAACTCTATCAACTGAAACAGAGAAAATCTTTTAGGAAGGGAATCCCTTTCCAGTTTTTCCAACTTTTCTAGAGAAAAGCTAGTTTGAAAATATTTTTTGAGACACATGGCATTATTTAAAACTCTTTGTAATATTGTTGAGCTTTTTGTTATTGTTTGGCAATCTAATAAGTAACTCTATTGGATGGTTTAGGAAAAAGTTTTAAGGAGTGGAGACCCTACTTAATCTTGGAAATGTCCCATTGGAAAGTTTAGAATTCTCATTTGAATTGTTCCATTTTTTAAAACTTAAAAATGAAAAAAAAAATTAACCTCTTTCCAAATATTGATCAGTGCACAATTATAAACAAAGAACACTGAAACAAACTTAGCTAGCAGGGTCACCAATGTGACAATATGCAACTTTAACATGGTAGTTAAATAACTCCTAGTTTTTTTAAGCTATACAGCAGGAATTTATTTTTATTTTTTGTTAGAGTATACATAAATGTCATATGAGTCATTTTATATACACATGATTTATAACAATAAAATATGAAAAATAGTTATTATATTTTGGGTTATTTTATTATTTTAGACATCAATTGGTTCACTGTTATCACTTGCATAAATGTCAGTAATTTCCAGTGGAGAGATGAAAATTGCCAGTACTTTCCCACATTGCCTCATGATTTTCAGGGTGGATGTAGACAACAACTTCCTTTTCTGGGAACTCTTTTTATTTGTTTGTTTTTCCCTTCATTCCTGAGGAAGTGGATATATGATCTCATATAGGTGTGTTCCAGGTTCATCATATGTCAACTCCAGTGAAAGGATTAAATTGAGAACTTTCTGCCTTTAATTTGCCTTTTAAACTATCCTTTATTATTCTGTTTATTCCTTCTCACAATTTAATTTTTTATTTTCATATGAATGCTTAACTCTACTTTGGAAAGCAATATGCAGTATATTAGAAAAATTTAAAAAATATATAGAAAAAGAAAAATGACTTTAGAACAATAAAGTAGATCTAGACATGCTATACCTTAGTAAATATGCAATCAGATAATTTCTTATCTGTGTATGCAATCAGATAATTTCTTCCTAATCCATTTTGTGGCTTTCAAAAAATGTGTGATACATAATATACTTAAAGATTTCTATGAAATGGGAATTAAAACATAATAATAAAATTGTAACTTTATCAGTTATCAAAGACACATTTCTATGCCACTCCATAATTGACAAATGAGAGAAAATTGAGCAAGGCAAAGATATTGCTCTGGGCAAATACATAAATAATATTCCTAGGTGATACCTTAATTTATTATAGTATATGGAAATGCTACTACTGATCTATGAATTGGCCATTATCTCAAATTCTTTTATCTAGTTGTAGTGATAAATTGAACTAAGCCAAGTACAATCTCTTTTTTCCAGATGTTAATCCTTATGCATCAGAGAAAGAGAGATAAGGTGCAATCCTTAGACCAAGAGATAATCACAGAGGGAGTGATGCCTCAGAAAATGTCAGAGTTTGGTGGTTAAATAATGGGTCCCTCCACTGAAACAACCATGAACTGATCATACAAACAGAGTAAACTTTTGTGGAACTCTAGAACCTAAACTAATCCAAAATTTTTTATAACCAGGGGACCACTCAATGAAGAAAAGTACAGCTAAGATTTGGTAAGGGCATTGGAATATTTCTCTTATCTAATTATAATACCCAGCTCCGCTCCTCAGCATAGCAGGAATACCAGCCATGGGGATGGTGGCCCACATAACTGGTGCAGCTTGCTAGTGTTGGGTGCTAATACGGATCTTATTTTTAAAGTACTATGGTTGTATGTTTTGACCTGACTGGTTGTCTTAGTCAGTTTGGGCTGCTATAACAGAATACCATAAATAGGGTGAATTATAAGCAACAGAAATTTATTTGTTACAGTTTTGGAGACTGGAAGTCTGAGATCAAGGTGCCAGCATTGTCAAATTCTGGTGAGAGCTCTCTGCTTGGTTACAGACTACTGCCTTTCTGTTGCATCCTTACATGGTAGGACAAACAAAGGAGTTTTCTGGGGCTCTCTCTGGGGATTTTTTTTTTTATAAGAGCACTAATCCTGTTTTTATAAGGATTATACCTTCATTATCTAATCCTTTCCCAAAGATGCCACCTCTAGATACCAACATGTTAGGGATTATTAGGGATTAAATTTCAACATGGATATTGAAAAGGTACAGATTTTCAGTGCATAGCACTGGTGGTTTTCTTAAGGACCAGAGCAGAGATTAACATTTATTTCTCCACCCACCCCCCACATCAAGATTGGCTTTCTAAGTAGTGACAGCATCCATCAAAAGATTTAAAGACACAATGTATATCTTCAGGTAGAACCAAGAAGACAGTGAACATGGTAAACAGTGGACAATTCTAACACCTGGGAAAGAAGCAGCTCAAAAAGAAGTTTCTTGAAGAAATAAAGACTCAGAAGGATCAGCTTTCACTGGGCAAAATGAAGTGCAGTGTACATGCCCAGGGCTTGAAGCAGTCTCAGAAGATGCTACAGAAGTCTGAGAAGATGCTAGGCATGCATGTTTGAAGGATATGTGGGTTCTTCAAAAGTAAGAAATGGCTAAGACAGAGTTTTAGGTGGCCTGGATTAGCACTGAGGAGATGCCTCAGCTCACAACAGATCTGAAAAAAATCTAGGAGGCTAGTTTTTTCTTTTCTTTTTGACTCCAGATATATACAGATATTTTTGTCAGGTTGAATACTGACTGCTAAAATAATGGAACATAGACTTCAGTGACCACAAAGCAGAAGGAATAGTGTCCTTGAAAATAGTTTGTAAAATTTGCCAGACAACTACATCCCTAAATAACATTAGCAAGTTCTGGGGAAGAAGTTGATTTCTTGGAGAATTTAATTTCCACCATTACTACATTAAAATATTCAAAAGTGTCCAATTAAAAAAAAAACCAAGGCATTAAAAGAAATAGGAAAGTATGGCTCATTTACATGAAAATAATAAAGTGATAGAAATTGGTTCAGCAGAAGCACAGACGTACTTACTAGACAAAACGTTCAAGTCATATATCTTAAATATACTCAAAAGGCTAACAGAAACCATGAGCAAATAAATAAAGGAAACCAGGAAAACAATGTATTAAGAAAATAAGTATCAATAAATAGGTTGCAATAATAGAGCCAAATAGAAATTCTGGATCTGAAAAGTATGACTGAAATAAAAATTTCACTAAAGGAAAAAAAAAAATCACTAAAGGAATTCACCAGGAGATTTGAGAATGTAGAAGAAGGAATCAGCAAACCTGAAAAAAAGGACAATTGGAATTATCAAGTCTGGGGAGCATAAAGGGAAAAACAATGATGAAAACTGAATAGAACCTGAGGGGTTCTAAAACAATATCCAAAAGGTCCAGGATCAAGGAGACTCAAGGAGAGCTAATGAGAAGGGGGCTAGAATAGTATTTGAAGAAATAATGAAGGAAAACATCTTAAACTGATGAAAGATTTGAACCTACACATCCAAAAATCTAAAAAAAACTCAATACATTATAATCAAACTCTTGAAAAGTGAAGGTGAGAGAATCTTATAAACAGCATGAAAGTAACAACTCATCATATTTAAGTAATCCTTAATAATATCAACAGCTAATCCCTCATCAGACACTATGAAATCCAGAAGGCAGTGAGATGGCATTTTTAAGAGCTTAAAGAAAAAATCCTGTCAACCAAAAATTCTATGCACAGTCAAACTATCCTTGAAAATGAAGGGAAATATTAATAGTTTTCAGATGAACAAAAGCTAAGGAAGTACTTTGTTGGTAGAACTGAAAAGTTAAACATAAAGTTACTAATGATCCACCAATAATGTTCCTAGGTATATACCCCAAAGTAGTGAAAACAGGGATTCAAACAGATACTTGTTTACCAACATTCATACCAACATTATTCACAATAGGGACAAGTGGGGAAAAAACCTAAAAGCCTAAGAAGGGATGACAGATAAACAAAATGTATATACACGCAGTGGAAATTTATTCAGTCACAAAAAGGAATGAAGTACTCATACATGCTATAATATACATGATCCTTGATAATATTATGCTAAAGTGAAAGAAGCCAGACACAAAATGTCACATATTCTATGATTCCATTTATATGAAATATCCAGAATAAACAAATTCACAGAAACAAAATATAGATTGGTGGTAATGAGGAGTGACTACATAATGGTTACAAGGCTATTGAGGGAGGTGATGAAAATGTTTTGGAACTAGAAAGACGGTGGTTTTACAACACTGTCAACTAATGCCACTAAATTGTGCACTTTAAAGTGGTTAATTCTATGTTATATGAATTTTGCCTTAATTTTTTTCATCATGGTTAAAAACATATAACATCAAGTTTACTATCTTAATCACTTTTTTTTAAAGTATACAATTCAGGAGTGTTAAGTATATTCACATTTTACAACAGATATCTACAACTTTTCATCTTAGCACTAGGTGTTGTATGTAAATGATGAATCACTAAATTCTGTACCTGAAAAGTATACGCTTTATAGAGGCTGACTCAGAACATTTTTAGATGCTTTTGGCTTTGCGTTTCTCAAAAAAAAAAAAGTAAAGAAAAAAAAAAATCTTGTTCTTTGTTTCATACCCAAATCATAGGTTATTTTCACAAATTGCAGAAATTTCATCTGTAATAATACCTCCTAACAACTCAATAAAATTGATTTAAGATGATATTTTTGACCCCCCCAAAAGAATTTCTGATCTTCTAAAACTGAAACTCTATACCCATTAAAAACATATTCTTCCTTCTTTTCCCAGAAGCCCTTGACAACCACCTTCCTACTTTCTTTTTCTAAGATTTGACTAATTTAGATCATTTATATGAGTGGAATCAGAGAGTGGCTGACCTCTTGTGACTGGCTTATTTCACCTAGCATAATGTTCTTGAAGTTCATCCATGATGTGTTATGTGATAAGATTTCCTTCATTTTTAGGATTGCACAATATTCAATTATATGTATATACCAAAATTTCTTTGTTCACTCATCTGTTGATGGATACTTGAGTTGCTTAAACTTCTTGGATATCCTGAATAATCCTTCATTGAACATTGGTATGCAACTATCTTTTCAAGATCCTGCTTTGAATTCCTTTATATATATATCAAGAAGTGGGATTGCTAAATTATATAGTAATTATATTTTTAACATTTTTTGAAGAACCTCTATAGTGTCTTCTGTAATGGCTGCACCATTTTATTTTTCTTTCTTTGAAGATTTTATTTAAATTCAAGTTAGGTAATGAATATTGTAATATTAGTTTCAAGAGTAGAATTTGGTGTTTCATCATTTACATATTACACCCAGTGGTCATCACAAGTGCCCTCCTTAATGCCCATAATCCATTTAGCCCACCCCCTCACCCACATTCCCGCCAATAAGCCTCAGTTTGTTCTCTGTAGTCCAGAGTCTCTTATGGTTTGCCTCCCTCTTTTATCTTATTTTATTTTTCCTTCTCTTCCTCCCCCTATGTTCATCTGTTTTGTTTCTTAAATTCCACATATATCTTTCTCTGACTGGCTTACTTTGTAAATGGCAAGATTTCATTCTTTTGATGGCTGAGTGTTATTTATCATATCTCTTCTTTATCCATTCATCAGTTTATGGATATTTGGACCCTTTTCATAGTTTAGCTTTTTTTGATAGTGCTGTTATAGACATAGGGTGCATGTGCCCCTTCAAATCAGTATTTTTGTATCCTTTGAACGAATACCTAGTTAGTGCAATTGCTGGGTGCTAAGTTCTATTTTTAACTTTTTGAGGAACTTCCACACTTTTCCAGAGTGGCTGCTTCAGTTTTCATTCCTACCAACAGTGTAAGAGGGTTCCATTTTCTCCGCATCCTTGACTTGTTATTTTTAGCCATTCTGACAGATATGATGTGGCATCTCATTGTGCTTTTGATTTATACTTCCCTGATGATGAGTGATGTTGAGCATTTTTTCATGGATCTATTATGACTGCACCATTTTATATTCACACCAGCAGTGCACAAGGGTTCCAATTTTTGTGCATCCTTGGCATAGTTGTTATTTCCTATTCTTTTGATAGTGACCATCTGAACAGGTATAAGATAATATGTCATTGTAGTTTTGATTTGCATTTCCTGGATGATTAGTAATGTTAAAAAATTTTTTATGTGATTGAAGGCCATCTATATATCTTCAGAGAATTATCTATTCATGTCTTTTGCCCATTTTTAAATCGGGTTGTTTGTTTTGAGTTGTAGAAGTTACTTACATATTCTGATATTAACTCCTTATCAAATATTAGTTTGCAAACAATTTCTCTGATTCTGATTCTGTGGATTTCTTTTTTGTTGTATTATAGTTTCCTTTGCTGCACAGAAGTTTTTAAGTTTCATGTAGTTGTATTTGTCTAATTTACTTTGATGCCTATGCTTTGGGTGCCATCCATAAAATAATTGCCAAATCCAGTGCCCTGATATTTCCCCCTATGTTTTCTTACAGAAGTTTGATAGGATAGGGCTTATGTTTAGGTTTTTAATCCATTTTGAGTTAATTTTTGTATATGGTATAAGGTTGTGGTCCTAATTCATTCTTTTGCATGTGGATATCCAGTTTTCCTAACATCATTTGTTGAAAAGAAGACTGTTATTTTCCCATTATGTAGTCTTGGTACCCTTGCTAAAGATCAGTTAGACATAAACACATGAGTTTATTTCTTGGCTCTTTATTTTGTTTCTTTGGTCTACATATCCATGACAATGCCACACTCTCTTAATTAGCATTGCTTGTATCATGTTTTGAAATCGGGTAATGTGAGACCTCCAATTTTGTTCCTTTTCTTCAAGATTGTTTTGAGTATTAATGGTCCCTTGTAATTCTTTATAAATTTTAGGATTTTTTAAATTTATGCAAAAATATGCCACTGACATTTTTATAGGAATTGCATAAAATCTGTGGATTGCTTTGGGTAATATGGACATTTTAACAATAGTAAGTCATCCTGCCCATGAACATGATGTGTCTTTCCATTTTTTTAAATATCTTTTAGCAATATTTTATAATTTTCTGCATACAAGTCTCACCTCCTCAGTTAAATTTATCCTAAAATATTTCATCCTTTTCATGATTTAGTAGATAGAATTGTCCTTTTCAGATTGTTCAGTGTTAGTGCTTGGAAACACAGTGGATGTTTGTATGTTGATTTTTGGATTCTGCAATTTGCTAAAATCATTTATTAACTTCATCTATTAAAATCACTTATTAACTTATTTTGGGGGGAATCTTTAACTTCTGTACATGTAAGATCACTTCAATTGTGAACATAGATATTTCTCCTCCTTCATTTCTAGTTTTATTGTTTTTTATTCTATCTATCTATCTATCTAATCTGTCTATCTATTATCATTTATTTGTTCTGGCTAGGCCATCTAGTACTGTATTGAATAATAGTGACAAGAGTTGTTATGATCCTGGTTTTACATGGAAAACTTTCATGTTAGCTGTGGCCTTTTAGTTAATGGATATTATTATGCTGATGTAGTTTCCTTCTATTCCTGGGTTGTTGAGTGTTTTTATTATGAAAAGATGCTAAATATTATCAAATGCTTTTTCTCTATCAGTTGAGATGATTATGTGTTTTCTTGTCCTTCATTCTGTTAATATGGCATATTACATTGATTTTGGTATGTTGAACCATCTTTACTTTCCTTGTATAAATCCCATTGGTCATGGTGTATAATCCTTTTAACATGCTTCCGAATTTTTTTTTTTTGCTCATATTTTGTTGAGGATTTTTCATCAAGATTCAAAAGTGGTATTGGTCTGTAATTATCTTTTCTTATTGTGTCTTTGTCTGATATCTTAACCAGGGTGATTCAAGCCTCATGAAATGAGTTTGGAAGTGTTTCTTCCTACAAAATTTTTTAAGTGGCAGATTGATGTTAATTCTTTAAATGTTGGGTAAAATTTCCCAGTGAAGCATCTGGTCTTGGGTTTTTTTATTTGGGGCAGGGGGAGGCTTTTGATTGTTTCAATCTCCTTTTTGGTTTATTTAGGTTTCTAAAAATTCTTTATGATTTAGTCTTGGTGGGTTTTATGCTTCTAAAAATTTATCCATTTTCTCTTGATTATGTAATTCATTAGAGTGTCATTGTCATTATAGTCTTTTATCATCCTTTTCATTCCTGTAGCATCAGCTATAATGTCCCATCTTTCATTTTGAATTGCAGTTACTTGAGCATTCCCTCTTCTTTTCTTAGTCTATCTAAGGATTTATCAGTTTCATTGATCTTTTCAAAAACCCAGTACTTTTATAATGTTTTCTGATATTTTTCTGTTCTTTGTTTCGCTTATCTCTGCTCTAATCTTTATTACTTCCTTCCTTCCTTCTGGTAACTTTTGGATTTGTTTGTTCTTTTTGTACTTCCTTGAGGTGTTTTCTAGGTTATTCATGTGAGAACTTTGTTCTTTTTTAAATATATGTGTCTATCACTATCAACTTCTCTCTTGGTACTGTGTAAGCTCCATTTCAGAGTTTGAGATGCTGTGTTTTCATTTACATTTGCCTACAAGTATTTTCTAATTTCCCTTGTTATTTTTTATTCGACCTGTTTGTTATTTAAGCGTGAATTGTTTAATTAGCACATGTTTGTGAATTTTCTTATTTTCCTCCTGCTATTAATTTTTAGTTTCATTCCATTGTGTTGAGGGAAAGTACTGTGGATGATTTCAGTGATTTTCTTGAATTTGTTAAGACTTGTATTATAGCTTAATATGTGGTCTATCTTAGAGAATTTCTTTGTGCACTTCAGAAATACATGCATTTATATCAGGTTTGATTGGTCTGTAATGATGTTCAGATCCCCTGTTTCCTTATTGATTATTCTTATTCTCCTATCCATATCTGAAAGTACAATATTGAAGTCTTCTACTATTACATTGCTGTCTATTTCTCCTTTCAGTTCTATCAATGTTTTGTTTATGTGTTTCAGTACTTTCTGTTCAATGTGTATATATTTATTATTACTATATCTTCCTAGAGAATTGACTTGTTTTATCATTATATACTGCCTTTTTTTGTGTCTAGGGACAGTTTCTGTTATAAAGTCTTATTTTGTGTCATATGAACATGGACATTCATATTATGTCCTTTCACTCTCAGTCTCTATGTTTCTTTATAGAATGAGTTTCTATAGGCAGTGTATTGTTGTATCTTATTTTCTTATCAATTCATCTATTCTAGTATATTTTTTAAAGATATTTTATTTATTTATTTGACAGAGAGAGATACAGTGAGAGAAGGAACAGAAGCATGGGGAGTGGGAGAGGGAGAAACAGGCTTCCCGCTGAGCAGGGAGACCAATGTGGGGCTTGATCCCAGGTGGGATCATGATCTGAGCCAAAGACAGACACTTAATGACTGAGCCGCCCAGGTGCCCCCATCCACTCTGTATCTTTTAATTGGAGTATTTAGTCCATTTACATTTAAAGTAATTATTGATACAGAATGAATCGCAGTTGCCATTTTGTTGTATTCTGTAGGACTTGTATATTTTGTCCTTTTTTTTCTCCTTTTTTTTTTTTTTGTTTTATTGGCTTTTTGTGTGACATGCTGTGGTTCCCTTCTCATTTCTTTTGTGTAAATTCTACAGATGTTTTCTTTGGGGTTACCATTACAATTACATTAAACATCTTAAAGCTATGCCTGTATTTTAAACTGGTATCAGCTTCAATCACAGCATAAAAAGATTTTTTTTAAAAAGGCAGTGATGGGGGGCGCCTGGGTGGCTCAGTGGGTTAAAGCCTCTGCCTTCAGCTCAGGTCATGATCTCAGCGTCCTGGGATCGAGCCCCACATCGGGCTCTCTGCTTGGCAGGGAGCCTGCTTCCTCCTCTCTCTCTCTCTCTCTCTTTCTGCTTCTCTGCCTACTTGTGATCTCTGTCTGTCAGATAAATTAAAAAAAAAAAAAAAAAAGGCAGTGATGGATGAGAGAAAGTCATTTGATTGATAACTATACATTTTAGATTTTCTTCAGGTTGTCAGTCACATCTTTAATTCTTTTTCCTCTGCCTTAGATTATAGAAGATTTTATGGTGGTTTACAGGTAATAAATACTAAAAATATATTAGTAAAATATAAATAAAGTGTCAACTAATATTTTATGGAACAACAAGTTAGGCAACACTGAAGAAATAAAATGTCAAGACATGTAAAAATAATTTCAGCACCATGCCTTTATCTACTAATCTGTTTAGTCATAGATACATTCAAGCACCAGTCACTCAACCATATAACTGGATTATAGTTATTTTACCCTATTTTGATCACTTTGAGCTTATCCATATAAATGTATTTAATTTGTTTGTTCAGCACATTAAAGTCATTACTACATGTCAGGCACTGTGCTCAGGACCAGATATATAGTGATGGTAAGTTACTTTTCTTGCTATCATAGTGCTTGCATTCTAACAGAGAAAGGCAAATGAAAAATGAATACAATGGAAACAAATATTTTCAAGTAGTTACAATTGCCTTAAATAAATTAGAGGTATATAATAAAGTTTGGCTGCAGGTACATTTCTTTTGATAGGGTGGTAAGAGGGGCTTTTTACAGATATATTTGTACTGAGACATAAGGAAATAATCATGCAAATACATGGGAGGACAGACCTATAGGATTAGGAAACAAACTTTAAAGACCTTAAGACAAAGAAAAAGGAGGCCATTGATCCTGGGTATAATAAGAGATGAGAAAATAAGAAGAGAAAAGTCAAAGAGATAAGCAGGGCCCAGAATGTGTAGGAATTTGAAGGCCAATGAAATGTTTGGACTTCATAATAGTGATGAAAAAATCTCAGAAATATTTTATATAGGGAAATAATATAATCTCATTTATTTTTGAAAAAAAGTTACTGTTGCTGTTGTGTGGAAAGCAATGGAAGGAGGACAAGCCTGAATGTTGGAGACCATTTCCATGGATATTGAAATAACCTGGGTTTGATATATGGAGTCTTGAACAAAGGAGGTAGCATTGCAAGGTGACTTATGTATATATCCTCATTACAGAGCCAAAAGGAGTTAGAAATGAATAATATTAGGGATGAAGCAAAGAAAGGAGTGATAAATTTCTATTAGCAGAGGTGAAAACCAAGAGTTCTTCTTTCATCAAGTTGAATTTAAGTGGCTTAATATGCTAAGTGTTTAGTCAGTTGGTTATATGAGTCTAAAGTGTATAATAGAAGTAAATGATGGAGATCTACATTTTTAAATAATTGGCCAAACCATGAAACTTGAGAAGCCCACCCAGGAAACAGTATAGATATAGAAGAATAGACAGCCCAAATCTCTAGGACACTTTAATACTTAGAGACGAGCAGAAGAGATAGAAAAGGAAAATGTGTGAAAGAGAAAAAATAGGCAAAGATGATGCCCTGCAAGTAGAGGAAAAGAGTGTTTTGAGAAGGGGAAATATAATGCTGCAAAAAGATTGACTAGGATGATGGAAGACAATTCAAATTGAGGAAATACAAAACAGTTATGCCCAAAAGGCACACATATTATTGTTCAGTATTTACCTAGGAAGCTACACATCTCTTAGAGATTTCTATTCAGAAACCCACCGAGTGATTTCTAGAACACTGACATTTTCAAAGAGTACTCAAGGGTATGAATTTCAAAATTCAAGTCTTCCTTCATTCAACACTCACCTACTGAATGTCTACTACGGTTAGTCACTGTACTGTAAACAGAGTTTTTGAGATGGTTGAGACCCAAGGCAGTAGTGAACAAAAACTGAAGATGACTTGAACACTTGCTAAGAAATCATGTCTTTAGTTTTGCGCAAAGATGAAATATGGAAATCACCCTGAGCATATACCTTATTCTTTTGCTTATCATTAGGTATGTGTTTTACTAATTATAAAAACTTGCCTTTTTTGATTTTATGATTTTTTATTTCACTTACTTTCAGAGATTAGAAATGTTAAATATTCCCCACTTGTAAGTGGTGGATACTTCACCACATTTTTTTTTTAATACTTCACCACTTCTAAGCAATTAAGGCCCAGTCCTTAATTGCTTAGAAGTGTTGACCTTCTGCCTACCACCCACTTTCCAGCTCACTTTGTTCACATTCTCCATTACAAATTTGTTTACTGTAACAATTCCAAACCATTATCATTTACACATGGGAGATTTATTGTTTTTCGTTAAAACAATCCATTGCACAATGGGGAGATATATATATATATATATATATATATATATATATGCATTTGAAAGACCATAGCTACTTGATGGATTATTCAGGTCTCTCCAAACACTCTTTCTTTTATCACTGCACAATATTAATGAGTTTAATCATGGGGTTGTATTGCTTGTACAGGTGACAGGATGTTGATATCAGTCTTAGAAATGTGTTTACTTGAGTCAGTCTATGGGGACTATGACAACTTGGATGGATTTTTGAGGCATGTTCACTGAAGTGAAATGTTATTGATGTGTCAGGTTTCAAACTGGTTCTGGTCTTTCCTAGTTATTGTAGTTATTAAACTGAAGGTCATTTTCTAAGAATAGGTCATGTTTTTATTAGCATGTATAATGATTTTCTGACTTTCCTACTTATAAGTTTGTCTACATCTGTAATTTTTGTCAGTATAAATTATATCTTGTTGCCATCTTCTTGAAATCCTTCAGTGTTTCCCATAGTTCCCAGCATAAAAATTTTAAATGAGATCTACAATAATACCTATTGGTCTGCAAGACCAATAGGATCAGCATATTTCACATTATCCTATGTCGCTTCTGACTTGGGCACAACTCTCCTGCCTCCTCATGATTTTCTGTCACCTGACATCCTTTCCATTCCTTAAACATCCAAGTTCTTTCCTTTTTCAGATTTTTGATCTTTCATCTAGGTGAGGCTGGGTGTTTCTTATAACTTTTCTGTAATCGAAGGAAATGATGGGAATGGAGAGAGTTCATCTGAAGTGGTATGCAGTTTTTGATAGAATATAGGAGTTCCAGGAGCACCTGGGTGACTCAGTGTGTTAAGCCTCTACCTTCGGCCCAGGTCATTATCTCAGAGTCCTGGGTTCGAGCCCCACATCCGGCTCTCTGCTCAGCTGGGAGCCCGCTTCCCCCTCTCTCCTCTCTCTGCCTGCCTCTCTGCCTACTTGAAAATCCCTGTCTGTCAAATAAATAAATAAAATATTAAAAAAGAAAAAAAGAGGACATAGGAGCTCCTCCCTCACTCCTGAGGTTCTGTGAATGCCACCCGTGAGGGTTGGAAACACAAGGTTGAAGGAGTATGTTATGTGCAGTGTAGCCCCAGGCTTCATATAAATTCCCAAAGCAGCTTGTGGCTCTGGAACTTATTGCATTCACTGAGACTGAGATAACTCTTTTTTTTTTTTTTCTTCCTTGCTCATGAATTGTAGTTAATGTAGCCTTACATGACAAAGGTTTGAAATTTGTAAAAATTGTAAATTGATCAAATACAGTAAAAGGTGTCTTTTTAAAGTTTTTTTTCCTTCATTTTACCATACTGAATAAAGATATTATAGAAATATAACATGACGTAATCTATGGCATATTTCTGAAACTTGGGCTGGAAGAGGTTTTCCTAGCCTCAACCTATAGCTTCTTGAGTTTTTTTCTTGGGGCTGTCCCCTTTATGTCCAGCCTGGCATGGAAACAAGGGAAGTTTCTAAGAGCCTGGACTAGAATGGCCCAAATCAGTTCCACACATACTTCCGTGGGTGTAATTAGTCTCATGGTCACGCTTATCAGCAAAGGATGTCAGGAAATGTGGAAGAGCTATTAATAGGAAGAAGAGGAGAGCATAATATATTTTCTGCTATACCTGTTTCACCTGTGTTTCCTTTTCAGTCCATTTCCCTTCTCTTCTGTCATAGGAAAGGTTGAAAACTTCCTGCTCAAAAGATTTGGGGACTGTTACTGAAAGTTCTTAGGATTTTGAATTGTTGGATACCACTTTGCCTCCTAAGGGAAAGAAACAGGAGCAAGAATCTTGCTACGGTGTGATTTACTACTCTAGAATCTTGTATTATGTTCCTTGATATTTATGCTCTTGAACTCTGTGTTTTCCCTTGTTTAGTTTCTAGTGGTCACTGTTTTCAGGGGCAATTATACATTATCCACTTGACCAAATATTGGGGGAGTGAGATTCTGTACAGTGTACAGTGGTTTTACCTTTTTCCAGGTACTAGGATATATACTTCCTATGCTACCCATTTCATCTTCACAAAAACTGCGTTGAAGTACATGCAGTAACTATCATCCCCATTTTACAGAGCAGCAAACTGGGTAACTGAGAGATTAAGTCCCTTTGCTAAAGTCAAACAGCAAGTAAATGAGCTGGGGTTTGATCAAGGCAGTAACCATTATACTGGACCATTTTGTGGCCAAGAAAGAAACAAAACTCAGGTAAACAGAGGAAAAGTTCTTCACAGTTTTAGAAGTCTAGAACACAAACTAATAATTTCAACGTAATAAAAATAAGTTTACAAAGATAAAATGGTTTTAAAAATAAATAAGATAAAAAATAAAAAGAGAAACTAGACATAAGGCAACAAACTGAGAAACACCAACAAGAACAAAGTAAAAGAAGCAGAATTAAAGATTAAAGTATATATTAGAAGAATTGATGTATCTTCTGAAGAATCCAATAACTGACACAGAATAAAGCTATAGTCAATTCCAGTGGATATAGGTGACAAAGACAACCAAACAGCAAGTCAAAATTAATCAAACAAGAAGACGAGTTGTCTTCTTAATGTAGAAAAATAAACAAATGAAACAGAAAAACATATTAAAAGATGTAAAGAGATAAACTTACCCTGAAGTAAAGAATAGGATCTTCATATTAGAAGAACATATGTTCTAGCAAACCTGAACAATCACTACTGAAACATCACCTCATTAAATTCATGATTTTTAAGAGTGAAGTAATATAAAAGTCAGGTAGAAAAAATATAACTACTAGAAGAAAAAAAATCAGGATGGCTTCAAATTTTCTTAAAACAACATTCAGTATCAGGAGATAATATTCAGAGTGTAGTGTATGTCAGCTTGTAGAATGAACAAATATTTCACCTACACCAAATTACCATTTTAAATAAGGAATAAAGACCAGGTATATGTTCTGAACATGAATAAACTTAGGAAATAGAGAACAGGTATCCAGAACTGTTGAGATTATGCTGTTTTACAGTAGAAAATTTACATGTTGGAGACACTGACAGTAAAAAATAATGATTTAATTGATAACAAACAAAATAGTACACATGAAGCAGTTCATAGAGTGAAAGTGGGAAGAGAGTCAAATGCTAAAATCAGTTTCCTTAGCAGAGAGTCAGTAGGTACTGCATAACATTGAAATTGTGGATGAAAAAATATTTCAAACTGTTAATTTTTTTCATAATATTTTCATGTTAGAGGAAAGCTTTAGGGACATAATGACTTTCATAAGGCAATATTTAACAGTTATGCAATTTCCTTAGTTTCCTTTTATTTTACTTTTCTTTTTTACTTGGGTGAAATTGAAATAAATTTTAATTTAATATGTTGTCTATGTATATGTACAGAAAAATGATGTCTGGAATTTATAGCAATTTATAATTAGTGATGTAATGTGGGATTGTTTTCTTTTGCTTTTTTGTTATAAATGCTTTTTAATAAGCAACACTTTTTAAAGCAAAAATAGTGATGTTCTTAACAAAAGGAGAAAAGAAACTTCTAAGGGATTACGCGCACTATAGGTTTAGTGTATGAAATTTGGTATCTGAAAGTTTAGATTATGTCCTCAAGATTTCAAAGACTTTTCCTGAGGCTGTCCCTCCTTAATAATATAAATCACTGGGCTAAACAACCTTACCTAAGTGTTGTTCAAATCCTTCTTGAATGCTTTTCCTTTTCACCCAGCTCTAAGTGGCCATCATTTTTTATCACCCCAAAAGCCTAGACCTAAATGCTGACACTGAAGAAGTGGAGAGGGGAAGAGAAAGATTTACTTTACATCATTTTTATGATCTTAAAAGGCAAATGCAGTTCATTTAATAAATTTTTGGAGCTTCTACTGTATCTCAAGTGCTGTATTAGGTGAATGGGATACAAAAAAATGAATTTTATGTATTTTTTTCTCTGACAGAGTATCTAAACTATTGTAGAAGACAAATACATATTATAATACAAAAACAATCCATTTTCTTATTTATTCACTTAGCAAATATCCATTCATTGTCTATTATGTGGGAAGTAAATGCATGTATCAAATTGGAGAGGCCACTAACAAACATGGGTGAGGGGTTAGGGAAATGTGGGATACATATGACCATGCAGTGAAAGACACATCCTGATCTGTTTCAAAGCTCTTGTGGTCATATTCAAGAGTAAAGCAAAGTAAGTAGAGTTTTCAGGGTGAGGAAGATTGGTATTGGTCGGTCCATTGAAAGAACAGGTGAAGAAAAGCAAATAGCCAACTAGTTTTATTCTATTAGTAAGTAATTCTGAAATAGAAAATGCACATAAATTATTCCTATATTTTTAATTCCAGAACAAAGGTCATGATCACTTCATTACTTGACAGTCAAGAATAGGTGTGTTAAAATCAAACTGCCTTTCCCAAGGGGAGAGAAATAAAGAACAGGTGGGTCAAAGTTTCAAAGTACGGATCTGGACATAAGCTAGGGAAAAATTCACATGGGTGGAAACTGTAATTTTACATGGAGGGTAGACTTCTTAGCAAGCAGGTATTGTCCTAAGATGCAAGAAATATTTTAATATAGTAGCAAGTGGAAATTTCTCAAATGCCATACATGTCATTTTACCTCAGGAAATATCCATGTCTGTCCTCTATAATGTTGTAGGTAGTAAAAATATTGTGAATGTCAACATGATTAATAATAATTTTCAAGTTATTGGAAGACAGGAACAATTACTCAATTCAGCTTTGCCAAGATAGAAAATTTGAAAAATAATGAGAGACACAAAATCAATAGAAAAAGATACCCCAGCAGATACTGTTGCTACCAACAAAATGATATTCAGTTAGTTTTAAAATTTTAGGTGATGATAGAATCAGATAAATGTCATAAAATGGTCAGCTTCTATTAACTGTCAGAGCAGAAGGGTGGTACAAAGAACTGAAATAAAAAATTTCACAGTAGTTCTAAATGTGCACTTCGTATTTACCCACCTAAGATTCATGATGAAGCTCTATAAAAGGGAAAATGGTCAGCATAATTTGCAGTGTACACAGTGGCATTTACTCAGACTTTTTTCAAATAATGAACCAAAAACATACTGATATTCTGTTAAAAGCTGGCTTTTCATTTGAAATTTGCTTATTATTATGGAGTATTGATAGTGATAGAAAAAAGAATGTATTTCAAGTGTATGTTATATATTAGAATCTAATTTATTTATCTTATGTCTTACCTCATTCCATATTGAATTTCAGACAACAAACAAAACCAATGTATAGTAGTAATGGGTTAGAATGAAACAGGAATAATTAAATTGTACTGGTGAACAACAAATAATATAAATTAATCATGACAATTGATGATAATAGCTATTTTTTATAGGCTTCCTGTCCTAGACGACATTTTAGTAGCATATGTGTACATTATCTCATTTAATTTTTACAACAGCAGCCATGTCTCTTGTGAGCATTGTCTTCATTTTGCAGATGAGGTGAGTGAGGCCTAGTGAGGATGAGAATCATGCTCCAAATTCAACGGTTTGGGAAAGACTAAAACAAAATCAAACTGGGAATTTTTCCCCTCATTACTCAATATTCAATTTCAGAAGAATATAGATATTTAATTATTAAAGTGAATATAATATGATTATGATAGCTAATTTGAAATTTAAACTCAATTTCTAACCTCCTATAGAATATATATATTAACAAAATACTAATTAATTGCAAAATAATAATTTCACAGAAAAGGAAAACATAAAAAAAATTCAGAAAATTAAAAAAAAAATCTTACTGGCATCAGTAAATTTTAATATGTACTTGGCATTTTCTAGATCCTGATAAAAATTTAACAATTGCTTGAAATTTTGTACCAATATATAGTTATTTTTTAAGTATAAAATATGGTACATTTTTAAAGGAAAAAATTGTATCATAAAATAGACTTAGATTCTATTATTCTCAATTCAAATGAGTAACTGGTTATTTTGAGCACATTATCCTTTTAGTTTGGTCAATGAAAAATATAATATCTTGCAAAAATCATATATATATGTACATAAAATTATCATATGCAAGTAGCTTTGTTTGTATTCTTTACAGTTTCCACAGACTCCTTTAATCAAATGCATACTTAATTCTAAGTTTTTATGAAGGTAAACTTCATATTGAAATAATTAATGGTAATTGAATGAATAGAAAACAGTATTTTTCTTCTAGGCCTTTTTTGCTAATGGTTAATTTTCTTTGCTTCATAAGATAGTGTAGGTATTTTTATCTGTTGTTATAAGCCAATAAATTACAAGTTTATAAATAGGTGTTCCTATATTGGGTCTAAATAACAAAATTCTATACACACACACACACACACATACACGCACTTGTATTTATATGTATATATAAATATGTATATGCACATGTATATACATTTAATTTTGTGTTCAAATAGTTTAAAAAGATTAATTCTCTTTCAAATTTGTTCAGACCTTTGATTTTTTTACTTGCTCTTTCTGAAACCTTGGCAATTCAAGGCCTACACACTGGGGGAAATGTATAATCCCTTTTTGGTGCATGGATTAATTGATGTGGTTTCTTTTTGAGCTAGTCTATAAATATGGCAAGTTGAGAATAATACTGAAATAAGAATGCATGGATAGGACTCCTGGTTCTATCATTTACATATGTCTTAAAACAAGTTATTAATCTTTGTGACATAATTTTCTCCTCTTGTATTTCAGGACTAATGTGTAGGCTAAATGAGCTATTGTTTATAAAATATAACATTTGGTACAAAATTACATTTTGGTGAGATTTTAATTGAAGCAATAGTTGTAGTTGATTTAAATAATAGTGGCAATAAGATTAGATCAGGACATATCCAGAAGTCAGACCAAGCAGGTTCTGGGGATGGAGTAGAGGTTGGGGAGAGGAGAGGGTGTCTGAGGATTACATCAGTCTCTTATTATTTCCTTTGGTTTAAAAGGGAAGACATTGACTTCAGCAAATGTAACTTAGAGTAGGCAGGACCAGACAAGGAATAGGAGTCCAGACAGGTAGAAACCAGAGAACAGGAGGTCAGTGACACTAATGGGCAGGAAATAGTGTGGTTGACCCAAAGTCTCAGAGAACATTTTACTCTGAGTTCTGTTTTATATACTCTTCTTGTCATGAGTTCTCTTTGACACATAGGTATTCAGTATAACCAAAGGATGTCAGGACTGAAAGTCAACTGCTAAAATTTAGCAGACAAATGGGTCACTAGCAGATTCTTCAAACACTGCTGAGAGGATAAAATATTCTAGCAATGAATGGAAAGTACAAAAAAGAAAATTAAATATTTGGGGTTGGCTGACTTACAACAAAAAGCGCACAATCAAACCATTTCTAAACAATAAAGAGAACTGAAGAACTGGCACATTTGCAAATACTTTAATTTAGAAAAACAAAAATAAAGCAAATGAGCAAGATAGGTTGCAATGCATACCGTAATTCAGACCCCTTTGAAATCTATTGAATGTATAGTTAAATTCTCTTTAAAGATTGTGTTTTCCAGAATCAAATGAAATTATGTTTAATATTCAAACCATGAATGCTTAAGAGAAGCCACTTAATAAGGGTCTGAGTAGCAAAGATTTCCATATATTTCCTTTCGCAGATTGACTTTTCTACAACCAGTCTTTGAGGAACCAATTCTGATGATTCATTTCTCATTAGGATTGCCAATATCATCAAGTCTTCAATCCTTAAATTAATTAAGTTTTTGGTTGTTGTTGAGCATTTTCTCTCTCTCTTCATGCCTTCGCATATCCAATATATTGAGACACCTGAATTAGCTTCCCCTGTTAACATACTCGTTTGGTTCCATAGTAATAAGCTATCAGCCTCCCTGGATTATGTGTTACAAAATCTGTTTTTATACTGTAAGACTTTATATAAACAGGGGAGCCACTACCTATGAACAGCTTAGATCTCCATAGGCTGTAAGTCCATTTATTTGAAATCTCCGAATCTCAATGTATTATTGATCACTAATGCCTTTTCATGGCAGCAAGCCAAGAAGATATACATCGTTCCCATCTAGGACAGTTTACAAGCTACCATGAGGTAAATTCTACAGCTATCTGTTTTAGTTCAATGATCTGCCTGAATATTTGTGAATTTAATTGTTTTTGCTTTAGAATATATTTCATTATGTGGTAGGGAAAATCAGGGATGCTATTATTTTTCATCTATAAATTTGTTTATTTTTTCAAATGAAGTTTTGAAAAATTTATATCTGCTTCTAGAAAAGAATCTTACTGGGGTTTTTAATAGGAGTTAAAATATATGTATACATAGTCAATTCCATGTATTTAAAAACTTTCAATAATGAAACATTTTTAAATTGCACTTTCTCAATTATAGCCCTAAAAATAGCCAACAAATCTTCTTGAATATGGTAAAAATAGATATAACCAGTTTGGCATTAAAATTCTAAGCTTTTCTTGTAGAGCTGCTGGAGACTAGTCTTGTGGCCATTCACGTAAGCAAAACACTACTGAAACTCAGAAAAAATAATCCTAAATATTCATCAAGTCCTATAATGACACATCCACCTAATTGTTTTCCTTCCCCTAATCCTACACTAATTATTTCCATCTAACAAAACAAGTTTTAGTCATTTTAAGAAATAGGTTCTGAGCTTCCTTTGCTCTTATTTGTTCAATTATATGAGCAGACTTTATGCTATTATTCGGTCTTTGGAATAGTCACTATAATATCATGAGAAAAAAGTTCCATTTCTCTTCGGTCTTTTGACTCCCGGAATATATAGGAGACACTGTGTGTGTTTGTATGTGTGTGTGTTTGTGTGTGTGTGTGTGTGTGTGTCTCCTTCCCACCTAAACCCCAACTGAAGGTAGCTGTTCCAACCCCATCGGCCCACATAACTCCCCCACCAACAGGGTCTCCATGGCATCCAGCACTTGGATATCACTGAACCTTTCCTTGTAAATCAGCAAGAGTTGGAAAGTATTGTCTTTTACAATTTACATTAAAATAACTTTTCCACAGAAGTATCATTTATTACTGAGCAAATTTGCTTTGGGATATTTTGGAAGTCATCTTTGTTTTGGAAATGAAACTTTCTTTTTTAAAGATTTATTTATCTATTTTGAGAAAGAGAGAGAGAGTGTGTATGTATGAGAGAGTCAATGGGAGGGAGGGGCAGAGGGTGAGACTCTTCAAGCAGACTCCCTGATGAGTGCTGAGCCTGGGGCTTGATCCCATGAACCATAAGATCATGACCTGAGGTGAAACCAAGATCCGGGCGCTTGACTGACTGAGCCATCTATGTATTCATTTATTTTTCCCTCTTTTCCCTATGCTGTACTTTACATTCTGTGACTTATTTATTTTAATATATTATTAAATTAATTATATTATTAATATATTTATTTTAATATAACTTTAATATATATTTATTTTAATATATACTTGTCTTTTTGCATGTATTCATTTCTTATATGTATTTGTTTTCTCTGTTTTTTTCTTGATCGGACTACAAAAGGCAATCTATTACTTTGGTATCTTTAGAACAATATTTTTAATTAAATAATTTTGGGTATGTCTTTAAATCTATGGTTCTTCTATATTTTAAATAATTATTTTTGTTTTATTTATATATTTCTTCTGACTTACGTTTTAGAGTTGTTTTTCTAAATAGTGTTGAATATATACCTTGCTAACTTTCATACATTCTTATAATAATACACTGAATATCAAATTATGATGAAACTCTGAATATAGATTTAACTACATTTCTTACATTTAAAATATACTAATCTAATTATCTGATAGCTTATAAGGTAATATTGGTTAAATATTGGTGTCAAACAGACCTAGACTGAATCCCAGCTCAGCCAGTATTTCCAATTCATTCTTTAGAGAATTGCTTTAGTATTGAACCTTAATAGCATCATTTTCTATGTTGTAATCTTGATGGTACACATATATGGGAGTGAAAGGCACAAATGTTAAGGGGTAATTTAAAAAACCTGCAGGTAATGAAAGGGTAATTAAGACAGTTGAGGAGTAAATTGTATTACTAAAATCAGTTCCACACTGTTTTCAAATAGCAAAGATGGATATAAGATTCATATTCCTCCTCTGTTCTCCACACCCAGTCCTCCAAATTAATGATACGTCCTTAAGAGAATATGAAGGATTGTGTGCATTTGAGGGAAGGAAGATAACTATATTTTTTAAAATAATATTTTAAATAACTTTTAAAAATTATCTTCACTGGGGAATGAGTCTGCAAAGCACTTCTTGCTGTCATGCAGGATCTGGAACTCCCCACTGGGGTCAGAATCTGCATCTGATAATCCTGAACATCTATGTTTGGGCTTATTTAATTTGATTATGAAATATTTATTTAAGAATTTCTGAAATTGGGGTGCCCAGGGGGACTCAGTTTGTTAAGCGTCTGACTTCAGCTCAGGTCATGACACTAGGGTCCTGGGATTAAGTCACGATTAGGGTTCCCTGTTCTGCAGGAGTCTTCTTCGCCCTCTGCTTCTGCCTCTCTTTCTCTCTCTCTCTCTCATGAATAAATAAATAAATTAAAAAAAATAATTTTCTGATTTTGTTTAATTGTGTCATAATTTTTCCAAATTATAGCGATTTTTAATTTTTGGCATGCAAATATTTTCATTGTCATATCATTTGTGGCTCACTTTTAGATTCTTTTAGTAACACCTTTCAATGAATAAAGGTTTTTAATTTTAATAAAACTCATTTGATTAATTTTTCTTTGTCTATCATTTTTTATGTCTTATGTCTTAGAATTAGTTGTCTATCTCAAGGTCATGAGAATATTTCCCTAATTTTTAGTGTTTTACCTTCCCTTTTTATAACAAATTGGTTCTGTAATATGATGTTACAACACCTTTTATTAAAAGTTAATTTTCAACAAAATTTCAGGAAACATATGATATAAATCAAGTTGCTTATATGTGTAGATATTCTTCTGGACTGTAGCCAGTCTTATGGATCTACTTGTCTATTCTTATGCCGACACAATCAGTTTTATTACTATAATTTTCTAATAAGTCCTGAAATATGGCAGTATTATTACTCCAAATTGTTATTCCTCTTTAAGATTGTTTTGGCCTTTTTAGTTCCTTTCCATTTCTAATAATATTTAGAATCTGTCTTGTAAGTTTCCACCAAAAAAAAATTGAAAAGTTTACAGATAATTTCCATCCTAACAATACTGAGTCTTCCACACCTTTATTTTCCCATGTAAGTCTTTAATTTCCTTCAGGAACATTTTTATTAAATCTATGGCTAGGTATTTGATTTTTTCTTTTATATTGTAAGTGGAATGGCTTTAAAATTTCATTTCCCAGTGGTTCCTTCTGTCTTTACAAATTATAATAAATTTGAGATTTTTGTATTCCATATGCTACAAATTAGCAAAATTTTCCTATTTGTGCTACTGATTCCTTTGCATGTTATTTTGGATTTCATCTATGAATACACAGGTGGATGGATGGATGGATAGATAGATGGATGGATGATAGATAGATGTGAAAGGGAAGTATAGAACATTAGAAACATCATGGGCTATACAGCAAAGAATCTGCATTCTCATCTCCATGACTTTCAGTGATTCATCTCAGTTGACTTCAGTTCATCATCTGTGAAATAAAGAGGTGGGACCTCATGATGTCTAAGATTCTCTCTAGTTGTATGATTATGTAGAGCTTCTGCTTTCTCTTTTGTAGGTTGATAATTTAAATTTTATTGCTAACAAGACATGTTCCTTTGAGGTGTAATTTCACTTTATTATTATCCTTTACACAAAGAGGAGGTTTATTTTTCACAGTAAATGCTTCCTTTATATGCAATTCAATCTTTCAAAAGCATAGAGGAAC
This sequence comes from Meles meles, assembly GCF_922984935.1. Taxonomy (NCBI): domain Eukaryota; kingdom Metazoa; phylum Chordata; class Mammalia; order Carnivora; family Mustelidae; genus Meles; species Meles meles. The sequence continues at coordinate 101,645,443 of NC_060074.1, forward strand.
TAGGGGGAAAATCACTGTAATATTTTAAAACAAATATTTAAATATTCACATTGTCTCTGTCTCCATATTACTTACTCTTTTGGCTCTGATACAAAAGGTGTAATTTTATCAGTTGTCAGAAAAATTATATGATGCCCTAGTTACACAGAATCACATTCCTTTGCGCATAATGCCATGTGAGAAGTCATGGCCACTGAAGCATAGTAAAAAGCCAAATTGCCCCATCTTTATTCATCCAAAGCTTTTAAATTTGAGCTACTTTTTTCAGTGTAAGAATTCCTGGAAATGAAGCAATTCCAGAGATCTCATAGAATCATAATTCTGAAGAGTGCCTTTGCAGTAATTAACATTATTTTGACAGAAATGGAAACAAAGGCATGAGATGTACTGAAATTCATCCTGTTAGGGCGAGAGCTTGATCCAAGGCTTGGTTTTGCCAACCACTAACCTCTCCTGGTCCGAAAGACCGGTTAATCCTCAGTAGCCTCCAATATATGTTATACCACTTGTTGCTGTTATTTTATTTATGAAGCATTGTTGAAATTAAAAAAAAATCTACAGTAGGATACCAATCAATAAATGCAGAAGAAATAGTGGAGTTGGAAGGTCAACATTTTGCAACTATTATGTTAAGAAAGAATCATCAATGTTAAAACAATGTTAAATTGTTTAACAATGTTAAAACAATGTTAAAACTTGTAGGTGAGCAATTAATGAGAATAGAATGTTTATATAACATTAAAATATCTCCCTACCACACTATGAGCTAGTACAAAAGGGAAAAATAATAACTTTATAATAGAGAAACCTGGTAGGTAGCTCTTGAACCAAGTGATCAGAGTTAACCCCATAAATGTCACTTTCCTGACAAAAAGGTGCATAGCCTGTATTTGTCATGAGGGAACATATGATAAATAAAAATTCTAGAGCTTTCTACAAAAATGACTGTACTCGTCAAAAATAACAGTGTCTTGAAGGGCAAAGACTAGAACTGTTCTATATCGTCAGAGACTATTTGGATATGACATTCAGTGTAAATTTGAGTTCCTGGATGATCTCGCATAGAGAAACATGCTGTGAAAGAGAAGACTTGGAGAAATTGGTGAATTTTGAATATGGGCCATGTGTTGATAATTACCTTGTCTCAACGTTAAATTTTCTGATTTTGATCATTGTAGTTATATAAAAAAGCAAATTATTCCTAGGAAATACACCTGTGTGCATGCACATGTGCATTCATGTGTACAGAGCATGATATGGTCAAAATATTCACAGTTGATGAATCATGGTAAATAGCTATGCTCCTCTTGCAAATTCACTGTGAGTTTAAAATTATTTTAAGATAAATAAAAATTGGGGTTCCTGGGTGGCTCAGTCGTTAAACATCTGCTTTCAACCCAGGTTCTGATCCCAGGGTCCTGAGATGGAGCCCCACATCAGGCTCCCTGCTTGGTGGGAAGTCTGCTTCTCCCTCTCCCACTCCCCCTGCTTCTGTTCCCTCTCTCACTGTGTGTCCTTCTGTCAAATAAATAAAATCTTTAAAAAAAGTTTAACAAAAATTGATAAAAACTCTCAATTGAGACATGCTCTTTGTGAAAAGGAAATCTTTCAAAAATGTGTAAAGAGAAATTTTTTCAGTTCTCCCACCCTGTCCCCCATCATTCTTTTTCTTCTGAGCTAATAAATGTAAGCAGAAAATTTTCAGCACTTCACACCTTACTACAACGTGTCCATCCAAATTCATACTTAACCGTTCACATGAATCCACACATATAAGATTTTTTACTTTGTTTTCACAAATAATTTAGTGTTTGCACATTCTTTTGTGATTTGGATCAATACATCAAGAATGTCTGCTCAGTTTCATACATATAGAATTAGTTCTTTTTTTTCCTAGTTTCTCCACTGTTTATCCAATCATTTCTTTAGTTGTTCAAAATTTAGGTTGCTAATCTTTTTCCACTACAAACAATGCTGCAGTAAATTCCCTTTTATACATATAGTGTTTATCCTATTATATTTATTATATTATTATGTAATTGTGTATTGTATAATTATGTATCATTAAATATATTTTAAATGTATGTTAAATATGTATATGCCTGATAGTTCTTTAATTCAAATAATAGTCCCAAATGTGATATGACTTGGTGAAAATGCATATTTCTATAAATATTACCATTTTACTTTCTAAAATTATTGTACAAGTTCATAAATTCTATTTAAATATAAGAGAGTTTGAATTCTTGCACCCTTAAAAATAGTAGCTTTTCAGACTTTTTTATTTTTCCTATATACTTCTTTATAAAACTAGGATTTCATTTCCCCTTTTTTATGTGTTATCTTGATTTATACTTTTAAATACTCTTGTTTAAAAGTTATAGAATAATATACGTCTAATACAGAAAAAAAGCATAAAAAGTATACGCGATATAACAAATAATTCCTCCATTTATAATTTTAGAATGTGTATTTTCAGTGCTTATTAATATAATAATGTATTTCATTTAAATTATATGTTTATTAAAAAAAAAATTTTGGAAGGGGAGGCGAACCATAAGAGACTATGGACTCTGAAAGACAACCTGAGGGTTTTGAAGGGTCAGGGGTGGGAGGTTGAGGGAACAGGTGGTGGGTAATGGGGAGGGCACGTTTTGCATGGAGCACTGGGTGTTGTGCAAAAAGAATGAATACTGTGACGCTGAAAAAATAAATAAAATGGAAAAAAAATATTAAAAAAAAAAAAAGTCTTATATGCCGGGGCACCTGGATGGCTCAGTGGTTTGGACCTCTGCCTTTGGCTCAGGTCATGGTGTCAGGGTCCTGGAATTGAGCCCAGTATCAGGCTCTCTGCTCGGCGGGTGCCTGTTTCCTCCTCTCTCTCTGCCTGCCTCTCTGCCTGCTTCTGATTTCTCTCTCTGTCAAATGAACAAATAAAACCTTAAAAAAAAAAAAGGTTTATGTGTCTACTATTCTGAAATCTACAAGTTACGCTAAAGAAATAAATTTAGGATGGAGCAATACTTATATCTTTCTCTGCTTTTTCTTTTGTGTTTCTTATTTTCCAAAATTCACCTTCCTTTCTCACTTAACCAGCCCATCTTAGTTACATCACAATGTTCTGCACCCCTAATTTGTGGGTGCTTCCTGGCACCTAGGAAGCTAGCCTGACTTCGAACTCAATTCCAGCACTGATCCTCATACTTAGGATTTTACCATTTCAACCTCAGCTAAATTTCCACTGAGCCTCAGACTTTGATTTCTAGGAGTATAAGCAGAGAAGTGTTTCTTGTTGCTGTTTACTGCTGTTTCTAATCACACAGATAAGACTTACTACATAAACTTGAAACAAAAGCTTTAGGGGTAGGTCCTACTCATATTACTTTTGAAAATACTTTGTCCTGAGGTTGAAAGTGACATACTGATTTGACATTTGAGTGACCTACACTCATTACCCAAAATGACTTGTGCTATGTTATGCCTTATACTTATAGCTATTATTATGTAATCCATTTATTAATTCATGAACACATTCTTATGGGTCATCTATTTAAAACTAAAGGGAACCATTTTTTTCTTAAGTTAAGTATTATACAGTAGGGCTTCACAAGTTCTGTTTTTTTTCGAAAGGGTTTTTTTTTTCTTCCTAATTTTTACATTTACAACAGACCAATACACGCTGTTCACACTACATGTGATTTAGTGCAGAAGTTCAACCAATCTCCTGAACAGATCTAGAAGTGGTCTATAAAAAGAAGATTCATTTGGATGTTGCTACAATGTGCTTCTAAAGGCTCACTCTCAATTTCCCTATATTCTCATTGTTGACACTTAGCAATTTGTGGACCAGCACTTGGGCACCGACTACACTGGGAGTCAAAAACTGGAAGGATAATAAAGTATTTGCTAATGTAAAGCCCTTGACTTGTTCTCAAGCCCTATGCTTCCTACCCTGCCTCTTGTCATTATCTGCTATATATTTTCCTATTTTTACATCTCTGCCCACATAACTATAAACAATTATATTTAAAATGGAAAAATGATATGGTAATATAGAAAACCAGAGTAGAAACCAATAGCAACACTCTAGCCCTGGAAATTCTACCCCAAACCAATCCTACTTGACAGATGTACATGTGGTGTTGAGTATTTCTCTGCCAAGATGTGTGAATGAAACATGACTCCAAAAGCTGAAAATATTCAACAATTAATGCATATAATTTATTCGTCAGGACTATAGGGACCAGGGATAATTGAAAGGGATTCATGTCTGCCAGCTTTTACATCTACCTTTTAGAATTACATTTTTTAAATAGAAGCTGATTTTCTTGGAAGACACTTGTATGACAAAGACACTCAAGGGTAAAACAGAGAATGCAGAAGCATTGTAGGACATTAGCCTTTCTCCATGATAGTTGTAAAATCTAGCTGTGTGAAATACTTGGCTTAAACCGTGATGTTCTCAGTGTAGTTATTTTTTTTTACTTTCACTTCTTTATTTTAAGATCTCAAATAAATGCTTACATAGTTTCTAGTTTATTATAGATTGCTATACATGGCTGGCTAGCTGAATATCTGTAGTAGACAACAAATTTATAGCAGATACTCATGGTTGCCTGTGGAAACATTCTCCCCAATCCATTGTTATCAAAACCCTAATTGTGTTGAGATAGTCACCTGTTAGAGAAAGTAAATCAATCTGGAAATTCTTTGTTAATGCTTATTTTAGGAGAGGGCATTTGACCTATGAAATGGGAGAGAAAAAGAAAAAATGTTTGAGGGAAATATTTACTAACTTTTGAAAAGGAACATGCCAGAAAAAGCAAATTATTTGTCCACTTAACATTGCCATGACTGCAAGTGAGGCCTACAAATAAAATAGCAATCTTTACCCATGAAAAAATCTAACATACTAAGCATGACAGAAAAAGGTTCAAGGAAAAGCTGGATTCTTGATGACTTCATTCTGCCAATGAACTAACCAATTCTAGAGCTGCTCTATCTCTGGACTCTGGCTAAGTGAATTAGTTTTCCATATTGCTTTGGTCATTTTTAGTTAGGTTGCAACTGAAATCGTTTACACTCATCACTGTGTTAGGTGCCAGTGATAAGTATTTGAAGTAGATATGATTTGGCTGTTCTGTTTCTCAGTACCTTCAGAATTAGAAAGGATTCATACTTCTGATGTTAATTCTGAATTAAAGATTAGGATCTAGCTGTTATTAGTAGTGAATTTAGTAGTTTAGTAGTGAAGTAAGTTATATGAAAAGGGTTTATATTTTCAGACTGTAAATTTGGCCATGTTCATTCTTTCCTAGGCCCATAGCTCAGTCATAAAACTTTATGAGATGCCTTTTTCACATTTCATTAAATAGTGTGTTGCCCAAAAAGGGACCCAGGAACAGATTTAGGCTCTTGTTTCTGTTGAATGTTGACTCTGTGAAGTGACCGTGGTTTACATCCATACCTAGATGTCTTAGGACCTTAATGGACACAGAAATAATCACAGGTAAGTAACTGTTGTTGGAAGTCTTTTGGAAATGCCCAGTCTGCAAGATAGAAGCTGCAGGTTGGTACACATTTACTTTTAATGGCCAATGACACAAGAGCATAAGTTAAAATAAATAGAATGGGCCTAGTGAGCAATTAGTATTAATCAGATGTAACATACAGAAAAGGCATAATCCATTCCATGTGTTGGGGAATAAGTTGAGGATTCTAAATCTCTAAAACCATCAATGGAAAGATAAGTTTAAAAAAGTTTAATGGTTTTTTAAATTATTTTATTTACTTATTTGAGAGAGAAAGAGAGAGAGAGCATAAGTAGAGGGAGCTGGGAAGGGAGCAAGAGAAGCAGGCTCCCCACTGAGCAGGGAGCCCAACACAGGGCTCAATCCCTGGACCGTTAGGATCATGACCTACACTGAAGGCAGCTGCTTTAATGGAATGAGTCACCCAGGTGCCCCAGTTTAGTGGTTTTTATGTGGGTTTTAGATAGAGATTTGGTGGGTGCCCAAACCTGAGTGATTTTACTGGTAAATGTGTTGTGTTGGGCATTTATGGTTACAAATATTTCAGATCACTGATTAGGAAGCTTGCCAGTAATTGCACAGTTTAAAACATCAGGTTGGTAAGAAAATTGACACCGTATTTTGCTTTTTAAAAAGAGCATAACTTTTTTAAAAATATGAAACACTACAAACATTAAAACAGATGTGGTGTGAAATAAAATTTTTGATGAGATTCCTCCCAGGTAATTAGAATCATGGAATATTGTCAGGTGATGCAGCTTCCCTGGTCTCAAAACACTTAGAAAAATCTGTTATTTCAGATAAGCTCCCTAAGCAAAATTATATCACAGTGTTTAATTAACAGAAAATATGTTTTGATACACATACAGTTTCAAACTGAGAGAGACAATTTGGAATGCACAATTATTGTGTGTTTTTGGTAAATAAAGGTGGTAAACAATATTTCCTGATATGTGAGCCCAGTTTCTCCCCCATAAGCTTCCTTATAAATGATAACAAATTAAGTTCAGGCCAAACTCTACTTACACATACACTTTTTAACAAAACATGAAAAACCCAATCTTACAACCACTGTGTAAATTCAGTGATTGCCAATCTCAATCTTTTTGGAGCTCTAAAATATCCCTCACGTAAGAATGACCCTAGACAATTACAGCGGTATTCTAGGGGCAATCCTAGAGTGACCAGTAGTCAAACAGAGGCATGTAATAGATCCTATAAATGGGTGGCTCAATATGGGGTGGTTTATAGATCAAGCCAGGTAGGCAATATTGAAGAGGATAGAAGATTCACATGCTCTGTTCACTTAACGTCAGAATGTCTAGAAACTCTCTTAGTTATCTGGAAATTCTAACAGTTTTAAGCTATTTATTAAGGTATATATTCTCTAATTAAGACTTTCCCCCCCTAATCTTTATTGCATTAGTAAGAAAGGCTTCTGGTATTGATATGCATCTAAAAAGAAAAGATACCCCCCCAACATGGTCTGGAAACTTCTTGGAACCATGACTGACAACTTTCTTCTGAAAAGAAATTAGCATTCCTGGGGCACCTGGGTGGCTCAGTGGGTTAAAGCCTCTGCCTTTGGCTCAGATCATGATCCCAGGGTCCTGGGATCAAGCCCTACATCGGGCTCTCTGCTCAGCAGGGAGCCTGCTTCCCCCTCTCTCTCTGCCTGCCTCTCTGCCTACTTGTGTTCTGTGTCTGTCAATTAAATAAATAAAATCTTTAAAAAAATAAAAAAAAAGAAATTAGCATTCCTGATAAAAATAAGTGAAGTTTTAAAATAACTTTATTGCAAATAAGATTGTTTTGAAAGTAACAGAGTAACTATTTATACTTCTACCTAGCTGATAGTGAGTCAAAACATAGTAAGTTTCACCAGGTTTTCTTTTCTTCCTTTCTGTCTAACAGTGATTAATTCTCCTATAAAAATGTCCTGGGGCGCCTGGGTGGCTCAGTGGATTAAGCCGCTGCCTTCGACTCAGGTCATGATCTCAGGGTCCTGGGATCGAGCCCCGCATCGGGCTCTCTGCTCCACGGGGAGCCTGCTTCCTCCTCTCTCTCTCTGCCTGCCTCTCTGCCTACTTGTGATCTCTCTCTGTCAAATAAATAAATAAAATCTTAAAAAAAAAAATGTCCTGACAAGGGGCAGCACGGTGGCTCAGTGGGTTAAGCATCTGCCTTCAGCTCAAGTTATGATCTCAGAGTCCTGGGATCGAGGCCCATGTCGGGCTCTCTGCTCAGCAGGGAGCCTGCTTCTCCCTCTTTCTCTCTGCCTGGCTTTCTGCCTACTTGTGATCTCTGTCTGTCAAATAAATAAATAAAATCTTTAAAAAAAAAAAGTCCTGTCAAGGATGAATCTTGTTAATAGTGTACTATGGGTCTTTTCTCTTTCCAAAGGATATTGTAATAAAAATCTAACACATGCTCGTAAATATATTCTCTAAGAAATTTTCTTTGCCACAGATAATGATGGCTGTAGCACTATTATATTGTATTAATTATATTATGCTATGCTATACTATACTATTGTATATTAGCTGTCCCTAGAGAGTGGTCTTTTCATTAGAATACTGCTACTGGGGGGCACCTGGGTGGCTCAGTGGGTTAAGCCGCTGCCTTCAGCTCAGGTCATGATCTCAGGGTCCTGGGATCGAGTCCTGCATGGGGCTCTCTGCTCAGCAGGGAGCCTGCTTCCCTCTCTCTCTCTCTCTCTCTCTGCCTGCCTCTCTGCCTTCTTGTGATCTCTCTCTGTCAAATAAATAAATAAAATCTTAAAAAAAAAAGTTAAAAAAAAAAAAGAATACTGCTACTGGGTTATATGTTACTGATTAGAACAATTGATTGTCCTGATCATGTTCCTTAATCTAGTTAATAAGTAGATACTATTTTGATGTCTGTGTTAAAACAGTTAAATATAAATGATATAGACTTCTGATTCCAGAAAAATAGAATAGTCATAACTTTTCTCTGTATCTCCAGATGAACACAACCAGGAACCAACATAAGAAATCTCTAAGAGGTGGAGAGAAAAAAACCAGACTAATCAGAGATCCAAGTATGGAAAGAATGATGGTGGTGAGTTTCCTTCTTCTCTTTACCTAATATTACCCAGAAATGGTGCTGGAGAAGCCAGGAACCTAGAAACACCAATAGACTAACCAAAAAATTTGCTAACACAGTCATCTCTCTAGCCAAAGGACTAAGAAAGGTGTAGCTTATGAGGACACAAAACATTCACAAAATATTGGCTCCAACCCAACAAACACCACACACACACACACACCCCCCAGTGGTCTCACTGCTACCTTACCAGCAAAGACTGGTTGGAGAACCCAACTTTCTACTCTCACCAAACTGTAGAAAAACAGATGGTATATCAGTGAAGGATGAGTAGGGAGCATGAACTTTCATCCCTGCTGAGCAGTAATGAGGCCCTATCTATCCTGTGGTGTCAGCAGAGACCAAGTGGGGAATCTGAATTTCCATTCCCATCAAGCAATAAGGATCTCCTCTGTCTTTTCCTGGAGGAATGTGGGAGGAGGCCTAGTTGAGACTGAGGATATTCATCGCCACCCAGAAGTGATAAGGACATCTACCACTCCCCTGTTAGTAAATCAACATGAGAAATAAATAACATAGTACTCTTCTACCCTCCTAGCTGGTTGAAAACCAAATTCCCACATCCATCCAACAGTAAAAAGGAATCCAAGACCTTGGTAACAATGGGAATCAAACAGGGAACCCAGACTTCTATCCCTAATTGGCAGTAATAGGAATATGAAGGTGCATTCCCCTGCTCTGTCAGAATGATGATAGAGAAAGCCACTAAAACAGAAAATTTGCATAAGATCCAGAGTCTCATAATACATAAAATGTTCAGGTTTCAACAGAAAATTATTTGTCACTTTAAGAACGAGGTTGATTTCAAAATGAGTATAAAGGGGGCGCCTGGGTGGCTCAGCGGGTTAAAGCCTCTGCCTTCAGCTCGGGTCATGATCCCAGGGTCCTGGGATCGAGCCCCGCATCGGGCTCTCTGCTTGGCTGGGAGCCTGCTTCCTCCTCTCTCTCTCTCTGCCTGCCTCTCTGCCTACTTGTAATCTCTATCTGTCAAATAAATAAATCTTTGGGGGCGCCTGGGTGGCAAAATGAGTATAAAAAATAATCAAAATATGCCAACATTAAGATGACATTATCTGATAAAGAATTTATAGGAGCCATCACAAGAAAAACACCATAGATATATCAAAATGGAACTCTTAAAAAATGCTCAGGTAAGCCAAAAAAGGAACCATTGCCATGCTGTTTCTGTGGTTGAAATTACAGAGCATACTGAAGTCAGCAGTATTCTTAGATGATGATCTGATTTGTAAGGAATCATCATTTAGATATCTTAACTCACTAATGCTACTACACTTTAATTTCCAACGAAGACAATGTAGTGTATCTTTTTTTTTTCCATTTTATTTATTTTTTCAGCGTAACAGTATTCATTCTTTTTGCACAACACCCAGTGCTTCATGCAAAACGTGCCCTCCCCATTACCCACCACCTGTTCCCCCAACCTCCCACCCCTGACCCTTCAAAACCCTCAGGTTATTTTTCAGAGTCCATAGTCTCTTATGGTTCGCCTCCCCTCCCCAATGTCCATAGCCCGCTCCCCCTTTCCCAATCCCACCTCCCCCCAGCAACCCCCAGTTTGTTTTGTGAGATTAAGAGTCATTTATGGTTTGTCTCCCTCCCAATCCCATCTTGTTTCATTTATTCTTCTCCTATTCCCCTACCCCCCCATGTTGCTTCTCCATGTCCTCATATCAGGGAGATCATATGATAGTTGTCTTTCTCTGATTGACTTATTTCACTAAGCATGATACGCTCTAGTTCCATCCACGTCGTCGCAAATGGCAAGATTTCATTTCTTTTGATGGCTGCATAGTATTCCATTGTGTATATATACCACATCTTCTTTATCCATTCATCTGTTGATGGACATCTAGGTTCTTTCCATAGTCTGGCTATTGTAGACATTGCTGCTATAAACATTCGGGTACACGTGCCCCTTCGGATCACTATGTTTGTATCTTTAGGGTAAATACCCAGTAGTGCAATTGCTGGGTCATAGGGTAGTTCTATTTTCAACATTTTGAGGAACCTCCATGCTGTTTTCCAGAGTGGTTGGACCAGCTTGCATTCCCACCAACAGTGGAGGAGGGTTCCCCTTTCTCCACATCCTCTCCAGCATCTGTCATTTCCTGACTTGTTAATTTTAGCCATTCTGACTGGTGTGAGGTGATATCTCATTGTGGTTTTATATGGTTACACTTGGGTTAGTGAATAGGACTACAGGCATAGTTAACCTGGGAACTACAATTCCTGAGCAACAGGGCTTTCTGAGATTTTCACAAAGCAACTATAGGAAAGTTATCGGAAGAGGAATATAGAGGATGTATGCACATTTCTTATGTGAGAAATGCAAGAGTTGCTTAATGCCTTTGCACCTGGATATTCTCTTCTACAATTTAGGGGATATTTTTGAGAATGAAATGAGTTCATCACAATTATATCAATCATGATGACATTGATGACAATAATGACGTTTTATTATCTAATTTGCCTTTGTATAGCATTTTAAAGTGTTAGAAAATATACACTCTTTATTTCCTTTCCCCATTTTTGGAATGGCAACATATTAGGAAAGTAGGACATTCATAGGATGAAAGGAAATGACTGAGAAGAGTTAAAAGAGCTAAGTTTGAAATCTACCATCCATGGTTTCATTCTGTCCTTTTATCTGCTCATGTTCCCACTCCTATCATCAATCCATTCATTCTTACACAGCTTTTTAGGGACCATTTCTGAATGCCATAATTATGGTGAGATCAACACTAGAAATCCTATGTAATGCAGAGGATGTTTTTAATGATAAATGAAAGGTAGCATAATAAAGTGGGTAAAAAACTCTTGCTTGACTGATGGTTGAATAGAGATACTGAAATGTGATAAAGCAAATATAATAAAAATTTTACTATACAATTAGTTGGTGGTTTATGGCTATACACTATACAATGGCTGTTTACATGACTTATTTAACTCTAAACTTACCTGTAGTTTACAACACATGGTAAAGTAGCTTTTTTCCAAGACAAAAAAAAAAAAAATAAGTAAAGTAAAAGAACAAATTAGTCTGTTGGGAATAAGAGATTATGATAGGCTGGCTGAACAAGTTGTTCTCTTTTTACTTGAATCAAAGAACAGATTTGTCATATTTCCCTGATGAAATTAATCCTAAAGTTTCACCTTTTAACACTGGAATATTAATGGAGTTGAATTATAATAAGACCCAATTCTTTAAACTCATTAGTTTTTCCTTTTACTCTTATTATTATTTCATGCCTTCAGATATTGGGTAAAGTGTGCATAGGATCTCTCCGTATTTTTTCTCAAAACAGCATGTGAATCTACACTTACCTCAAAATAAATAATAAAATTAAAAAAAATTTAAACCCCATAACACACACCAAATATGAAGTGTCTAATTTGGTATATACACATATAAATTGCAACTAACTTTAGTCTAAAAACACACTTATTTTACTCATGAATAGTGATAGTTTCATCTTCTTCCTTTAGGTTTCTTTGGAACTTTGCCTTTTTACTCAATTATATTGAATAATTATTAATTTGTGAATTACATTCATCTTTTGTTTTATTTGAAACACTGTAACAATTTAATTTGATGTTTATCCTTCTAGGTGCTTCTTAATATCAGAAATGAATAGGATTCCTCACTAGCTCATTTTCTGTGGGATATAGTAGGATGTATCCCTTTACATACGAGATAAGCTGGCCTTTTTTTTTTTTTTTAAGATTTTATTTATTGGAGAGAGAGAAAGAGCATGACTGTGGGGAGGGGCAGAGAGAGAGGGACAAGCATACTCCCCACTGAGCATGAAGCCCAATGAGGATGGATCACAGGGCCCCTAGATCATTACCTGAGACAAAGTCAGATGCTTAACAACTGAGTCACTCAGGTTCCCCAAGAAAAGCTGATCTAACCAGTCTTATTTAGTCTTCTTTTTAAGACTTTCTTTCTTGGGCGCCTGGGTGGCTCAGTGGGTTAAAGCCTCTGCCTTTGGCTCAGGTCATGATCCCAGGGTCCTGGGATCGAGCCCTGCATCTGGCTCTCCGCTGAGCAAGAAGCCTTCTTTCCCCTCTCTCTCTGCCTGCCTCTCTGCCTACTTGTGATCTCTGTCTGTCAAATAAATTAAAAAAATATAAAAAATAAAAGACTTCATTTCTTTCCTTTTTTTTTTAAAGAGCAGTTTTAGGTTTATTACAAAATTAAGAGGAAGGTACAGAGATTTCCCATATGCCCACTAACTAGCCTGACACATTCAGAACCTCCTCTATTATCACCATTAGCATCGCTCACCAAAGTAGCACATTTTTTACCAAGGATTAATTAACCTACATTGACACATCATAGTCACCCAAAGTCTAGAGTTTACCTTAGAGTTCATTGTTAATGTTGTATACTCTATTGGTTTTGACAACTGTATAATGATATATCCATCGTTGTAATATCATACAGAATATTTTTACTGCCCTGAAAATTCTCTGTGCTGCACCTATTCAACTGTACTCCCTGTCAACTACTGACTTTGTAGTCTATAAATTTTGCCTTTTCCAGAATGTTATATTTCTGTATGTATATTTCAGTATGTTTCTTTTTAGTAATGTGCATTTTATGTTCCTCCATTTCTCTTCATAGCTTAAGTTGCTTACTTCTTTTTAGTACTAAACATAATATTCCATTATCTAGATGTACCACAGTTTATCTATTTATCTACTGAAGGGAATCTTGGTTGCTTTCAAGTTTAGACACGTATGAATAAAGCTGTTGTAAACACCCTCGGGCAGATTTTTATGTGGACGTAAGTTTTCAGCTCTCTATTAATGCCAAGGATTGTGATTACTGGTTTGTATGTTAAGAGTATTTTCAATTTCACAAGGAACTGCCAATATTTTTTTTTCAAATTGGCTGTACCATTTTGCATTCCCATAAGAAATGTATGAGAGTTCCTATTGCTCCATATTCTTGTTAGCATTTGGTAGTATCAGTGTTCTGCATTTTGGCCATTCTAATAGGTGTATAGTGATATTATTTCATTGTTCTTTTACTTTACATTTCCATGATGACATACGATATGGAACATCTTTTCGTATACTTATTTGCCATAAATATAGCATATTTGGTGAGTTGTCTGTTAAATTCACTAGCCCCATTTTTAATCCGATTTCTTTTCTTACTGACCTTTCAGTGTTCTTTGTATGTTTTGTATAACAGCCCTTTATCAGATATCAGATATCAGATAAATAAATATATTTATTTTTTTCCAGTCTGGGACTTGTATTCTGTTGACATTTTCTTACATAGTGCAGAAGGTAGAAGTTTTTAATTTTAATGAACTATAGCTTATCAATTATTTCTTTCATGGATTATGTCTTTCATGTTATATTGAAAAAGGCATTCCCATACCCAAGTTCATCTAGGTTTTCTTTTATGTTGTCTTCTAAGTTTTTCATTCTACATTTAAACCTATGATCTAATTTGAGTTAATTTTTGTGAAGAGTGCTCTGTATTTAGATTATTATTTATTTATTTCTGAATGTCAATATCCAGTGCTAGCACCATTTCTCGGAGAGGGTATGTTTGCTCTGTTGTACTGTCATTGTTCCTTTGTCAAAGATCAGTTGACTGTATTTATGGCAGTCTACTTCTGGGCTTTCCATTCTATTCCTTGATAGGTTTCTCTGTTCTCTCACCAATATCACAATTACTATAGCTTAAAATAAGTCTTGAAGTTGCATAGTATCAGTCCTCCAAATTTATTCTTCTCCTTTAATATTATGTAGGCTATTCTGAGCATTTTGCCTAACCATATAAAATTTAGGGTTAGTTTACCAATAACTACAAAATATCTAGCTGGAATTTGGATTGGAGTTGCATTTAAACTACATGCCAATATGGGAAGAGCGGACATTTGACACTATTGAGTCTTCCTATCCATGAAGATGAAATATCTCTGCAATTATTTATTTTCTTTGCTTTTGTTCATCAGAGTTTTATTGTATACTGCATATAGATCCTTTACTTTTTTTTTTTTTTTTTTAGATTTATACCTCAGAATTTCATTTGGGAGTGCTAATAACATGAATGGTAATTTTTTCAGTTCCAGTTGTTCATTATTGATATATAGGATAACATTGATCTTGAATATTAACCTTATAATTTGCAGCCTTGGTATGATCAATTATTAGTTTCAGATTTTTGTCCATTCTTTTGGATTTTCTACATGGATGATCATGACATTTTTAAATAAAAGTTTTATTTTTTCCTTCCCAATCTGTATTACTTTTTTTCTCTTTTTCTTGAGTTATGGCATTAACAAGGACTTTTGAGTATGATGTTGAAGAGAGTACCTGGAGAGGACACCCTCACCTTGTATGTTATATTAATGGAAAAGCTTTGAGTTTCTCACCATTAAGTGTGATGTTAACTGTGGACTTTTTATAGATATCCTTTATTGTGAGGAAGAAATTCTTGTGTACGCCTAGTTTACTGAGAGCTTTTATTGTGAATGCGTATTAGATTTTGCAAAATGCTTTTTCCTGCATCTATTGACATGATCATGTGACTCTGCTTTTTTTAGCCTGTTGATTTGGTGGATTACATTAATTTATTTTCAAATGTTGAACCAGCCTTTGATACCTGAGATGAATTCTACTTGGTTATGGTGTATAATTCTTTTAATTTTTTTAATATATTGTTGAATTCAATTTGTTAGTATTTTCTTAATGTTTTTACATCTATGATTATGAGAGATACTAGTCTGTAGTTTTCTTGTGATGTTTTTGTCTGGTTTTGGTATTAGAATGATGCTAGTCATAGAGAATGAGTAAGGAAGTATTTCTTATGTTTCTATCATCTGAAAGAGATTGTAGAGATTTCTCCCTTCAAATTTTGATAGAATTCATCTGTGAACAGATCTGGGCCTGGTGGGTTTTTTTTTTTTTTTTCTATTTTGGAAGTTTATTAATGATAGATTCAATTTATCTAATACTATGGGCCTACTCATCTTACGTATTTCCTGTTGTGTGAGTTTTTGCAGATTGTGTCTTTCAAGGAACTGGTCCATTTCATCTAGGTTATCAGATTTGTGGGGAATTGTTCATCGTTTCTTTATTATACTTTAATTTACACGGCATATGTAGTGATGTCCCCTCTTCCATTTCTGATATTAGTAATTTGTGTCTTCTCTCTTTTTTTTTTCCTTATTTAGTCTTCCTAGATGCTTAATCAATTCTGTTGATGGTTTTGAAGAATCAGCTGTTGGTTCCATTGATTTTCTCTATTGTTTTCCTGTTTTCAGTTTTGCTGATTTCTGCTCTAATTCTTATTATTTCTTTCCTTCTTCTTTCTTTGGATTTAATTTTCTTTTCTTTCTACCCTGAGTAGAAAATTAGATTACTTATGTTAGCTCTTCTTTTCCAATATTTGCATTCAATGCTATACATTTCCCTCTCAATACTTCTTTTTGCTACTTCTCACATTACTTACATGTTGTGTTTTATTTTTATTTAGTTCCAAAAATTTTAAAACTTTTCTTGAGATTACTTCTTTGACCCATGTGTCATTTTGAGGTATGCTATTTAATCTTCACATTTTCTGTTTACCTGTTATTGGTTTCTAGTTTAATTCAGTTGTGGTATGGGAGCACACATTGTATGATTTCCTCCCTTTTAGGTTTATTAAGGTGTGTTTTATGGCCCAGAATGTGATCCTTGTAAGCTTGTGAAAACTGTGGATCCTCTGTTATTGGATGATGTGTACTATAGGGATAGTTCTCCCAGAAGACGTTCCTTAATATGTAAACATCAAATAACAGAGTGTCAAACTACATGAGGTAAAAACTGATAGAACCACAAGGGGAAATAGACAAGTCCACTATCAGCTGGGGACTTTACTTCCCCTCTTTCAGAAATGGACAAATTCAGCAGGCAGAAAATCATTAAGAACATAGTTGAACTCAAGAATACCATCAATCATCTGGACATAATTGACATCTATAGAATACATTATCCAGCACTTTCCCAGAAAAATAAAAATTGAGGCTCTTTGTTGCTGGTATGCCTGCCTTGCAAGAAATGTTAAATTCTTTAGAGAGAATCAAAATGATACAACTTGAGCATATATAAATAATAGAAGTACATCAAAGAAGGAATATAAACAGGTGTAAAATAAAAACTCTTATTTATCTTATTCTTAGTTTATCTAACAGATGACAGTTTGTACCAAATAATGATAGCAATAGTGTATTTGATTATGTGCGTTTATGTGTATATTTTATGCACACATATATGCTTATATATAAGTGAAAATATAACAAAAATGCAAGGGACAAAAAGGAAGAAATAGGATTACTTCATCATTTTATGGTACTCACACTACTTGTGGAGTGATATAGTGTTATTAAAAAGTAGACTTGGATTAGTTGTAAATGTGTATTGCAAACACTCTAGAGCAACCATTAAAAAAAAAGAAGTGTATTTGGTATGATAAGATAGAAGAAGAAAAAAAATGGAATCATGTAAAATACTGTTAAACCACAAAAAAACAGAAAAGTCACAAACAACAAAAATAGGAACCAAGAACAAGGTCACCAAATAGAAAAGAGTAACAGATAGATATTAATCCAATTATATCATTAATCACTTTGAAAGTCAATGGTCTAAATGCACAATTAAAAGAGAGTCTCAGAAAAGGATCAAAAACCACCACCCAACTCTGTGTTGTCTGCAGGAAACCATTTCAAATATAAAGGCACATTTAGATTACAAGTAAATGGAGGGAGAAAAATATATCATGTTAACACTAATGAAAAGAAAGCAGCTGTATTAATGTCAGACAAAACAGACTTGGAAATGAGGAATTGATTAAGAAGAAGAGAAAAACTGTACTCTGAGTTTCCTAGATATTTAACTTTAATTTGGGGAAATTTTGTCACTATTGTTTCCAATATTTCTTTTGCTCTTTTTTTTTTTCCCTTCTGGTGTTCTCATGAATAATGTGTATGTTCTATATTTTATAGTTATTCCATGGCCCTTGGACATTGTGTTCTTTACTGGATAAAAAGCCCTTTTACTGCTATGAATAGGCCTTTAGTAATGTGGTGGTGAGGTGTATGTGTGTGATGGGGAAATCATTCTGGAGCCTGTGACAAGGACTCAGTATCTTTGTGAGCTTCTACCTCTGGACTGGGATCTTCACAAGTATGTCTCAATTTCTATTTCTCCTCCCCTTAGGTTAGACAGGACAGGTAGAGCAGACTGGAATTGGATATTTCCCTTCCCCAGGTCAGTTAGGGTCACAGAATACTTCATTAGGTTAGGCTCTGGATAACTCCATTTATCTGAGGGTAGACCTTGTGAAAAAGAACAGAGTGCTCTGGTTTTTTTTAAAAAAATGGCTTCTTTCCCTCCCTGTGCTGCAAGCCTAAAGGAGTTTTTCTCCTATATTTACCGCAAGAACCTGGCTGATCTGGAGGTACAATATTTGGGTTAAAAGACTTTGCCTTTTAGGGTGGTCCACAGGGAGCCTCCAGCAATTTGTCAATTACAGTTCAGGTTTCCTTACCCAGCTCTGGTTCCTGCCTGGTTTCTGCTTCCAAGTCTTTGCTCTAGTAAGCCACAACTCCCTGTATCCACCTGTCTCTCTAATATTGGGGGCAGTGGTTTGCACTGTGCCCTCACTCTCTTAAGAGTCTAAGAAGACTTGCTGATATTTCAATCTATCCAGCTCATTACACATGGGACCGGAAGCCAGAAGAGTCCTAATTATTCTTACTCATTTAACGTAAAATCTTGTCTAAGAAGGCAGCTAGGAGTATGAGTATGAATACCAAAGCTAATTCATCTCAATATTTTCAATCTACCTGAAGGAAGAAACAAAAGTATCACAGTTCATTTGCTCTGAATTCATTGTTCAGAGTTCAGTTGTCACAGGTAAGAATGCTAAATATCTATTTATTCAAAGAGTCTGCACAGTTACCTGAATATCCAGAAAATAGAACTATTTCATTATATATGTAACTAGGTCCTATTAGGGACATATTAAAATACATGATTTGTTCATTACTGCATAGCAAACTAGTTTTTGAGCCCCCATACCTAGTGACTTAACCTAACAATTTATTGTCTTCATTCACAGTTCTGAAGGCTGACAATCTCAGCTAGCTAGGATTGTTAATTGAATGAATGAATGAATGAATGAATGAACGAATGAATGACTTTAATCAGTCCAATAAATCACCTATTGATTATTTCTTACTTAATGTTTAGTGATAGTGATTTGGCAAGCATTTTGTTGAATGAATAAATACATGAATGTCTGATGGAGCAAAACAACCTTTCTACCACAGACTATCTCTTATTAGTCATACTTCACAAGAAAATTAATGATATAAATGTTGAAGTTGCCTCTTCGTGTAAAATCCGTGAGTTTTGCCTAACAATAAATATTTCTGTGCTATAATTAGATTGAATTGCCTGTACCATCCAAAGGAAAAACAGAAATTTCATTACATTACCTTCATCTATAACTGTTAGCAAGAAAATAATCTCTGAGAAATGAGATTAATTTTCTAAATTTAAGGTAATAAGTATCTTTAATAAAATAGCATACAGAATTGCCAGTGATTCTTATTTTGCTGTAGAGTGCCAGTCCAGCTTTTCACCCCAACATCAAATCCAGTGAGAAATTGCCACAAAATCACAAATCCTGATAAAAATATACCAAACAAAAACTGTAAAAAAATCCATCCTCAAATAACAATAGAAATGTTATTTCATTTAAGTGCATGGTCAGAAATTCTCCAATTAATTTTATCTTCACATGAAACGTTTGTTAATTTAAAATTTGAATTTAAACATGAAGGACATTGTTTCCTGCAGGCTTTCTAAACCAAATTAGTATGTGTGATTTGAATCTTTCTTCACCTTCTAATCTTTTAAAATCTAATGAGGCAAATGTTTTTGTCTCAGTATTGTATTATCACATCAAAGATATCAGATTGCCAGTCCTTCTGCTATTCTAAGTTCAGTGACTTTTATATAAAACTTAAGCAAAATGTTATTTGCCTGAGCAGTTTTTACTTTTTAGTATCCCAAAATTATACTTAAGATCTGTTTTGTAAAATGAAGTAAATTATGAGGTATCATTCCCTGAAATAACATTCAAGTATATTAATTGCAAATTGATTCATTAAGAAAATGTTTAATGTACACTATCTCTTCCCTGATTTTCACAGTCCTCCTGAGAAACCACTTGTTATTTACACATCTTTTATTATCTTGGAAAGATTTATTTTAAAATTAGGAATTGAAAAATGAATGACTCAGCAAGACCTGTCCTTTTATTTGCAGAAAAGGAGGCCATGGGAAATAATTTCAAATACTGTAAACTACCAAATTATAGAAGATGTATCTTCATAGATTCCAAAAAGCTTATGGAAATTGTCTCTCTCTGTATAAAAATTGAATAAATATTATTTATAGTTATGTTTTAAGAACTGAATAAATATTTATAATTCTGTTTTTTATCAAGTGATACTATATAACAAACAAGGACAGTACATATGTAAAGATATATGAATTCACAAATGGTTGTAAGAAATGCAGATAGATTTAATAAAGCAATAATAAAATTTGAAATGTCAAGGAAGTTCATTTCCCATTAACATGTTTTTTTTTAATTGGTTTTCAATGTTATAGGACCTAGTAATGATCATAAATTAGGAAGAAAAGCTCTAAATGAAGATCTGAATTCATTTCCTCTTATTTCATTGAAATAATTCTCTGGTATTTCATTCAAATTTCACCGAATTTTCACTCTTCTATCCTGTTGTCTTCAATTCCACTCCAATATCCAACTTCAATTCCAAACAAATATCTGTCCTTGTCCCAAAGATTTGCTTCCACATCTCATCAGCTTCTTACTGTTTTCCCTCTAAGAATTACATTTAAGATAATCCCAAGTCTGTGGCCCGCAATCCCACCTCATTCTGCTAAAGAAAACATGACAGTGCTCTCAATAGGCTGCAAGATGATAA
Organism: Meles meles; assembly: GCF_922984935.1. Taxonomy (NCBI): domain Eukaryota; kingdom Metazoa; phylum Chordata; class Mammalia; order Carnivora; family Mustelidae; genus Meles; species Meles meles. The sequence continues at coordinate 101,666,147 of NC_060074.1, forward strand.
CTGTTCACTCCTCAAGATGCATTAGAAATCTGAAAAAAAAAAAAAAAAGTTATAGGCAATTCCTCATTTTTAACCTAAATCAGTGCTGAAATGCATTAGAAATCTGAAAAAAAAAGAGTTATAGGCAATTCCTCATTTTTAACCTGAATCAGTGCTGAAGCGCATCATCTACTACGTTAGTGAATTAAGCTTCTTTCCTTCAGTATTTCTATGAAAGCCCTTTTCAGCTTTGGTGTCTAGTTTAAATTTCTTATTTTCTTTATATTAAATCATTAGTACATTAATTTGATGTGTAAAGTGATGTGGTATTTAGATTAAGCATTTGACTCATTACTTGCTCTTTGAACACGGGCCATTTATTCCAAATGACTTGATTTCCAGTTTCCTCTTATAAAAAACCGTTGGAAGTACCTGATTCTTTACTTCAGAAGTTGATTTTGAGGATCAGATAAGCATATGAAATCCTTAAAATTGCATCATTACCAGGTTTAAACAATTTAAAATAAATAATCCCAAGTCCAGTTTTCATTTAGTTTATATTTAAGATGAAATCTGAGACTAAAGTTATATTTCATAAAGTACCTTTATATGTCTGTTTTCCTTTTTCCTTGTACGCTGTATGTTTACAGACATGGTGCATCCTATAAGCTGCAGTTCTTATCATTAGGAAGATTTTTTAAAATGTATTTCATTCTTGGGCGCCTGAGTGGCTCAGTGGGTTAAAGCCTCTGCCTTTCGCTCAGGTCATGATCCCAGGGTCCTGGGATCGAGCCCCGCGTCGGGCTCTCTGCTTGGCAGGGAGCCTGCTTCCTCCTCTCTCTCTCTCTCTGCCTGCCTCTCTCCCTACTTGTGATCTCTATCTGTCAAATAAAATAAATAAAAAGTCTTAAAAAAAAAATGTATTTCATTCTTACTGTTGGAGTGAAGGAAACATTGTCCAGTTAATCATCTCAGTAGGAACACAAGGTATTTACACATGGAAATCCCTCCCATGGAAAATTTAAATATAAACTAAAAGAAAACATGAAAAAAAAATTAAGTTTCCATGAACAGCAGTTGAATTTTCTAAGAAATATTAAGAAAAGATTGAGAAATGGCATGTTTTTTATATCCATGTCCATTTATTGGATGCTTTTATATGATAGGTAAGTGAGGTATTAAGCAATATATAAAAGTTATCTTATGTGACTCACAAGGCTGATTGAAATATTGCTGCCTCTATTTTACAGATGAGAAACACAAGACTCAGATTAAGAAACATTCCTGAAATAACATAGGTATTATAAGTGGCTGTGCCAAGATTTAGATCCAGGTTAGCTTGATTTTGAAGCCTGGATTCTTGCCCACTCTTTTTCCTGAGGAGGTCTGTAAGGAAAGGGTGTGATTCAAATTAAGAGGGATAAACAGCTACTGAGACCCTCCCTCTGACGCTACACTAAAATAAATGTACTGTTCACAATATATTCTTCACGAATTTCTTGTATTTTTATAGCAAGAAGAAATGATTAAGTACTTGTAATGGTTTGCTAAAAGCTATGATTATAGCTAGAAGCTGCCTTTGTTTAATTTGGTGTGATTCTGTTTAAAAATAGGTACTTTCATTGTCTCTTAAAATGAACAAAAGCACCTCCTTAACTATCTCTTAAGTATAAGACAATCATTAAGACTAGACTGACAGTAAAGAGTAAGGGAAAACTCCTCAGATTTCTAGTGCTCAATCTGCAGAATGTTACAGTAACTACTATTTAATTTATATTTGTGTTTAGGTTTTTGAATTTAGTGTCCATTTGGGTGACAATAATAATAATAAATTGTGAATCAATTTTGGGCAAAATTTGCAATAATTAAAATCCTAGAGGAGAGATTGTAGATTTTAACTTCATCTGTGACCCACAAATATCAGAGATTCACGTTTTAGAAGCCTATATGTATGGCTTGATGTCTTCAATTTATTTTACGTTACACAAAATTACACAGAGTGAATTTTTTTTTTTTTACATTGAGTGAAATTAATGCACTCACCTTCATCATATCTGGCACTAAAAATATTTTAACCTTTAGGATATAATTGTTAAATTTCAAAATAATACTTTGAACAGTTTATACTTTAACATGACATCATAAAATTTCTTGATTGAAATAATTTTAAAAATCCCAAAATCTCAAACACAAAATTCTCATTATGATTAAAAAAACTCTCCAGGTTCAGCATCATTAGTCACTAAAGAAATGCAAATTAAAATGGCAATGAGATATGACTGCACAATCCCTAAGATAATAAAAAGGTGACAGACAAAAAAAAAAAAAAAAAAACTCTCCAGGATATGACCCATGTTTCCTCTCAGCCTGATGTTCTTGGTGTCTCTAATCCAGCTATACACATTTATTTAATTACATGAACTGTTTAAGCACTTTCTTGCCTCAAGGTCCTTGTGCATATAATTTCTCTGATTGAAGTATTCTTCACTATTTATGACTATCTAACTCTTACTTAGCTAAAATTTCCAAACTCAGGATAACCAAGTCTCATATAAAATTTAATTTCTGGATGTTTCCTCATCCACATCACAATTATGTACAAATTGAGTGCCTGATAGGAGCCAAATATCTGTCAGTAGGGTGGAGATATCAGCAGTGAAAGCAACTGTGTAAAATCCCTTTTTCAGAGATTCATAGTTACTGTATTCATTCAGAGCAGCAAGCTCTGTGAAAATGAGGTGGTAGGTTGATTTTATTTTCATGGAATTCCCCTAAGAGTTTTGTTTACTAAACATCTCAGTTATAATAGAAGGATTTTATTCAGTGTCACTTACTTTTGTCTAATTTATTGTAATACTAATATCCTTCAAAGTAAAGAACATTACATCTTAGAAGAATGCTTTGATCAATTTTACAATTTCTGAGACCTGGACAAAATGGTGAAACACCTTTCTTTTTTTTCTTAGTCACACCTTCATACTTGTGCAGACTTACTCTATGAACTTTCATTTTGTGAGCTTCTTTTTGCTAGTGTGTTTAATTATTAAAGTAGTTATCTTTACAATTAATCTTATAGTTCACTCTTAAAAACTATTTTTATGATTGCACTTATAAATTGCTGTTAATGGTTACTGTTACAATATTGTTCTCGGTGTCACAGAAGAGTCATTACATTTTACAACCTTTTATTAAAACTACTTGCATATCATCCTTGTGAAGCTCTTGGGATAATTAGTTCTGTAAACTCACTGACAATTTTATCTCTCTTAAATTCTCTCCTTCATGTTCCTTAAGTGCGTATGTGTGGGTTTGGATGGAGATTGGTGGAAGCAGAGATTCAGTTGCTAATTCAGTGTTCTAACATTTGATTATCAAGTTTAGTTTCACATTTCCTCGATCTATCAATTTCATGAAACTACAGATTTTACACTGATCCAATTTAAATTTTTACAATTATTAATCTAAATTAGATAATAATTTTAGTCTATATGCATGTAAATTCTTCACTCTGCTCATAGAGACCTTTATTTGGTGTGTTAACTACATGCTAATTCAGTCCCAAGTGAACATTAATTAATTAAGCCATTCACTTATTCAACAAATATTAATTGAATATCAATTGTGTGCTTGGCCCTAAGGATCCAAATTCATAGGCAGTGCCTTCAAAGAGTTTATGTCTAGTAGAATAATCAAAGAAGTAAACAAATGAAACCTAAAAATGCCTTCATACATGGAAATCCAATATGTTATAAAAATATGGTGATATGACAAAATGAAGCTTTGCCCAGGAGTATTAGAAAGGTTTTCTGTAATAGGGAACTATTGAGTTGACTTTTGAAGAGTGAATAAGAGTTGACCATATGAAGACATTAAGAAGTGTTTTAGGCAGAAGGGAGAGCATGATCAAAGAAGATATGCCCACATAGTCTACTTAACATAAAATGTATATTGTAACTAGATTAGAGGGTGTGTGTAGTTGTTTTGCTAATGGGGGGCTGAAAAGGAAAGATGGATAAAAATTACGGACTTGCTAAACTACCATAAAGAATTTGGACTTAATATCATTGTGATAAAATTCCACAGATATATACTTTAATTCTGAGATTTACTCCCTATTCTCTCTAAAACCAGGAGTCATTGCGCTCAGGAACACTAACAATTTCCTGTCACAAAAAAAGCAACGAATAGCTATTTCCCATACCACTGTGTGCTATTTCATTTTTTACAATGAAAAATGCCCTAGCCCCTGCCCTAGTTAATCCTTTTATTAGACTCTGGTTTACATCCTTTCATAATTCCTCAGCCATTTGCTTCCCTAATTTTCCCTTCCTTCTATATCTCTATCCCTTTCCAACTACTGGGTCATTCCCATCTCGTCAAATTCACTTATTAAGATAAGCAAACAAACAAGTAAATAAATGTTAGAGAGCAATCACCCCTGACAAAGAGGTCTGGGAAAGAAATGTGGAAGGACTTACTGGAATGTGTGCATGTGAAAATGATTATGTGACATTTTCTGTTTGATGGCATGACAAAGACATAAAAAAATTCATAAAAAACCTCAAAAGGCAGAAATTGTATGATCCAGATAATAAAACTGTAGAAATTATAGCAAAAATTAAAGTATAACTAAGATAATAATAAAACCTCATCTGAGCTGAACTGAGCCAAAAATCTGATTTTTCTTAGAACACTTGAAAATGTTCGGCATTACATATCAAACCATAGGGTGGTGCCTAAACTGCACTTTGACTAAAATTCAAAGGTGTAATTATTAAATAAGAAAAAGTACAGTTGGAACTCACTTTCTTGAAAATTAAGAAAAGCAAGAGAGGTAAATTAACTGAAGATTAAGTACTATGTTAATGTATTCAAAAACCATAAAATAACAGTAAAAACATAACCAAAAAAATGAAAAAAAGGTAAAATTGCTTTAAAGTAAAAATGTTTTCAAGAAAGGTAAGGGAGAAAAAATTGCCTCAATTCTCTAGAGTCCCTGGCTGGGTCTGAACATTAAACTCTCAAAGATTTAACTGGAGGAAAGCATATAAGTTTTATTGAATTTTATATGTACATGGGAACCTTCACAAGAGAGTGAAGACCCAAAGAAGTGGGCAGGACAGGAAGCTTTTATTCCTTTTAAACAAAGAAAAAATAATATTATGAAGAATCGACAAGACAAAGGGGTTGGGACTAGGGTTAGTAAGTGATGAGGAATTAACCACTTTGAGAACATAAGGGTTTGTTTAATAAACTTTGTATAGGTTTGTTATCCCCCAGTTCCCCATCTCTGATGATAAAAATGTCTTCCTGCCTCTTGGTACAGGAGGGCACCTTTCACAGGGGAATTTTATGACCTGTTTGAGGGAAGAAGTATGAGGTAGGTGAAGTCAGAGCAACCTCTCTGCTTCTGCTCTTTTCTCAGACTCCTTCAGCTTATGATATTAAATATATTAAGGTGTCATTTTTAGAGGTAGCATTCCCTAAACCCCACCAGAAACATTTAGTCAAACAGGACAGTGTCTGTATCTGTGCTATATGAATAAACAAACCAACTACAAAGACAACAAAAACAAAGTGTTATTCTGAATTTGAAAGGACACAAAGTCAAAATATAGAAAAAATATAATAGAAGACAATCTTGGGTACAAATCTCTGTTAATATATATGAAATGAAATTCCCTTGTATGCTTCTGGGGTGATAAAGATTACTAAACCCGGTGAAGAAGCAGTATAAATTTAAATACCAAAACCCCTGAAATGTCTATGTCTACATTTTTCAAAAAGTTGTATCTAAAAACAGCAGTGGTTTTTGGTTTTTAAAGAGACTGGTTCTAAAAGTTCTCTCTGTGATTCTCCTAAACTTTCAGTTGTGATAAAAAATGCAAAGCTGGTTTGAGCTCAAGTGTGAAGAAAGAGCAGATGGTTTTCCTCCCTTAGGAAAGGGAACCAGAGTCCAAGAATGGAATTGTGAGTATTCAATATGTTTCACAGACTAGGAGAATTTCATAATAGCCAAAAGGCCCAGCTCAGAAGAACATTTTAATATCAGACTCATCTCCCTTATTAAAATTAAGAGTTTGAATTAATAGTGGTTAAATAGCTCCATTTCTGTCATGGATTCAGAGGAAAGAAGTAAAAGATGGGGAACTAACATTGTCAAATTTTTGAAATTTAAAAATTAGAACAAGATCCTTGATACTCCTATAATATTTTTAGCTTTGACTGAGAGAACAATTCAAAGTAGAGGAAACAAAGAGAAACATAATTTTCCCAATTAAAAAATGCATGTAAAAAGTAAGCTTTATAATGAAATTTATGATGGTAGTTATTAACATATGTATATATACAGTACTATGTTAAAAAACACAAGTTTACCCTTTTACCACTTTTTAAGTGTACTGTATTGTTAACTGTATGCTCATTGTTGTATAACATATCTCTGAAACCCTTTTATTTTGCATGAATAAAACTATATATACTCTGTGAATAATGTTGCCTCTTTCTCCCTCCACCCAATCCCTGGCAACTACCATTCTATTTTCTATTTCTATGAGCTTGATTACTTTATTCACCTCATGTAAATGGAATCATGAAATGTTGGTATTTTCATGATTTGCTTATTTCTCTTCACATAATGTCAAATTTTATCCGTGTTGTATTATTACCAGGATTTCCTTCTTCTTTAAAGCTGAATAATACTCCACTGTATGTATTCTTGTATGTACCACATTTTCTTTTTTCTTTTTTTTTAAACTAAAGTATAATTAAAACACAGTTTAGTTTCATGTGTAAAATATGATTCAACAATACCATACATTACTCAGTACTTACCAGGATCTATAAAGTCACCATCTGTTACCAAACAATGTTATTACCATCTTCTTGATTATATTCCCTATGCTCTACTTCTCGCCACAATTACTTTATCCCTTTATCTGTCACTGGACATTTTAGCTTGCTTCCATTTCTTGGCTTTTGTGGATAATGCTGCAATAAACATAGATGTGCACATAGCTCTTTGAAAAGGATCCTGTTCTCTATTCTTTTTGCTATATACCCAGAAGTAGGATTGCTGGATCATATATTAGTCCTACTTTTTTTCATTTTTTTAAAAACACTATTTCTTTACTTTTTAGTGCAGTTTCCCTACGGTTTTCCATAATGGTGGGTCACCATTTTCAGTCTCACAGCAGTGCACAAGAGTTCCAATTTGTCTTCATCCTTGTCACATTTATTATTTTTAAAATTAAAAAAACTATAGTAGCTATTTTAATGGATGTGAGGTGGTATCTTATGGTGGCTTCAATTTACATTTCTTTGATGATTCTCTGATGATATGAAAAGATGTTGAGCATCTTTTCATGTGCTTGTTGGACATTTGTATGTCTTTTTTTTTTTTTTAAATACCTATTCTTTTTCCATGCCCAGTGTGGAGCCCAGTGTGGGACTTGAACTCATGACCCTGATATCAAGACCTGAATTGAGATAAAGAGTCAGATGCCTAATCATTTGAGTCACTCAGGCACCCCTAGAAATACCTCTTTATTCTTAATTGGGTTATTTATTTATTTTTTTTTTTACTATTGAGCTGCAGGAATTCTTTATGTATTCTAGATATTAACCTCTTACTCAATATATGGTTTGCAAATACTTTCTCTCGTTCTACAGGTTGCCTTTTTACTCTGTTCGTTTTCTTTTCTGCACAGAAATGTTTAAGGTTGATACAGATACACTTGTCTATTTTTGTTCTTGTTGCCTGTGCTTGTGATGTCATATCCAAGAAATTATTGCCCATTCTGATATCATGAAGATATCCCCGTATGTATTCGTCTGGGATTTTTATAGTTTCTGGACTTATAATTAGGTCTTTAATCAATTTTGATTTAATTTTTATATATGGGGTAAGATAAGGATCCATCCTCATTCTTTTCCATGTGGATATCAAGTTTTCCAAACACTGTTCATTGAAGATACCATCCATTATCTATTTCATGGTCTTGGCACCCCTGTAGATCATTTGACCATCTATGAAGGTTTATTTTGTGCTTTTTATTCTGTTTCATTAGCCTATGTATCTGTCTTTATGCCACTACCATATGGTTTTGCTTACTATAGTCTGAGAATGTGTTCCAAACTCACGAAGTGTGAAGCCTAAGTTTTGTTCTTCCTTCATAGGGTTGTTTTTGGCTATTTGAGGTCCATTTTGAGTCACTGTAGTTATCCCTTGAGCTTCTCGAATTCAGATATCCATTTTCTTCCTCAGATTTGGGATGTTTGGGGTCATAATTTCTTAAAACAAGCAATCTGTCCTTTTCCTTTTCTCTTCTCTCTTGTGTGACTCTTATAATGCATACGTTAGTCCATTTTATGATACCACGTTAGTCCCATGGGCTTTTTTCACTTAGATGTCCTATCTTTGACTTCTGATTCTTCTACTTGATTATGTTTGCTGCTAAACTTCTCTAGTGAAGATTTCAACTAGTTGTTGCACTCTTCAGCTCTAGAATTTCTTGATTTCTCTTTTTTTTATGTTTTCTATCTTTGTTGATAATTCTTGTTTTGTTTGTCCATTGTTTTCTTGATTTTGTTTAGTTGTCTATATTCTCTTGTACAGTTTGTAGCTTTTTTAAGTTAGGTAATTCACAGGTCTCTGTTTTGGAGAGTTGATTTTTTGTTTATCTTTTGATTGACTATGTGTCCATGTTTCTTTATATGCCTTTCAAATTTTTGCTAAGTTTTATGTATTTGAAAAAATAGCCACCATTCCAGTAATTATAGGCTGACTTTGTTCATGGCAATAATTTCACCAGTCAGCCTACATACTGATTCTGGGGCCTTTGAAACATCCTTGGGGGGGATGAAAATTTTCTGGGTTTGTGTGTTTAATTTCCCAATTAAAGAGGTTTGCTGATTTCTTCTTCAGAAGTTCATAATCTCTTGCTCCCTCTGGTGTCTGTCTGTAGTGCAACAGGTCTTATAGTACTACAGCTAAACCTTTTTGCCTTTTTTTTTTAACCCCCCTGCTTTGGCCCAGGCTTCTGTTAGCACCAAAAGTCAAGTGAGATAAAAATCAGTCCCTTGGGCAGCCCAGTGAAAAACTAGAATCTCAGATGCATACTCTACTCTTTTCACTCCTTCCCAAGGGAGAAGCCTTGAGCATTGGTTTTTCTCCAAAGGCACTGAGCTGTGTCAGCTTAGGGATGGAGTGGTCACGGTGAAATGGCTCTTCTTACCTGTTTCATCGTGTCTGTTCTTGGCTTTGCACACAGCTGTCATGCTGTGTCTTCTTACATGGTTTCTTCAGTTCTCATCAAGATATTTTGATCCATCCAGGCACACATCATTATGTGTTTTCCTTTGTTGTACTTTGCCAATATTGTGATTTTTACAAATTGAAGGTTTGTGACAACCCTGCATTGAGCAAGTATTTTGGTGCATTTTTCCAACAGGCCTTTGTTTATTTTATAGCTCGGTCACATTGTGGTAATTCTTGCAACATTGCAAACTTTTTCATCATTGCTATATTCGTTATGGTAGTCTGTGTGACCAGCGATCTTTGGTTTTACAATTGTAATTGTAAGTAATTACAATTACTATATGTAATTGTAACCATGCCCAAAGAAGACAGCCAACTTAACAGATAAATGCATGTGTTCTGACTGCAAATATGGTGGCAATAGTAAGAGAGATAGCGTTATAAGTGGAGCCTGAAGATGTGACTGAATTGCTGCATTCTCATGATAAAATTTTAATGGATGAGGAGATGATTCTTATGGATGAGCAAAGAAAGTGGTTTCTTGAGATGGAATCTACTCCTGGTGAAGATGCTATGAAATTGTTGAAATGACAACAAAGGATTTAGGATAGTACATAAACTTAGTTCATAAAGCAATGGCAGAGTTTTGAGAGGACTGACTCCAATTGTCCAATTATCCACTTGTGGATAAAATGCTATCAAACATCATCACACGCAACAGAGAAGTCATTCATGAAAGGAATACTCAACCAATGTGGTAAACTTCACTGTCGTCTTACTTTAAGACATGGCCACAGCCACCCCAACCTTCAACAACCATCCCTCTGACCAGTCAGCAGCCATCGACATCAAGGCAAAACCCTCCACCAGCAAAAGAAGTAGATTTGCTGAAAGCTCAGATAATGGTTGATTTTTTAGCAAGAAACTATTTTTTAATGAATGTACATAGTTTTTTTAGACTTAACACTACTGCACACTTAATAGACTATAGTATATGTAAACCTAACTTTTATATGCACTGAGAAACACAAGAAATTTATTTGACTTGCTTTATTATGTTATTTGCTTTATGTACTGGAACTGAACCCACAATTTCTCTGAGGTATGCCCATATATTGTTAAGTTGGTGTCTCTGTGGGGTAATGAGGCCTGAGACTTCCCATTCTACCACATTTCTGACCCATACATACTTCCCTAGCAACATATATACTGATAGAGAAAAATTATGTAATCTTTTAGTGTTTAATCTAGGGAAAATAAATATCTATACATTAAAAAAAACATAAATTAGTTAATCCTAAATTTGAACATTTTAAGTCTGTAAACGTGGTTCTGCCAAGATACCAGAGGTGTGCTTTGGCTTAGCAGAGCAGAGGTAATTATCAGTGAAGTTTATTCCTCCCAAAGTTCCTGCACATCTCTTTTTATATTTAGAAAATGTGAATGTCAGAATAACCAAAAGACAAAAACGTTGGTTTGCCCTTAGAAAATAATGATAAAGACTTGTGAGATTAATTGGGCATAGTTTTAGAACTCCACGAAATTTGGGAATCCACGTTTAGCACTAAAATTACCTTCTCAGATTTGTGAGTATGGCCATTCAGCTGAATTTTTAGAGTTTCATATTTGTTAACCTTTTGATTAAAATACATACTAATCATACACCCGGATGCAAAGATACTTTTAGATAATACTTCAATCAAATCTACAAGGTATGATATTCTCTCACACACAAAAATTCTTTTTAGTAACATGAGTAGAGCTGACTATGAAACTAATTCTTTTTTTATAATTAATATATCAGACCTCATATATCAGATTCTATTAAAAATTATCATGAAAAAACTGGATACCTGTTGCTACAGTGGGGGGAACTGGAGTTTGGGAGTCGCATTAGCCTAGGTTTAGATCCTGGATATATCCTTCTCTCACTGTGGAACTTTAGTGAGCCAATGTAACTCTTTTTAGCCTCAGTTTCTTCGTATGCCAAAAGGAACAAGGTTTGCATCACGTTATTATGAGAAGTAAAATCAGATAAAATGGCCATGGCCTTTGTAAAATAGGTAGTAGAATGCTCTACATTTAATAAATATTAGCTATTATAATGACAAAAATATTTCCATGACTTATCATTTGAATGTAATTTCTTCCATGGAATGTTCTTCAGGGCCTATGGAATGTGACACAGAATAATGATAAAGATTCATTAAAGCACACAAACTAGAATGGAGACTTCTTAAAAAAAAAGAAAAGCAAACATTGTCTGAATGTTGTTTAAACAGTTTTTTCACTTTTTAAAAAATTTATGAAGATGCTATTAAGAGAATACTCTTATTTGAAATTAGCAAAAATTTATAAAGAAAGCCTTTCATTTCCAAGCATCATATTATCTTAGTTAGTTAAGGAATTCTTTTTTATATTGGATTCCCCCAGAACATTCAGGCTAGTACAAGTATTTTTTGGTATCCACAAATTCTTATTTTTAATCGTATACTCTTATACTAAAGTGGGTATTAGTAAAAACATAGTGTAATTTATAAATCTATCACCTATATTGATAATTGCCATAAGGAACTTTCAGTATCAGTGTTTATACTTAAGATTTTAAATATTGTTAGTACAGAAAAGTATTACTTTATGACAAACTAGTAAAAACACACAGAAGCTGCTTTTTGTAGAACAATCCACTCAAGCTAATTGAAGGATAAATAATATCCTGGAACACTATAAAGACTCTAAACACCAAAGATTGCACTATAGATCAAACAAAAGAAAATGGTGGGAGAATTGAACCATAAGCTGGTGGCCAGTAATTGTACTGGAATTCCGAATGCAATAGAACATGAATGTCGGCTGTCAAGACTCTGTGTGTGTTCCTATATTTATTCATAAAATATTAGGTAGAATTTGCCTTTCAGCAAAATAATAAACTTACTCTTAGTAATTTGAGTTTAAGTGTTGATAGTTTAATTTGCAGGGTTTTTTAGTTGTATGAACGTTATACAGATTATAAAGAGAAGGAGTTTACAGTCTTATATTCAAGCAACATTAAAATAAAAATGATTCAAGGCAATAATTTTTTTTACTCCTCCTTGAAAATGTATTGAACATATGCAAGTCTGAGAAACACTGATGGAGTACATGGTGATACCAAGGTTCTGATTCAGTTTCTGAGGAGCTCACAGGCTTTTCGCTTCCAACGACACAGACTATATCTCAAATCTTTCTAGGGGTATAACATGAGAAAGAAGCTATTGAGAGGAGAGGTTGTTGACTCATGATATATATGTCTTGAAGCAATAAGCACTATTGGAAAGCAGATATTATTATCACTTTCCTCATGTAGAATAGAGGCTGAGAATCATTTATGATGGGCATTACATAGACAATAAGCAGGTGGAGAATGAAAAACAAGTTTATCTGATTCCAAAATCTCTCTAAGATATATACTGAAAACTAAAAATAAATAGTAAAATATTCTCCATCATAACTGACGTTTCTTATTCAAGATTTCTTTTTAGTGAACAAAATAATTTTTCCCTCAGGGGAGAAAAAGAGGCTAACCTGTGTTAACATTGAGATACAACATTACTATCAAAAGAGAATTTTTAAATTCCACAAGGAATGATGTGGAAAATGTCAGCTCATTCTGTCCATACTAGCAAAGCATATTTACTGTGAGTTTTTACTTGTACATTGAAATCATGGACTCTACTTGGGCTAGAAAATATATGAATCCATCTTCTAGCTTTATGATCCCATCATGTACTTAAGGCCACAATCTAAAGAAAGGCACACTTTCAATATTTAGAATGCATTCTCCTTTCTACTGCAGTAAAGTTTCCTATGTACCAAGCCAGCCAGTTTCTGAGCAAGGCATAAGATTTGCTTCACTCTCTGGCTCCCCTCTCCCTTCCCCGCATTGTTTCCTAACACTTCCCCGGGGGGGCCATATGGACTGGCCATGCCCTCCTTGTTATTATTCCCTCAAGACAGCAGGCACTTTCATGTTGCCACTTCACGGTGCAGTCTGTTTCTTTGGCCAGGACTCTATTCTCCACTCACTTTATTCTTGGTGAAGTCTTACTCTTTCTTCAAGACTCTGCTCAATTTTAAATTCATCTGGAAGCTGAGTAGACTAATCCCATTCTTTATGTATTCACGAGAATAGCTCACAACTTTTGCTCATGCTTCAACTCACATCCAGCATTATGTTCTATTAGCAGTTACTGCAGTGACTTTTAAAATCATAATTTCTATGCTAAGTGTTTATCTGTGGCAAGAAACATGTCTTTCTCTCCTTAACGTCATTAGCACCCAGTTCGATCATCACACAATAGGTCCTAAAGAAGTCATTACGAACGGGTTGACATGGTTTTGCATAAAGCAAGTATAATTAAGTTATCAATTCAGAAGATGAATCACAGTTTTCTTGTTTTCAAGAGAGGAGACAAAGCTTCATTCAAAAACATCAATTCGGGATAAGGGTAAAAGACAGTCAACAACAACAAAAAAAAATATCAATTCGGGGATGCGAATTGGTTGGTTAAGTGTCCAACTCTTGGTTTGGGCTCAGGTCTTGGTTTGGGCTCAGGTCTTGATCTCATGATCCTGGAATGGAGCCCTGTATGCAGCTCCAAGTTCAACAGAGAGTTCTCTCTCTGTCCAGATTCTCTCTCCCTCTTTACTCTCCCTCTGTCCCTCGTGCCCCCATGTATGCTCGTTCTCTCTCACTCTCTAACATAAATAAATAAAATCTTTAAAGATCTGTATCAGTTCATAGATGGAGCACTTGCCAAAGAAATGGAATTGGATCTTAAAATGAGGAAAGCAAAAGTTAATATAGAAAGCAAGGAGTTTTAATTTGAATTAAATTTAATTTGAATCTTGTCAGTGTCATGCTAAATAATTGATATGGATGCTTACATTTGAACCATTTGCTTTTAAAATATTTTGTTTTTATCATGAAATTGACCATGTATTTTAGAAAACATTTATAAATCAGACAATTATTAAGAGAACATCAAATAACACACTACATAGACTAATGTTAACTTTGGGGTAAATTTCTTTTCTCATGTGCAGAAATGTCAAGATATCATTTAAAAAAATACGTTACTTAAGCATTTACTAGCCACCCAGTATATTCTATGCTAAACCCTGAGAAACTCAATGGTGAACAGTATCAGACAAAATCTTTGTCTTGGTTAAACTAAATTAATTTTAGATATTTAGATCTAAAAAATACATGTATAATTACTAATAACATAATGTTATAAAGAAGATACATAGCATCATGACAGCATATGTCTTGGGCTCATGACCCAGATGAGGTTCAGGGAAATTTTTACTGAGGCAACAACTTATGACTTGAGATATGAATATTGAAATTCGATGATTTTAATGATTTATAATACTGAAAATGTTATGTCAAATAAAATAAATATCTGATTCTATCACTTTCCCTGGATAAACAAAATCTTCCAATGAGTTTTGATTTTATCACGACAGAAATGGGAAACCACTGAGGGCTTTGTACATAGAATTCAACAGATATGGTCTAGGTTTTTTGATTTTTGCTAAAAATTAGCCACAAAACCTTATTTGCAAAGCAACCTACACTTCAGTCATATGAATAAGGGGAAAAACATGTTTCAGAGGCCAAATGGATAATATGTGGAAGAGGCAGAAAGATTCACATTCTCACTTACTTTTGTGAGAATTGTCACTCCTTTCATTTCAAAGAATGTTTATTTTGCAGCCAGCCAAACACAGGTATGCACTATTTTTATGAGAGTCTCTTCAAACATAAACACAAACATAAAAATAATTGGTAAATTTTCTGTTTATGGAAGAATTTACCACTGACTTTTCTTATTATGAAGAGTTCCTGTCATGCATTCTATGTGTGGTTTATAGATGTGTGTTCATATTCAACTTCTTTTTCAGAAATACATTTTCTTGAAAAAGCATAGTCTTTTTCTATAGTCTAGACCATATCTGTTGAATCTAGAAAGTCTGAAATTCAACTTAGACTTCTCGATTCTGATAAATAACTAGAAAGAAAAAGAAAATGTAAAAATCTTTTTTATTCTGTATTCCAATAGTATAGTAATGTATTATAGTGTCTTGTTTGGATATGAAAACAAAACAAAACAATAAGGTGATTCATGAAAACAGAGAGTGATTTTGTAAATTATAAAAATATATATTTATCATTGTCTCAAGTACATTTCTGCAGTGATCATCGTATGTCTCCAACCCAATGCAAAGAGCGATCTCTTGGCATGTTGTGTCATTCTCATATGAGAAGGACATAGTCAAGTTTAGTACTAGTGGGCTTCAAACCGTAAACCCTAATGAATGCTATGAAGTCTGAAATTCTTATTAGATATATTTCTGCATGGTAAGGCCACCATTTTAACAGTAGACAGACATAGTCTTGCATCTTATTTTGCTACCTATTTATTGTGTAAAATTCAGGCAATTATTTAACCTCTCTTATCTGCAAAATGAGAATAGTAACATGTATCTGACAGCACCATGGTTGGGGAAGATAACATTGTTGCATGTGCTTGCATGTGCTTGGCATAACAAGGCTTGGAGGGACTGCGTTTTAGTAAGGAAACAGATTATGAATCAGGATACAATGAAGTTTGTCTAAACTTACATGAGTTATGTATAGACTTATATAGCTCTTATGGGTGTGTGTTAAACATCTACATACATGCATATATGTTCAGTATATATTACAAATCTATGTATTATATATACATGTTCAATGCTAGATTGCCATAGTAATGACACTCTGAAATCACAGATTTACTCGGAAGAACTGTTATGTCGAAAGGTATTTAGGCATTACTGTCACAGATGCTTCAACAGATGGACAATAGTATCTGTAGAGCATGTATCATACCAAATTGTGAAATGGTGTAGAGAAGCAAATCCTGATGGACTGACAGGAAAGTGTAGATGAAATGCAAGATGTTTGTGTTTCTATTTTTAGGTTTAGAAAATGTATGGCTCTTCTCACTGTGTATTTCCTTCCATTCCTTCATGTTTCTTCTTTCTATTCATTCAGATTCTTACTGTCATCTCGTTTCACCTGAATCCTTTGCTATGGTTAAAATTACTTTCCTCAGTATAGAAACCTAACTTGATATTCCTCAATAACTGTCTGAAGCATCTGTCAATCTCTGTCCACTAGTACAGCTTAGAGGTGAGCACAGGTAGGAACTGTTCACAAGAAGGCTCCATGTTCTCTTCACATACACTGACACACAGACCCTCACCCAGACACATGTCATATTTATAAAAGAAATATTTATTTTTGAGTTGTCCTTTTTTGCTTCTCTGTATTTCTGACACTGAGCATGACTGAGGTATTTTAAATAAACCTCTTTCGGTCGGTGTAATCTAAAGTATGTAATTTAGGGTACAAACTCAACTGGTAGGAATGTGATAAATCAGAGTCAGAAAATGTGTTGAATAAAACAGTAAGGATGAGAAAAGTGTCTATGGATGAAACACCATGAGTGCAGGCTTATAAGTTCTTATGTATAATGAGGATTCACATCATTCCATTCTCTCTTGTTACTGTAAAATATGCTCATTTTAAAGTTTATAATTAAAGGACAGCAGATGGTGAAGGCAAGGATAAAAGGAATAGGTCACTCAAATGACTGAGTATCCTTCTCTCAAAATTCCAGTAAAAATATTTATTCCTGTGTTATTTCACAAGATGCTCCCCAGAATAAAATATGTGAAACAATTAAACACTTTGTACTGATTCAGAAATATTTCATGCTATTTGTATCAAATCTGAATTATCTCTGTTTCCTATCTTATATAAGAATATTATTTAGGGTATCCTTTTTATTAGTAATTAATATTCTAACAATTAAAATTTTTACTATTATTATGAATTTTATATTTATCTATTTTTCTACCTTTACATTAATCATACTTAGAAAACTATAAGTATTAATTTTAAAATTAATATTAAAACATATTATAAATATCTTATTACAAAAACTTTATCATATAAACAAAAAGAGAAGAAATTTTTTGCTAACATCTCCTGCAAGTGATTCATCAAGCAGTTCTTATATTGATTTTACCGAGAGAATTGAAACTATGTTTTCTGATTACAATACTCGCTTGACTTCAAAATAATCTAAGAATACCAATATCTTGTACTCTGTTTTTAGTATGTTTATATCAACAGCAATGGATAATTATTTAGAGCAAAAAAAAAATATATCAATTTGAACCTCAGTATAGCATTAAAAAAGAGAGAATATCTTTCTTCAGAATTTAATTACCAGCATAGCTAAATCTTTTCTTACAGTGATGACAAAAGTGTTTTTATGATACAGTGGCAGTTGGTTCTCTTTTTTTCTCTCTTTTCTTTCTTTGTGTGTGAATTATATACTGCTGCTCCTTAAAACTTGCAACTCATAATATGACCCCTTAAGTGACTATAATCGCTATGGACTCTATGACTTAAGTTAAAATTTAACATAACAAAATATTGAGGACCTGAACAACTTGCATTTGATTATATTGATGACTTTGTTAGTGAGGAATTACACAATCAATAATTTTCTTAACATTTCACCTGACTATGAATTTTATCAACAGCGGAACTTGCAAATTCGAAATAAAATACTACCAAAATTCAAAATAAGTACTGCCAAAAACAAACTCTAGTGGAATTTGGTTGCAAAATATTACTATATAATATAGAGAAACTATATTTATGTCTCTCAGAATAATTATTTTATCTTGTTCCTGTAGGTAATTCAGATTGATTACAGAGTCTCCTGAATTTTGAATAAATGTATAGACTTGAGGAAAATTGAAATACAACACAAGGACACCCCACATGGATAGAAAAAGAGGTGCCTAGATATTGGTTGAAATAATCAAAGGTAAGTACCTTGTATTCAGGGGAAAAAATAGCAAACCTTGGACGTTTGATAAAATTCCATTGTTTTAAGTGAAATTCAAAGCAGAGCCTTTGGCTTGTATAAAGAAAATAGAACCTGAAATGAATCTTCATTTAATACTAATGACAGGAAAGAACAATATATTTGGCAACCACAGTTTAAAAGTTGGTGAAGTGTGGTGTCTGTAAACCTTCTCTTACACCCCCTTGTTTGACATTCACATACTGTTTAATTTGGGAATGTTGCAATAAAATGTATGCAACTCTGTATTGGGAACCATGAGACCATGTTACTTAATATGGAAAACCCAAAAGACTCCACCCCCAAACTACTAGAACTCATATAGCAATTCAGTAATGTGGCAGGATACAAAGTCAATGTACAGAAATCAGTGGCTTTCTTATACATTAACAATGAAAATACAGAAAGGGAAATTAGAGAATCGATTCCATTTACTATAGCACCAAGAACGATAAGATACCTGGGAATAAACCTAACCAAAGAGGTGAAGGATCTGTACTAGAGGAACTACAGAACACTCATGAAAGAAATTGAAGAAGACACAAAAAGATGGAAGACCATTCTATGTTCTTGGATCAGAAGAATAAAATTGTTAAAATGTCTATAATGCCTAGAGCAATCTATACTTTTAATGCCATTCCGATCAAAATTCCACTGGTATTTTTCAAAGAGCTGGAGCAAATAATCCTAAAATTTATATGGAATCAGAAGAGACCCCAATTTGCTAAGGAAATGTTGAAAAAGAAAATCAAAACTGGCGGCATCATATTACCTGATTTCAAGCTTTACTACAAAGCTGTGATCACCAAGACAGCGTGGTACTGGCATAAAAACAGACACATAGACCAGTGGAACAAAGTGGAGAGCCCAGATATGGACCCTCAACTGTATGGTCAAATAATCTTCGACAAAGCAGGGAAAAATATACAATGGAAAAAAAAAAAACAGTCTCTTCAATAAATGGTGCTGGGAAAACTGGACAGCTATATGTAGAAGAATGAAACTCGACCATTCTCTTACACCGTACACAAAGTTAAACTCGAAATGCATAGAAGACCTCAACATGAGACAGGAATCCATCAGAATCCTAGAGGAGAACATAGGTAGTAACCTCTTCGATATCAGCCACAGCAACTTCTTTCAAGATATGTCTCCAAAGGCAAAAGAAACAAAAGCGAAAATGAACTTTTGGGACATCATCAAGATGAAAAGCTTCTACACAGCAAAGGAAACAGTCAACAAAACAAAGAGGGAACCATGAGACCCAGCTTTGCCAAAATAGTTAATCATTTAACTTTTTCAGTCTGAGTATTTTTAGCTGAAAGTTGAAATTATAGAACTTGAGTTATTTTTCTGGCGATTATCAAATGTAATGTAGTTAAGAGCACAGATTTAAGACCAGATTGCCTGGATTCAAATCTAAACTCTGTTACTTACGAGCTATATGACTATGGAAGAGTGTTCTAACATCTCTATGTGCTATTCCTCATTTGTAAATGAATTGTTATGAGAACAAAATGGTCTAATATTTGCAAAGCACTTAGGATCGTGTCTGACACACAATAAGCATGACATAAATGTTTGGAATAAAATAATTATCATTTTTATGATATAATATGTAACATATCATATATGATATAATTATATAATTATAAATTACATTAATAATTATGCCATATCATGAAATTTTACATATTACATGCTATAATTAATGTAATTTAAATAATTAATATAGTATAATTGTATGGTATATGATTTGTGTAATTATTATATATTAATAATTACTGACCTCATTATTATATAATAATATTTTGGCTTCCAATTTAGAACTTTTCCCTGAGAGACAGACCACTTTTATAGGGAAAACAAGACTAGATTTCTGGGGTGCCGGGTGGTTTAGTCGTTGAACATCTGCCTTTGGCTCAGGTTGTGATCCCAGGGTCTTGGGATCAAGCCCCACATGGGGCTCCCTGCTCAGCAGGAATCCTGCTTCTCTCTCTTCCACTCCCCCTGCTTGTGTTCCCTCTCTCACTGTCTCTGTCAAATAAATAAATAAAGCCTTAAAAAAAAAAAAAAGACTAGATTTCTGAGGCTTCAAGTCCAAGACCATACTTAGGACTGTGATATATTCTCCAAAATGATTGCCAGCATAGGAACATACTTGGTGCAGAGTTCACTTAGCCATTATGGTGATACCTGACTTGCTTTCTAGAATTGGAACTTCAGTCATTGGTACACATTAGAGATGTGGAAAGCACAAAGAGCGAGCCACACTTTGAAAGAACTAGGTAAAAGCTGAGATTCAATAGTAACACTCTGACTCTACAGCCTGAATCATGTCTGTCTAGCCTTTTCAACGATTTATTATGGATTATGAACTTTAAACATGTGTTATAAAAGACATTATAATGCACTGAATCCCCATATACCCATCATGCTGCCTCAAAAGCTGTCAGTTCATATCCAACTTTGTTTCATTTTCTTCATCTACTTCCCCTTGTCTTAGAGTATTTTCAAGCAAATTCCTACATTTTATATTATCCATTGATAAAAGAATTAAAAAAACACATACTTAAAGTAACATACCTATATAGGTCATACGAATTTATTAATAAAATCCTTTATCTAGTTTATATTTAAATTCCCAAGTGTCTTATAAATGTCATAATGACAGATTTTAGTTTTCTCTATTTAAAACTACTGATTAGACTTTTAAAATCTTTTTTAAGTTAGAGTTTCCTAAACCCTCTTTTTTTCCTCCATCCTATAGCTTCCCATAGACTGGATTTTGGTGCAGAGTAGTTGACTATGTTACTCTCTCCTCTGATTTCCTAAAAACTGGTCATTAGATCCAAATTAGTGTTTTGTTTTATTTTTTTGGAACTTTTTGGGCAATTGTTTCTTAAAAAGCTTTTCTTCCATCAGGAAATAGTAATGTCTGAAATGGTGATATATCCATTATATTATTTCTTCTTCACTTTTTCTTGAAATAAATCTTTAATGATAAACTTCCCTTCATCTACTATTTGGCTATTTAGGGATTCAGTTTGTGTAAAAAGATAAGATAAATGTTTGATTTTTTTCTTTAGTTTTCAAATAAGAAGTTGATTCCCATGTCTCCTCCAATAAAGACAAATTAATTTTATTATTTCTGTTTCAACATGAATTAATACAGTTAACCATTTCTAGTTTGTATTTAACACACTTTAATATTATATTTTAAATATTTTCAATGTTACATAATAAAACTGTATAAACCTAAAGTTGAAAAACTGTATAGTGTACAGCCATGTAACTATCAACTAATTTCACAATTAACATTTTATTATATTTTTCATACACCATATATTCATATATCTTATATTATTACATATATCTATCCATGTTTCTATACTGTCAGTCAAGGCTGAGTTTTTACTTTATTATACAACTTTACAGTTATCATTAAAAATATGTTATGAGAGGGGGCGCCTGGGTGGCTCAGTGGGTTAAAGCCTCTGCCTTCGGCTCAAGTCATGATCCCAGGGTCCTGGGATCGAGCCCCACATTGGGCTCTCTGCTCAGCAGGGAGCCTGCTTCCTCCTCTCTCTCTGCCTGCCTCTCTGCCTACTTGTGATCTCTGTCTGTCAAATAAATAAATAAAATCTTTAAAAAATATGTGTTATGAGATACACAGGATACTTTGTACCCTTAACCTCATAAATTTGGCATTCAAGTTGGTCCCTAAAGAATTATGTAATATGGATGGTGGATGGATGTATGGATGGATGGATGGATGGATGGATGGATGGATGGATGGTTGGGCGGATGGTTGGGTGGATGGTTGGATGGTTGGTTGGGTAAATGGATAAATGGTTGGACAGACAGAAGAATGGGTGAATGAATAGTTGTTTGTTTGGATGGGTGGGTGAATGGATGCCACAAAATGTACCTTTTGCAAGGACAGAATGCAACTGAGAGGATTGGAATTAATGGAAAGCTCTTCTCTCTCTTCTTACCCATTTCCTTGCATCTTGTGAATTTCTTTCTTTGCCAGTTTGTTGCAATTCTAAAATGGAAAAAAAAAAGGACTGTGTTTTTCAATACTTCAAAATGCTATACATAGACCAATTATGATAATACAAGATAATTATGTTCATGATTATCATTGATAAGATTGAGCAATTAACGCACTTAGTCCTCACAAATATCCCCCAAATTGTACGGGCGGAAATCAAAACACAAAGACATTAAGTAATTTGCGTATCTCACGTAAGAAATGTGTATATTCTCCTCTTCTGATAATCCACCTTTGGTCTCATCATGAAAATCTTAGAAATTACTGTGCCTCGGGAATTAAAGTCCCTAGGTGGTTATGCCCATATTCTTTTCACTGAGACAAGTGTTGCCATGATTTTTTTCTTACTTATGAAGACACACTACTTTGTTTTCCTTGGAAATTAAACTTCAGTAATATTACTTAAGATGACTTAAGATGTCCACTGATGATTCCTTGCAAATTGGATCGCCTAAAAATACTGCTGATGTCAGCATGCTCTGTACTTCCAAGCACAAATCTTCATGCAACATGGCAACAGCTCCTAGTATGGCTTATTTAACCCTAAACTTTACTTATAACTCAAAACTCATTGTAAGGTAGCTTTCTTCCAAGGAAAAAAAAAAATTAAAAGAAAAGAAGAAGAAGAGAGTACGTGGGGAGTAAGAAATTATAATATGCTACGTGAATAAGTTGTTCTCTTTTCTGTTGAATCAAAGAACAGATTTGTCATGTTTCCCTGAGGAAATTAGTCTTAAATTTTGTACCTTTCACTTGCCAGAATATTAATGGAGCTGAGTTATAATAAAAGACTCAATTCCTTAAACTCAGTAGTTCTTACTCTTCTCATTTCCTGCCTTCAGATACTTAAGGATAAAATGGAGGGAGAAAAAGAGTTTATGTTAATTAGTAAGTAGTGAGGAGATCCTAAAATGTGAATCAAATAGTGAGTCTCTTCAAGGCTTTAATCTTTTTAGACCAATTTGGTCAATTTTTATTGATGGTTTCCGTATCTGATTTAGTAAAAATGTAGAGGACAGAGTCCTTTATTAATAAAATAAATAGCCTGGAGCTCTAGATTTGTTGCACATCTAACAAAAAGGAGAAAGCAAAAAGCATGAACTGAGTTTGAGGTGTGGTAGGATAAAGTTGAATATATTCACATTATTTTTCCAACTGAGTATTTACATAACATAATGGGGAAGTCGTGTTAAATAATTCCTCTCTGACTTCTTGGGAGGATTGACTTATAATCATACCCTTCACTCTTTCTAGTTTTCTATCTTCAGTCTCTTTCACTTGCAGTCCTAACGGAGCACTCCTTCCATATCTATCCCTCCTGTTCTTGTAACTTAG
Organism: Meles meles; assembly: GCF_922984935.1. NCBI lineage: Eukaryota > Metazoa > Chordata > Mammalia > Carnivora > Mustelidae > Meles > Meles meles. The sequence continues at coordinate 101,689,752 of NC_060074.1, forward strand.
CTAATAATATTTTCCCTCTAGAATGACTGTATTACTCATGTCAAGAGCACCTGCTTATCAAGCACAATTCAGTAAAAAGCCTACCTCATCTTGTCACTAGGTCCTAAAAATCACCACTTTATAGCACTGATTAAGTATCCTGCTTTGGGGCTTCTGCCCTGTGCTCCCATGACAGTTGATTGGTAGGGTCAAAGATCTGAATTGTTGCCAATCTGGTGGGTGTAAAATGGTACTATAGTTCCTACTTTTGGGTTTTTTTTCTTTTTTTCCTCTTTTGAAGAGTGTGTATATTTCCTACTATGATTATCATTATGGTAAAACTGATGACATTGTAATTTGATGCTTGTCTTCTTATTTCAAACATTGTGTACTCCCTGACTCAAACTCATTCATTCTTTCTCTTTATCATTAATATTTGACACTGAGCTATTCCTTTTGAAGACATTCCATCAACTATTAAAAGATAATCACTAGCTGTTACACTACAGCTTACGTATTCAGATTACTGAATATTAATGAAATTGAAATATTTCAAGGGACATTTATTTTCCATATTTATATGTAATTCATCTTAATCTATAAACTCTTTTTCCTATTGGCATGTTGTACTGTACCAAAATTTAAGTAGAAGTTGGCATGTTCCACTGTTGTTTGTATACATTCATACTACCAGTCTGTCAAGCAAAATGCTTCTGGTTTCTTAAGATTTTTTGAGGGGAGGCATCTATTTATGGGATCTTGCTTATTTCTTTGTTTATATTCTTGTTTTCCCTTCAGCAGAACTGTCCATATGAACCAGAATCAACTGAACTAAAATTATAGAGAATGTATTTTCATTCTTGCCAGTCCATTTATATGACTAAAAATGATAATTAAGCTAACAGTTGGTAATAGAAATATCTGACATATCTAAATAAAATACCTAACATTTAAAATATCTAATAAATATTGGGGAGGAGTCAAGATGGCAAAGAAGTAGCAGGCTGAGTCTACATCTGGTAGCAGGAGATCAGCTCGATAGCTTATCTAAACATTGCAAACACCTACAAATCCAACGGGAGATCGAAGAGAAGAAGAACAGCAATTCTAGAAACAGAAAATCAAACACTTTCTGAAAGGTAGGACTGGCGGAGAAGTGAATCTAAAACGACGGGAAAATAGACCGCAGGGGGAGGGGCCGGCTCCTGGCAAGCAGCTGAGCAACGGAGCACAAAATCAGGACTTTTAAAAGTCTGTTCCACTGAGGGACATTGCTCCAGAGGCTATACCGGGGTGAAGCCCACGTGGGGTCAGCGTGGCCCCAGGTCCCGCAGGGTCACAGAAGGATCGGGGGTGTCGGAGTGTCACAGAGCTCACAGGTGTTGGAACGGAGAAGCCGGCTACAGAGACAGAGCCGAGGACTGAACTCTCAGCTCGGGGTTACCTTGAACCGGTCGCGGGCTGGGTGAGTTCAGAGCACGGCTTGAGGCTGGGGATACGGGAGTGATTGGGTGCTGTCTCTGGGGGCGCACTGAGGAGTGGGGCCCCGGGGCTCTTGGCTCCTCCGGGCCGGAGACTGGGAGGCTGCCATTTTCATTCCCGTCCTCCGGAACTCTACAGAAAGCGTTCAGGGAACAGAAGCTCCCAAAAGCGAACCCGAGCCGTCTACTTAGTCCGGCCCCCGGTAAGGGCGGTGCAATTCTGCCTCGGGCAAAGACACTTGAGAGTCACTACAACAGGCCCCTCCCCCAGAAGATCAACAAAATATCCAGGCAGGACGAAGTTCATCTATCAAGGAAAGCAGGTTCAATACCTAGGACAGCAGCAGAATTCCAGAGGAGGAGAAAGCAAAGCACGGAACTCATGGCTTTTCCCCCATGATTCTTTAGTCTTGCGGTTAATTCAATTTTTTTTTTCAATTTTTTTTCTTTCTTTTTTCTTCTACTGCTAAATTTTTTAAAACTTTTACACTTTTCTTTTTTAACGTTTTTTGACTAGTTTATCTAAAATATATTTTTCTTTCTTTTTTATGTTTTTCCTTTACTTGTTTTATTTTTTTAAATTTTTTCTTTTTTTTTTCTGAACCTCTTTTTATCCCCTTTCTCCCCCCCACAATTTGGGGTCTCTTCTGATTTGGTTACAGCACATTTTTCTGGGGTCTTTGCCACCCTATTAGTATTTTATTTGATCCTTCATATCCTCTTATCTGGACAAAATGACAAGGCGGAAAAAATCACCACAAACAAAAGAACAAGAGGCAGTACCAAAGGCCGGGGACCTAATCAACACGGGCATTGATAATATGTCAGATAAAGAGTTCAGAATGACAATTCTGAAGGTTCTAGCCGGGCTCGAAAAAGGCATGGAAGATATTAGAGAAACCCTCTCTGGAGATATTAAAGCCCTTTCTGGAGAAATTAAAGAACTAAAATCTAACCAAGTTGAAATCAAAAAAGCTATTAATGAGGTGCAATCAAAAATGGAGGCTCTCACTGCTAGAATAAATGAGGCAGAATAAAGAATTAGTGATCTAGAAGACCAAATGACAGAGAATAAAGAAACTGAGCAAAAGAGGGACAAACAGCTACTGGACCATAAGGGGGGAATTCGAGAGATAAGTGACACCATCAGATGAAACAACATTAGAATAATTGGGATTCCAGAAGAAGAAGAAAGAGAGAGGGGAGCAGAAGGTCTATTGGAGAGAATTATTGGAGAGAATTTCCCTAATATGGCAAAGGGAACAAGCATCAAAATCCAGGAGATGCAGAGAACCCCCCTCAAAGTCAACAAGAATAGGCCCACACCCCATAATCTAATAGTAAAATTTACAAGTCTTAGTGACAAAGACAAAATCCTGAAAGCAGTCTGGGAAAAGAAGTCTGTAACATACAATGGTAAAAATATTAGATTGGCAGCAGACTTATCCACAGAGACCTTGCAGGCCAGAAAGAGATGGCATGATATATTCAGAGCACTAAACGAGAAAAACATGCAGCCAAGAATACTCTATCCAGCTAGGCTATCATTGAAAATAGAAGGAGAGATAAAAAGCTTCCAGGACAAACAAAAACTGAAAGAATTTGCAAACACCAAACCAGCTCTACAGGAAATATTGAAAGGGTTCCTCTAAGCAAAGAGAGAGCCTAAAAGTAGTAGATCAGAAAGGTACAGGGAAAATATACAGAAACAGTCACCTTACAGGCAATATAATGGCACTAAATTCATATCTCTCAATAGTTACCCAGAATGTTAATGGGCTAAATGCCCCAATCAAAAGACACAGGGTATCAGAATGGATAAAAAAACAAAACCCATCTATATGTTGCCTACAAGAAACTCATTTTAGACGCGAAGACACCTCCAGATTTAAAGTGAGGGAAACAATTTACCAGGCTAATGAGCATCAGAAGAAAGCTGGGGTGGCAATCCTTATATCAGATCAATTAGATTTTAAGCCAAAAACTATAATAAGAAATGAGGAAGGACACTATATCATACTCAAAAGGTCTGTTCAACAAGAAGATCTAACCATTTTAAATATCTATGTCCCTAATGTGGGAGTAGCCAACCATATAAACCAATTAATAAAAAAATCAAAGAAACACATCAGTAATAATACAATAGTAGTAGGGGACTTTAACACTCCCCTCACTGAAATGGACAGATCATCCAAGCAAAAGATCAACAAGGAAATAAAGGCCTTAAATGACACACTGGACCAGATGGACATCACAGATATATTCAGAACATTTCATCCCAGAGCAACAGAATACACATTCTTCTCTACTGCACATGGAACATTCTCCAGAATAGATCACATCCTGGGTCACAAGTCAGGTCTCAACCGGTATCAAAAGATTAGGATCATTCCCTGCATATTTTCAGACCACAATGCTCTGAAGCTAGAACTCAATCACAAGAGGAAAGCTGGAAAGAACCCAAATACATGGAGACTAAACAGCATCCTTCTAAAGAATGAATGAGTCAACCAGGAAATTAAAGAAGAATTGAAAAAATTCATGGAAACAAATGATAATGAAAACACAACAGTTCAAAATCTGTGGGACACAGCAAAGGCAGTCCTGAGAGGAAAATATATAGCGGTACAAGCCTTTCTCAAGAAACAAGAAAGGTCTCAAGTACACAACCTAACCCTATACCTAATGGAGCTGGAGAAAGAACAAGAAAGAAACCCTAAACTCAGCAGGAGAAGAGAAATCATAAAGATCAGAGCAGAAATCAATGAAATAGAAACCAAAAAAAAAAAAAAAAAAAATAGAAAAAAATCAATGAAACTAGGAGCCGGTTCTTTGAAAGAATCAGTAAGATTGATAAACCCCTGGCCAGACTTCTCAAAAAGAAAAGAGAAAAGACCCAAATAAATAAAATCATGAATAAAAGAGGAGAGATCACAACTAACATCAAAGAAATAAAATTATAAGAACATACTATGAGCAACTCTATGCCAACAAATTTGACAATCTGGAAGAAATGGATGCATTCCTAGACACATATAAACTACCACAACTGAACCAGGAAGAAATAGAAAACCTGAACAGGCCCATAACCAGTAAGGAGATTGAAACAGTCATCAAAAATCTCCAAACAAACAAAAGCCCAGGGCCAGATGGCTTCCCAGGGGAATTCTACCAAACATTTAAAGAAGAACTCATTCCTATTCTCCTGAAACTGTTCCAAAAAAATAGAAATGGAAGGAAAACTTCCAAACTCATTTTATGAGGCCAGCATCACCTTGATCCCAAAACCAGACAAGTATTACACCAAAAAAGAGAACTACAAAACAATATCCTTGATGAACACAGATGCAAAAATTCTCACCAAAATACTAGCCAATAGGATTCAACAGTACATTAAAAGGATTATTCACCACGACCAAGTGGGATTTATTTCAGGGCTGCAAGGTTGGTTCAACATCTGCAAATCAATCATTGTGATAGAACACATTAATAAAAGAAAGAACAAGAACCATATGATACTCTCAATAGATGCTAAAAAAGCATTTGACAAACTACAGTATCCCTTCCTGATCAAAAGTCTTCAAAGTGTAGGGATAGAGGGCACATACCTCAATATTATTAAAGCCATCTATGAAAAACCCACCGCAAATATCATTCTCAATGGAGAAAAACTGAAAACTTTTCCGTTAAGGTCAGGAACACGGCAGGGATGTCCATTATCACCACTGCTATTCAACATAGGACTAGAAGTCCTAGCCTCAGCAATCAGACAACAAAAAGAAATTAAAGGCATCCAAATCGGCAAGGAAGAAGTCAAACTATCAGTCTTCGTAGATGATATGATACTATATGTGGAAAACCCAAAAGACTCCACTCCAAAACTGCTAGAACTTGTACAGGAATTCAGTAAAGTGTCAGGATATAAAATCAATGCACAGAAATCAGTTGCATTTCTGTACACCAACATCAAGACAGAAAAAAGAGAAATTAAGGAGTCCATCCCATTTACAATTGCACCCAAAACTATAAGATACCTAGGAATAAACCTAACCAAAGAGACTAAGAATCTATATGCAGAAAAGTATAAAGTACTCATGAAAGAAATTGAGGAAGACACAAAGAAATGGAAAAACGTTCCATGCTCCTGGATTGGAAGAACAAATATTGTGAAAATGTCTATGATTCCTAAAGCAATCTACACGTTTAAAGCAATCCCTATCAAAATCCCAACCTTTTTTTTTTTTTCAAAGAAATGGAACAAATAATCCTAAAATTTATATGGAACCAGAAAAGACCTCAAATAGCCCAAGGAATATTGAAAAAGAAAGCCAAAGTTGGTGTCATCACAATTCCAGACTTTAAGCTCTATTACAAAGCTGTCATCATCAAGACAGCTTGGTACTGGCACAAAAACAGACACGTAGATCAATGGAACAGAATAGAGAGCCCAGAAATAGACCCTCAACTCTATGGTCAACTAATCTTCAACAAAGCAGGAAAGAATGTCTGATGGAAAAAAGGCAGTCTGTTCAACAAATGGTGTTGGGAAAATTGGACAGCCACATGCAGAAAAATGAAATTGGACCACTTCCTTACACCACACACGAAAATAGACTCAAAATGGATGAAGGACCTCAAGGTGAGAAAGGAATCCATCAAAATCCTCGAGGAGAACACCGGCAGCAACCTCTTCGACCTCAGCCACAGCAACATCTTCCTAGGAACATCGGCAAAGGCAAGGGAAGCAAGGGCAAAAATGAACTATTGGGATTTCATCAAGATCAAACGCTTTTGTACAGCAAAGGAAACAGTTAACAAAATCAAAAGACTACTGACAGAATGGGAGAAGATATTTGCAAACGACATATCAGATAAAGGGCTAGTATCCAAAATCTATAAGGAACTTATCAAACTCAACACCCAAAGAACAAACAATCCAATCAAGAAATGGGCAGAGGACATGAACAGACATTTCTGCAAAGAAGACATCCAGATGGCCAACAGACACATGAAAAATTGCTCCTCATCACTCGGCATCAGGGAAATACAAATCAAAACCACAATGACATATCACCTCACACCAGTCAGAATGACTAAAATTAACAAGTCAGGAAATGACAGATGTTGGTGAGGATTTGGAGAAAGGGGAACCCTCCTACACTGTTGGATGGGAATGCAAGATGGTGCAACCACTCTGGAAAACAGCATGGAGGTTTTCCCAAATTTTGAAAACAGAACTACCCTATGACCCAGCAATTGTACTACTGGGTATTTACCCTAAAGATACAAACGCAGTGATCCGAAGGGGCACATGCACCCGAATGTTTATAGCAGTAATGTTAACAATAGCCAAACTATGGAAAGAACCTAGATGTCCATCAACAGATGAATGGATAAAGAAGACTTGGTATATATACACAATGGAATACTATGCAGCCATCAAAAGAAATGAAATCTTGCCATTTGCGACGACGTGGATGGAACTAGAGGGTATCATGCTTAGTGAAATAAGTCAATTGGAGAAAGACAACTATCATATGATCTCCCTGATATGAGGACGTGAAGATGCAACATGGGGGGGTTAGGGTGATTGGAGAAGAATAAATGAAACAAGATGGGATTGGGAGGGATACAAACCATAATTGACTCTTAATCGCACAAAACAAACTGGGGGTTGCTGGGGAGAGGTGGGGTTGGGAGAGGGGGAGGGGGTTATGTACATCGGGGAGGGTATGTGCTATGGTGAGTGCTGTGAAGTGTGTAAACCTGGCGTTTCACAGACCTGTACCCCTGGGGATTAAAATACATTTTGTGTTTATAAAAAAAAAATAATAATCTAATAAATATCTAACATTAAGTAATAGAAATGTTTTTAAAGTCTATTTCATTTGAATAAGAAAATAATTAAACTAGTCAATGTTCTCAATCCCTATTACTAAAAGAGAGGATTTTCACAGTCTGAGTAATTTAACTTACATAAGGGGTATGGCTATCTGGCTATCTAGAGATATAATGTAAATAAATCCTTCCCTCCCTCCTTCCTTGTCCCTTAGATTGAGTTGGTTTCCATTTAGCCAAGTTTTGGTTATTTCACTTATTCACATGCAGGAAGATGATATGGTTTACGTTGAAGTCCAAAGTCACTTGAACAGACATATTCAGAGGCCTCGCTCCTGGCTGAGTCTCAGCTCTGGCCCTACCTGCATTCTACCTAGCTCCACTGGTTTGAGATGCTGATAAGTTTGAGACTTTCTGACCCTTGTTCTCTAAAAATAGTTACAAACGAGGAGACTTTCCTTCACTGATTTGTTACCTATGAGAATAATTTAGAGGAATTAACTCCAATTATCTTAACAATTTTACCTCATTTGGGGAGACAAGTATTACTTTATGTTAAAGAAAGAATAAAAATATTTTACAGGCCAGTTCATGCTAGCCAACACAGAGTTGTCTCTGATTTATTGCATTATTTTTAACAAAAAACATGCACAGAGTATGAACTTTAAAGATAAATCTGCTCTTCTATTTTCAAAGAGGAAAAAAGTCATACCAACAGAGGAAATTTCTCAATGTACAACCTGAATCCTTGTTTCCTTCTTTGTTTATCTCAGAAAATGTTAGAAATTCTAGCCTAAAATTTATAAAATTCACTCTGTATCTTGGTGGATAGAGAGTGCTTCAAATAAGTTGTAGCCTTCACATTTAGAAGGAAGTTCAGCCCTCCACTTCTGTGTACTTGATATTTATAAGATAAATGGTGAATATGATCACACATTCAGTAAAAGGTAAAAAAGGGAATAGAAGAGGATAAAGGACAACTGATGGTTGATGCTGTAATTGAGAGTTATAGAAAGAATTAGGACAATAGGATCTCTCAACAATACTGGTCAGGGTAATTTTGTCCAAGAATCTGTATTTTACAAGTAAGGTTTGTTTTGAAAAAGTCCTTAAAGAAGTGTTACTGAAGTGTATCTACTATAGCCTAAGATGTTAAATAATGTAACTGGCCACATCCTTTGTCTCTTCATTATAAACATGGAAGATTTTTACCTAGAAAGATGTGCTCCATAAAAGCAAATGTCATGTCTGACTTGTCCTTCATTATGGACTGTTGCCTTTGCAATCTGTATCAAAGTGGATGATTCAAACATACATTGAATAAATGAATCTGTATAGGAACATGAAATGTGTTATTCTCTCTAAACCATATCTACATATTTCTATACCACATACTCGATTAACAAAGAACTTTTACTTCTCTGTATACAAACACAAATACAGTAAAATGAATTGCTTTCATTCATTCAACTAAACTTTGTTGAGTATTTTTATGCAGACAGGTACTGGGAAACTAAGATGGACAAAAAAAAGAAAAGATTTTTTCCTTCACGGAATTTATAATTTCTCAATGACAAATATCACATAACTATACAAATAAGTGTATTACTATAGGCTGACACAATTGCTCTTAAAGTCTGTATTATGCATGTATAACACGCATAACATGTGAACCTGAACTTGAGTGAAGGAAATATCCTCTAGCCAGGAAAGATAGATATAGATATAGATATATCTTTTATATATCTATAAATTCTATAAATATCTATAAATTTTAGATTTATAGATTCTATAAATTTTATAGATATATAAAAGATATATCTATATCTATATCTTTTAGAACATAAGATTTAGGGTGCCTGGGTGGCTCAGTCGGTTAAGCGTCTGCCTTCAGATCAGGTCATCTTCCTAGGGTCCTGGGATTAAGCTTCCTGCTCAGTGGGAGTCTGTTTTTCCCTCTGCCCCACTGCTCATGCTCACTCTCAAAAATAAATAAAATCTTTAAATAAATTTAGAATGTATGATCTATGAAGGCAAATAAAGATTCATGTTTGTTTTTAATTAATGTATAATGTATTATTTGTTTCAGGGGTAGAGACCTGTGATTCATTGACTTATATAACACCCAGTGTTCATTACATCACATGCCTCTTTAATGTCCATCACCCAGTTATCCTACCACACCCCACCCCACCACCCACCTCCCCTCTAGCAGCCCTCAATTTGTTTCCTAAGATTAAGAGTCTCTTAATATCAGTTAAGAGTCTTAAGAGTCTTAGTTATTAATTAAGAGTCTGGCATATCGGTGAGATCATATGATAATTGTCTTGTTTTTTGCTGACTCCCCACCACTGAGTACAGTGAATTGCATATTGTGAGCACTCTATGAATAATGACTATGAATGCAAAAATGAAGCAAGGCTTGGAATCAGAGAGAGAAAAGCAAGAACAGAATTTCATACAAAGTCTTGTGCAAGAGCTGTGTGTAATAATATGTGGAATTACCTAACCTGATGCTTTTAGGAATAAAGCACAATTTCATGTAACTGAAGTGTCAAGAGTGAGGAACTTACATGACAGTTCGCACTAGAAAGGGTCTTGCTACCCAAGACTTATTGTCCAAATTAAGGAATATAGTCAATATTCTCAGATCAATTATAACCATCAATTGAACATAATATGCATAAAATAGTCTTTCGCAGGAACATTTTTCTGGTTGAAGTGAATGAGGATATGGGAGCTAAGAATAGGGATTTGCAGATGAATAGAGGAAGGATATAAATTTGGAGATTGGCTTCAATTGCACAGACAGAAAACCCTGATTTACACTAGACAGGTTGTGATTGGCTGAATAATGCACCACTCCAAAGAAATCCATAGCCTACCCCCAAAACCTGAAAATATGTTATCTTACACAAGGAGCTTTGTAAATGTTATTAAACTAATGATCTTGAAATGAGGGAATTATCCTGGATTGTTTATGTGGGCCTGATTTAATCACATGGGTTTTTTGTAAAAGGAAGAGAGAAGGGTCAAAGTCAGAGAGAGAGAGATGAGAAGCTACAATGCCAGTGGGTGTTGAAGATAGGGTCATGAGCCAAGGACTTGCAGGCAGGCTTCAGGATCCAGAAAATTAGCATAGGAACATATGGTGAGGGTGAGATGTATGAGTATTCAGGGGAAATTAATGAAATTAATAAAGATAACTTGGATTTAGTATGTATATGGTAGTGAGATAAAGGGGATTATCAAGAATGGCTCCTAGGCAACTTAGTTGAGAACAGCAGAAGACCATATTTAAAGCAAGAAGATTATGACTTCCTTTTTGGACCTACTGAGAATGAGTTGTCTTTTAAGATATGTCTTTTAAGATATGCAAAAGGAAATGTCAAGTAGGCCATGGAGATTCAGAATGCTTCTGAATCTTAAAGCTAGAGGGCCTATAGGAGATAAAAACTAATCATAGATTTCAGTAACAAGGAAGTTCTTAAAGGGCTGTTTGGAATGAGACAGGGGGCGGAAGCCAGACTGACGTGGATGTGAAGTGAAGGTTACGGATGAGGAAGTGGAGACAGCTGACATAGATACTTTGCTCAAGTTCTTTGTGAAGTAGAAGAGAGAGAATTCTAGAAGGATAGCAGGTCAAGGGAAGTTTAAAAGGGTTTCAAAATTTTCATTTGTTTAATATTAGAGAGCTTACATGCTCAAAGTAAAGAATTTTTAAAGAGGGAAATATTAAATATGCAAAAAGAAGCAAAATGAACTTTGCAGGTTTTTGGTTTCTAAAAGATGAGAACCAAATAGGAACCAAATTGTGTGGAAACATTGTTTATAGATAAGGGAATGACCAGTATCTTATATTCTAACAAGAGTGAAGTGAGAAGAGGATTATTATGGATAGAAGTGAGTTAATAGTTTTTGTAGTAAAGATTAAGAGGATCTCTTTTGAATAGAATGTGTGGTGTGTGCATACACATATATGTATATAAGCTAACACACACATGCATATATATAAACAGTATTTACATATGTGTGTGAATAGTGTTAATCAGTTTTGGAACTGGAGAGATGCGGGGAGAGAGATTGAGTAAGGGAGAAAGAGGGAGGGAGAGATGGAGAGGTAGTCTTGTTCATCCTCTTAAGAGTAAGGCTGGTGAGAGAATGAAGGTGGCTTTGATTTTGAGTGCTAGAATTTTGTTGTGTGTATTTCTGTACCCTCAGTATGCCTGACAAAGAACACACAACTTCAACTACTTTCCTCTATATTTCTCTATAGATTTTTATTATCGTATTCACTACTCATAGATTTTTTGTTTAATATCACTATTGTTTCCGTAAACTCTCCTATAGATAAATCGTTTCTTGAGCTTTTCACTAGAAATGACTCACCAGTCCCTATGTTCTTATTTATCTATTAACATTATTTTTTAAATTTATTTCTCTGTTAGAGAGAGGGCATGAGCCAGGGTGGGGGAGAGGGACAAAAAGAGGGAGAGGGAAAGAATCTCCAGCAGACTCCCCACTGAGCATGGAGCTCAATGCAGGGCTCAGAATCACAACCCCAAGATCATGACTTGAGCCAAAATTGAGAGCCAGCAGCCTCACCAAATGAGCCACCCAGGTGCCCCTCCTTTAATATTATTAATCACTATCCCCATATTTCATAAAATGAGTACCAAGCCTCAGGTACTTTGATATATACTGTGTAAAATGGAAGGAAATTTAGTGGGGAAGATTAATTTGCTTGATATTAGATATGAAAACATAGAATTGATAAAAATGTACAATGTTAACCCAGACAAAGACAGTAACAATAACTGGTGAGGACAAAACATAAAAGTGCATATTTAACTATATAAATGATAAATGCTGATAAGTGTAGATGACAAAATGACAAAAACGGAGGGAGGAGGGTACAGAGCCATTCCCTTCATGTCCCCTTCCCCTTATCTTTAATCTATAGCCACAACTCATCTGGGACTTTAAGGGTTAAATAGGTAAAGATGGATGGAAGTGATGTAGAATTAGTGTGCGTGAATAGCTCCTTGGTGGTGGACATTATTCTTGGTGTTTTCAGGAAAAGAAAAGAAAAAGAGAGGAACCGTTTGATTAAGGTGGCTGTAGAGGGTGTCCACCTTCACAATATTTAAAGTCTTTATTGCCTCCTTTAGTTAATTTTAACTGCATATCTTAAAATTTAAGCGACAGTTAACAGTGCTATTTAGCATTCATCCATGACTGTCATCCTTTTTATGCCTGCTGAATCTATACTCTTATTCTTTGTTTAAGAAAGTATGAAAACGTACCAAAAATGGCAGTAATATTCTTTAAGATATGCAGGCCAGGCCAACATGTTCCATATTTATAGGTCTAGCTACACTTGATTATATTGCATTCAGTTTCTTGGAAGAGAGCAAGGTAATTGATTATGTTATTGTTTAAATAAAATGCCAGTGAAAATAATATTTTAAAAACCAGTTTGAACCACCCCTGCAATGTTGTACATAAAAAGACAATCTAAGAAGAAATCAATATAATTGAGTAAAAAGACAAATCTCTGTTGCCAGCAACCATATAAATCACACCCATTGCAAGCCGCTTGCCATTATTGACTGCAGTGGTATCTGCCCCACTGTAGCCAAATATGGAACTAGGTGTGCATACATATATTTAGCTAATCAGGAAACTGCTTTTCTCTGTGTCCTAAGGTGATATGGCTTGTATGTTTCTTTCTATCAGAGTTGCCTGCTTAAAGCAAATAAGTCTTGGGCTGAGTATTGAGAGAAATGCTGACCTTAAGAAGAAGAGAGTGAAATCTATTCTAAGAGAGTATGAGCACCAGCTAGAAAAGTAGTGAGTGGGAACTGAGGGAGAAATTAAGAATGTGGAACAGAACAAAGACGTTGTGTTACACTGGCACGCAGTGAAAAATAAAATTAGGAAGGTATTTGGCTTGGAAGAAGAGAGATTTTCAGGTTCTAGTGTGATAGATCTGTTGAGTGAGACGCCATTTTCCCATCTATGTGCAGAAAGTTGTATTGGTGATGCTGAGCGAATACTCCTCTGCTTCACTGGCTTGTGCTTAAGTCCCTAAGGAATTTGCTTTCGATTTTAGCGCGCCTAAAATTTAAAAATGTTAAACCACGAATGACTGACGTATTGTGTCTTATTTAAGCCAGTGAGATCTAATGCACTCTGTTGAAATGGTGTAGTAGCCTCCAGCTGTATTCTTACTGATAATATGACCAGACAAAACTACAAAATAGTCGCAGGGTTTAGAATGCTTTAAGAACAATAGCCACAGCGATTTGGACGATAATAAGACAGAGTATGTTAGTTACAAAAGCGAACATAACCACATTACTCCAGTGGAATTGGCTTAGAAAATAAATAAAACTTTACATTAGGGAGAAAAATTGGGCAACTAAAGATGAGGTTTACTGAATATATTATTGGGAATGGAATACAGATGATTATTGAAGTTCAACTTGTAAAGATCATATATTTTTACATCATGATTATTAGAGTTTAAGGAATAAAGTTTTTCTGCAACAGTTACACTTACTGAACTTTTCTCATGGGATTTTATGTAAGTATCTAAGAAAATACACACACATAAATGCTGTGCCATTTGTATCAAATATCTCAGTGAAATCCGAAAAATTTAATTAGATTTATGTGTATGGCCTCTGGGATATAAAATATGTGGTTAAAATAATTGAAAATTTTTACTTAATTTTCAGACTTGTGATGACAGATAAATAGTTATAAACTTCAGGACAATAATTACAACTGAGTGGCTCTCAAAGAAATACATGTTTAAAATTTTTCTTTATTCTAGATCTTAATCTTATTTGTACTGTATCTAAACTATCAAACATAAGCACGTTCTTTGAACAAATTTATAACTCTGGGAGCTAAGTGGATCATTTTACTAATTTTTTCATTGAACCATCCATATAATTGTATATGTACAGAGATCTCAGTAGCTATTGTACATATTGGGGGAAAATGGTAGAAAGAAGTGAGGGAGTTGACTCATGTAGAAGGATTTGGATCCAGATGAAAACTGAATTAAGCATACAGATTTAAGATCAATCTGGGCATATGGTTTGTAGATCTCTTGTGTCACCTCAATATACTCAGTGTATTTCTGTATTACTAGCTCACTGTAGATTTGTTTCCTTTTATCTGTTACCTACCAAATTCTATCTATTTTATTTTTATCTTTGAAATGCAATGAGGTGAACTCTCAGAATTCAGTGTGTGTACAGGTAGAAGTAAAGCGTTACAGTGATAACTATAACATGTTTGTAGTAGTCAAATCCTTTTTTAATTGCATGTGAATGAAATTTTAATCACATTGAAGTTTAAGGATCCACTAAATAATACAAGCATTAATATAGTATGTTAATTGGGGTTAAGAGGAAAAAGTAAAAAAAAACAAAAACAAAAAAACATCCAAAGAAAAGTCACTCTCTGAATTTTGTGTAGAAAGAGTTTAATAAAGGAACCAGTGGAATGAGAGAAGTCACCACTGAAGATCAGAAGGGTATCAGTCAAGGTTTCATCAATAGGGCAGAATCACTAACAGTGATATAGAATAATGATGGGATCTGACCTCACACAGTGGAGGACCTGGCTAACCCATTTACAGCTATCGCTTTTGTGCTGGGAGCTAGGCTGTCATCAGCAGGGCAGGTGGTCAAGAAGATGAAAAGGAAGTGGAGAAGAACAAGTACAAACTGGATGCAAATGGGAAATCTGGAACCCTTGGAGGGAGCTCGAACCCCAAGGGCCTCTCATGACTTCTATCCTTCCTTTCTATGATAAGAGCAGCTGCAGCAAAAGCTGGTGAATATTCTGGGTGTCTGGGTGGCACAACTGGTTGAGCATCGGAGTCGGTTTCAGCTCAGGTCATGCTCTCAGGATCGTGGAATTGAGTTGTGTGTCAGACTCCATACTCAGCACAGAGTCTGCCTCGGTTTCTCACTCCCTCTCCCTCTGCGGACAGTGAGGACACTCTCAATTTCTCTCTCTCAAATACACACACACACACACACACACACACACACACACACACACACGAAAAAGCTGGTGACCTTCATTGAGAGCTCAATATGCATCTGTTGGGAGTGTCGAAGAAGCTAACGTAAGAGAGGTCCTGAAGAAGCCATAACAGTTCTAAACTGGACTGCTGCTTCATGCCCACAAAGTGAAGCTGGGGACCCATGACAGCACAGGCCAAAACAGAGCCCGAGCCAACCTTGACCTGTCTAGAATATCCATGAGTGCTGCCTAACTTTCACCTTATGAATCTCATTAAATATCTCCTGAGGCCAGCTTCGTCCCAGAACCCAACAGAGGAGAGAATTCTGGAAATATAGTTCCAGTTTAGCTGATATGGAAACCTAAGAGGGAGACTGCATAAAGGTTACTAAAAATCAACCAGAAAGCAATTGACGACTTTCCATAGAACAAGACAAATGAAAGCTCAAATGTGGATGTGAATCATTGACTTGGCTTAAAAACCAAAGACTGCCCTAGTGCATTCGTGAGGAAAAACACCACTCAGCCTGAGGAGAAACACCACTCAGCCGTGATCGCCATTGTGAGGAAAGAAAGAACAAAGATGTTCTGAGACCGTCTTCAAAGACACCCAGGACTTCGCTGGAGGGCTCTCACAGCCAGCTCAGACTCTGCAGTCTTCAGCGGGGGAAGGAGGCGGCACGGGGGGTTCTGAAGGGCCAGCTCCGCCAGCAGGACCTTGCTCCGAGTCCAGAGTGGGGGGCATCTCCCCGGCTTCATCACTTTTCTTGGTAGATATCTCTTCTCTGGGAGGAAAGGCAGAGTGAATTTTTTTTTAAAATACACATAGGAGGGGCGCCTGGGTGGCTCAGTGGGTTAAAGCCTCTGCCTTCCGCTCAGGTCATGATCCCAGACCTGACCTCGGGCTCTCTGCTCAGCGAGGAGCCTGCTTCCTCCTCTCTCTCTGCCTGCTTCTCTGCCTACTCATGATCTCTGTCAAATAAATAAATAAAATCTTTAAAAAAAAAAAAAATCAACCAGAAAGCAAAAGCAGGTCATCCTCAAAAGTTCACTGCAAAGCTGCTCAGGAATCTCTAAGAAACTCTCATTAACATTCTGTCTGCAGCAGCAAATGGCTAGTTCTTAGAAGCTCATAGAGAAGCCACTGAATCTTGTATCTTCCTCATCCACATGACTACAACTGTATAAGAGAATAATGACTTCTTTCTTTTCAACCCTCCAGATTTCCAAAGAGTTTCTCTTATTGAAACAACTCAAAGCCAGAACCATAAAGGGAAAAAGATTCTAGCATAGGAGGCTCCTGGCTTCTCTTATGCTGTGCAGTAAAGCCCTTGAAAGAGGAAGTCCTGGGGATGCTGAATTGGCAAGAGACAATCCAGAAAATATAAATATTCAACGTGTGTCCTTACCTGAGGGAGGATCATGTAACATTTTCTAAAAGGATCGGGAGACAGATACAGAGGAGATGATATTTAAGCTGACTCTTAAGGAGAAATAGAAATGTTCAGGCAGGGAATATAGGAGAAAAGTAGGAAAGTTGGGGAGAGCAGACAGCTTGAGCACAGGCATGGGTAGGCGGAAGCACATGGCATATACCAAGAGCTGTACTAGCTGAGGAGGACTACAGTGTGCAATGCGGCATGTGAGAAGAAAGGAGGGAGAGGAGTCTGGAAAGGTGGCATAAGAAACGTAGAGGCAATGGTGTGCCTCATAAGGGAATAACATGGGTAAATTTGCCTTGTAAGCAACAGATAGTAGGCAACTATGAAAGCGAGCAACTCCAAGTGGGGGACTGGAAACAGTGCAACTGGGTTCCCCTTTCAGAAAGTTCAAGTAAGAAATGATGGAAATGACTAAAACCTTGAAAGTTGAACTAAAAATATGACCAGATTAATGAGTTTGATGAGTTGGGGAAGTCTCCTGGGGTCCTGGTTTGGGTGGCTCTTGTTCCATCCATTCCACGGAGGAGACAGGAAGCTAGAAGTATTGAGGAAATTTATGCATTTGGTTTTAAGGCAGTTGGAGTTGGTATCCTGTGAACTATTCACATGATAGTGTTCAGTGTACAGTTGTGAATACTAGTATCAAACTCAAGGAAAAAGCCTTGGTGGAAACCTATTTGTGAGTAATTGTTGAAGTATAGTTGAGACACAGGGATGAATAAATGTTTGTTGACAAAACAAGCTATGTCATGAATAAGACACCTCTTAGTCAGTAGTTAATGAGAGCTTGGCACTATGCTTCAACTGTGGATTATTCTTTAAAAAGTCAGTAATAAGTTGTTCCTGCCCACACAGCTCTAAATAAATATGTCTGCATGTGTGTGGTTTAGATTTTAAACTTGAGGAAGTGTAAGTAATATGTACTCCTAAGCAACTGGACATAAACAGTAAAAATTGTGCATATTTTAAACTAGATTTTTTTGTGGACTCTCAGTGACAAATCTCACTACCTTTGAGTTTAGCCTCATTTTCTTCATCTATCTAGTGCTGTGGGGAAAATGAAGCTAGAAAAGCATATATAGTAAGTCTTTGCCATAAATCTGAAATTCCATGGAAGTGTTATAAGCATAGCTGTGATTTTATGTATAAAAGTTGAAAGTTTAAAATAAATATTTAGAGAGTCAGTCACCTAAACGTTTATAAATGTCCTGCAGCAGGTTAGACCAGACATCGTCATAATTAACTCTATGTTTCTGTTTTGGAGCAGATTTCAGTTTTATGTGGTAACAATATCTAACTACACACTAAATAAACATATATTCTGTCCATTCTTCATTGTCCATTAGTTCCAGAAATAGAATACTTACTATTTGGGATAGAAAGTAGCAATTGAAGTTTCATATTGTAGTAATAAATTAAGATGTCATTACTACTTTTCATAATCCTCTGACTTGTAGCACTGGTTGACTTGGAGGCACATTAGCTTTTTCCCAAGGACTGAGCCACTAGTAATGAATTTCAGGGGAAGAGTAAATGCACACTAGCGATATACAGACAGATAGAGTCATATCTTCTAACCTTCGAAAGAGGTCTCTGAGTGTCATACTTTCCACCTTGATGCTCTACGTTCAGAGAAAAGCTTGGACGTAAATCATGGACAAAGTGTTGTTCTTGTGGACACATAATTAGATAAGTTTACTATTGGGGAACAGGCAATTTTTTCTAGAAGATATGTTGAGATGAAAGTCCTGTTTCTTTCTGGTGATCTTCCTTTATTTCTTCCCTTCCTTTATTTCTTCACGTGGCTAGATCATAACTGGGAGGCTGAGGAACATCACTGTGTTTTGTTGGGGGTCCAACTGAAATGCCACATAAATCAAAATTGCCAAAGACTTGTTACTTGATTTACAAATTAAGAAATTTTTCCTCATTCACAAATGTGCCAATACTAAAATATAGGGGATGTGTGGTACTGGATAACTAGGTCCTTTAATGTTTTTCATAGCTTAAGTCAGGGAATAAAAACATTCTCTGTGAATGGTCAGATAGTAAAGATTTTAGGCTTTGAAAGTTACGAAGTTTCTGTCGAGGCTATTCAGTTCTTCTGCTGCACATGAAAGCAGCCATAGATGACTTGTAAAGGAGTGAGGAGACAACATTAAAGAAAAAGAACAATACTGTGGAAGGAATGCTGAGTAATAATATTTAAAAAGCATTCTCAAATTAAAATAAACAGAGAAAGAACACAAGCAGGGGGAGTTGCAGCAGGGGGGAGGGGAAAGCAGGCTCCCCACTGAGCAGGGAGTGCCACGTGGAGCTCGATTCCAGGACCCTGGGATCATGACCTGAGCAGAAGGCAGATGCTTAGCTGATTGAGCCACCCAGGCACCCAGTTAAAAAAAAAAAAAAAAATCTTGTCCTTGATAATGTCCTCGAGCTGGTGAATGAACCAACCACAGCACCACCCTGCCTCTTGACTTTTGTTTGGTGAGGCACTATGTTTCCTCTTCTATAAGCTATTTGTAGCTGTTTAATTTTTGTTGTTACTTGCAGCCTAATTCATCTTGAATTAATTCCCTTCAGTCAAATAAGTAATAATATATTCAACCTCAGCACACCGTTCCTCATTAATTAGGTCATTTGTGGATATTCAGTGTAATAGTAACTGAGTAGTTAATGATAATTAAGCTAAATTGTAGCTTTGATGCTCATGGGGTCAGTCTGGTTATTCTATTATATAATTATGGTCTTCCATTTTCTACAGTTCAGTAAGTTGAAAGAGGACGATGGAGTACCATTTTATTCATTCATTCTACAATATTTATTGGTCAACATCCATGTGTAGACACTGAGCTTGCTACTGGCAATTTAATGGTAAGTAAAATAGGTTTGATTCTGATTATAGGCAGCATGCATTCTTGTAGGTGAGAAAGACATTAATCAGATAATCACAAAATTATGTCTTTACAAACTGTGATAAGTGGCAAGTACAAAGAGCCTAACAAGGGGCAAGTACAAAGAGCCATATGAGTCATAACAGTGAGATACACTCTAATCTGGGGATTAGAGAAGATTTTCATGAAGAAACAGTGCTTGAGTGGAGACCCGAAGGGTGTTTAGGAAAGGGAGAGGAGAGCTTAAGGCCAGGGGAGAACATTTCCAGCAGGGCCCTGAGGTGGTGTGGCATTCACAAACTGAGGGAAAGACAATGTGACAGAACCTCCAAGAGCCTGGGGGATCTTGGTGTGAGAAGAGGCTGGGAAGCAGGAAGTCGTGGAACCCTCAGGGCTATGTCGCTTTGGTTAGGGGAAAGTCAAAGTAAGGCAAGTGAACTACTTACCACCTTTTTCCACAAATAAAGACATTAAACCATTTAGTATAAAAAGTGGCAGTAGTTCTCAAACTTCCAAGTTGTAGCAGAACATTTTGCAGAATTTCTGGGCCCTGTACAGAGTCTCTTATTCAGTAGGTGTGAGCTGGGGCCCAAGAATCTGCATTCTCAAGGAGGTGGGAGGGGATGCTGATGTCCTGGTTCACTCGTATGTGATTTAACAAATCCAATGTTTTTCTTTTCAATACTTGTATCATGAAAAGCTGAATATGAAAAGGACTCTAGAATGAGAATCAAGAAAGATACCATTAATTATATATCTATCCTCAGCCTATAGAGGACTTCTCTAATAACAACGTTCTCTTGTTAGTTGCATACTTTATATCAACCCATTTGCTCAGAGTAACTGATTTGGTCCTTAAAACACCTTTCTGAATGAGGTAGACCTGAGATGGTTATAACTTTCTCCTGATCATTTAACCATCATTAAATGGCCTCTTCACAGACACAGAATTAAAATGGGGCTGAAGCCAGGGCTTCATGGCAACCTCTTCACTCCACACGCCCTACCCTTTCCATTATACAGCATTTAAATAAGCATTATGCTTTCTTCCAACACTAACATTTACTGTTTCTATTAAGTGCCTGATAAATTGTCTTAATAGTCACGGCCCCACACTATTAATTGAAAATGAAAACTCGAGTGGTTTGTTATCCTGTCATTATTCTGAAAAGTAAGTCAAGTTTATACCACTTGATGTCCTCAGTAAATGACTTCAGTGTGGTTCTCTTCAACCAACACAGAGACTGGAATCTTTATATAGAAAAAATGGATTCTATAGGAAACAAACCAAGAAAAATAATACTGTAATTTTTTCAAAAGATGAAAGTGGGGATAAGCTTTCAAACATTTATTTCAACAAGGAGAGCAATTCAATGAGAATTTGTGTGTCTTTGGAGGAGGAAGTACTGAAAATTATCTTTGTGCTTTTATTTATATAGAGTCTCTTGTTTTTTTTTCAATAAAATGTCTTCAAAATTTCTCCCTTTTATATAACATAAGAATATACTATTACCTTATTTCCTATTTGAATATAATAATTGATAAAGATGATTTGCCTTATGTTTTCCCCTGTTCTTTATTATGGACTTAGCACTAATGAGACACTAATCTTCAGTTGCGTTCCAGGGTACCATCATTCAAAATTTAGGGTTTTCTAACAATATTGTGTATAATTTGCAGTTCCTAAATAAATTGTTCTCACAGTGGATAATGAGGTGAAATATTAATTAAATTTACTAATGGAAGTAAGCATTGTTAATCTACTGATGGGAAAGGTTGTAAAGATATAAATTATTCTTCTTGTCAACTGCACCAAAAATATGTTTTATGTCACTATTTTTTCCAATATCAATAGCAACAAGAATAATATATTATCAGCTTTAGGGAGAAAAGTGTGCATTAAAATCATGGTGAATATATATAGTCAAAATAGGAAAGAGGCTTAAATTATTGATTTCTTAATACACTGCTATTGGCACATTGCTTTCCTGTAATGCTTTGATGAATTTAAAAAAAAAAGAAAGGCTTTTTTTGGAAGTTCAGTAGAAATGTCACCTTTTTTATTCATTCATTCATTTATTTATTAATTCATTCATTCATTCACAAAGGACCTGCTGTATAGCAAGTGAAATTCTAGGCATTGCGGATATTTAACAAAACAGAAGAAAATTCTCTATTTCAAAGAATTGCATTGTAGAGGGGAAAATTAAGAAAAGATAGAGAAATAGACTATTAGTTGACAATAAATTCTGTGGAGAAGAATAAAGCTAGGAATTCAGAGGGAGAGTTGGAAAGGCTTTTCTAATTTTAAATAGAGTAGTGAGGTGATAATAACAAAGAAAGTGACACTTGGATGAAGGCCTGAATAAAATGAAGGAGTGAGCCCTGCAGTTCATTCCCTGGGCAAACAATATCCTGGGCAAAGGGCGATGGAGATCAGTAGAAGCTATTTGGAACCTTGGTTGAAAGTTAACATTAAAATAAGAGTACAAAAGGTGCCACAAATGACTTCAAACTACCCCAGTCAGGTATTTCATTTTTAACAAGTTCCTAGGTGATGCCAATCTGCTGGTCCATGGACCACACTTCAAGAAATACAGGTGTGTCCACATAGAGACCTTCCAAGCTCTGAAGGCTAATGCAAGGGTAGAAGACAAAATGATCTTGTGAGATGAGAAAATTGTGGGGAAAATTAAACAAAACAAAACCAAAAAAGAAAACAAAGAATAGCTGCAACCATCAGACTTGCTGTATTTGTAAATCCTTTAGAAATCAAAGAGCTGTATCTCTGAAGTATTTACGATATACTAGGACATGAACTAGGACATTCATGGCCACATGAATAAACAGTAACAGTTGTGAGTTGATCCTCTTCCTGTCCTTCTACCCCTAGAAGTGACTGCCAGATGAGCAGTGACAGTACATGACCAAGTCACTCTTGACAATGGAAGTAGCTCCTTTCCTTCACCCCTGCCATGTTGAAGGGGGCCCTCTGCTGGACTGATTGAAACATGTCAGCTTTTGCTGAACAATACCGCATTGTATAAACTTTGGGGTCCTTGGACT